>NC_143575.1:236417483-237617483 GCF_048544385.1 Mastigoproctus giganteus | reverse complement strand
AAGGCATAACAGGCTAAATATCTAAGTTTGTGGATGATACAGAGGTTGGCAGGGTAATGATGATCGTATGTCACAACAGGATCTAGAAAAGTTAGGCAGGTGAGAAATAGCAAATGAAATTTAACACCGAAATGCAGAGCACTGCATATGGTTAGCATTAACTCCAGAGTAACATACACACTTAATAGTACTGCACTCAGAGTAGTGGAAAATGAAAAAGACCTAAGGGTAATTGTGCAGTCAGATACGAACTTTTCTGAGCAGTACAGAAAGGCTCCCAGGACAGCACATGGAGTTTTTGTCAATGATATATAGGAATTTTGCTATCAGGGATAAGGAGTTGATTATTCCATTGTACAGCAGGCCCCCGTTATAACGCGGTTCGCTTTACGCTGATTCGCTATAACGCTGTTCTTATATTATAACCCGTATCTGACTATAACGCTGTCACAGATCACTATAACGCTCTTTTACAGATTAGATTTTTGACATATTTAACGAATTCGTTTCATTTGATGGAGTCGATAGCTTGAAAATGAATAGCAAAACAGCATTAAAACGTTTCCCACGCTCAGTGAAATTTTCTCGCACGCTAATTTAATTGCAGTACAGTCACTTGTTACGTAGTTTCGAGATCAACATTTTAAAAAAATGATCAAGTATATTGCTTGTAATATTTGCATTATATGCATTTATCCGAAGTCTAGTCATCACTCAGTACAGTATTAGACATCGTGCGTAACGGACAGTTTACTTGAACATTGTATCGTAACCAACGGAGTTACATTTTCGAAGAGCTAATAATGACCGACGGGAATGAAAATGCAACAACGTCTGTGCGCAGTACGAAGACTATAAATGTAAGAAAAAGAGTGAATTTGAAAATTAAATTAGACGTTTTGAAGCGAATCGATTCCGGTCAACGACAAGCGGATGTGTGCCATAATTTAGGACTTGCAAATTTAACTGTAAGAACAATTATAAAAAAATAAATAATTAATTTTAGCAGCGGGAAAGATAGCTGTTCCACTGCAAGCAACTAGGGCTAGGCCGGCTATTAGGATTGAAATGGAAAGACTAATTTTATTGAAGATAATATTCCAATGCAGAATTCAGTTAAGTTAAATATTAAAAAAAAAAAAAAAAAAAAAAGAGAGAGAGAGAAAGAGATTAGCCAATATGATGATCTGAAGAAAACTCGCCTAAAAAAAAAAAAAAATGTGGAACCATTTAAAACTGGTAGAATAGATTTAAAATCCCGGGAGAAGCCGCTGGTGCAGATTAAGGAGCCGAAACTTTCAAAAAAGAACTTGTTAAAATTATTGAAGAGGGGTATTGTGTGTTATACTTCTCAACAAGTTTATAACATAGATGAAGCAGGACTTTTGTGGAAACGAATGCCTAAAAGAAGTTTCATATTGAAAGAAGAAAAAAACATGCCAGGTTTCAAAGAGGCGAAGGATCGGTTGACTTTATTGGTGGGTGGTAACGCTGCGGGGGATTTAAAATTAATGCCCCTTTTAGTTTATTTGGAAGAGGGCCAAAGTTCAACTCAAAATCCACACATTTTTCATGATTAAATTCATCCATTAAATTAAATCAATTAAATTCATTATTTTAATTGGAATTTTAAGTTTACTTTTGATACGCAAGTAGTTACCACATAATTATACGTATGTAATGCAAAATATTTTATATGTGCAAATATTTGAATATTAAATATTTTGACCGACATTTGTGCATCTTTTCATTACCGTTTATTATTGATTAGGAAATATCCTATAGCACCGACCGCAGCTCACAAATACATATGTTACCTTATGGGAAAGCGGTGCTCGCTTAGAGCGGATTCACTTAGCGCTCTGTTTTTCCGGAACGAATGATCAGCGTTAAGCGGGGGTCACCTGTATAAGGCAATCGTCAGGCCACATCTTGAGTGTTGCATACAGATCTGCTGGCATCATTTTAGGGAGGATGTAGAGCTGCTGGAATGAGTGCAGAGAAGGGCAATCACATTGGTCAGGCGAACGGAGGGGTCTCTTACCAAGAAGGGCTTCGTTTCTGCAAATTGCAGCATCTGGATACTAGGCAATCTGATTGAGGTGTTTAAGGCTGAGAATAGATTAATGCTGATGGGATGCTTTCTCTTGTTCAGACTACACACATGAGAGGGTATAAATTCAAATTGAAGAAGGACAGTTGCCGAATAAATGTGTAGAAGTTTATGTTTGACCGCTGTTGTGGAAGTTGATATCTGAAATAAATTTAGACAAACTATTGGACCAAATGGATAGGTGAAATGGGAAGTTTTTTTTTTTTTTTTGTTGATGCTGTATAAGCTTGTTTTCCTGCATCATTTTCCACTTCTAATGCTAATAAATTAGCAAGGGACATGAAATACAACAGCAAGCACAAGCTAGTTTGCAGTCAGGTTTCAAAAAGGGTCAGGCAAGCTAAGGGTGATTATGAGAAATCTCTGGCCAAGAATGTAAATAAAAGTAGCAAAGAATGTTTTGCTTATGTTAACGTTAGAAGGAAGGAGATGAACAAAATTGGCTCACTCGATATGAATGCTATAGTTATTGATGGTCCTGTTCAGGTTGCTAAAAAACTTTAAAAAAATATAATTTGCATCTACAGAAGAAGTATGAAGAACTTTTTAGAGATGGGAACCAGAAGTACATGTTATAACTGAGAACTAAATAATTTTGTTATAACCAACAAGAAGAAGGTGGAATTGTGGTGGAAGGTGGAAAACTGCTAGCTTGGGGTACATGGACTAATAGATTAACAGTAGCCGCTGGCAGAGGTGAAAGTGATTCTTGCACTGCTTCTATTGAAATGTTGCCTTTCTGAGCAGCAGCTTGGAAAGGAAGGCAATGGGGATTTCCAGGACTGCTGAGAGTCATAGTGGAACAAGTAAATACATTACATGGGCTGTGTTAGGGTAACTAAGAGTAGAAACAGGTGCATATATATATATACTTGCGTGTACACTAATGCTAGGAGTACAGTTAATAAATTTGATGAGCTTGAAGTGCTAGTCAAGACATCAAAGGCAGATTTTGTTGGGATATCAGAGATGTGGTGTCACGCAGACATAAGCAGTGCAGAATTGGAATTTGGGGAGTATAATGTGTACAAGAAGGATGGACAGGAAGGGAGGGGTGTTATGCTGTTAGTTAAGAAACATAAAATTTAAGGAACTGCATCCAATTAATGTTTGTATACAATGCAATGTTGAGTCTCTTTGGTGTGACATAAGCTCTGCAAAAGGAAAAATGAGAATAGGTGTGTATTATAGGCCTGATGAGTATAATGAGTAAGTGTGCAGAGAAATAGAGTAGGCCAGTAAATCAGTGTCTTATAATGGGTGATTTTAATTTACCAGAGATTGACTGGAATTTGTGGGTTGGTCACTCACACACTAGTAAGGCTTTTGTGGATTTATTGGATATTTGTTTTCTACAGCAGCATGTTCGGGAGGTAACTAGAGGGACTAATACTCTTGATCTGATTATCAATAGTGATTCTTCCTGCATTAAGAATCTGCAGATAAAGAAACCACTAGGTGGCAGTGATCACCGTGTGTGGAAGTGGGATTTACTCAAAGAGGTACCTACCATCAGGGGTAAAGGGAACCGTTTTTGCTTTCGTAAAGGTGACTACAGTGGTCTGAGACAGTATTTAAATTCTATACGGTGGGACCAACTGATGATGTTACCAACAGCAAATTCAAAATGGGAAGCATTCAAAGAATTAATCGTGGAAGCTACTAGGCTTTACATACCAACTAAGAAATATTGTTCAAGGTTTAGGCCTAAATGGATTTCAGATGAACTAATTAGACGTGGTAGAGAAGAAAAATGCATGGGATACATATAAATTAACAGGTGACACAGAAACCTATGATAGATATAAGCTGGTCTGTAACCAAGTCACAAAGGAGGTAAGGCAGGCAAAGGAAGATTATGAGAAATCTTTGGCAAAGGATGCAAAGAAAACAGCAGAGTTTCTTTACTTATGTAAACTCTAGAAGGAAGGGGATGAATCAGATTGGTCCACTTGATATTGATGGTTCAACTGTTGATGATCCTGCTCAGGTAGCTAACAAACTAAATGAATATTTTGCATCTACATTCACACATGAGGAGTTATTCAGGAAGGGGAATGCCAGAGGTGTATTAAACTCTGGCAGTAAGCTAGATAATCTTGTAATAACTGAGAGTAAAGTGGAGGAGAAATTGTTGAAGATAAACATAGGAAGGCACCTGGGGTGGATGGAATCTATCCAGTTATATTAAAGGAGGCAACAAAGGAAGTAAGCAAACCCTTAGCCATAATTATGAAAACTTCCTTGGACTCGGGGGGGGGGGGGGGGGTGGCTACCCATGGACTGGAAATGTGAAAATGTAACCCCAATCCATAAAGGAGGATTGTGGGGAGACACAGGTAATTACAGACCTGTTAGTTTAACTTCTGTTTCAGGGAAATTAATGGAGGCACTGGTTAAAAAAGCATTGCTGGATCATCTAGACAAGACTTCAGTTATAGCTCGGACACAGCATGGATTTTTTAAGGGGGAGTCTTGTATGACCAGTTTGATTGGATACTATGATGTAGTCACAAAGGAACTGGATGCAAAGAATAATTTTGATATCATAAACTGTATTTGAATCTTACAAAGGCTTTTGATACTCTTGCACATGGAAGACTGCTGTACAAATTGGAGCAGTGTGGCACTGGAGGCAAATTGCTGCTATTGGTACAGGGATGGTTGAGTGGGAGAAGACAGAGTGGTAATCAATGGACACTGCTCTTTGTGGACTAATGTTGTTATTATTGGAGTACCCCAGGGTTCAGTGTTGGGTCCATTGTTGTTTTCTGTATTCATCAGTGATATTGATGATAGTATATCAGACTTAATGTCCAAGTTTGCAGACGATACAAATGTCGGCAGGGTTGTTAACGACAGTAAGCTGCTGCAACAGGATCTAGAAAAATTGAGCAGATGGGCTGAGAGGTGGCAACTGAAGTTTAATATTGACAAATGTAAAGTATTGCATATGGGAAGCTGTAACCCCAGAGTAATGTATCAACCGTTTGGTACTACACTGACAGTGGTAGAGAGTGAAAAGGACCTGGGAGTAATTGTACTGGCAGATATGAAGTTTTCTGAACAGTGCAGACTGTCTGCAAGAGTAGCTCATGGTGTCTTGTCAGTGATATATAAGAATTTTACTAGCATGGTTAAGGAGGTGATTATCCCCTTGTATAAGGCAATGATCAGGCCACACCTTGAGTATACAGGTCTGGAGGCCTCATTTTAAGAAGGATGTAGAGCTGTTGGAATGAGTACAGAGAAGGGCAACAAGATTTGTGAATGGTGTATCAGAGCAAAGGGTTGCTCTTATGAAGAAAGGCTTAAGTTTTGCAAATTACAGTGTCAGACTAGGCACCTGCGAGATGATCTGATTGAGGTGTATAAATCTTGAATGGTTTGAGGATGCTCAATGCTGATGCGATTCTTCCTCTTGCTCAGAATAATCACCTGATAGGGCATAAATTCACATTGAGGAAAGACAGTTGTAGGATAGATGTGCAGAAGTTTGCCTTTGGCCAGCGGGTGGTTGCTTGCCGGAACTAACTTCCATCTGTAGAAGTAGATAGCTTAAACAGATTCAGGGTAGAACTAGACAAACATTTGGAGTGAGTGGATTGGTGAAATGAGAAGGATCTGTGTGTTTTTTTTTGGCTGATGCTATATAACCTTGCTTTCTTGCATTGTGTGCCCTGCTAATGCTAATAATAAACTTCTAGAAAACACAGCACCAATCTACCAAGCCATAAGAAAGGTAGATAAATGGTACACAACAAGGGGACCTCAACATGGAGACCACACTCACACAGACAGAAGAAACAAGAAAACTTAGATGGGTGAAGAAGACCCTCCATGGCAGTAACTACAGTGACCTCCATCTAGATTACATAGATAAGATGGCTTCCAACACTTGGCTCATGAATGGAAGGCTCTTCCCTGAGACTGAAGATTCATGCCCGCCATTCAAGACCAGGTGATCCATGTGAGGAACTACAGGAAATACATTTCCAAGGACCACAATGTAACAGATGACACATGTTGATGATGCTACCTGGCTCTGGAAACAATTCAGCACATCACAACAGGATGGAGTACACTCGCAGACATGGCCAGGATAATACATCAGAAACTAGTACAAAAATACCAGCTGATCAAAGAAAGTTTACAGTAATACAGGTACGAGCAGGCTGTACTAGAGACATCTACTCACAGACTATACTGGGACTGTGCCATCATAACGGACAAGACAATTCAGCACAAGAGATCAGACATAACTTTCAAGAAGGAAATGGCAACCTACCTGATCATAGCAGTGTGCAACCGTGTTGCTCATGTTGACCAGAAAATGTACGAGGAAAAGATCAGGAAGTACTCAGACTTAAGACAGGAAGTTGAAGATGTGTGGCATATGGAACAAGTAATGACCATCCTGATCATCATATCAACCACTGGCATGATGCCAAAGAACCTCCATAAGAACCTATAGTTTCTTATGGAGTGCGGTACACTTTCTTGTAGTGCGGTACACCTTCTTTGATCAGCTGGTATTTCCTTGCTAGTTTCTAATGTATTATCCTAGCTACCTGGTCATGTCTGCAAGCGTACTCACTCTGCGTGATCACCTTGCATCCTGCAGTGATGTGTTGTATTGATTCTGAGGCCAGGTGCCATCATATGCCATCTAACACTCCTGGCTCCTTGGCGATGTATTTTCTATAGTGTCTGGTATTGATTACCTGGTCTTGGATGGTGAGCATGAATCCTTCAGTCTCGGGGAAGAGCGTTCTACTCGTGAGCCATGCATTGGAAGCAATTTTATCTATGTGATCTTGATGGAAGTCATTGTAGTGTCTGCCACGGAGTGTCTTTTTTGCCCATATTTCTAGCTTCATTTGTGGCATCTGGGGACCTCTTTCTTAGATTGAGTGGGGTATATTGCTTATCAATTTTCCTTATGGCCTGGTTGAGTGCTGATGTGTTTTTCTGGAAGTAATCCTTCTGGTTAGCTATCGATGTTTTCTGTTCCTCAATTAGGTCTCTCAGGCCCCTTCCTCCCTCTTTCCGAGCTGTTTTCAGTCTCTCCTCGGCTGACTTTGGGTGGTGATGTCGGCTCTTGGTCAACATTGTCCTTGTCTTTCTCATGATATCCTCCAGCTTGGTATTAGTCCAATCTATGACCCCAGCACTGCATGTTTATGGCTTTAATTGTGTTCCCTCCATTCAGCTTTGCTTTCAGCTGGCTTCTGAGTCTCTGATGGTATTTTTCGGTCAGGCAGGCCTTAATTTCTTTGTGTTGTAACTGCTGAGCTTCCATCATCCCCAAATATTTGTAAGCCTTTCCTTCTGCCATGGCTTCAATCTCTTTACCAGCTGGTAGTTTCAGTTGACTAATTTTCCCTGGTGCAATCCGTGGGTATTGCATTTGTCAGATTCCATCCTGACATCATTGTTGAATTGTTTGGTGATCCAGAATAGTTGCTGGGATTGCTTCTTGGGTGCTGTGTAGAGCTTGATGTCATCCCTGTACATCAGGTGGGTGAGGGTGTACAGGTTTTTCCTTCTTTTATATCCATACTTGCTGCTGTTGAGCATGATGGATAGTGGGTTGAGTGCTAGGCAGAACCACATTGGGCATGGTACTCCATTTTGCCATCGTTGCTTCTAGAAAGTTTGTCACTGTCAGCTTGATTTTGTAGTTCTTCAGTGCCTCTATTAGCCAGCTATGAGGCACAGAGTCAAAGGCCTTGTGTTAGTTGATGTAGGCCATGTATAGGTTGCGCCGCTTCTTGTAGGCTTGCTCTATAACCGCTGTATCTATGGTTAATTGCTCCTTGCATTCTTTGCTCATCCATTTGTATCCCTTCTGCTCTTCGGTCATTATGTTCTGGCTCTACATGTGGTCTGATATCCTCTTGGTTATGCAGCTGGTCAGGATCTTGTACATTATTGGGAGGCAGGTGATTGGCCTGTATTTCACCAGGTTTCTTGTATCTTGGTCTTTAGGCTTCAGATATGTGATTCTTTGAGTGAGAAACTTTGGGATTATCTCAGGGTGCTTTATCATTTAGGTGAACTGCTGTGCTAGGTGCATATGTGTGCAAGTGTGCTTCTTGTACCAGTAGTTGTGGACGTTATATATTCTTGGGGTTCACTAATTGGGGGAGTTCCTGATCGGCTGTTTTACTTCCTTATGAATCTCTCATCTCTTGTACGTCCTTGGTTTTTTTCCGTACCAGTTCTATCCAGTGGTCTCGTCCATTATGTCTTACTTCACTGCTCCATATGTTGCCCTAGAACTCCTCGATCGCTTTCTGCTCTGGTGGTCTGTTTCCATCTTTCCCTTCTCCGAGACTCCCATAGAAGCCTCTTTGATCTTCATCGAATTGTTTTTTTTCCTCTGGGAACTCAATTTGTATCGCTGTAGTCTTGCTGAGTGCTAGTTGGTTCTGCTTCAGTGTGTCCAAGTATTCTCCTATTCTCTGATTTTTGGCCTCGTGCTTGCTGTGGGCGCTGTCTCTCTTGAGGACGCTCTTCACTTTTCCAATTAATTTCTTACTCCTATTACCCTGTTAGTGCTAGGTCAATTGACCTATCTTAATTCTTAATACTTCTGTATTCTGCTGAAGTCTTCTTTCCTATGCTGGCGGTTTCTTCTTTTCGGTTCTTCTGTTGCTGGTCTCTTGTCCCTCTTCCATTAATCCTGGTTGCTGCTATGGCAGCATAGTATACGGCTGTGTGGATGGTTTCCAGTGGTGCACCATTGTTGTTGAGGTAATTTGGTATTATTTGCTGATTGAGGTGGTCTGTGACTCTCCACAGGACTCTGTTGGGCCCTATTTCGGTATTACATGTCTTTATGGGACCCATTCCTTCAAATTCTGTTAGGGCCTTCTTCCACTCTTGATATCATGATTTTTTCAAAGATTGCTGGTGCTATCAGGTTCTTTGTGACAATGGTCCTTCTCTGGTCGGCTATTTGCTGTTCGGTGACCTGAATATCCGGGAACCGTTCCAGCCACTTGGTATGTAGTCTTGACCCGTACATTGCCATATTGGTCTCAAGCTTGGTTATTTCATAGTAGGCTTGTGTGATGTACTTATTCATTTCGATGCTCCACTTGATGCGTTGGCGCTTTCTTCCTTCCTGGGTGGTTGAAGCACCAACTAGAAGTGCTTCGTGCACAGTTGCGCAGGAAGCACTTCTAGTTGGTGCAGCTGGATGGTCTTGTTCTTCTTATTATTTTAACAAGTCATATAACAACTGATTGCCTTATGGCTACAACTCCTATCAAGATGATCTTGAATTACTTTATGTATCGATTCCATTATTTTCCCTGGCACAGAGTTTAATCTTGCTGATCTGTAGTTACCCATTGTTGCACCCTTTAAACCACACTTGTGAAAAGGAGACACATTTGCAGATCTCCTGTCTGCAGGCATTTCTCTTGAATATGAGGATGTACTCATTATGATTTAACTATATCTTTTGCAGATTTTTTTATTTTTTGTTATTACTTTACCGTTCCTCTTTACTTTCTGTTATTACTTTACTGTTCCTCTTTACTTTCTGTTATTACTTTACTGTTCCTCTTTACTTTCTGTTATTACTTTACTGTTCCTCTTTACTTTCTGTTGTTATAAAATCTCTTAACTCTCATCACTGTTAGATAGACTTCATGTGTGTGGATGTAGATGAAAATATCTGTTCAGTTTGTCAGCAGTCTGTATAGGATTCAGACCAATGTAATTCATCCCTTTCCTTGGCGCCTCTATAGCCAGGTGGGAAGGAGCAGCAGTGCGTAGCACACACTTCTTGATTAGACCGGGGTTCGAACCCGTCACCACCAAAATCGGACGATGCGGAAAGGTATTGACCGGAGAAATATGGCCTTAGTTGCTAATGCTCCTAATAACAAAAATCCCTTTCCTTATAGTTTTAACATACACAAAGAATTCGTTGCTGCTTTTCTTTGTACTTTTTTTCCAAATACTTCTCATAATTTGTCTTAGCCTGCCCACTCCCTTGATTTTGTTATACACTAGATTGTAGGGCTCTGTATCTCCTTGGCAATTTGTTTTCGTCTTATTCATTTTTCTTCTCTGCCACTGAGTTTGTCAGTTTGTCTGCCATCCATTTTGGTCTGAATCATGAAAATGTCTATTAGTTGATATAAAATGCTTAGTAGCCTTTATGATTGCCCTCCCAATACTTTCCATTTGGCATTTACATTTTTTGACATCATTTGGTCTCTCTGAAATGAATTCGAAAAATGTCTGAGTCCATTATAGTCATCTTTTCAGAAACAAAATCCATACCCTTTACACTTAACAATAGTTATTTCTTTGAATAAACCCCATCAGTATGCTATGATCACTGTCACTTAAAGGTTCCTTTACTTGAATACATGATGAATCACCACTGATAACCAGATCAGGAATATTGCTTTCTCTTGTTGCCTCTCTAACATGTTACGAAAAACAGTAATCCAGCTAATTGAGAAATGTGCCACTGAATGAGCTGCCAACCAATGAGTTCCAGTTGATATATAGAAATTTAAAATCCTCCCCATGATAAGACCAGTGATCTTAAGCTAAAAATTCTAGGCCTTCTCTGTCAGGTTGTAGAATGGTCCCACATGATCTGTAACAGCTGTGTGAACCAGCTGTCAGCACCCCCCCCCCCCCCCTGTAATTGCAGACCCGATGGTATGGTAGTTTTGCCACAGGATAAGACATTCTAATTGCTGGCTCACTCTATTTTTCTGTATAGTTGGTCATTATGTCCTATATTTGTCACACCATTCTAACTCAGTATTACAGTGCCAGCCTGTGTCTTCTGGTTGTACTGTTTTAGAGTTTGTGTGCGTTTTATCCAAAAGCATTACCTTCCACCCTTCTCCTGTCATGTCTGCCCTTTCTGTAATCACATATTTGAATTATGCATCCCTGTTATCTGAGTAACACAATGTTGCTCTTATACCTATAATGTCAGCATTTGATGACAGCCAATACCTCAAACTCATCCAATTTATTTAGTGTTCTCCTAGCATTAGTAAGGATATATATATATATATATATATATATATATACACTGTACTCCTAGCAAGGAAATTTGTGCCTGTTTGTGTTTTTAGTAACCCTTACACAGCCCAAGTATTTACTAACCCTTCATCAGGCCTTGTAATCCCCCCCCCCAATGTTTTTCAGGCTATTGCATGCCAAAATAGAAGCAGTGCAAGAATCAATCCTGTTGCTGCTTATGTCTTCATTAAACTGTTTGTGTATCCCTCTCCAAGGCTAACAGTTTGGAGGGTTACACAGACTGTAGAGGAACATATTAATATACAGTGAAAGTATTGAAATGGTTTTGTATAAAATAAACCTTCCACATTGTGTTAAATCAGTTATCTTATATGTAGGACTCTAGACAAATAGAGATCAAATTTTAGTGAAATACCAGTATTGTTTGTTTCTCTGTTCCAATTCTAGGTTTCTCTGCTAATTACTAAATTAGAGAGTAAATTATGTTGAGAAGAGGATGGAGGCAATAGTTTCAAAGAGCAGACAGCACACAATGCTACTGCATAGTCTATGATCCAAATATAAATCCAATTCAGCTTTTGACCACAGGACCAGCTGTGGCCCAGTGGTTAGCATGCACAGCTACAAGTACAGAGGTGCAGGTTCAAACGCATATTACTGTCACAAAAAATGGACTGCCCATTGTGAACTGTTTCACTGAATAAAATAAGGCTGCCCTTAATAATTCAATATGTATGGAGTCATCATAAACTCTTCTGGCTTCTACTTCCTACACCAGTGGTGTCCAACTTATGCCCCGCAAGCTGGATACAGCCCACAAATAATTTTTATGTGGCGCTCACAGCCATGAAAATGGCTACTTTTTTCAGATCAGTGTACATTTGCAAGAAAATTTTTTTTTATGCATGAAATCAAATAAATATTTAAAAAGAAACAGAATAACAGATGTGCATCTTCATTCCGTGAATTGCAAATTTTCAACCCAATTTTGAACAATTACCTAAAAATATCCAGCCTCGATCATCTCATTAAATGTTAAGCGTTGTTCAGTAAATGTTATTGTGTATTGTACTTAAAAAATGTTTCAAATATTTTCAATTTTAGGTGTATCATTATATTTATCTATTCACCTTAATATTGAAAAGCAGTGATCCTTTTCAGGTTGTAAATTTTCTAAAGTTGAGCATTTTAAAGGCAAAGGTAAGGTATTTAAAAAAAAAAAAAAACAAAAGTAAGTCATATTTTTATAATTTTAATAAAATCTAAAAAATAAATCACTGACATAGATTTGTTGCACATAAAAGTGTCTGGATTTGCATTTTTTATATATATAGCTTGAAAATAAAAAATGGTAACATGAGAATAGAAACTTTCCTTTTTTACATATGGAAAATGTAACACATTAATTTTCTCAAATCACTCATTGTGACACGAAACAAATCTAACTTTGATTGTTTCTCTGTTTGGGAAAAGGTTGGACACCACTTGTCTAGACTAGTGGTGTGCAACCTACGGCCTGTGGACCGGATCCGGCCTGCGAATAATTTTTATAAGGCCTGTGCGGAAAGTGAACTAAAACAGCATCGATCACCACTGCATGTACAGGCATGCAAGCATCCAGCTCGACTGTATCAAACAGGTACATGTGGTTCAGTGCACTCATATGTATGCTAAATACAGTTATGTATTTTGATATAGCTTGTTCAGTGCATTGAATTAATTATTAATTTGTATTGAATTAAAAAAAAATCATCATTCTTAAAAATGTTCCAAAAGGGGAAAATCAATTTGGAGTGTCGCGTTTTTGATCCAAGGTGGACGGAAGACTGCCGTCATTGATTACCACAAAAAAGCAGTGTGTTTGGTGTGTCAAGAGACTGTGTGAGTTTTTAAAGGATATAATTTAAAACGACACTGATTCCAATCATAAATCTTATGATCAACATAAAGGAGTGCTGCGAAAAGAAAAGTGTACAAAGTTACAAAACAAATTAAGAAACAACAAAACATACTGAAAACGTATCAGTCAAGAAATTTATCTGCTGTACGTGCCAGTTATCAAGATTTTCTTGATCTTGTTTCACATTTGCAACAAGATCAAGAAAATCTTTGCTTGAAGAAGCACTTTTGAAAGTAAACCGTTCAATGATGGTGAATTTGTTAAGCTTTGTTTGTTAAAAGTTGTGAAAGAAATTTGTCCGGAGAAACGAACAGTGATACAAGACATTTAGTGTGTCTCGACAAACAATTATGCAAAGAGTAGAAGATATTGGAAAGAATTTGTTCGGACAACTTTTGGAAAACATAAAACAAATGAAATACTTTTGTGTGGCACTGGATGACAATACTGAGGTAATTGACACAGCCCAACTCTTCATCTTCATATGTGGAATTAATGATAATTTTGTACCAGTTGAAGATTTAGCTGATCTACACAGTATGCGCCGAACAACTACAGGTGAAAATCTTTTTGAAAAATTTTGCCAATCTATTGAAAAGTTAGGATTAATTATTAAAAACCCGGTAGGAGTTACAACTGGCGGTGCAAAAAATATGATTGGTAAAAACATTGGGCTTATGGGTAGAATAACCAAGAAAGATATCAGAGCTGAAACTCCGATTGGAATTCACAGGAGCTCTTTATGGGAAAGTATTGGATCTCCAACACGTTATGAATTCAACTGTACATTTTACAAGATCACATGGCCTTAGTATGGCTGTTGAAACGTCACTAAATGTTTCAACACAGAAGAAGGAAACCAATAAAACAACTATAAAATATGGAATGGCCGTTTGACCTTGCAATTCATACATACATTTCTAGTCATTTAAATGCTCTTAATTTAAAACTACAAGGGAAAGGAAAATTGGTCTGATTTGTTTGGTGACAAATCATTTCAGAATAAGTTGTTATTATTTAAATCCAAGTTGAGCAAGACAATTTAGTTCACTTCAAATGTACTGAGCTAAAGGAGAAACACATTTCTAAATAATCGTTGCCTTTCGTTATTACAATTATTTTTTGACAAGTTTGAAAGTCGATTTTCTGATATAAAATCCCATGAAAAAACATAAGCTTTTGTTTGAGAACCCATTTACTTCTATGGCTGGAAACTACAATCCCAGATTGCACCTTGAAATTATTGATTTTCAAGCCAAAATATGAATAAAAAATAAGTATATAGACTGCAAAAATAAACTACAGTGGTACCTCGGTATACGTCCTTAATCCGTTCCAGATCCTTGGACTTATACCAAACAGGATGTATACCAAACAAATTTTTCTCATAAGAAATAAAGGAAAAATGATTAATCCATTCCCATGAAAAAAAATCCTGTTGTTATTGGCATATTATATAAAATATAATATGCCATGCCCCATCAATGTATTGCCCATTGGCAATATAATGCCAATGGGAAATATATTGATGGGGTTGTATAAAATAATTTAAACACTGCTTAATACTAAAATACATAAATACAAAAGCAATTAGATGAAATAAATGAAAATTTAACAAACTTTAATTTTCTCTTTTCTATCTCTTTTCCCTACTTAGATCTGGTTGAGAATCACCAGGTTTGACGCTTACTAAAAATCTGTCCAAAGAACTTTGCTTCTGCCTTCTCCTCAGGATGTTTTGGAAATGTGACATTGTCTGGTCATTCCAGACAATGCTATTACGGCTTGTTTGGGCTTTGTTGGGGTGGTACTTCTCTGCAAAGTTTTTGACATCCATCCATTTGGCAAAGATTTCCTTGATTAATGAACTAGGGGCTTCCTCTATCTCCTCCTCCTCCTCCGAGCCTGAAGAGAGTGTATCTATCTTAATCTTGTGCTCCTCCTTCTCAAGTTCCTGCAGCTCCTCAGTGGTGAGCTCTTCCCTGTGCCCCTCCACTAACTCCTCCACATCACCATCACTCACATCCAGACCCATGGACCTGCCCAGAGACAATATCCTCCACTATAGGCACAGCCTCAAAGACCCTTTCAGTCACTGCTTCTGGCCACAAATTCCTCCAAGCAGAGTTCATTGTTCTGTAGGAAACTTCCTGCCAGGCTTTGTCAATGAGAGATATGCAATGGACGATAGTAAAGTGATCTTTCCAAAACTCTCTCAGGGTTAATTCTGTGTCAGAGGTCACTTCAAAGCACCTCTGGAATAGTGCTTTAGTGTAGAGTTTCTTGAAATTACCGATGACCTGCTGGTCCATGGGCTGAATGAGAGGAGTCGTGTTGGGGGGGGGGGAGGAACTTTACAGTGATGAAGTCAAACTCCAGCAGCACATAGTCCTGCAAGCTTGGAGGGTGAGCTGGAGCATTGTCCATTATGAGGAGGGCCTTCAGAGACAGGTTTTTCTCCTCTAAATAACTTTTACACTTGGCCCAAACATAACATTAAACCACTCGCCGAAATATTCTCTGGTTACCCAAGCCTTGCTGTTTGACCTCCACATCACAGGTAACTGAGTTTTCTGCATGTTATGTTTCTTAAAGGCCCTCAGGTTTTCAGAGTGGTAGATCAGTAGCAGCTTCAGTTTGCAATCCCCACTTGCATTGCCACAGAACAAGAGGGTTAGCCTGTCTTTCATTGGCTTGTGCCCTGGCAGTGCCTTCTCCTCTTGTGTGATATAGGTCCTGTTAGGCATTTTCTTCCAAAACAGGCCTGTTTCGTCACAATTAAAAACTTGTTGGGGAACAAAACCCTCAGCCTCCACAAATTCCCCAAACTCTGTAACAAAATCATTGGCGGCGTCTTTATCAGCACTGGCTCCCTCTCCATGCCTCACAACACTGTGAATGCCAGTCCTCTTCTTAAAATTATCAAACCAGCCATGGCTGGCTTTAAACACTTCACTTTCTTGGCTCGTTCCTGCCTTGTTTTTCAAAAGATCGGCATGCATCAGTTTTGCCTTTTTGCAAATCATTGCCTCCAATACGCTATTGCCAGCACACTGTTTTTCTGTTATCCAGATCAAAACAATTTCTCAACATGCTCTAATGTCCCTGGTCTTTGTTTAGTAATCAATTTCACCCCCTTCACAACATTAGCAGATTTAATAACGTCTTTGTTTTTTACAATCGTAGATACCGTCGTTCTCGGCATATGGTATGCAGCAGCCAAGTCCCGGATATGCATGCAACCTTCATACTTTTCAACAATCTCTTTTTTTCACCTCCATGGTGATCCTAACCATTTTCTTCGTTGCTTGGCTCTTCTCATTAACTTTCTTAGAACTCATGGTTAATGAATTTACAAAAAAATTACGCGAAAAAACACAAAATCACGTGAAAATTCACAGAGAGTTAATGCGCGGGCTGTTCACTGAATGGTAGAAACTGTCGTACTGACGCTCGTGGGCAGTCGTGGCAGAGATGCCAGATCTTACCCCCCCCTCTCCAAAAACCGAATCCAGTCGATCGAGGACGTAAGCACGCACCGTGCACGTATATGTCCTCGGTCGGTTTTATTCGAAAAGCCTAGTGAGGACGGGCGCGTGTACTTTGCTAGCGTCCATCCTTGATTGGCTTTTATTCGGTTTTTGGAGAGGGTGTAAGATCTGGCATCTCTGGGTCGTGGTCTCGAGAGAGAGATAAACAAGGGTAGCACGCGATGTCATGACTCATTTTGACGCACGCAAGTTGTATTCCAAACAAAGGTCTTATACCAAACAAAATTTTTCGTGTCCAAAGAGGACGTATATCAAGTTGGACTTATTCCAAAGCGGACGTATACCGAGGTACCACTGCATTTGAATTCTACAAGGCTTTTCCATCTAAAGATTTTCTGCTAATAAAAGAAAATGCTATGAAAATGGCTATGTTGTTCGGATCAACGTATGTTTGCAAGCAGACTTTTTTCACTCGTAAAATCAAATAAATATTTAAAAAGAAATAGAATAACAGATGAGAATTTTTTTTTTTTTTTATGAAAACTCCAAACATGAAAGGTATTAGAACCTTTAGTACTTAGTATCGTGCATGGGTTGGAGGTTGAGAAGACGAAAGAAGATATTTGTTGACATTAGACTTGAACTGCTGTAGACTGTAATTTTCAGGAAGGTTATTACAGAAAACGGCAGTTGAATGAATAAATGAGGAAGATGAAAAGTTAGTTATGTGCATTTGAAGTTGGACAGTAAATGGATGTTGGCTGGTGGTGACACATGTTCGGACTGTTTTGAAAGAGAGAGTGGGAATTATAGAAGCCAATTCACAAAAACAATGCCCATGGAAGTAACTGTAGAAATGGCATGCAGCAGAAACATGAGACAGAGTGGAGAGACTCTATTAGAGATGAGTCATTAATTAACCTAACTGCCCTCTTCTGAATGGAATCTAGAAGACAGAGAGAGAGAGGTTTTGGGGGGGCACCACCCCAGATGTGGGAACAGTATTCCATAGTAGTGCAGATTTGTGATTTGTACAGAGTGAACAGCTGTTTGGAAGAAAAGTAACGCTGAGAGTGAAAGAGAAAACCAAGTTTTTTTAGATGCAGAGGAATCAATATTTGTAATGTGCTTGTGCCAAGAGAGATTAGATGTCAGGGTAATCCCCAAAAGAGATATATCATTTTGCCTAGAAATCGGAGGGGTCACCAAATATAAGTGTAGGAACAGAAGAATCCTTTTTGTGAGATATAAGACAGGACTGAGTTAGCATTAGCATTAGTAGAGGCATTTGATCCAAGAAAGCAAGCTTATGCAGCATCAGCCAAAAAAAAAAAAAAAAAATAATAAAAAAAAAAAAAATAAAATAACCACTTCCACTTCACCCCTCTGTTCGTTCGAAATACCTGTCCAGCTGAGCCTTAAACTTATTTAGGCTATCAACTTCCATGACAAGGGATGGAAGTCTATTCCAGCAACCAACCACCTGCTGGCTAAAGGCAAATTTCCTCACATCTATCCTACATCTGTCTTTCCTCAATTTGAATTTATGCCCTCTCAGGTGATTATTCTGAGCAAGAGGAAGAATCCCGTCACCATTGAGCATGCTCAAACCATTCAAGGCTTTATACACCTCTATCAGATCACCTCGCCGGTGCATAGTCTCCAGACACTGTAATTTTCAAAATGTAAGCCTTTCTTCGTAAGAGCACCCCTTTGTTCCATTCACTAATCTTGTTGCCCTTCTCTGTACTCGTTCCAGCATCTCTACATCCTTCTTGAAATGAGGCTTCCAGACCAGTATACAGTACTCTAGGTGCGGTCTGACCATTGCCTTATACAAGGGAATAATCACCTGCTTATCCCTGCTAGAAAAATTCCTATATATCATCGACAATACACCATGAGCTACTCTTGCAGCCCGTCTGCACTGCTCAGAAAACCTCATATCTGCCTGCACAACCACCCCCAGGTCCCTTTCATTCTCTACCACTGTTAGTGTAGTACCACAGAGTGGATACGTTGCTCTGGGGTTGCTGTTTCCCATATGTAGTACTTTACATTTGTCAATGTTAAACTTCATTTGCCACCTCTCAGCCCATCTGCTCAACCTTTCCAGATCCTGTTGCAGTAGCATAGTGTCAGTAGTGTCCTTGACAACCCTGCCAACCTTCGTATCATCTGCAAACTTGGACATTAAGCTTGATATACCATCATCAATATCATTTATAAATACAGAAAACAATAATGGACCCAATACTGAACCCTGAGGGACTCCACTAATAACATTAGTCCACGATGAGCAGTGTCCATTGATTACCACACTCTGTCTTCTCCCCCTCAACCACCCCTTTATCCACAGCAGCAATTTGCCTCCAATGCCACACTGCTCCAATTTGTGCAGCAGTCTTCCATGTGCAACAGTATCAAAAGCCTTTCTAAGATCCAAGTATATAATATCAAAGTTATTCCCTGCATCCAGTTCTTTTGTGACTGCATCATAGTATCCAATCAAATTGATCAGGCAAGACTTCCCCTTAACAAAACCATGCTGTGTCTGAGCTATAACTGAAGTCTTGTCTAGATGATCCTGCAGTGCTTCTTTAACCAGTGCCTCCATTAATTTTACAGGAACAGAAGTTAGACTAACAGGTCTATAATTACTTGTGTCGCCCTTTGATCCTCCTTTGTGAATTGGGGTCACATTTGCACATCTCCAGTCCATGGGTACTTCCCCTGAGTCCAAGGAAGCTCTCATAATTATGGCTAAGGGTTTGCTTACTTCCTTTGCTGCTTCCTTTAGTATAACTGGATAGATCCCATCCACCCCAGGTGCCTTTCTTTTATTTATCTTCAACAATTTCTCCTCCACTTTACTCTCAGTTATTACAAGATTCTCTAGCTTACTGCCAGAGTTGAATACACCTCTGGCATCCCCCTTCCTGAATAACTCCTCATGTGTGAATGTCGATGCAAAATATTCATTCGGTTTGTTAGCTACCTGAGCAGGATCATCAACAGTTGACCCATCGATATCAAGTGGACCAATCTGATTCATCCCCTTCCTTCTAGAGTTTACATAAGTAAAGAACTCTTTGCTGTTTTTCTTTGCATCCCTTGCCAGAGATTTCTCGTAATCTTCCTTTGCCTGCCTAACCTCCTTTGTAACTTGGTTACTGATCAACTTACAGATCCATGCAGAAGGAAAAACACCTTTGGAATAAGAAAGTGAATAAAGGTGGCATAGAATAGGAGTAAGTTCAGGAGCGCAGGTTTTGAAAACAAGTGGAGAAATACCATCAGGTTATGGAGCTCCATCGAGAAATACTATCAGGACATAATCTTCATTATGTATTGAGATTGACGTCACAAATTTGCAACCAAATTTCCAGCCTCAGTCAAATCATTAAATGTTAAGTTTTGTCCAGTAAATGTTATTATGTATTGTACTTGATAAAATTTTCGAATATTTCAATTTTAGGTTTATCATTATATTTATTTATTCACCTTAATATTGAAAGGCAGTGATCCTTTTCAGGTTGTAAATTTTCTAAAATGAGCATTTAAAAGCAAAAGTAAAGTATTTTTTTTTAAAACAAAAGTGAAGTATTTCAGACAGAAACAAATGTAAAGTATTTAAAAAAACAAAACAAAAGTAAGTCATATTTATATAATTTTAATAAAATTTAAAAAATAAATCGCTGACATAGATTTGTTGCACATAAAAGTGCTGGGAATTTGAATTTTTTTTTATATAGCTTGAAAAGGAAAAACTGAAAAGAAAAAAAAAAAAAAAAAAGAAAAAACTTTTACAAGTAACAAGATATAGAAAATGTGACACACAATTTTTTCTCGAATCACTCTGTGCGGCCCGCAAAACAAATCTAACTTTGAATATGGCCCCCGTAGGGGATAAAGGTTGGACACCACTGGTCTAGACAGTTAAACAAAATTTATTTTTATTTCATGTTTGGTGACAGTGTCATCAGTTGCATTGTTTTAGATTAAAATAATTTGCTCTTTGAAATTATTTATGCTGGAATCTATGCATTGCAACATAATGTTAACTTTGGTTTTAACAAGTGTAGAGACTAAATGTGCACTTGGAATCTTAATGCTTGGTGGTTGCTTTCAAGTTCCGTGATGAACTTTTGGGAACAATTTGCCAACACTCATATTGATTTTGTGTCAAATGCAATGAGAAGAGATGGCTTGAAATAGTATTTTCCGATCTTCATTTTGCTGATGATAATAATTAAAATGCTAATGACAAATTTGCTAAATTGAGACCACTGATGGAGAAGCTAAATTTGTATTATTGGAATTATGCTTCATTAGAAGCATACTATAGTTTGACGTGTCTACGAGTGAATACTTTAGTAAACATAGTTGTAAGCAGTTTATGAGTGGAAAATCAATATGATTTGGTTCTAACATCTGGTACCAAAATAGATGGATGTGATTCAGTCATACCAACAATAAAAGGATAAAAAAAAAAGAAACAGACACAGAAGAAAACAAGATCAGATGTAACCATCAAATCCTTTCCACCAACTAGATAACTATCTAGTTAATGAAAAAAAAAAAAAAGGCAAAATTCTGTGTTGCAATCACGACAGCAACATAGTACTTTGGTTTCAGTGCTGTAGAGCAGTGGTGTCCAACCTTTTCCTGTACAGGGACCATATTCAAAGTTAGAATTGTTTCGTGGGCTGCACTGAGTGATTCAAGAAAAATTTGTGTGTTACATTTTCCATATTTTGTTACACATAAAATTAAGTTTATATTTTCATGTTACCATTTTTTATTTTCAAGCCATATATAAAAAATGCAAATTCATAACACTTACGTGCAATAAATCTGTGTCATTGATTTATTTTTTAGATTTTATTAAAATCATAAAAATGACTGACTTTTGTTTTTAAAAAAAAAATACCTTACTTTTTTTTTTTTTAACCTTACTTTTGTTTTTTTTTATAAATACTTTACTTTTGCTTTTAAATGGTCACGTTACAAAATTTACAACCAGAAAAGAATCACTGCTTTTCAATATTAAGGTGAATAAGTAAATATAATGATACACCTGAAATTGAAAATATTTGAAAATTTTCTGAAGTACCATACACAATAACATTTATTGAACAAAACTTAACATTTGATGAGATGATTGTGGGTGGACATTTTTAGATAATTGTTCAAAATTTGGTTGAAAATTTGTGACTCCAATTCTCAATACGGAATGAAGATGCTCATCTGTTATTCTGTTTCTTTTTAAATATTTATTTTATTTTGTGAATGAAAAAAAATTGCACGCAAACATACATTGATCCGAACAAAGTAGCCATTTTCATGGCAGTTTCTTTTATTAGAAGAAAATCTTCAGATGGGAGAGCCTCGTAGAATTAAAGTAGTTAATTTTTTGCAGTCCATATACTTATTTTTGAACCTGTTGGCTTGAAGATCAATCATTTTAAGTTGCAAGCTGGGATTGTAGTTATCAGCCACAGAAATAAATGGATTCTCAAACAAGCTTATGGCTTTTTCATGAGATCTTATATCAGCAAATTGACCTTCAAACTCATCAAAAAGTAATTATAATAACGAGAGGCAACAGTTCTTTGGAAATATGTTTCTCTCTTTTACCTTGGTACAACATTCAAAGTGAATTAAATTGTCTTGGGATTTAAATAATAACAACTTATTCTGAAATGATTGGATGTCACCATACAAATCAGAGACCAATTTTCATTTCTCTTGTAGTTTTAAATTAATTGCATTTAAATTTAATTCATATAGGAATCTAGAAATGTCTGTATGAATTGCAAGATCAAGCAGCCACTACATATTTGATAGTTATTTTATTGGTTTCCCTTTTTTCTGTCATAAAAATATCAATTTAATTACTCAGTTTAAAGAAATGATATAACACTGCCATGACTAAGCCATCTCACTGCATCATGTAAAATTATATCTTTGTATTCTGCTTCAATTTCTGAAAGAAACTGTTTAAACATACGTTGATTAAGGCCATGTGATCTTATAAAATTTACAGTTGAAATAACCACATTCATAACGTGTTGGAGATCCAATACGTCCCCACAGAGAGCTTGATGCACCATGCAGTGAATTCCAGTCAGAGATTCATCTCTGATATCTATCATTTTCTTGATTATTCTACCCATAAGCCCAATGTTTTTACCAATCATATATTTTGCACCGTCAGTTGCAACTCTGACTAGGTTTTTAATATGTAATCCTAACTTTCGAATAGATTGGCAAAATTTTTCAAAAAAGATTTTCATCTATAGTTGTTCTGTGCATACTCTGTAGATCATCTAAATTTTCAACTGGTACAAAATTATCATAATTCCACATATGAAGATGAGGAGTTTGGTTGTGTCATTTGTATCAGTACTGTCATCCGGTGCCACACTAAAATATTTTATTTGTTTTATGTTTTGCAAAAGTTGTCAGAACAAATTCTTTCCGATATCTTCTACTTTTTGCATAATTATTTGTCGAGAAAAACTAATGTCTTGTAAGATTGTTCCTTTCTCCAGACATATTTCTTTTGCAACTTTTAACAAACACTATATAACAAATTCACCATTGCTGAACTGTTTACTTTCAAAAGCGATCAGATGTACTTGATAAATTTCTTGACTGATATGTTATCAGTGCATTTTGTTTTATTTTCTGTTAATTCATTTTGTAACTTTGAACATTTTTTCGTTTTGCAACACTCCTTTATGTTCATCATAAGATTTATGCTTGGAATCAGTGTCGCTTTAAATTATATTCTTTAAAAACTCACACAGTCTCCTTACGCACCAGACACACTGCTTTTTTGTCATATTCAATGAAGAAATAGTCTTCAGTCCACCTTTGATCAAAAACACGACACTAAAAAATTAACTTTCCTCTTTTGAAACAGTTTTAGGGATGATTTTTTAATTCAATACAACGAACAAGTTATATTCAAATTGTAGAATTTCGCAATATGAAAAGATTGATACTTACATAACTGTATTTAGCGTACATATGACTGCACTGAACTACATGTGCATATTTCACACAGTCAAGCTCGATGCTTGCATACCTGTACATGCAGTGGTGCGGCTCTCTAAATGCTGTTTTATTCATTTTCCGAGCGGGCTGTATATAAAAATCATTCATAGGCCATTTCCAGTCTTGCAGGCTGTAGGTTGGACACCACTGCTGTAGGGGATACATTAATACTCAGCAGAGAAAAAGAAGAAAATTCAGATTAATTAGACACAAATTGCCCAAATGTACAGTGAGCATATGGCATGAACAGATTGGATCAAAATATATCTAACAATAGGATATTTATGTGGATCATAAAAATGGCGATCATCCTCGGTTATCTACTTGATCAGTCAACGAAGAGTACATGACAGCTGCTTAAAATGTGGAGGAGAACAATTAAACGATGCAAAGAAAAACAACAGACTTCTTTACTTATGTAAACTCTAGAAGGAAGGGGATGAATCAGATTGGTCCACTTGGTGTTGGTGGTTCAACTGTTGATGATCCTGCTCAGATAGCTGACAAACTGAATGAGTATTTTGCATCTATATTCACACGAGGAATTATGTAAGGAAGGGAGGACAGAAGTTTATTGAACTATAATAGGAAGCTAAATGATTTTATAATAATGGAGAGTAAAGTGGCGGAGAAATAAATAAATAAATAAATAAATAAATAAATCTTTATTGTGAAGTAGATTTACAGCACAATATCCCATCACGGCGACAAGCGCCAGGGGTTCACATATAGATAAGTACAAATTCAAATGGCAACAAAATATAGCGAACACATACAAAAGGCTACAAAATACAGATTACAAATGCAAAAAGAAATACAAATACATCATAAAAACAAGGAGCTGAACACAAATAAAGAAAAACAAATACAAGTTGGCAGTGATTCAGGTTTCAAGAGCTTTGATAAACTTGTGTCTGTCCTTCTTTTTACTTATTATGGTGTCGATGTCGGCGTCCACACGGTTGAGGGCAGCGAGCATCTGCTGAAGTTAAAATTGTTGAAGTTAAAAATAAAAAAGGCACCTGAGGTGGATGGAATCTATCCAGTTATATTGAAGGAGGCAGCGAGGGAAGTAAGCAAACCCTTAACTATAATTATGAGAGCATCCTTAGATTTAGGGGAGGTCTCCATGGACTGGAGATGTGCAAATGTATTGCCAATTCACAAAGGTGGTTCAAAGGGTGGCACAAATAATTATAGACCTGTTAGTTTAACTTCTGTTTTGGGGAAAATAATGGAGTCACTGGTTAAAGAAGCATTTCAGGATCATATAGACAAGATTGCAGTAATAATTCAGACACAGCACAGGTTTGTTAAGGAGAATCTTGGCTGACCAATTTGATTGGATACTATGATATGGTCACAAAGGAACTGGATGCAAAAAATAATTTTGATATCATATACGGTACTTGGATTTCAGGAAAGCTTTTGATACTGTTGCACATGGAAGACTGCTGTACAAATTGGAGTGGTATGGCATTTAAATTAAAATTAAAATTTAAAAACCTATAACACTTTTCCAAAAATTAAAAAGAAAATTTACATCTGTCAGGTGTGGTTCCACTGTTTTTGTAACAATTAAGAATGCCACCACTGCAGGGGTGAGCACCATAAATTGGTAGTAAACTACATGTAATTAAGATGATATTGATGCATCCTTGATTATTGTAGTATGATCACAATGAATATGATAAAAGAAGGTTGATTGTTATTGAGTAGAGGAGTCCTCTGGATTCTCTTTCTCCCCCAACATTGCAATGTCAGGATAATCTGGTTCATCATCTGAAAGTTGAGTTGTGTGCTTGTGGCTTGATTCTTTTGGTATTTTTTGAAGGCTGATACAATTGTTGAGACTGTTCTGGAGTTGCCTTTTCAACCTTTTTGAAGTGGCATGAGGTGTTGGCAGAGTGAAACCCTCATTTTTGTTTCCCATAACGTCTCCCTTTCTTCTTTTTCATTATCATTGGATGATCCAGTCAGATCATGTAGGCCTTCTTCTGTTAACTCCCAAGGGATAGCCTAGAAGATAAAGACCTGGGGGTAATTGTGCAGTCAGATATGAAGTTCTCTGAGCAGTGCAGATGGGCTGCCTGAGCAGGTCATGGAATTTTGTCAATGATATATTGGAATTTTGCTAGGAGAGACAAGGAGGTGATTATCCCTTTGCATAAGGCAATGGTCAGGCCACCTTGAGTATTGCGTATAGGTCTGGAGGCCTCATTTTAGGAAGGATGTAGAGTTGGGCAACAAGATTGGTGAGAGGAACAAAACGGTGACCTTATGAAGAAAGGCTTAAGTTCTGTAATTTGCAGCATCTGGAGACGAGGCACCTGCAAAGTGATCTGATTGAGGTGTATGAGGTCTTGAATGGTTTGAGCAGGCTCAATGCTGACAGGATACTTCCGCTTGCTCAGATTAAGAACCTGAGGGGGCATAGATTCAAATTAAGGAAAGGCACTTGTAGAATAGATGTGGAAAGTTTGCCTTTAGTGAGCTGGTAGTTGATTGCTGGAACAGACTTCAGTCTGTTGTTATGGAAATTGATAGCTTAAATAAATTTAAGGCTGAACTAGACAAACATTTGGAGTGACCGGATGGGCAAAATGGGAAGTTTTTTTTTTTTTTTTTTTTGGCTGATGCTATATAAGCTTGCTTTCTTGCCTCTTATGACTCAACTAATGCTAATGTTAATATGGTTGAAAATGCACTGGGCATAATAGCTCATGAATGCTTTGATTACACCCTGATCTGTGGGTTGAAAAAGTGAAGTGGTATTGGAAGTTAAGAAGATGAGAAAAGAAGAGTTGGCTTGTTTATCACGGAAAGGAATGTGGGAGGAATCTGTTTTCAAAACAGTCCCATTTCCTCAATATTGAAGACATTCTCAGATTTGTAGCTTTTTCCTGAGTAAATTTCTCGAGTTATTTCAGATATCTTAAAACTGCTTTGTGATCTGCTGATTCTGCCTCTCCTGCTGTAATGCTTCTTAAAATTATCAAATTAGTCCTTCCTAGCTTGAAACTTCTCAGGATTTGCACCTGAAAGCAAAAGTCTTGTAAATTAGTTATTCTTTGTTGGAGATGAGATACTAATAGGCATTTTCTTTTGTGATTGGCCCTCCATCCGAATGTTCAGTGTTTTTTTTTTTTTTTCATTTAGTCTGTGAGGCACCTTCAGTAATGTTTTTATGCCATTTGCAACACTGGCCCTTCACACTAAACTGACAGGCAATTGCATAGTTGATTTTACCCTGAGCAAGCTTATCAAGAACTTTTATCTTTTTTCTAAAGACCACATTTTTCACCCTCATTGCCACATTTGCATCCCCCTCATCCTTTTGCATATGTTTAGGGATGAGTTTTAATAATAATGCAATTTAAACTAACAGATTCACTATCAGATTAGTGCCCTCTGTTACATACTGCGTATGTGAAATATTACTATATTAAAGCAATACAATAATGTGCAAAATATGCTATAAAAATTTTTGGAAACTGATTGAAGTTCAAAACAGCAGAATGAGTGGTGGTGTGGTGAAGGCAGAAGCTGATGCCCTTGCTACTATGTATGTGAGAGGTAGTGAAATGATGAGAGCCAAGCATGCATGCACCATCTTATCTCACAAGTTGTTGCTCCCTCTAAACATTTTGATTTTATCAATTGTGGAGTATGAGCAAATTGTGACTTGCCAATGTTCAAGTCGATTGCCTCACAAATTGTAAGTAGATGATGTTACCAATACTCAACGGTTATGAGTCACAAATTTATAGATGACAAGTGATAACTCTAAAACAGGTCTGGGCAAATTTTTTTAAGCAGGCCACATTGAGACATTTGGGAGTGCTTGCGGGCCGCAGTTGTTGTGGATGTAGCATCTATCCGACAGTGATGAGAAAGTCACCTTGTAGTTGGCATCAACAAGATTTATCAAGATTTTTAGAAGCAATGCAGTCAATCAATACAAGAAACAAATAAATTAACAACTTTATTTTAATGGTATTTATGAACCTGTTTACAATCATTAATCATCTTATTCCAGTCAGGTATTAATTTTGAAGTAGCAACTCTCAGAACACAATGAAGGTTGGTGTCTGCCAGGGATGCTCAGTGTTTGTTTTTATTAATGTCCATTACAGAGAATGTTTGTTCACACTCATAGGTGGAACAGAAAATTCACATCATTTTTCTAGCCAAATTTTTCATGTTAAAAATTTTTTTTGGATCAAGAATGTTAATAAATTCTCTAATATCATTCTGTTTATGAAGTTTCCATATGCTGGAGTCACATTTTTTATCAATGAGTTCAAGCTAAACTTCAACTGGTGCATTATGAATGCTTGAAAAGAATGAATCCTGCACAATTGATAAATATGATTCAATTTTTCAAAAGTCGAGGAATGTGGTCTCAAATTCTTCATTAAAGTTTTTGATGGATGTTGTTTAACCAACAAATTTTATTTCTGAAATATTTCTTAGAGATGCCATTGTAGGAAAATGGACCAGGTTTTTAAAACTCAATTGGTGATAAAACAAGCACAGTTTAAGAAGGAAAGAATTCAAACTAATTATTATATCATGGGCAAATTTATTTTCCCCTTGTAACTCTTTGTTCAATATATTATGAGAGTTTCCTTGGACTCAAGGGAGGTCCTCCATGGACTGAAAGTATTACCAATTCACAAAGGGGGTTCAAAAGGTGACACAAGTAACTATAGACCTGTTAGTTTAACTTGTGTTCCGGGAAAATAACGGAATCACTGTTTAAAGAAGAATTGCAGGATCATCTAGACAAGTCTGCAGTAATAGTTAAGACACAGCATGGGTTTGAAGGGAGGTCTTGTCTGACTAAATTGATTGGATACTAGGATGTGATCACAAAGGAACTGAATGCCAAAAATAATTTTGATATCATATACTTGGAGTTCAGGAAAGCTTTTGATACTGTTGCACATGGAAGACTGCTGTACAAATTGGAGAGGTATGGCATTAAGGGTAAGTTGCTACAATGGATAAAGGGATGGTTAAGTGGGAGATGACAGAGGGTGGTAATCAATGGACACTGCTCTTCTTGGACAAATATTATTAGTGGAGTTCCCCAGGGTTTGGCGTTGGGCCCATCGTTGTTTTGTATATTTATCATTGATATTGATGAAAGTATATCAGGTTTAATGACCAAGTTTACAGATGATACAAAGGTTGGTAGGGTTGTTAACAACAGTAAAGACAGTATGCTACTCCAACTGGATCTAGATAAGTTGGGCAAATGGGCTGAGAAATAGCAACTGAAATTTAGCATTGACAAATGCAAAGTACTGCATATGGGTAGCAATAACTAAAGAGAAGCATACCAACTGTGTGGTACTACACTCAAGGAAGTGGAAAGTGAAAAAGACATGTGGGTAATTGTACTGTCAAATATGAAGTTCGCTGAGCTTCATGGCCTGTCCTGGCAGAAAGGCTGGCAGGACAGTCCATGCAGTCTTGTCAATGATATATAGGAATTTTGCTGACAGGGAGGTGATTATCCTGTTATACAAGGCAATGGTCAGGCCACTCCTAGAGTGCTGTGTACAGGTCTGGAGGCCTTATTTTAGGAAGGATGTAGAGTTGCTAGAATGAGTACAAAGAGGGGCAATAAGATTGGTAAGGGGAACAAAGGGATCCTATTACCAAGAAAGGCTTAAGTTCTGCAAATTGCAGCACCTGGAGAGTAGGCACCTGCGAGGTGATCTGATTGAGGTGTATAAGGCCTTGAATGGGCAAGCTGAATGCTTGAATCAATTAACCGCCAACTCTTAAACTACCTAGAAACCTTCGGTCTGATCAACGATCGCCAGTATGGATTCCGTCAGTGTCGATCCACTGGTGATATTCTGGCTTATGTTACCCATTTATGGACTAATTCAATGGAAAGGTTCGGTGAAACACAAGTAGTTGCTCTTGACATCTCAAAGGCTTTTGATCGTGTTTGGCATAAAGGTCTTCTAAACAAGCTTCCATCTTATGGTTTGCCAACTATTTTTAGTAATTGGTTATCCAGTTTTCTCTCTGATCGCTCACTGAGGGTGATGGTAGATGGCTCTCTGTCTTCTAACTTCTCCACTAATGCCGGTGTCCCCCAAGGTTCAGTTCTTTCCCCCACTCTTTTCCTCTTGTATATCAATGACCTTCTTCCACTGACTGGAAATCCTATCCATAGTTTTGCCGATGATAGCACATTGCCTTCAACTTTCCATTTTGAGAAACCTTGTCCTGCTCAATCAGCTTCAACTTCTCGAAAATCTGCTACCAATTCCTTAAATGCCGATCTTCAGGTAATTCTCCAGTGGGGCAAAGACAACTTAGTTGATTTCAACCCTTCTAAAACTCAGTCTTGTCTTATATCTCACAAAAAGGATTCTTCTGCTCCTATGCTTATCTTTAGTGACACTCCGATTTCTAGGCAAAATGATATATCTCTTTTGGGGATTACCCTGACTTCTAATCTCTCTTGGCACAAGCACATTACAAATATTGCTTCCTCTCCATCTAAAAAACTTGGTTTTCTCTTTCGCTCTCGGCGTTAATTTTCTTCCAAACAGCTGCTCACTCTGTATAAATCGCAAATCCACCTTGCCATGGAATATTGTTCCCACATCTGGGGTGGTGCCCCCAAAACCTCTCTCAGGCTTCTTGATTCCATTCAGAAGAGGGCAGTTAGGTTAATTAATGATTCATCTCTAACAGAGTCTCTCCACTTGCTTTCTCATAGACGCACTGTTTCTGCTGCATGCCTCTTCTACAGATACTTCCATGGGCACTGTTCTTCTGAATTGGCTTCTATAATTCCCGCTCTCTCTTTCAAAACAGTCCGAACACGTGCCGCCACCAGCCAACATCCATTTACTGTCCAACTTCAAACCCACAGAACCAACTTTTCATCTTCCTCATTTATTCATTCAACTGCCGTTTTCTGGAACAACCTTCCTTCATACGTATTTCCTGAAAATTACAGTCTACAGAAGTTCAAGTCCAATGTCAACAAATATCTTCTTTCGTCTTCTCAACCTCCAACCCAAGCACGGTACTAAGTACTATAGGTTCTAATACCTCTCGTTTGGGGTTCACATAAAAAAAAAAAAAAAAGATGCTGATGGGATTCTTCCTCTTGCTTAGGTTGAGGGGAGGAACAGTTTCAAATTGTGGAAAGACAGTTGTAGAATAGATGTGCGGAAATTTGCTTTTAGCCAGCGGGTAGTTGATTGGTGAAACAGACTTCCATCTTTTGTTTTGGAAGTTGATAGCCTAAATAAATTTAAGGCTGAGCTGGACAGGCACGAATAGAAGGGAGAAATGAGAGGTTTTTTTTTTTTTTTTTTTTTTTGGCTGATTCTGCATAAGCTTGCTTTCTTGCATCGTATGCCTCTACTAATGCTAATGACAAATGTATGTAATGTAGCCTGGCTATTCTCCCAGTGGAACCCTTGAACAGCATCTTGCACAACAAATGAATAATTTTCTGCAAAATCCGTCAAGATGACCAATTCTGATTAGGCTTTCCTTTGTTGGCTTCAAATGGTAGCTTTGATGTTTAGCAATGTAGTGATGACAGGAAAGGTTAAATATTTTTGTACTCAACTCTTCAATAAAATCTTCTGTTGTTAATTGCTTTGTGTCCAGTGTATCTCTGTCAGTGTGTATCCATTGCTTGAATTCAATAATATATTCTGGTTCATTGTTTTCAAAAATATTCTCTAGAAATCTTTTTAATTCATCTATTCCTGGACATTTTTCACACCGATGAAGCATACAATCTTTTGACTCCAAATCACAGACTGTTTTACCAATGAGAACCTTGTAATCATATTCAACAGGACTTTCTGCTAGCATTAACTTGACATTTTGATGGATTGTGCATACAGAATGTGTTCCTGGTGAACCAACTGTGACACACCACTTGTCGAAGTTCACAAAATTTAGAAAATCCAATGTCAGATCCATTTCTATCTTGATAAGTTAAACATTTCCTTCAAGTTGCTAAGTAGTCATATTTGCATTTTTATTCCATCTGCATTTCTAATGGAAATGTAATCTTTCTTTCTAGGGCATATCCGACTAAATTCATCATCTTCAAAAAATTCCATAACCTTTTGCTTTACTTGCTCAGAAAGCTTTTTTCCTTGCTTTTTTCCAGGTATGGCCATGATTCCTTCTTCTGCTTTAAGTTTTATTTTCTTGACCATTCTTTCTGAGACACTAAACTCTTTCATTGTTTTCTTTATGAGCCAACTAACTAGAGCTAGTGTTAATATTTGAAGGTTTTTTTATTAATGACTTGATACCATCAACTTTTCTTTCAATTCTTTCAGCAGCTCATTGTAATCTAAGCAGCTTCCACACTGATGACTTGCACTTGGCTCGATGATGTCATTTGGATCGAAGCCACCAATAGAAGAAATTTTACTGGCAATTACATCTTGTACTTGACTTGCCTTCATTTTGGCATAGCCTTATGAGTTTCTCTTAGCCATTTGCTGAAATTTCAGAGGAGAAATACCAGTAGCCATCAAACTTGTGTTCAAGCTTTCAGTCACATGCATTTTGTCATCATGGTCAGATCCAGATGAAGTTGATGTTCCCGTTGCTGCTTTTTGGCTGTTAGACCCTTTTCGGCATGATGGGCACAGCTTCTGGCCTGGTTTTATGTCTACTTTTGTTAGGTCTTTCAGGTAGTCTGCAATTGACAAATCAATTGGTTGTAAACTTTTTTTCACCATATGATTTTTCTTCTGGAAAGGATTGCAACGTGAACACTGCCAAAAATTCAAATTTTGTCAAAAGCCTCATGATGTAGACATTGTCTTCTTCACCCAATTTTAATCCATAACATAGACCTATCAGCTGTTGTTCTTCAAATTCAAATTCTTTAAATAATTTTAACCCAGTTTTGCATGTATAGATAGCATATGATATTTAGAATTATCCATATGACTGATGGTGCATTAGTCCAGCTCATCTACAGCAAAATCTTCTGATTCCATGGCTTTCATGCTGACTAATAAGTGGATGTTTCTGCAAGCAATGAAAACTTTAACTTTATTACAGTCAAACAATAAAAAATAGAGGAACAAAATAAACCAACAAAATAAACATCATGAAGATAAAACACATTAATAACAGTGTGGTTCAAATATCAGCAATTTATAATTTTTTGTATGATTCCAGAATATTCCAGAGTTCTAGAATGTTCATCAGTTTTTTTTTTTTTGGAATTCAAGAATATTCTAGAATGTTCTGGAACTCTAGAATATTCCAGAATTGTAGAATATTCTATAATTTTTGTGTATTCTTTTAGAATATTCCAGAATTCTAGAATATACTCTTTCTTGGTTATTCTAAACATTAGGCAGGATTAAGGAAGTATTCTGCAACAAAAAAGATCTCACAAAATAACAATACAGCACATAAAACTACTTGATGTTTAGGCTTAATTTTAAGGCCTTAAGTGCGAAGACACAAAACAGATAAACCATGATCCTTGTAGCTGAAACTCTGCTCTTTCCAGTGGTGCCAAAATCGAGAATTGAAGGTGGCCCACATTAAGATATTTGCCCCTTAAGATAGGTCAAATTTGACTTTCAAATTTTGAGTCAATCTTTGAAGAAAATATCTTAGCCCAGAAAACAAGTATAAGAGCTGATATTTAGTTAGGCTGAATTCATGCAGTGGTAAGTGGAATGTCCAAAGAAGAAGGTACCAAAGATTTTTATTTCAAAGTTATGACTTTCAAAAGTCTTGCTTAAATTTGTTGCGACAAATTTTTGGTACCAGTTTTAGACCGTATTGTAAAAAAATGTGAAGGTTTTTGAGCCTGGACACCAAAAGTTTTGCATTCTCTGCCAAAAGTTAACTAGGTATACCAACTTTCAGAGCATTACCTCTCACCATTGTTTTGAAAAGTTTTTGTGATTTATTCTGTGTAACACAAGTGACCTCCACAAAAAAAGGTGCTGGTTCCTCAAGCGTACTATATTTTGAACTGAAATTTTGCACAGCTTCATTTGAAACCTGTTTAAACATCTACACCAAGTTTCAACAAAAGTGAATATAGTTGAGCAGGGACCCCTAGGCCACCTGACATGGAATGACCCTTTTATTTATTTATTTTTTTACAGTTTATTGTATATTATTTAGTATCAATATTAGCAGTGGCCAAATGATGTAAGAAAGCAAGCTTATACAGCAACAGCAAAAAACCCAACACTTACCATATCACCTGTCCATCCCATTTAAGTTTTTCTAGTTCTTCCTTAAATTTAATCAAACTACCAACTTCTTACAACACCAGTTAGTTGATTGTTGGGGGTTTGTTCCAACAATCAGCTAACTGCTGACTGAAGACAAGTTTCTGTACATCTATCCTGCAATCCTTCCTCAGTTTGAATTTGTGCCCCTTGTGTGTGTATAGTCAGAGCAAGAAGAAGGATTTCATCAGTAATGGGCTTATTCAGTCCATTCAGAGCCTTAAACATTTCATTTAGATCTTCTTGCAGATAGATGTCTGCTCTCCAGATACTGCAATATGCAGAACTGAAGCCTTTTCTGGTAAGAGCGCCATTTTGTTCCTGTTACTAATCTTGTTGCACTTCTCTGCACCAGTCCCAATAGATCCACATCCTTCTGCACATAGGCTTCTATACCCGAGTTGCAGATTTTATGTAATATACACATTAAGAGAAAAACAGCTAGGCTTTTTGAGCTTTGGTTACAGATAGTAGTAATTGTGTATGTGGAGAACAGGAAGATACATGGATTTAATTAGAAATTGCTTTTTATAATGACTTGAGAGAGTGTATAGAGGATTATGGCTGTCATGGAGGCAAATGAGCTTTTTGTTTGTTCAAAACATTTTGTGTTATATTTGCAGTTTTTTGCTACAATTTATGAGGGATATGAGAGTTTTATTTTCCATATGTATGGAAGTTTTTAATTGTACAATATTATATATTTACATTGGTGGAGTTGTATAATAATATGTGATTAAAGCTTTTTATAGACAGTAGAAGATCCGAATCCCTTGGGCAGGGGTGGCAACCTGCCATACTAGCTCTGATTTTTAGGTGGTACAGTAGGGCTAAGCAATCAGCACCGAGTTTTTTGTGCCTCATATCACTTAAAAAAAAGTTTTTAAGTGATGTGAGACATGTGAGCTCTTAGCTCTGGTGCCGTTTTTCATTGTGATGTGTTGTTAAATAATGATATATATTATTAGTACTGGAAAATGATGCAAGGAAGCAAGCTTATATAGCATCAGGCAAAAAAAAAAACAAAAAACCCCCCCCACAATATACACGTTTATTTTAACCCAACAGTGATCATAACCCTGATTGTAACAAACATAGCCTTGTGTGCCACCTAACAGGTGCCCAAATTGATTTTCTTCACTCCCTCCCATATTGGGCGATTAGTCTCAATACGGGCCATGCGTCTTTTGTCCGCTGCGTGTTTGTGTATTCTCAGGCTGATATGCATATTGTGTCGATCTGCCAGTGAGTTATCTAGAAAGACTCAGAATAAATCACAGGGAAAAATCTGGTCCCTCCATCTAAAATATCAGCTGATTACAGTCCTGATTGAAGGGCCCAACAAATTCCTCCAATCATAGACAAGGAGTGAATACACTCCTTGTCTATGATTGGAGATGATGTATTATGCCAACTAAGCCGCCATGAATGACAGTTAGTGTACTGCAAGTTGCAGAACTTTTCATATTTTAAATTACAAAAAGAAAAATATTCTTATACCTGATTATTATAATCATCTAAGTTCATTTCATTTATAGAGCCCAAATATATCATATATTTAGACAATCACAGTTAACATTGTTAGAATTGCTTATTCTGAATCTCTAATTTTATTCAGGAATATATTTATGAATTTATGTTTTGAATAATTTGTTTATTTTCTAGGCCGTTTATATTTTGCAACGCTACGCACCACAACCAAACCACGATCAACGCTGCAGACCCACTTTTTTAGTATAGATGAAGAACTACAATATGAGAGGTATGTAATTTTGTTAAAGAACTGTTAGCTTTTTTTTGTAGAAATAATAAATTTCATAATTCTAAATCTTATTTCATTAGGTAATTTAGTACTATAATATTTAATGCATTTATTAAATTTGTTTAGAAAAGTATCTTTAGGTTTTGAAGGAATTCCTGTTTAATTTAAACAACAGTTTTTCAGCATTGTCATTATTTGATAGATATTTGAGAATATTGTTTTTGGAGAACATTCTTTGTTCATATTCGTAGTAGTATTAGTAAAGGCATATGATGCAAAGAAGCAAGCTTATGCAGCATCAGGGGGGAAAAAAAAAAGTTCCCATTTCAACCTCATCCATTCGCTCAAAACGTTTGTCCAGTTCTTTGAATTTATTTAAGTTATCAATTTCCACAACAACAGATGTAAGTTTAGTCCAGCAATTAACTACCTGCTGGCTAAAGGCAAATTTCCTCGCATCTATTCTACAACTGTCATTCCTCAATTTGAATTTGTTTCCAAGATGAGTAATCTGAGCAAGAGGAAGAATCCCATCAGCATTGAGCCTGCTTAAACCATTCAAGGCCTTGTACACCTCAATCAGATCACTTTGCAGGTGCCTAGTCTTCCAGATGCTGCAATTTAGAGAACTTAAGCCTTTTTTGGTAAGAGCACCCCTTTGTTGCCCTTCTCTGTACTGGTTCTAGCAACTCTACATCCTTCCTAAATTGAGACCTCCAGACTTGTACGCAGTATTCAAGCTGTGGCCTTATGCAAAGGGATAATCATCTCCTTATTCCTGCTAGCAAAATTCCCGTATATCATTGACAAGATCCTATGACCTTCTCTGGCAGCCTGTCTGCACTGCTCAGAATAATATCTGACTGCACAATTACTCCCAGGTTATTTTCATTCTCCACTACCCTGAGTGTAGTACCACACAGTTAGTACATTTCTCTGGGGCTACTGCTACCCATATGCAGTACTTTGCATTTGTCAATGTTAAACTTCAGTTGCCACTTCAGTTCTCAGTCCATCTGCCCAACTTTTCTAGATCCTGTTGCAGCCATATACTGTCATTAACAACCCTTTCAGCCTTTGTGTCATCTGCAAACTTTGATATTAAGCCTGATATACCTTCATCAATATCATTGATAAATATAGAAAACAACAATGGGCCAACACTGAACCCTGGGGGGGGGAATCCACTAATAACATCAGTCCACAAAGAACAGTGTCCATTGATTACCACTCTCTGTCTTCTACCACTCAACCATCCATTTATCCATTGTAGCAACTTGCTCTTAATGGCATACTGCTCCAGTTTGTACAGTAGTCTTCTTCTATGTGAAACAGTATCAAAAGCTTTCGAAAACAGCCCTTGCGTGTTGGGTTGCATATCATAGAAGTTTCTTGCGACAACTGACTAACTGGTTAAAATAAATTTTATTAAAATAAAGAAATGTTATATACATAAGATAAAACAGGGATAAAATAAGATTAGCATTAGCATTAGTAGAGGCATTTGATGCAAGAAAGCAACCTTATGCAGCATCAGCCAAAAGAAAAAAAAAAAAAAAAAAAAAAAAGAAAAGAAACCACTTCCACTTCACCCCTCTGTTCGTTCAAAATACCTGTCCAGCTGAGCCTTAAACTTATTTAGGCTATCAACTTCCACGACAAGGGATGGAAGTCTGTTCCACCAAGATAAAAGTGTTAAAATACAATAAGATAAAAGTGCTAAAATATAATATAATAAAAGCGCTAAAATACATAGAAGCTTTCTAGACTAAGTGCCTCTTCATTAACTAGTCATTGAATGGTGTAGTTCAGTATATATTGATGGTTACAATTGCAAAAGTTAGCTGGGCATGATCATGTATCACGAGTCTGGTGTCGGTAGAACAGAATTATGTACATGTGATGACTGTCAGCGCTCATCGCACTGCAACACAGTACATTCTATAATAAGTGTAAGTGCACTCCCCTTGTGGGATTCATAGTACTATTATTGGTCGCTATGTGCAGTTCTTCAAGCCATAAGTGCTGGCGGTAATCACATGATTAGTTGGTGATTTCAATATCCCGTTGGTGATCAAGATTGTGCTGCTCAACCCAATAATGTGTGGCGACTGCGGAATGTTGAAAATTAGTGGTTAGCAGAGTTACCTCATTTTCAGAAACCCGGTCTTTCAATCTTCTACCAGACTATTTTAACATTTTTATTTTATCTGTTTTATCTTATGTATATATAATTTATTTATTTTAATAAAATTTATTTTAACCAGTTAGTCGGTCATCGCAAGAAACTTAGATGAATATCAAAAGCTTTCCAGAAATCAAAGTATATGATATCAAAATTATTTTTTGCATCCAGTTCCTTTGTGACCACATCATAGTATCCAATCAGATTAGTCAGAAAAGACTTCCCTCTAACAAATCCATTCTGTGTCTGAATTATTACTGCAGTCTTGTCTAGACGATCCTGCAGTGCTTCTTTAACTACTGACTCCATTATTTTTCCAGGAATAGAAGTTAAATTAACAGGTCTGTAATTACGAGTGTCACCCTTTGATCCCCCCTTTGTGAATGGGGGATACATTGGAACAAGTAAATACATGAACTCTGTTAGAGTAGCTAAGGATAAGAACAAGTGCATGTATATTTGCGTGTACACCAATGCTAAGGGTTTAGTTAATAAATTTTGATTAATTTGAGGGTTGGTTAAAACATCAAAGGCAGATATTGTTGGAATATCAGAGACCTTGTGTCACACAGATATAAAGAATGCAGAATTGGAATTTAGGGAGTACAATGTATACAGAAAGGATAGATATGATAGGAAGAGAGGAGGGGCTATGCTATTAGTTAAGAAACACATGAAATCTAAGGAAGTGTAGCCAGTTGACATGGGTGAACAGTGCAGTGTTGAGTCAGTTTGTTGTGACATAAGCACTGGCAAGGCAAAATTGAGAGTAGGGGTGTGTTATAGGCCTAATGACTCTGATGAGTATAATGAGCAACTGTATGGAGAAATAAAGTGGACCAGTAAATCAAATTTTCTTATAATGGGGGATTTTAATTTCCCAGATATTGACTGGAACTTGTGGTTTGGTCATAAGGAGGTGATTAACCCCTTGTATAAGGCAATGGTCAGGCCACACCTTGAGTATTGTATACAGGTCTAGCGACCTCATTTTAGGAATGATGTAGAGCTGCTGAAACGAGTACAGAGAAGGGCAACAAGATTAGTGAATGGAATAAAGGGTTGCACTTACGAAGAAAGACTTAAGTTTTACAAATTACAGTGTCTGTAGACTAGGCACTTGCAAGGTGATCTGATTGAGGTGGAATAAATGGTTTGAGGAAGCTCAATGCTGATGGGATTCTTCGTCTTGCTCAGATTAATCGCCTGAGGGGACATAAATTGAAATTTTGAAGAAAGACAGTTGTATATTAGGTGTGCTTAAATTTTCCTTTAGCCAGCGGGTAGTTAATTGTTGGAACAAACTTCCATCTGTTGTTGTAGAAGTTGACAGCTTAAATAAATTGAAGGCATAGCTAGACTTCTTCTGCTCCTATGCTTATCTTTAGTGACACTCCGATTTCAAGGCAAAATGATATGTCTCTTTTGGGGATTACCCTGACTTCTAATCTCTCTTGGCACAAGCACATTACAAATATTGCTTCCTCTGCATCTAAAAAACTTGGTTTTCTCTTTCGCTCTCGGCGTTACTTTTCTTCCAAACAGCTGCTCACTCTGTATAAATCGCAAATCCATCCTGCCATGGAATATTGTTCCCACATCTGGGGTGGTGCCCCCAAAACCTCTCTCAGGCTTCTTGATTCCATTCAGAAGAGGGCAGTTAGGTTAATTAATGATTCATCTCTAACAGAGTCTCTCCACTTGCTTTCTCATAGACGCACTGTTTCTGCTGCATGCCTCTTCTACAGATACTTCCATGGGCACTGTTCTTCTGAATTGGCTTCTATAATTCCCGCTCTCTCTCTCTCTCTCTTTCAAAACAGTCCGAACACTTGCCGCCACCAGCCAACATCCATTTACTGTCCAACTTCAAACCCACAGAACCAACTTTTCATCTTCCTCATTTATTCATTCAACTGCCGTTTTCTGGAACAACCTTCCTTCATACATATTTCCTGAAAATTATAAACTACAGAAGTTCAAGTCCAATGTCAACAAATATCTTCTTTCGTCTTCTCAACCTCCAACCCAAGCACGGTACTAAGTACTATAGGTTCTAATACCTCTCGTGTTTGGGGTTCACATAAAAAAAAAAAAAAAAAAAGACAAACATTTGGAGCGTATGGGTGAAATGGGATGGTTTTTTTTTTTTTTTTTTGACTGATGCTGTATAAACTTGCTTTCTTGCATCATATGCCTCTATTAATGCTAATGCTAATTTGCACATCTGCAGTCTGTGGGGACCACCCCTGAGTCCAAAGGTGCTCTCAAAATTATGGCTGAGTAGGCTTACTTCCTTTGCCACCACCTTTAATATAACTGGATAGATACCAATCCACCCCAGGTGCCTTTGTTATGTTTAACTTCAGCAATCTCTCCTCCACTTTGCTCTCAGTTATTACAAAATAATTTAGTTCCTTGTTAGAGTTCAATAAGCTTCTGTCCTCCTGTTCCTTACAGAATTCCTCACATGTGAATGTAGTTGCAAAATAATCATTCAGTTTGTCTCTGAGCAGGATCATCAACAGTCGAACCATTGATATCAAGTGAACCAGTATTACTAGCCTTTAAGAATGTGATATTTTATTTTTAAAATGAATTAAATGAATTAAGAATGTGATATTTTGTTTTTAAAATGAACTGAATCCGCTGAATTACTCTTGAAAAAAAAAACTGAGAGAGAGAGCGAAAATCATACTTGCTGCTTTATAAGCATTATAAAGCAGCAAATATAAGGGGCTTAGAGGGGAAACAGGCATTCTGTGTGTTACCAGACACTCAGTCTAAAACACTGATGGATCCAATATCTTTCTATCTTAGAAGATTTAGCAGAAGTCTGGTTGGCCTGCCTCCCTCCCTCCCTAAAATCCACTCATGCACACCTTCTTGATATTAGTATTAGTATTAGTAACGGCCGTATGGTGCAAGAAAGCCTATGGCTTATGCTGCACCAGCCAAAAAAAAAAAAAAAAAAATCCGAACAAAACAATGATAAAAACAAAAATTAAATAAATAAATAATAATAATTAATAAAGAAATAAAAATAATAAAATGAAATTAAAAATTAAATAAAAAGGAAATTAATCCTATCATCCTATGCGCTTCCCTTACCCGAAAGTACTATCCAGATGACCTTTGAATTTCCCCAAACTGTCGGCCTCTACCACCCATGAAGGCAACTTATTCCAGTAATTTATAACTCGCTGGCTAAAATAAAACTTCCTGCAGTCCAATCTAAACATTTCCCCGCGTAACTTGAATTTATGTCCCCTAGTTCTAGCATCATTTATAATCTTGAAAATTTTGTCCTCATTCAGTTTACTGATGCCTCTCAGAGCCTTAAACACCTCAATCAAATCTCCTCTAAGGTGTCTAGTTTCCAAACTCTGCAACCCACATATTCGAAGTCTTTCTTCATAAGGACGCCCTTTTGCCGATCTCACCAGGCGAGTTACCCTTCTTTGCACCCTTTCAAGAGTGCAAAGAAGGTCCTGTTATTAAGTCCTGTTACGTCACTTAGATGCCAACGAACATGTAGAGTGGTTCTCTTTAAGATGCCTGGTTAGCGTGAAGAGGAAAAGACCAAACCTTCCAGCAAATGACAGTACAACGAAACAAATGGCCCTCAGTCCCCAGCGGCTTTTACTCCCCCTCTTACGGCAGCGAGAGGATCAGAGTGGAATCAGAGGGTGCTAAGAATCTCTGGGTACGACCAGGCTGCCATGCACGGAAACTGAACTTGGCCTGTTACAATGTAAGTTTGCTCATCGGTGAAGACAGGATATTAGAGCTGGAAAAGGAATTAGAAAATGTGAATTGGAATATTATCGGTTTGGCTGAAACAAGAAGAAGAAATGAATCACTTATAAGTTTATCAAGTGGAAATCTGCTGTATACCAATGGAAACAGTGAAAGGAGTGAAGATGGAGTTGGCTTTCTGGCCCATAAAGATATAAAAAACAACATTTTGGATTTCAAAAGTACATCACCAAGGGTGTCAAGACTACTACTACTACTACTACTCAGGATTTCTAAGAGGTACAAGCTAAAGGTTATAATGATTTATGCACCAACATTGAGCCACGATGATGAAGAGGTAGAAGAAATGTACACCGAAATTGAGTCTTCTTGATGAGCAGAAAACCCGACTACACTATCATTATGGGGGACTTCAATGCTAAGGTTGGAAAGAGACAAAACAGCACAGAAAGGGGAACTATAGGAAATTTTGGAATGGATGAAAGAAATGAGAGCTGAAAGACTTGTGGAATTTGCAGAATCTAGAGGATTGTCAGTAATGAACACTTTTTTTTTTCAAGAAAAGGGTGAACAGAAAGTGGACATGGAATCGCTGAAATGGATTAACAAATAATGAAATCGGCTTCATCCTCACTAACAGAAGATATATTGTGAATGATGTTACCGTCTTGAACAAAGTAAATGTTGGAAATTATTACAGAATGGTAAGATACACACTTGATATAGATGTACGAAAAGAAAGGAAAAAAACTGACCCTAGTAGTAGTAGTGGCATGTGATGCAAGTGTGCGAGCTTATGCAGCATCAGCCAAAAAAAAAAAAAAAAAAATCACACCATTCCCTCCAAATACCTGTCCAGTTCCTCCTTAAATTTATTTAACCTATCAACTTCCACGACAGATGGAAGTTTGTTCCAACAATTAACCACCCGCTGGCTAAAGGCAAATTTCCGCACATCTATTCTACATCTGTCTTTTCTTAATTTGAATTTATGCCCCCTTAGGTTCGTAATCTGAACAAGTGAAGGATCCCATCAGAATTCAGCATGTTCAACCCATTCAGGGCCTTATACACCTCAATCAGATCACCGCGCAGGTGCCTAGTCTCCAGCCAATACAATTTGCAGAACTTAAGCCTCTCTTGGTAAGAGGATCCCTTCATTCCCCTCACCAATCTTGTTGCCTTTCTCTGTACACGCTCAAGCAAATCGACATCCTAAAATGAGGCCTCCAAACCTGTACACAGTACTCAAGGCGTGGCCTGACCATTGCCTTATACAGAGGGACAATCACCTCCCTTTCCCTGCTAGCAAAATTCCTATATATCATTGACAAAACCCCATGACCTGCCCTGGCAGCCTGTCTGCATTGCTCAGAAAACTTCAAATCTGACTGCACAATTACTCCCAGGTCTTTTTCATTTTCTACCATCTTAAGTGTAGTACCACACAGTTTGTATGTTTCTCTGGGGTTACTTCTACCCATATGCAGTACTTTGCATTTGTCAAGGTTAAACATCAGTTGCCACTTCTTAGCCCATCTGCCCAAATTATCTAGATCCTGTTGCAGTAGCACACTGCCATTACTGTCATTAACAATCCTGCCAACCTTTGTATCATTGATAAATATTTATCAATATCATTGATAAATATACAAAACAACAGAGGACCCAACACCGAACCCTGTGGGACTCCACTAATAACATTAGTCCACGAAGAGCAGCACCCATTAATTACTACCCTCTGTCTTCTCCAACTCAACCATCCTTTTATCCATTGTAGCAATTTACCCGTAATACCATTCTGCTCCAATTTGTACAATAGTCTTCCATGCGCAACAGTGTCAAAAGCTTTCCTGAAATACAAATATATGATATCAAAATTATTTTTTGCATCCAGTTCCTTTGTAAACACATCATAATAACCAATCAAATTTGTCAGAAAAGACTTTCCCTTAACAAACCCATGCTGTGTCTGAATTATTGCTGCAGTCTTGTCTAGATGATCCTGCAATGCATCTTTAACCAGTGACTCCATTATTTTATCCAAAACTGAAGTTAAACTAACTGGTCTGTAATTACTCGTGTCACCCTTCGATCCCCCTTTGTAAATTGGGGATACATTTGCACATCTCCAGTCCGTGGGGACCTCCCCTGAGTCCAAGGATGCTCTCATAATTATGGCCAAGTGTTTGCTTAGTTGCTTTGCCTGCCTCCTTTAGTATAACTGGATAAATCCCATCCACCCCAGTTGCTTTCTTATGTTTAACTTCAACAATTTCTCCTCCACTTTGCTCTCAGTAATTACAGAATCATTAAGTACCCTGTTACAGTTTCACAAACATCTGGCATTTTCCTCCCTTAATAACTCCTCATGTGTGAATGTAGATGCAAAATACTCGTTCAGTTTGTTTGCTATCTGAGCAGGATCATCAACAGCGGAACCATCGATATCAAGTGGACCAATCAGATTCATCCCCTTCCTTTTAGAGTTTATATAAGTAAAGGAATCCTTGCTGTTTTTCTTAGCATCTTTTGCCAAAGATTTCTCGTGATCTGCCTTCGCCTGCCTAACCTCCTTTTTTGACCTGATTACAGACTAGCTTATATCTGCCATAGGCTTCTGAGTCACTTGATAATTTATATGCATCCCATGCATTTTTCTTCTCTGTCACGTGTCTCATTAGTTCATTTGATAACCATTTAGGCCTAAACCTTGAATAATATTTCTTAATAGGTATGAAACTTTTAGTAGCTTCCACGATTAATTCCTTGAATGCTTTCCACTTAAGAATTTACTGTTGGTAACATCCCAGTTGATCCCACTGTACAGAATTTAAAAACTGTCTGAGACCACTGTACTCACCTTTACGGAAGCAAAAACCCTTTCCTTTACCCCTGATTGTAATTATATCTTTAAGTAAATCCCACATCAGTACACTGTGATCACTGCCACCTAGTAAATAATAAATATTTACTAGGAGTAAATATAAGTATACACTGGAGTAAATATAAGTATACACTGGAGTAAATAATACGAAGGTATTTGAGATAATAGAAGAGGAGAAAAAGCAGTATGTACTGGAACTTAAGAACAAGTTTGAGCTTCTGCAGACAGCTCAAGACCAAGATATCGACAAGAAATATTACAATTTTCTGAAAGTGATGAAGCCCATGAACCTATAGGTAAAAATAAATCCAAAGAAGAAAAAATTAGACAAGAATCACTTGTCATGATGAACTGAAGACGACAAATGAAAAGCAAGATAAACACTGACAAGTAGAAAATTTAGTATGCTGAGTGGTGCAAAGCCCTAAGAAAGAGACTCAGAGAGGACATAAGAAGATTTAACACAAGAAAAGTAGAACATGCATTAAGGGAAAATAAAGAGCTTAAATCAGCAGTAATACAGAAAGACAAATGATACTGAAACTGAAGAATATCGATAGTGTACTTATAAATAGCAGAAAAAGCATAATTCAAATAGCAGAAGACTACTATAGAGAATTATACAAGAGCGAGGGAGTGATGCCAGCAGTGGAGAAGATGGATTGCAAATTAGTGGCACATATAACATACCCGATATTCTTCCTGATGAGGTAGAACATGCTTTGAAGAAAATGAAGAATCAGAAAGCCCAGGGGACGATGAAGTTACTCTAGAGTTGTTAAAATTGGGAGGAAGAGACATGGCAAAAAAACTGGCAAGACTCTTCACAAAATGCATTAGAAAAGGTGTGATGCCTAAGGAGTGGAATAATGCAATCATAGTTTTGCGGCATAAGAAAGGAGATAAATTGGATATTGGAAATTATAGACCAATTAGCTTGTTATCTCACATCTACAAGTTGTTCACAAGGGTCATTACTAACAGATTAGAAAGAATACTTGATGAGATTCAACCAAAAGAGCAAGCTGGCTTTAGGATAGGATTCTCAACTATGGATCACCTTCACGTAATATCACAGCTAATGGAGAAAGCAAATGAATATAAAACACCATTATGCTTGGCATTTGTGGATTATGAAAAGGCATTTGACTCCATACAGCATAAGGCAATGTTTCAGGCACTGGAAAGACAAGGCATAGATACCCCATATATTATGATTTTGAAGAAAATATATGAGAATGCTACCTCCTTTATTAGACCAGACAAAGACAGTAGCAAATTTAAAATTGAGAATGGAGTTCGACAAGGAGACACAATATCTCTGAAGCTGTTTACTGCTGCCCTTGAGGAAGCTTTCAGAAGATTAGACTGGTCGCAGAAAGGAGTCACCGTGAATGGAGAGTACCTAAATCATTTACAATTTGCAGATGACATTATGGTCATAAGCCACGATCCCAAAGAATTAGAGGAAAATCTTAATCAGTTATGCAGAGTTAGTAAGGATTTTGGACTAAAGATGAATATGGTTAAAACAAAAGTAATGATGAACAAGTATGCCATAGAAAGGGATATAATGATTGAAGGAGCAGTAATTGAAACGTGGAGTCATATACTTATCTGGGACAAGTCATCAGCTGTAATAATGATAAATGGCTGGAAGTCAAGAGAAGAATAAATTTTGGATGGATAGCATTCTGAAAATATAGTCATACTGAGCAGCAATATCCAAATATGTCTGAAACGTAAAATAATGAACCAATGTATACTATCCACCATGACTTATGGAAGTGAAACTTGGGCTCTCGTTAAAAGAATGGAAGAGAAGTGGAGAACTGCACAGTGAAGAATGGAACGAATTATATTGGAAATCAGACTGTTAGATAAGAAGAGAAACACATGGATTAGTCAGAAAACTCAAGTAAAGGACATTCTTATCAAAACTAAAGAATAAAATGATCTTGGGCAGGACACATAGCTCGAAGACATGATGACAGATGGACTAATAGAATAACAGAATGGAGAAAGCAAATGAATTTAAAACACCATTATGCCTGGCATTTGTGGATTATGAAAAAGACATTTGACTCCATACAGCATAAGGCAATGTTTCGGGCACTGGAAAGACAAGGCATAGATACCCCATATATTATCATTTTGAAGAAAATATATGAGAACACTACCTTTTCTTCTACCACGTTTTCTTCTAGCATCCAAGTAGAGCTAGAAGCAAACGTGGAAGACAAAGACAGAGATGGACAGATGAAATTCATGAGTTTGTGGGTAATAAATGGATTGCCATTGCCCAAAACAGAAGGAACTGGAACGTTGCTGGAGAGGCCCTTCATCCTGCAGTGGATTGAAAATGGTTGATGATGATGAAGCATTATAAATTCTGTTATGAGTTGTTTTTATGTTTTTTTTTTTGCTAGTTACTGTATGAATATATTTTAGTACTGCAGTACTTAGTAATATTGTTTATAGGGGGAGGGTGTATCAATAAGATATCTCTTAGTAGCCAAATTGTTTAGTAAGAAAACTGTTCTACACAACCGGTTAAGTTCCAATAAAAAACTAGCTTTATTGTTATGAATGTAATATATATATTTTAATAGTTTATGATATTGTTATCAGGGAAAAAATTGGAGAATACCTATTCACGATAGATTGTGTTGGAAAATACACAATGTAATCACACCTGTTAGGAATGTTGATTTTAGTAGACAAATCAACTAAGTTGTTTGTCTTTGCCCCACTGTAGAATTACCTTGATCGGTAATTAAAGAATTGGTAGCGGATATTCAAGAAGTTGAAGCTGATTGAGCAGGGCAAGGTTTATCTAAATGTAAAGTGGAATGCAATGCGCTATCATTGGCAAACTATGGATAGGATTTCCAGTCAATGGAAGAAGGTCATTTATAGAGTGGAGGAAAGAACTGAACCTCGGGGAACACTAGCATTAGTGGAAATGTTAGAAGACAGAGAGCCATCTACCATCGCCCTCAGTGAGCGATCAGACAGAAAACTGGATAACCAGTTACAAAAAGCAGTTGGTAAACCAAAAGATGGAAGCTTGTTTAGGAGACCTTTATGCCAAACACGATCGAAAGCCTTTGAGATGTCTAGCGCAACTGCTTCTGTTTCCCCAAACTTTTCCATTGAATTTGTCCATAAATGGGTAACATAAGCCAGAATATCACCAGTGGATCGACACTGACGGAATCCATATTGGTGATCGTTGATCAGACGGAAGGTTTCTAAGTAGTTTAAGAGTTGGCGGATAATTGGTTTCTCCCTTACTTTAAGAAGAGTAGAAGTAATTGCAATGGGATGGTAATTGGATGGGAGGGATTTGTCACCTCCCAGGAATGGGCTGGATATGAGCAAATTTCCAAGCAGAAGGAAAAACACCTTTGGAATCAGAAAGTGAAAAAAGGCCGCAAAAAACAGCAGTAAGTTCAGGAGCACAGGTTTTAAGAACTAGTGGAGAAATACCATCAGGACCTGGAGCTTTCTAAGCATCAAGATTCGTCAAAATCCTTCTGATATCCTTTTGCCGGAAGACCACAGGAGTCATTGAATGGAGCATGTTGGGATGTGTTTTACCAAGATCATTAATACATTAGTTGGAAGAAAAATGGGATGCTAGCAGGTCAGCTTTATCCTTGGCTGAAGGGACAACAGAACCATCTGGTTTTGACAGAGGTGGGAACAGAGATGGGCAGAAGTTGCGGCCAATAGCTTTGGCAAGAGACCAGAATGCTCGTCTACCATTAGGGCAATAAACAATTTTATACTCTTAGCCTGTTCAAAATCTAGTTTGGACTAATTAATAACTGCTTTACAATTGTTGCGAGCTTTGGTGTAGGCAGAAAATGAAAATGAAGATTTAGAAATAAGTCAATTACGATATGCAATGTTCTTCTCTTGAACAGCGCTAGCACATTTATTGAAAAACCAAGGTTTAGATAAAGGACGAGATTTTAAAGTGGAGTGTGAAATAAAGGATTCCATTCCTACAAGAATAATTTCACTGACACGGTCTGAGCAAACGTTGACATCAGAAGTTTTGAAACAGTAATATGACCAAGGAAAAGAAGAAAGGTAATCTCTCAGATCATCCCATTTTGCATTGCATTGCATTGTTGTAATGCCAAACAATAAGAGGTTGAGAATAGCCATGAGGTAAAGGCTCTGTTTGAGAAGAGACAATCACCAAGTTGTGATCTGAGGTGCCCAAATGACCACTCACTTCGACCGTGCTTAGAAGGGTTGTTTGTGAGAAAGAGATTCAAGCGTGTTGGCTGCATGGTTAGGATCGTCCAGTATTCTCTACCTGAACAGGATCATCAACAGTTGAACCATCAATATTAAGTGGACCAATCTGATTCATACCCTTTCTTCTAGAGTTTACATAGGTAAAGAACACTTTGCTGTTTTTCTTTGCATCTTTTGCCAAAGATTTCTCATAATCTGCCTTTGCCTGCCTAACCTCCTTTGTGACTTGGTTACAGACCAGCTTATATCTATCATAGGCTTCCATGTCTCCTGTTAATTTATATGCATCCCATGCATTTTTCTTCTCTGCCACATGTCTAATTAATTCATCTGACATCCATTTAGGCCTAAATCTTGAACAATATTTCTTAGTCGGTATGAAAAGCCTAGTAGCTTCAGATTAATTCTTTGAATGCTTCCCATTTCGAATTTGTTTTTGGTAACATCATCAGTTGGTCCCACCGTATAGAATTTAAATACTGTCTTAGACCACCATAGTCACCTTTACGAAAGCAAAAACCATTTTACTTTACCCCTAATGGTAGTTACCTCTTTAGTAAATCCCACTTCAGCACATGATCACTGCCACCTAGTGGTTCCTTTATTTGCTGATTCTTAATACATGAAGAATCGCTACTGATAATCAGATCAAGAGTATTATTCCCTCTAGTTGCCTCCCGAACATGCTGCTGTAGAAAACAATCATCCAATAAATTTACAAAAAACCTTGCTAGTGTGTGAGTGACCAACCCACAAATTCCAGTCAATCTCTGGGAAATTAAAATTCCTTATTATCAGACACTCTGATTTACTGGTTCACTCTGTTTCTCTGTACAATTGTTTATTATACTCATCAGAGTCATTAGGCCTATAACACACTCCTACTCTCAATTTTGCTTTCCCAGTGCTTATGTCGCACCAAACTGACTCGACACTGCACTGTTCAGCCATGTGGACTAGCTGACTTCCTTGGATTTTGTGTTTAACCAATAGTATAACCCCTCCTTCCTTCCTATCCTGTCTATCCTTCCTGGACACATTGTACTCCCCAAATTCCAGTTTTGCCTTCCTTATTTCTGTGTGACACCACGTCTCTGTTATCTCAAAAATATCTGCCTTTGAAATTTTGACCAACACCTCAAATTCATCAAAAAATTTATTTACCAAACTCCTAGCATTGGTGTATGCATATTCACAAGTATACATGCACCTGTTCCTATTCTGACTCCCAGCTGTCTCTGGAATCCACTGCATCTTGTTTTCCAGGCTGCTGCTCATTTCAATAGAAGCAGTGACCATCATCCATTTCTTGGATGATGGATTTTGTACAGCAGCAGCATGTTAGTGAGGCAACAAAAAGAAGCAGTACTTTTGATATGGTTATCAGCTGTGATTCTTCATACATTAAGAATCTGTAGCTAAAAGACCCACTTGGTGGCAGCGATCACAGTTTACTAATATGGAATTTAATTAAAGCCATAACTACTGTCAAGGGTGAAGGGAAAAGCTGTTGCTTTCATAAGGGTGACTACAGAGGTCTCAGACAGTTTTTGAATTGTGTGCAGTGGGTCCAATTGATGATGTTACCAACAGCAAATTTTAAATGGGATGTATTCAGAGAAGTCATCAAAGAAGCTACTAGGCTTTTCATATATTAGTAAAGAAACACTGTTCAAGGCTTAGACCTAAATGGATATCAGATGAACTCTTGAGACACGTGGCAGTGAAGAAAAGTGCATGGGATGCATATAAAATTTCAGGTGATACAGAAGCCTATAGTACATATGGACTAATCTGTAATTATGTCACAAAGGAGGTCAGGCAAGCTAGGGCAGATTTTGAAAAGTCTTGGGCAAGGAATGCAAAGAGAAACAGCAAATACGTCTACTGTTAATATTGAGCTTCACGTCTGTGGGTTAACTGTTGATGATCCTGCTCAGGGTGCAAATTGAATAGGTATTTTGCATCTGCATTCAGACGAGGAATTCTCTAGGGAAGGAGATGCTATTTATCAGATTTTAACAAGGAGCTAAATGATTGTGATAACTGAAAGGTGAGTGGAGGAGAAATTGTTGAGGATGGACTTAAAAGGCACCTTGGGCAGTTGGAATTAATCCAATTATATTAAGAGAAGCAACAAAGGAGGTAAGCAAACCCTTAGCCATAATTATGGCTAAGGGTTTGGTTACTCCAGGGTATATGGACTGGAGATGTGCAAATATATTCCCAATTCATAAAGGGGGATCAGAAGGTGATATGAGTAATTACGGGCCTATTAACTTAACATTGGTTCCAGGGAAAATAATGGAATCACTGTTTAAATAAATAATGCAGTAATATTTGGAAAGACATGCAATTATACTGCAATCACAGCATGGATTTGTCAAGGGCTGGTCTCTTCTAACCAATATGATAGGTTACTATGATGCGGTGACCAAGGAACTGGATGCAAAAAAGAATTTTGACATCACATACTTGAATTTCAGGAAGGCTGTTAATACTGTTATATGTAAAAGGCTGCTGTGCAAACTGGAGCAATGTGACATTAAGGGCAAATTACTGTAATGGATAAAGGGATGCTTAAGTGGAAGAAGACAGAGAGTGGTTATTAACGGGCACTGCACTTCTTGAACTGATATTATTAGTAGTGTCCTCCAGGGCTCAGTGCTGGACCCATTGTTGTTTTCAACCATTCTGCTAACACCTGCATCACCCTCAAACCCAGACATTAAATCTGATATGCCTTCATCAATATCATTAATAAATATAGAAAACACCTGTAGCACTCAGTGCCAAACCTCGGAAAAAGCCACGAATAACCGTAGTCCAGAGAAGCACTGCCCATTGACAACCACTCTTTGTCATCTACCACTCAACCCCCCCCCCATCCACATCAGCAGTTTGCTGTTAGTGCCACACAAATGAAATCCATACAGAAGTTTATTGTTATTATTATTAGCCATATGGTGCAAGGAAGCCTGAGGCTTATGCCACACCAGCCAAAAAAAAATTCCCTAGTTACCCTGAGAGAGAGAGAGAGAGAGAGAGAGAGAGAGAGAGAGAGAGAGAGAGAGAGAGAGAGAGAGAGAAGTAGAAAGGAATCACCAAGAAAGAGAAGAATGATGATATCCATCTCAGGACCCTGGGTTTGCCAAGCCCATACTCACCACATGTGAGCCCCTGGGGTTAAATTATGTGCAACAATAACAAAAGCTTTCCTGAAATCCAAGTATATGATATCAAAATTATTTTTTGCATCCAGTTCCTGTGTTACTGCATCATAGTAGCCACTTAAATTGGACTGTGACTGAAGTGTAACTGCATTCCTACCATGAGTGAGCAAGCAGAAGCAGTGGTTAATAAGGATATAAGACCAGTTGAGAAGAAAGTAAAGATAAAGAGAACAAGAAAGATTAGAGACAGAGCAATATTAGTAGGAGTGGATTTTATCAGTGATTTGTATGAATTGCAGAACAATAAGAAGTTGGAAGATACTGGTCTGAAAGTTGAAGTCCCAAAGAAACAGAAACCTGGATTAAAGGTAATAGTTTATGATGTTAAAAAGGTAATTCAGAAAGAGATGTTTATACAAGAGATTTGGGATAGAAATTTGAATGAACATGGATATAGTTTGGAGGAAGTAAAGAAGGAAATGATTATTAGCTCTATCTCCTTAGGAAAAGAAGGAAGTACTTGGATTTTTAAAGTGCCCAAAAAATTAAGAGATATATAGATAAATAAAGGGAGAATCTATTGCAGTGGACTTCGTTTCGGGAGCACATTCTCCTCATTACAAAATGTTTTAAATGTTTATCTTACAGCCATGTGGCCTATCAATGCAAGGGAAGACCACGTGTAGACATTGTGGATGAGAGGGACATGTGTTTAAATATTGTCACTTCAACTTGAAGTGACAAGTCATGGTATATGGTCTAGTAGTTTGACAATTGGATGTGGTGGATACCTGGGGAAAGCTACCTGCTGGACTGTATCAGTTAAGTTGTGTGGAGGCTGCATGATGGTCTGGGACTGTTTTTTGTGGTTTGGCTTGGGATGATTGGTTGTTTTGGACAAAATCGAATATGGAGATCTTTCTAGATGATCTGGACAATAATGTATTGTCCAGATTGGGGAAGGATCTACAACTATATCAGCAGGACAATGTTCCCTGTCATACTACTCATGTTGTGATAGACTGGTTTGAGGACATAGTGCTGAAAAGTTCAACTGGCCAGCCCAGAGCTGTGACTTCAGTCCTATAGAGAACCAGAGGGTGAATTGGATCATTGGGTGCACATGAGGAGACACTGCCCAAAATACAGCTGAACTGGTCATCGCTTTGAAGGCCAAATGACAGAAAATATTGGAGAACATTTACAAATAAAGTCATGGAGAGCATTCCCGGAAAGCTCGAGTCTATCATAAAGGCTAAAGGCTTCAGCACGCATTATTAGTTTTCCTTTAAGTAAAGGTTATTTGTAGATATGAACATTACTGGATGTTAATGGTAGGGCAATGTATGTCTCTCATTCTCTCACATTAACAGTATTTGCCATTTATCTCATACCCCAGTTACTCATCTTACATGTGGTATTTGGCTTAACTTGCTAGTGATGGAAATACTGGCTGGTTATAAAATAAGTTTCCCTCTTCAGGAGACCCTAGTGTCAAAACTGTTAGAGATAGCACTGTGAAAATCGGTGGGTGTGTCATTATCATTATTAGCATTAGCATTAGTAGAGGCATATGATGCAAGAAGACAAGCTTATGCAGCATCAGCCAGAAAAAAAAACACTTCCATTTCACCCCTCCGTTCGTTCGAAATACCTGTCTAGCTGAGCCTTAAATTTATTTCGGCTATCTTCCACAACAAGGGATGGAAGTCTGTTCCACCAACCAACTACCCTCTGGGGTAGTTGGTTGGTGGAACAGCCATATGATGCAAGAAAGCTGAAGCTTTTGCTGCACCAGGCAAAAAAAAAAAAAAAAAAAATTTTCTGAGTTACCCTGAGATCTCTCTCTCTCTCTCTCTCTCTCTCTCTCTCTCTCTCTCGAGAGAGAGAGAGAGAGAGAGAGAGAGAGAGAGAAGGAGAATCACCAAGAAAGAAAAGAATGATGATATCCAGCTCAGGACCCTGGGTGAGCCAAGCCCATTGCTCACCAGATGTGAGCCCCTGGGGTTATTTAGGGTGTGGGGAAGTGATTTGTAGAAGAAAAAAAAAAGTAGTTCACATTTCTGCCACCAGGGAAGAAATTGGCACTGTAAACCTAAGAAGAAATACTTAACTTAGGGTTAGATTTTAACATCAGAACTTATTCTACAGATATTGTTCTATGTGCTTGCCTTCATTTTAGATGACATTCTGAAAATGGAGGACTGCGTGCGACACTTGTTTCGCGTAGCATCTCATTGGTGATGTTAGCTACATGCTGTTTAATGCTTGCTTTCAAATTGACAAGCACCTGCATGCCGCCATGGTAAACTTTGTCTTTCAGGTAACCCCAGAAATCACAGGGATTGAGATCTGATGATTGGGCTGGCCAGAACTGTGCAAAGTCTCTAGAAATGATGCGATCATTTCTGATTGTTGAATGGAGCAGTTCCTTCACTTGTCGACCAACCTGGGGACGGGCACCATCTTGCATGAACACTACAGTCTCCAAGCATTACCTTTCTTGCAGAGCGGGAATAATGTGATCTTTTAGAAGAGTGCAGTACCATGCACCTTATGGGGAGGCCATGAGGTATAGACTCTTCAAAGAAAAATGGTCCGATTATAAACTATGCTGTGAATCCACACCATACTGTAACGTATGTACTTTGTAGTGGTCTTTCATGCATAGCAGATGGATGAGAAGTTCCCCATATTCGGCAGTTTTGTGCATTTACAGCTCCATGAAGAGTGAAATGTTCCTCATCAGACCACAAGATCATTCGGCCCGTGTATCGTTAAGTTCCATACGAGTCAGAAATCATGGAGCAAAGTCTGTTCGTTGTTGCTGATTACAAGACTTCAGTTCAGTGGTTTTCAACCTTTTTTTAATAACGGCACCCCTAAGTAATTTATTTTGTTTTGCGGCATCCCAACTCAATTTTCTGCCTGTTAGATCCAATTCTCTCTCTGTATATATATAAAATATTTGAAAAATATATGTTATATGATAGTTATTACAATAATATAATTATAAAAATTACATTTCATAATACAAATTATATATATACAGTATATAATTGTATTCTTTATATAGATGTACTCAGTAAACATCAATTATAGATCACTACAAAACTAAAAAGATACTGTACACCTTTTTATAATGAAATAAGCATATAAATTTAAAAAAAAAATAAGTTTAAAAAACTTAAATCCAAATTACATGTCACCCTTGGAATGGTGAAAACCTGGTTGAAAACCACTGCTTTAGTTTTTACACTATGTGAATCTTGTACAGGAGCCAGCATAAAATTATTCGAAGCACTTTACGTACAGTAGACCAAGGAAGTCTTTTGACACACCACTGGCACTACTGACTGGTAGTGTTTCGCATTCTGGAGGCCATTGCAACCCCCACTTCATTCCCTACCAGCGTTCCGATACATGGTCGTCTCCTGTCTGGAATTACGCCTAACTCCCTGGTCACTTCAATCTTTATTAGTTTTTGAAGCACCGTTGACATCAAAGGTCTTTTATGCAAACCTTTAAGTTTCTGTTATTCACATAGTGCTGCATTAGCGTTACTATTGTTCTGGTAGAACCGTTTTACTAAAAGAGCACGTTCCTTTTATGTAAGAGCCATAATGGATATTGACGGTGGCTTTGGCCCTTCAGCTTTTATCTAACAGGCTGTCATTTGCGTAAGCAGTGTGTCTTGAAGTAAATGACAACTTTTACATATGTGCAGCGCTGTTTTTCCCCTGGTGGCAAAAATTTGAACACATTTTTCTTTTTTCTACAAATCGCTTCCCCATACCCTAAATGATATACCCACTGATTTTCACAGAGATAACTCAAACTGTTTTGACACTAGGGTCTCCTGAATAGGGAAACTTATTTTATAACCATGCAGTTTTTTGCAAGTGGCTTCAAAATGATATTAGGTGACTTAAACTTTCTGTTCCCATCTGCTATTCTGATATACAGTAATCTAGCTGATAATTTGAAAGTCTTAGGCTTTATGGTACTGCCCCCCCCCTTTCCCTGCACCACACAACACAGTCAACAACTTGCTAACAAGGATTTTTTTCAAACTGCCCCCACAGCGATTTTGGTGAAGTAGTTACAGACTATTTTAACTTTGACTGCCTGCGTTTAGTCTGTTCTTTCAAACTTGTATTCTAGGCCAAAACGAATGCCCATATTGACCTACCCAAGCTGGCCAAAAAGATTTTAAACCTAAATTGAACGTTCCAGTGGCCAAATTTGTTTCTTAACATGATTTCAGAAAATATAAATATTTATATTTTCTGAAATCATGTATGTTTTGAACCTCTGGTCAGTAATTGCTGCCGCTAATCTGAATTGTATCTTCACTATAGAAACCTGGATCCTTAAGTGGACCTTTAAACATGCTCATTTTCCCACCTCCCTATCCAGACCACAGCTTCTTGAGGATTTTAATTTTTCCCTGTCTTGTATACTATTTTCACAGTAAGTAAAATTACCTTGAAACAAATGAGGTTAGGAGAATTAGATCACATGAATATCTGGGATTTTGTTGGAAACAGGGTTCATATATCTGAAACACACCCAAGTCAACTAACTTCAGACATGAATAGACTAGTAAAATTTGATCACCACTATGAAACCGTGCAATATAGCTAATTAATAACCTCAATCTTGATTATAGACCAAAATTGACATTAATCATCATGGAATGAGAAGGAAGAATGATTTTGTCCCAAGGAGTAGGTATATAATGATTTTAGGGAATTTAACTTACCATTACTGGATAATCAAGTACTGTTTTAGAAGTTAGTAGATATTGATAGGAATTGGTGTTGCTTAAATGTAATTTTTTCATATTGCTCACTTGTTGACTGATTAATTTGCTCTATTCCACTTAGATGGAGCAGTAAATCAAAGAGTCTTATAATGGGGGATTTTAATTTCCTGGATATTGACTGGAATTTGTGGGTTGGTCACTCATACACTAGCAAGGCTTTTGTGGATTTATTGGATGATTGTTTTCTACATCAACATGTTCGGGAGCTAGAGGGAGTAATACTCTTGATCTGATTATCAGTAGTGATTCTTCATGCATTAAGAATCTGCAGATAAAGGAACCACTAGGTGTCAGTAATCACAGTGTGCTGAAGTGGGATTTACTTAAAGAGGTAACTACCATTAGGGGTAAAATAAAGGGTTTTTGCTTTCGTAAAGGTGACTGTGGTGGTCTAAGACAGTAATTAAATTCTATATGGTGGGACCAACTGATGATGTTACCAAAAGCAAATTCAAAATGGGAAGCATTCAAAGAATTTATCTTGGAAGCTATTAAGCTTTACACACCAACTAAGAAATATTGTTCAAGGTTTAGGCCTAAATGGATGCCAGATAAATTAATGAGATGTGGCGGAGAAGAAAAACGCATGGGATACATATAAATTAATGGGTGACATGGAAGCCTACGATAGATATAAGCCGGTCTGTAACCAAGTCACAAAGGTTAGGCAGGCAAAGGCAGATTGTGAGAAATCTTTGGCAGAGGATGCAAAGAAAAACAATAAAGAGTTCTTTACCTATGTAAAGAACTCTAGAAGGAAAGGGGTGAATCAGATTGGTTCAACTGTTGATGATCCTGCCCAGGTGGCTAACAAACTAAATGAGTATTTTGCATCTACATTCACCCATGAGGAGTTATTCAGGGAGGGGAATGCAAGAGGCAAGTTAAACTCTGATAGTGAGCTAGATGATTTTGTAATAACTGAAGGGAAAGTGGAGGAGAAATTGCTGAAGATAAACATAAAAAAGGCACCCACGGTGGATGGGATCTATCCAGTTATATTAAAGGAGGCAGCAAAGGAAGTAAGCAAACCCTTAGCCATAATTATGAGAGCTTCTTTGGACTCAGGGAGGTACCCATGGACTGGAGATGTGCAAATGTGATCCCAATTCACAAAGGAGGATCAAAGGGTGACACAAGTAATCATAGACCTGTTAGTTTAACTTCTGTTCCAGGGAAATTAATGGAGGCACTGGTTAAAGAAGCACTGTAGGATCATCTAGACAAGACTTCAGTTATAGCTCGGACACAGCATGGTTTGTTAAGGGAAAGTCTTGCCTGACCAATTTGATTGGATACTATGATGTAGTCACAAAAGAACTGGATGCAGGGAATAACTTTGATATTATATATTTGGATCTTAGAAAGGCTTTTGATACTGTTGTGCTTGGAAGACTGCTGCACAAATTGGAGAAGTGTGGCATTGGAGGCAAATTGCTGCTATGGATAAAGGGATGGTTGAGTGGGAGAAGACAGAGAGTGCTAATCAATGGATACTGCTTATCGTGGACTAATGTTATTAGTGGAGTCACTCAGGGTTCAGTGTTGGTTCCATTGTTGTTTTCTATATTTATAAATGATATTGATGATGGTATATCAAGCTTAATGTTCAAGTTTGCAGACGATATGAAGGTTGGCAGGGTTGTTAAGGACACTAATGACAGTGCACTGCTGCAACAAAATCTAGAAAAGTGGAGCAGATGGGCTGAGGTGGCAAATGAAGTTTAACATTGACAAATGTAAAGTACTACATATGGGAAACAGAAACTCCAGAGCAACGTATCAACTCTGTGGTACTACACTGACAGTGGTAGAGAATGAAAGGGACCTGGGGGTGGTTATGCAGGCAGATATGAAGTTCTCTGAGCAGTGCAGATGGGCTGCAAGAGTAGTTCACAGTGTCTTGTCAATGATATACAGGAATTTTTTTAGCAGGGATAAGGAGGTGATTATCCCCTTGTATAAGGCAATGGTCAGGCCACACCTTGAGTACTGTATACAGGAATGGAGGCCTCATTTTAAGAAGGATGTAGAGCTGTTGGAACGAGTACAGAGAAGGGCAACAAGATTAGTGAATGGAACAAAGGGTTACTCTTATGAAGGCTTAAGTTTTGCAAATTACAGTTCCTGGAGACTAGGCACCTACAAAGTGATCTGATTGACGTGTATAAAGCCCTGAATGATTTGAGCATGGTCAATGCTGATGGGATGCTCTGAATAATCACCTGAGAGGGCATAAATTCAAATTGAATTTATGCCCTCTCAGGTGATTATTCATTTTGGTTCAATGAATTTCTGTGGGCATGTAGAACAGATGTGCCGAAGTTTGCCTTTAGCCTGCGGGTAGTTGGTTGGTGAAACAGACTTCCATCCTTTGTTGTGGAAGTTGATAGCCTAAATAAATTTAAGGCTGAGCTGGACAGGTATTTGGAATGAACAGAGGAGTGAAATGGGAGCATTATTTCTTTTTTTTCGGCCGATGCTGCATAAGCTTGCTTTCTTTCAATTCAAAGTGAAGTGCTTCCGCAATATGAGATCGATACACTAAGTAGTAAACCCAGTTTGCTCATATCTGTGTACACAAAGAGGTTTGCTCATAGCTGTGTACACTAAGAGGCCCATCATGTACCATGACTTTAGATAGATTTCATAGCTGAAATCCTTTGCCTTAGATCAGGGGTTGGCAACCTGTGGCTCTTTGAGCTTGTAACTGTGGCACTTTAACTTTTAGCCCACATGAAGCACAATTTGAAATGGAGTTAGAGGACTTAAAAATCAAGGACATGTGGAGTGGAAAACTAAAATGCCTTAAAAGTGAAATTTGGATTTGAGGATTTGGAGAGGCAAAAGGCTGCCCTTGCAATTCTACACAAATGGACGGTGATAGATGAGTTGAAAAAGCAAGACCAGATTGTGTTCGATTTGTGGAGTAGCTTACTGGACACATATACAAATTTAAAAAGATTTGCTTTTGGACTTCTGTCAGTTTTTGGTTCAATGAATTTCTGTGGGCAAATATTTTCAAACATGAACTATATTAAAAATAAATCAAGAAACTGCCTGAACAATGCGAGTCTCTCAGCATGTTTAAAGATGAAAATTATAGCTTACTCACTTGATCTTGAGAGACTCGCTTAAGAAGTTCAGCGCCGACCGGGCTAGCCAGGTGGGTAAAGTGCCTGCCTGAAACCCAAAGGTTGCGGGTACGAATCCTGCCTCGGGCTTGGATCAAAGTACTGCAAAAAAAACCCTTGGGAGGTGCATTATGGCCACAGAAGCTGATGCGCCAACAACTACAAAAAAAAAAAAAAAAAAAAAAAATTAAGAAGTTCAGCAGCAAAAGTCACATTAATTTGTACCTAATTGGATGTTTGTTATGTTTTTTCAGTATTAATAAATAATATTTAAATATATATATATTTAATATATACCTTCCCACTCTATTCCATTTCTTAACCCTCCCCCACTCCTCCCAGCTTGAGCTGAGGTGCAGCTCTTTGGATTCTCTCTCTCTCTCTCTCTTTTAATTAGATCAAAAATGGCTCTTCACTCAAGAAAAGGTTGCTATCCCCTGTTTCCCTATGTTAACAGTGTTTCCTAACTTACTTTGTTGATCCTCCTATTCCATCAAGTTGAGTAGTAGTAGGAGCTGATTAGAGCAAACATTTTTTTTTTTTTTTTTTTTTTTTTGCCAGACAGTGAAGAGGAATCTTCATTGTCTGGTGGAAAAAGTCTTCATTGCCAGTTGTATTCTTGATGATTGGCTGATTTCTTAGGTGGTACCAAGTCTGAAGGATAACTGAACAAGATGTGTGAAAGATTTTTGTACTATTTCTATCAATTCTGTATTAAGTCTCTTTTGAAAGTTATTATTATCCAGATTTTGGAAGACACTGGCTGAGATTAATTATGTTCTTAACTGAAGGTCTTGTTTTATCTCTTTACATACACTATATGACAGGATATTCACACCCTTCCATAAATGTTGTATGCTATGCCAGAAGTTCTCCCTGTATACATATTGGTCTGTACATTTCATTATAAATCTCACGGGTTTGCCTGTACAGAAGCAGTATGTTAGAAGCCAGTATGGGTCATGGATCTGAACTTGTAGATTTTGAACAATGGAATGATGTGTGTATGGCACTTCAGTAACCTTTCTGTGAGTGCAATTGGGAATTCTTCCGTGGTGAATTCTGGGAGGCTCAGAATTCAGCATGGAAGAAGTTATTCAAAGATGGAAGACTATAGGGAGACATCTAAAAAAAAAATCTGGGCAGTCATACAAACTGACAGTACATGTTTAACAGACCTGAAAGAGGGTAGTTCATGCCTTACATATGTCATCTGCAATAAACATAATGGAGCAGGGCCAAGATGCTTCAAGAATATCTGTTGGTAAGTCAACCATCTGTAGAGAGTGAAGCAGCTTGCTATACAGTGGTTTGTTTTCATAGACGATATAAACTGGCTATGGAGATTACCTAGCCAGTTTATATCATTTGCTCAACTGGTTTATAAATTGAAATAATAGTCATTGTTTAATAGTACATGTGTATAGTCAATTTTTGGTGTCCATAGATTGTTATTGGGTCTCTCATTTTGAGGCCTGCAGTTAAGGTATGAACTTTAAGTGTATATAGTTTAAACTTAATCAGTACACTTGGTGTATCTGTAAAATGCGTTTTAGTCCTCCATGGTATTATAGTGGTTTTACCATTTGTTACTCATTTGGAATAATAGAGGCAATATGTAATTATGATGCAGCAGTGCCTGCATAATGCACTTTATTCGTTTTTATTCTCCCATTTTATAACAAGAATGGGAGTGCAATAACTTAGGTTATATTTACTTAAGGCACATCACATCTCACTTAAATAAACATTGACATGTTTAATTATTATTATTATTAAATCAGCTTTATTAACCGTATAGATTCACCGTCTAAACAGCCTGCATGCTAGAGGGGTGTTTAACTTGAAGGTCAAATGGTTCTGTCTTGTACATGAAAAATGGAATCTTCAGTCTGGTGTCATTTGGAATTTTTTTTTAAAATGCTTAGTTTTTCACTGATTACGTGCCAGTCAGCACTAAAAATAAATTTGACAATAGTTGGCTCAATTCTTGCCATCCTCTGTTCCTAGGGTCTTTCACTTTTTGCAGCTTATGCCCAAGGTATGACTTTAAATGTGTGAAGTTTAAAAACATCAGAACAATTTGCATTCTTTTATTAGTAATGGATAGTTTGAACTCTCATATATATAAAAATAATGCATTTCATTGATACCTGCATAGTCACACTGACAAAGAATTTTATTATTATTATTAGCCATATGGTGCAAGAAAGCCTGAGGCTTATGCTCCACCAGCCAAAAAAAAATTTCTGAATTACCCTGAGAGAGAGAGAGAGAGAGAGAGAGAGAGAGAGAGAGAGAGAGAGAGAGAGAGAGAGAGAGAGAGAGAGAGAGAAAACAAGAGTCAGAAGTAGAAGGGAATCACCAAGAAAGAGAAGAATGATTGATATCCAGATCAGGATCCTGGGTGTGCCAAGCCCATACTCACCAGATGTGAGCCCCTGGGATTTTTTCTTGAGTTTGAGTGGCTTAAATAAAATATTTATCTAGTTAGTGAGATGATATAGTGAGTGCATTTTGGAATACATAATGAAATTGTTTTTGTCATATTCATTAAACCACCAACACAAGTGGAGAGGGGGAAGAAATGTCCACCCTGTATCCCCAAACATATATTTCATATATACAGGGTGTCTCAAAAATATTGGTACAAACGTTTAGGGAAGGTAACATCTAAAAGAATGTGAATTGCATAGGAACCCATAACCGGAAACGTCACGGGAAAGTAGTATCAGAGGCACAAGAAGCAGAAATGACACAGGACAATAATTAGTGGTAAACATTTATTTGACATAATATTAACGATGGAGTATGAGATGGATGCATTTCATGATGTTACAACAGATGCTTGACGGTTCCACCATGAGACGCAATGCATGCGTGACATCGACGCAGCATGGATTGGCGGACACGGTCGAACAAATCTGGAGTTTCTTTGACAGTAGCAGCAGCGCAGATGAGTCTCATCATGAGATCCATTTCTGTCTCCACAGGCAATTCATACACGATAGATTTGAGGGGGGCCCACAGAAAGAAATCAAGGCTCGATAAATCAGGTGAATGTAGGGGCTAGGCAACGGGTCCACCACGGCCAATCCATCGATGCCCAAAACGCCTGTTCAAATGGTCCATAATGGGCCATTTGAACAGGCATTTTGAACACACCTTCCATAATGGACAGGCACCCTGTCATGTTGAAACCAAATGTTGTATCTCACATTTGCTGGAACATCATAAAGTAACCCTGGTAGAACTTGTTCAAGAAAGATCCGATATTTAGTGGAGTTTGTGCGGGATGGTAACAGGTATGGGCCGACTAAGCAGTCACTGACCATACCTGCCCACACATTTATTGCAAAGCGATGTTGTGCCGCATGGGGGCATGCACCGTGAGTCCACACATGAGCATTGTGCTGATTGAATAAGCTTTCCCGATTGAAATAAGCCTCATCCGTGAACAAAACATAGGCTGGAAAATTCAAGTCTTGAACACTTTTCTTGGAGAAACCACTGTGCATCAGCCACACGTGCAGGATGATCTTGGGGGAGCAGTAACTGAACCCTTTGGAGATGAAAGGGGTGTAAGGAATCATCGTGCCAGACACACTGTACACTGCAACGAGACACTCCTAAATCAGAGGCAACGGCACATGTGCTGGTAGTAGGATTATTCTGGACGCCATTCAACACACTTTCTTCCATGGCGGGAGTTTGTGTCGAATGTGGTCTGCTCACACTACTCCTGTTACCTCTAAATGACCCATAATCGCACAAATTTTGATGCACACGTGCAAACAAATGGTGGTCCAGTACATGTCTGTCTGGGAAGCGTTCTCCATAAATTCGTTGAGCGGCTCGTCCATTGCCCTCTGCTAATCCATACAATAGGTGCATGTCTGCCAGCTCACAGTTCGTATATCAATGCATGCTCTTTGTGCGGCGACTACTGCTTGAATGAGTAAACCAGAAATTTTCCCTCTCACGAAGTGATGAACAGTGCCGTCTACCGACTTATGGTGACGTTTCTGGTCATGGGTTCCTATGCGATTCACATTCCTTTAGATGTTATGTACCTCCCCTAAACGTTTGTACCAATATTTTTGTGATACCCTGTATATCTCTATACATTAAAAAAGTTTTCCTCCTAGTGATATTTATTTGAACCAATGGGAGAAGAGGGTGGGGCAATTTCGTCACTCATTCGAGCCATAACTGCCTCCATAATGTTTACCAACCTCATGCACGTGGTTCACTGTCTAATACATGACCACGCCCAGCATCATTTGATGGTCCATTGTAATGTTAGCTGTGATACCCGATATAATTTGTATATTTGTAAATAGTTAAGTATTTTGTAAATATTTTAGTCCTGCTCTTTTGGATGCAACAATATTCTTCATGCATTATGGAACCCGAAGCAAAAGTCCTTTTCCTAAGTGACCTATGTAAATGTAGGTAAACAATTACATAGTGATATTTATTCCACCTTGAGAATGCTGTGTGGTGGGGTAGCCAATGGGAGAAAGGGATGCAGGTAACATAGTACAAGTGGCCTGGGAAATTACGTCTCTACAAATGCAGAAGTAAATAATTACATAGGTCATTTCCTAATTAGATATCGATCAGTGCATTTCGATAGGTGTGTCTTTTACATAGAAGATTTGACTTATTCTGTCATACTTCTGCATTTTACATAGAAAAGTGTGTGGAGGGGTTTGCAAGCAAAGCGAGCAGGGGCAAAGACCCCTTGTATATATTAAAAAAACAAAACAAAAACAGTTTCACTGTTCTTTTCATGACTTTAACTGGAAATTCCAATGGATAGATTGGTTGTACGTATTAAAATTCATTTAACCTCAGTGACTGTGAATAGAGCCCTGGTCAAAATATAGATATATTTGCATGTCTTTACTTATGTGATTTATTATGAAGAGGGCGAGTTATGAGACAAATTTGAATATAATTATCAATATTACGATTAAAATTACTAATTGTATTCAATTAGTAACTAATCGTATTTGGTAATTGTATTCAAAGTTGTTTCCCCAACAGCACGGTCTGATGTGGGTACCAGTAACATTATTAATGTCAGGTATCAATGATGGGTACCAGTAACATTATTAATGTTACTGGTACCCATCATTGATACCTGAAACATTATTAATGTATAGTATTGATACCTGAAACATTATTAATGTATAGTAGTTTAGGCAAATAGCTTAATAAACTATATTGTTAATTTCATGTAGTATAAGAGTGGTATTATATATAGTAATAATCTTAATGGAATACAACCACATAACATCCTTCCCTAACTATATAAAATGTTTGTTTTACCTCCATTCAGTTTTGATCACAGAGAGGAGAGACTTCTTTATTTTTATTAAAGACTGAATGGTGCTTAGGCTTATGTTTGGTTAAGGCTTAGGCATATCTTAGACTTTAGAGATAAATATTGTTATCCATAGTTTTTTTATCTGTATTCCACAGTTGCTAATATCATTTTAAATTATCAGGCATCATCTGAATAATTGAATCCACTGTGTGTTTAAAAATTTTATACACTGCCAAGATGTCAGGTGATGCTATACAATTTAAAAAGATATTAGCAACTTGAGCAGAAAACCATTGACAATGGTATTTGCCTCCAAGCTAAAAGTCCAAGCCTCAGTGCAGAGTATTTAATGTGCTGTCTCCATGACTGAAATCAAACACAGATAAGTGTACGAAGGGATTTTATTTCAATTACTGCATTGAAATACTCCTGCAAGCCATTCCTAAAAAAATTGTTATAATTATGAGCATAGTAATATTATTAAAGTGGTCATACATTAACAAGCAGAAACAAAATTCATTCAGAAATATTCATGAAAAATAATAGCATTATGAGCTCCTGAAGGGTGTTATGTTAAAAGCAACCAATTTTAATTGCATAGATTACAAAATAATAAAAAACTACTGTCGTCCTGGTTATAATATTTTAATATTACGGAGAAAAAGAATATTTTTTTTTATTTAAATATTTCTCAGGGAAAAAAATTTTCCCTGAGAAATATTCAAAACTGGTTACATTTCAGTATGGGGGTAGAACTTTCACTCCATAGCAATGCCCATGTTTCAGAATTTCACTAGAATCTTGACAGGTTAAAATAAGTTTAGTTATTTTTGATATAATTTTATATATATATATATATATATATATATATATGTGTGTGTGGGTATAGGGGTAGGCCCTTGATTTAATGGATTAATTTGGGGATAGGGGTGTCCGCTATTGCCGAAAGTCTGTTAAATTGAATGTATTTTAAAATCATGTATTAATAACGAACTTACAATGTACAGAATGTATTAAAATGTTATTATAATGTATAAGTATGAATAAAATATTATTATAATGTATATACACACCACTAAAACATCTGTTAAAAATATAAAAAAATAAATTCACAACAGGAACCAAACTTTGTTTTAATTAAACACGTCAAAAACTATACAATGTAACTAATGGAGTGTTTCCACCACTTTTTTTTTTTTTTTCCCCTTAAAGCTCTCACAAAGTTGTTTTCAATGTGAACATTAGTTTTTTCATTTAAATCCATTTTAGAGGGGAAAAATACTTTAAAATTCTTAAACTCCGTTGAATAACCCTTCGACCAAAAAAACAATGTTAAAAAAAATACATAATATTCAATATTAATATTAACTTAAGAATCACAATTTTCAGAGTCAGAAACAACTGTCATATGGAGGGAGAGGTGTTAATTCTTTGCTGGTAGACGGTTCTGGTGAAACAGATCCAGTTGATGAAGTCGTCTTGAAGAAATCATGAAACTTCAGTTGCCTTACACCTTGTCGCCGCTTCCTTATTATTCTAGATCGAAATTCTCTAATATGTTCGTAATAAGGAAGCACATCAGGGTCTGATGATGATGATTCAATATAGTGTATGATTTCATGCTGTCTTATAACAGACAATTTAAGATGAGGTGCAACTGATTCTTTGTCCTCATCATTGTCCTCTTGTTCTCCACGAAGAATATTTTCTGCAGTCTTTCCCTCAGAAAAAATTGTATAGCCTGGATCACCTTCATCATTTTCGAGCCACTGTACCACATCATTCTCAGTTGCATTTTTGTTGCTGGCCCTCAGTAGAGTGTCTCGAAAATTAGATGCCTTAACTTCAACGTTCACTTCAGGTTCTATGTTGTACAACAACTTCTTCCAAGCATTCGCCAAGGTAGTAATCTTCATATCTTTCCACACAGATTCTAAGTTGAAGATAGCAGATCTGATGTTGTATGCATGTAAATTTTGCAGTGTCCTGGTGCCTCTTGTATCTTTTTCTTTATCTTCTATTTCTTCCAAACCAACCATCACCTCTTCCAAAAACTTCTTCTTCTTATACAACCTCTCACATTCAATGATTACATCCTGAGTCATTGGCTATATCAGCGAAGTAGTGTTAAGAGGCAGAAAAACACATTTAATTCTCTCACCCCTGCTAACTAACCTCTCAGCAGTAGGGTTGAGTAGGTGCATTATCTAGCAGTAAAACAGCCTTTATTCCATTAGAAGGAATTTTCAGCACATTTGTCTGATGTGGGACGCTATCAGATATAAATAGGTTCTAAATTTTTCCTTTAGAAAAAATTAACGATTTAACGAACAGAAATTTTTTGTCTGTTAAATCGAGAGCCTACTGTATATATATATATATATATATATATATATATAATGAATATAGCAAATAAATTAACAATTATTATGGCAAGATAAACAATTATTATAGCAAATTATACAATAAAAAACTAAAAACTGAAAGGAGGAGAAGAACTGATTAATGCCATCAATGAATGTCTAGATAGAACATTACATCAGTCTTATTATGTTTGAGCATAGTTTGAGCAGTTATTAAACGTGCAATTTATTAAAGGCAAGTATATACAAGCTGGTGGCAACTAAATGCTATAATAGTTATAACTAGTCCATGGTTCTAGCTTGGTAAGGATACCCATAAATAATGGAAATAACAAATATTGAAAAAACAAAATAATCAATAAAGCATAAATGTAGAAAATAATAACTAAATACATATGCCATGCCAATTATAGGAAAATGGTGACACATTGAAAGGGACACATTGAAGGGGTTAACCCTTTATCAAGGGCTAACCCCTTCAATGTGTCCTCCTACAATTAGCGAGCTATCAGTTTCTGATATCATCTGCCTGTTAATCCATGCTGAATGGTAATAAAAGATATCAAAAATAAGGATAGCTATAATAATGATAGCTATAATAAATATCATATATATATATATATGATTGCTGAATACTTTTTAGTAAAATCAGTTTTCCATTCATATTTATGTTTTCAGTTTTTATGCTGACTTTGGACCCCTCAATTTAGCAATGTTGTATCGGTACTGCTGTAAACTAAACAAAAAGTTAAAGGTGAGTGTTAAGTGCCTTGAATTTTTTTTTCTTTTGCATTTAGTTCTACAACAAATAGTGCTAAAAAATTGTTTGTAAGGTTAATTAATATTTTGACCCCTTTTTTCATTTAAATACATTTTAGAGGGAAAAAATACTTTAAAATTCTTAAACTCTGTTGAATATCCCCCACCCCACCAAAAAAACAACATTAAAAAAAGATACATAATATTGTATCTTTTTTTTAACGTTGTTTTGAATCATATTGAATACAACATAACATTGTATTCTCTGGCATCAGTTATTTTAATTTTTTTCAATATGTATATTTTTAAAACTTATTTTAAATCAAGATATAATCTCTAGAATTGTTATAAAAGATTTTAGTTATGCAAAGAAGTTAACATTACCAGTATGCAGTATAGCATTACCGACATAAAGTAGTCAAACACAACTTGTATTGCGTGGCATTGTATAAAGTAAAATATTTCAGAAAAAAGCATAAACTGATTTAATTTGCTGGAATTTGTGAGAATGGCAAATGGAATTATTTTATTTTTTATTTCGTATGGCAAAATGAGGATACATTTGTAGCAGACAATATTAAAAAATATAAATAAATTACAGTAAGCCTAAAAACAATATTTACGGAGTAAATTGTAGATAACATTTTGAACAAGCCGGATTCCGACCAAGCCAAAGCTGTTATAAATTGTAAAGAGTAAATTGTAGATAACATTTTGGTAAATTAAAATGTAATGTCCAGTTTATTCAGCCAATTAATAGCATCATCAGTAGTACTGTGTAGATCTTGGATGGGTCCTTTAAATCTCCTCTTTGGGCACTCTGTGACGACATGCTGGATAGTCTGAGGCATATTGTCACAGTCACAGAATGGGTTTTCAGTTTTTCCCCACTTGTGCAGCCAGAACTTGCATCTTCCATGACTTGTTTGGATTCTATTCAGGGGTGTCCATTCCTTTCTTGGTAAGTTGAAACCAGGTACAGCTCTACATGGATCCCAGATGGTCGGAGTTTGAAGTGGCCCATTCTTTACGCCAGGTCTGATCAGCATTAAAATGTGACTTAATAAGCTTCTCACCTAGCTTCCATGGAGGGTTCCTGGATTTCAGTCTCTCTGGCTTCTGGGGTTTGCAGTCCTGATGTATGGGCAATTGAGGATTTCTGTGACATTTTTGCCATTCTTTCAGCAAAGCTGTTTCTCTTCTTATATGAGGGGGATGGATGTTAGATAATACTGGTAACCATTTTAAAGGGGTCGATTTAATGGTGCCTGATATTGTCCTCATTGTGTCATTCAGTTGGGTGTCAACTTTTACAGTGTGTGCGCTGTTAAGCCATACGGGACAGCAGTATTCTGCAACTGGGTAGACTAAGGCAAGGTTTGATGTTCGTAGCACCGTTGCGTTTGCTCCCCAGCCTGTTCTACTGAGTTTGTGCAAGATGTTATTCCTAGTTTTTATCTTTGCTGCAATATTACAAAGGTGTTGTTTGTACGTCAGTGTCCGGTCCATTTTGATTCCCAGATATTTTGGGCAGGAGTTGTATTTCAGGCATTGGCCTTTATATTTCACTTGAGGCATATAATTAGCCCTTTGATTATCCAGATGAAAGCAGCTAACTTCGGTTTTATTTAAGTTAGGTTTAAGTCGCCATGTATGAAAATATTTATTCAAGTTATGAAGATCCTTTGTGAGTACGATCTCGGCTGTTTTGAAGTCAATAGACTGGGCAGTCAGAGTTATGTCATCTGCATACATGAATTTCCTAGAAGCAGTTGCTGGGAGATCTGCAGTATAGGGCCCCGAGTGCCAAGCGATAGTGACAAGCGATTTTTCCCTGCGACTTATAAAGTGATCTTTGAAAGTGATATAGTTCTATTTTTGTTGTGCGATTTTCTTCTGTTTTGTTCACTTAAAGTGGTTCTTTGCTTAAAAAATCTTACGTAAGAACCCAGAAAGGGAATCTACCTTTCTTCTTTAATATTCTTATTAAATACCAACTCACTCTACTAATCTTAATAACCGCTTGGTCACTGGTGGCACTGCTCCTGCCTCCACGTGGCGGGGCTGGTAGTCTGGGAGAAGAAAGTCCTTCTCCCAGGGCTAAAAGGAGTAAACATGGATACTAATGATTTCCCACGATTAGAGCCAAAGAGCTCGCAACATGACAACCACAAAACTGATCATGACTTCTCATTGTCGAAAAGACTAAAAAAGGATGCAAACAAGCAGGAAGCTCCAGCTTTCCTGATCATCCATTCTCTATCTTCACAACCTGTCAGCAAGCTTTCGCCTTTCATCATACAACGATGCCTTGTAAATGCAGCAGCATCTCCAAAAATGGTGAAACGTCTTCAATCTGGTGACTTGCTAATAGAGACCTCTCTTCCAAGACACTCTGACCTCCTGTTAAAACTTACATCTTTAAGTGGAATTCCAATTCAAGTCACTCCACATAACACCCTGAATTCTTCCAAGGGAGTGATCAGTGAATGGGACCTATTGAACGTTTCCGAGGAAGAAATAATTCAGGAACTAAAAGATCAAAATGTAACTCAGGCCAAGAGAATCTTGATACGAAAAGACGGCACCTTAGTCCCAACCCGTAGCATAATTTTAACCTTTAGTTCGCCGAATCTACCATCCTCGGTGAAAGCAGGCTATTTAAACTGTCGTGTTCGGCCCTTTATTCCAAACCCTCTGAGATGCTACAAATGTCAGAAATTTGGCCACTCCCAGACAGCATGCCGTGGAGATGCAACATGTCCAAACTGCGGTTGCAAAACTCACACTCAATCTGAATGCAAGGCACAAACTCCGCAGTGTCCTAATTGCAAGGGCAATCATCCAGCCTACTCCAAAGATTGTGATCTTTGGAAGTTAGGAAAAAAAATACAGAAATACAAGACTGAAAATAAAGTATCTTTTCAAGAAGCTAGAAGACAAGTAAAATCAACTGTTCCAAAAACTACTTATGCTTCGGCTGCCCATAGTTACAAATCAGTAGCATGTCAGACAGAAGTGTCAATCTCTCCAGACAAATCGATCGCCGACTGGGCTCGATCAGTACTATCAACTCAGCCTACATCTGAATCACAGTTAGTGGACCAAAGTAATAATACACCACTCACAATTCCAACTCAGAACATAACCCACAATACAGTGGCAGAAAAATTGCATAAATCAGATAGTGTGGAGGTGAAACAACCAACAAGCATGGATACTGATGATATGCCCAACCAAGAAGATTTTCTTGAGTTATATGCAGATGGAGATATGGAGGATAAAAATGATTCAGGACGCCCTAATTTTCCTAGAAAAGAAAAATCTAAATCTGACCGTCACAAACAACCTACGCATAAAAAGCAGACAGATTCATCTTCCTCTTACAAAACCAAATAATGCAACATATTATCCAATGGAACTGTAGAGGTCTTCGCAGTAACATAGACGATATACATGAAATAATTCATCACTATAAACCTCTTGCAATGTGCTTGCAAGAAACTAATTTGACATCACTGGTCTCAGTTGCAATCAAAAATTACACTGTATTCAGGCAAGACAGGGCTGTCTCCAATATCGCTCATGGTGGAGTAGCGATACTCGTGGATTCAAGCATCCCCGCCAGACGTATTCCCTTACAAACATCCTTAGAAGCCGTTGCCACGCGTGTTGTTAGTGGTATTACTTTGACATTGGTTTCCATTTATCTTCCGCCTAATCATCAGTATACTATTCAGGAACTTGAAGATCTTGTTATGCAGTTACCATCACCGTTTTGTTTACCAGGAGACTTTAATGCACATCACCCATTATGGGGTTCCCCCACCTCAGACAGACGAGGTAAGCTTATCGAAACCTTGATTGATAGGCAGAATTTAACATTACTGAATACTGGTTCTCCTACATATGTGCATCTCCCTACTGGCTCAACATCTGCTATAGACCTTTCCATATGTTCCCCAATACTCTTTCCAAGTATAGATTGGATACCTCTGAGTGAGGCGCCTCCGTAGTCAGGTGGGAAGGAGCAGCAGTGCGTAGCACACGCTTCTTGATTAGACCGGGGTTCGAGCCCGTCGCCACCAAATACGGAGGATGCGGAAAGGTCAGGGATTGACCACCGCATATCCCGGAGCAATATGGCCTTAGTTGCTAATGCTCCTAAAAACCAAATAACTAACTATAACTCCTCTGAGTGATCCTTATAGTAGCGACCATTATCCATTAATCTGCAAAATTCAAACATCCTGTTCATACCCAACAGAAAGTCCAATTAAATGGAAATTTTCAAAGGCTGACTGGGCAAAATACAGATCGCACATCTCATTTGAAAACGATATCATTCAGACCGATCCCATCAATAGTGTTACTGAGCACATCACGAATCAAATCCTGGCAGCTGCATCTGTCACCATACCTCAATATCAAGCAAGAAATAGACGAAAAATAAATTACTGGTGGAATGAAGATTGCAATAATGCAAAAAAAGAGAAAAACAAAGCATGGAATCTTTTCCGCAAAAATCCGACCACCCCCAATTTTATTAACTATAAACGGCTCAGAGCTAAAGCTCGATACATCAGACGCAAAGCAAAAAAAGAAACTTGGATTAAATTTGCCTCATCAGTTAATAAAAATACCGATATCAGATTAATCTGGAGAAAAATAAAATGTTTAAACAATAAATTTCCACCTCTATCCACCCCGCTACTAAACTGGAATGGACAAGAACTCTCTAATCCCACAGATATATCAAATGCACTGGGAATTGTATTTTCTCTGTTGTCTTCTTGTAATGCTTATGATCAATCATTCCAAAAACGTAAAACAGTTGCAGAGAGATCCAAACTGAATTACACTGACAATTCTGCTTTATCTTATAATCAGCCATTTACCATGTTTGAGCTACAGCAAGCTCTTACCAACTCAAGAAACAGTGCTGCTGGCCCTGATGGGTTATATTATGTAATGCTCCGAAATCTGGTCAAAGATCACTCTTTTCGCTGCTCTTATTTTTTAATCGCATATTTTCTGAACCTTCGCCAGCTCCTGGAGTCATTCTTATGTAATACCGATTGCAAAACCCGGTAAAGATCATTCGGTTCCTCAAAATTACAGACCGATATCCCTCACCAGCTGTCTCAGCAAAACTCTTGAGAAAATGATACATCGCCGTCTCACCTGGTTCCTCGAATCTCAAAACTTGATAAGTAACAAACAATTTGGATTCCGGAAAAACCGATCTTCATTGGATCTTATGATCAAAGCCGAGACAAATATCAGAAATGCTTTCATCAAAAAGGAACATCTTGTCATGGTCTGTCTTGACGTTGAGAAAGCCTTTGACACTACGTGGCGTTTTGGAATCTTAAAGGATCTACATTCTCTTGGCCTGAGAGGTAATTTATCATATTTTATCCAAAATTTTCTTCAAAGGAGATCCTTTCAAGTTCGTTATCGGGGAACCCTCTCTAAAATCTTTATCCAAGAAGAAGGAATTCCACAAGGATCTGTTCTAAGTGCTACCTTGTTTGCAATGAGAATAAATCATATAATTGAACTCATTCCGAAAACTGTGGATTCATACCTATTCGCAGATGATCTCTCGATTTCCTGTCATTCCCAAAACATGCATTACATTTAACGTCAACTTCAAATATCAATGAATCGCATCATGACATGGATGACACAAAATGGTTATAGACTATCCAGCCAGAAATCTACTGCCATACACTTCTGCTCCAGACGAAATATGCATCCTGAACCTGAACTACACTTGAATAACCATCCTCTTCCCATAGCTAACTGTACTCATCTACTAGGATTGTTCTTTGACAATAAGTTAAATTTCAAAAAGCACATTGAACATCTCCGCACTACTTGTCAAAAAAAACTGAACATACTAAGAGTCCTATCAGCCACAACATGGGGAGCAGATCGCCAAAGCCTGCTACATTTATATAGATCCATAATCAGATCTCGACTGGACTACGGTGCCCCTGTCTTCGATTCTGCCAGGGAGAGCGCTTTATCTCGCCTCAATCCTATTCAACATTCAGCTCTCAGAACAGCACTAGGTGCGTTCAGAACATCTCCAGTGCAAAGTTTGTATGTTGAAGCTCATGAACCTCCCCTAAATATCAGGAGAAAGATGCTGCTGCTGAATTATGCAACCAAGATCCAAAGCCAGGTGACCCATCCTAATTGGCCAATCCTCTGCAATCCACAGTTTATGACCCTCTATAGAAATAAACCACAGACAGTTCGGCCTGCTGGTATTAGGCTAAAACAGCTAGCAGAAGATTGGGATATACACTTCAATAAAATCTTACAAGATCCTATAGATCCTGATCCTCCATGGTCTGTCATCATGCCATCTTGCGACAATTATTTCTACAAGTGGGGTAAACACTCTCTATCAGATATTAACATCCAACAGCTCCATATAGCGCATACTCAACGTTATCCTGACTTCGCTAAAATTTATACAGATGGATCGAAGTCTGAGAGTGGATCAGGCGCAGCAGTAGTACTCCCTGATACTATCATTTCTCTATCTCTCCCAACAGAGTGCAGTAGTTACACGACTGAATTATATGCCATAAAGCTTGCTATAGAAAGTATTTTCCACATGTCAATTCAAAAGAGCTTAATTTACACAGACTCGCAGAGTTCCTTATTAGCCTTGCAAAACAACTCCCCATCTACTCACCCTCTATTAAAGCTCATTAGAACAGAGTTGATACGTCTGAGAGAGCGCCAACAAAAGGTTATATTCTGCTGGATACCTGGTCATACTGGAATACCAGGAAATGAAATTGCGGATGATGCTGCCAAACATCCATCGAGAGCAGCCCCAACAAATTTCCTTGTACCGTTCACAGATTATAAAATGAAGATCCGAAGTATATGTAAAGGTCGATGGACTCTACAATGGCAAGCACAAATTCATAATAAACTTTTTCAAATTAAACCTGTACCAAAATTATGGGCTTCTAACCTCATTGCAAACAGACAAGAAGAAGTAATCCTAACCAGAGCCAGAATCGGTCATACTCATTTAACTCATTTGTTCCTCCTGTCAGGGAATGACCCTCCTCAGTGTAATCATTGTCATACACCACTTACAGTCAAACACATACTTCTAGAATGTACTCTGTATCATAATGCTCGACTAGTGTCATTCAGTTCTCTAGCAAGCTTAAAGGTTCCTTTATCACTTAGCCATATCATAGGCGAAAAATCAAACATCGCAGAATTCTTCTCCTTCCTAAAACGAATAGGACTATATAGCCGTTTCTAATTGCTTCTACATGAACCAAACAGGCAGTATGAACCACTTTTCTAAGTGCAATATGGCCTAAGTAGCCATTGCACTTAAAACCCAATAAACAACAACAACAACAACTGCAGTATAGATATTGAATAATAATGGAGCAAGAACTGATCCCTGTGGTAAATCATCATTTAATATATAAGGCTTGCTCACTCTGCCGTTTAAATGTACTTCAAACACTCTGTTGCGTAGCGTATTGTTAAGTAGGATTGCGAGGGTCTTGCAAGGAATAATCTTCAAAAATTTCAGAATCATTCCTTGTCGCCATACTGTGTCATAAGTTGATGTCAGGTCCACAAAGACTGCAATGGTCTTCTTCCTATCTTGAAATCCATTCTTGATGTGGCTAGTAAGTGCCAGTACCTGGTCACAACAGCTTCAGCTTGGTCGGAATCCGGCTTGTTCAATTGGTATGTTTTGGAAGATTGTAGTTGGGATTCTATTGTAAACCATTCTTTCAATTAATTTATAGCATATATTTAAAAGTGCAATTGGTCGATAATCTTCAGGGCTAGATCCACTTTTCTCCGGCTTTTGAATGGCAACTATTTTGGTTCTCTTGAGCAAGAACGGGAAGCTACCATTCCACAAGTCATTAAAGAATTTAGCCAGAGCTCTTGGACTACAGTGTTTCAAGAACTCTGGATATATTCCGTCCACTCCGGCTGCCTTGCCTGTTTTTGTTTCCTTCAGATCTCTGCGACTGTAAATTCTCCTGAGAATTGGGAGGTTGGTTCAGCCAAGGATAGTCTGGTTCTTAGCTCCTTCTTGAGTTTTTTGACTTCATCTTTGTTGATATTGGTTGGTCTCTTGGATAGGCTGACAATTCTATTGGCTACATTTCCTGGGGATACTTCTGAACTCTTATTAATATGTTTGGGAGTACTACTTCTGAGGTTCCTCAGAAGTGTCCATGCTTTTCTACTTGAGTATTGGAAATTCACGCTTGCTGTCATTATGTTCCATTTCTCTTTCCTAGCGGAATCTAAGCAATGCAATAGTTCATCGGCAATTTCTATTCTATTGCTAAGTTGGTATTCTTCATATAACTCATCACATCTTCTGTTTCAACCATATTCTTTCCTAAATCCTCTAGGAATATGCTTCTTTGCTATGGAGCATATTAAACCAACAAATCGCTTATAATTGTCGATTTTTGGTGGAATTCATTGAGTATTGTAATCCACCTCATTAGTGAAGACTTCCCAGTGAGCTTTTCCAAAATTCCAGCGGGGTACAGACTTTGATCTTATTATTGGAACTTCAGTACCAATTTTTACAAGGATTGGTCTGTGCTGACTATGAGGAAAATTATTCAAAACTTTCCTGCTACACTGCAAAGGTCTTCCACACTCGTCTCTTGAGACAAAACAGAGGTCTGGGTTGGTGTCTTTGTTCCTTCTGCCTGAATGAAAGGAACCTTTCTCTTTTGCATCATACATTAAGAAAACATCCACGGTTTCAGACCAGTCTATCACACCAAAGCCATCTGCATTAGTGTCAGCATAGCCCCAGGTAGTACTCCTACTGTTGAAATCTCCCATGATGACTGATGGGTGATGCACATTCTGAATAGCTTCTTTACACCAAGGTCGAGATGGTGGTTTATAAATATTTACTATTTCTAGGCCCGCCACCTCAACTCTGGTAATGAAGATGTCATTAGGGCTTATGTCCAAAATTTCTGTTTAGTCAATGTTGTTTCGAGTAGCTACCATAGCTTTTATGGTAGGTAGCTGCAGCAAGGCTGTATCCTGGTAATTTAAATCTAGAGTAAAGTTGGTTTTGATCTTCACAATGTGTTTCTTATAGCAGCATGACATCTACATGATGGTCGTTAAGCACTTTTAAAAGATAGTTGCTTTTTGATCGTCTTATACCCTCAATATTAAGTTGAAGGATATTCAGAGAGTGTCCTATATTCTTTGTTGTTGTTTGGTTCTGAAAGGAGCCATTTGGATTAGGATAATATTCCATGTTTTAAGTGTTGATATAGTGTATCCTCTAATTGCTGGGATATCCAAAAGCAGAGCTCTAGGTCCAGCAGCCAATGCTGTTGCTCACTTAGCACCACCCAGGAGACATGTGTAGGGCAATTTAAGGTTATACCTACGGACGTGAAGCAACGTTTGTCTCCCAAATGGAATTATTATTAGTAATAGGTCTAGAAGTTAGTGCTCTGTTATTTCAATAAATATGCATACAGATAATACCATACAAAATTAGTGTTTTAAATAAGTGTTTTAAAATATGCACAATCAATTTGTAGTAATACTTATGGTTAATTTATTGATATCTTTCTATTTATGTGTATGAAAACAAAAGGAAAGTTAAATATACAGTAATAAATTCCAACTTTAACATTATTTAGTTCCACTAAAATATACTAAATAATATTAATATATTTGAGTTTTCAATAAGTTTTTGCAAAGCTGAAATTATGAACTGGGAGTTCTTTTTCAGTCTTAGCAGACTTCTATATAAGTGTGTGGAAAAAGAAAACTTATTAGTACAGTTGGTATGCTTGGTAAAAGTTTGAACTATGAAAATGTATTGATGATGTAATGTATATATTGTTATCCACCTTAAAAATTAGTGTGCCACAAACATCCTCAGGTTGTGAAAGTGTGTGTGTGTGTTGTCTACTAATAGCCTCATACCAAGAAAAATACATTCCATGTAGCATAATGTGACTCAACTGCAGATGAAGGGCGTTACATTTTCTGGCATCAAATGCTTTTCAGTATTTTCAAACAAGAATGACTGTCTTCCGTAATGTCCATGCTTCTTAAATAACAAGGGTTGCCTCTGATGTTCTTAAGAGTTTTGGCCTGACAGTATTTTTTGAGATATTCTCTCTCTCTAAAAGCTGCCAAGCCATTGAATCTAAATTTAGATTTGATACATTTATTCACTGTTCAACACAGTCACTAATTGAGGCTACCTGTTATCTGATGATGGAACCAAATAGCTCCGACACTGGTCATAGCAATGCCTTAGAGTTTTTAAGGAATAATGGATTCACATTTTTGATGTCATTCAAAAATTAATAATTTTAAAAAATTAAAATTAATATTAAAAAATGATACTAATTAATTTATGTTAACTTGTGGATAAGCATAGTTGTTTGTAAAGGGATAATAGTGGGCCCTCCATCCACTTTCTGGAAGTCAGTAAAGACAGAAAACATGTAATGTGAAGAAGCATTACTTTCTCAAACTATTGCTATACCTGCATTGAAATAGTTCTCCATGGAAAAGTGTTTTTTAAGTATTCCTTAGGTAGGATAATAGTGGCTAGTAATAATAGTTTTCATTAGGGGGATAAGTTTCTAAATAATTTAGGAACCTACTTTTTTATGACACCAGAAAAATATGACATCAAAAAGGAGAATAAAAAGTTTGTATAAAACTTGCAATAAGCAATGTGGATTCAAGGAATCATTAGGGAACTGGTTTAAGGTTAAAATTGGAGTGAGAAAATATTATTAATAATTTGCATGGATCATTTAATAAAATAATGGAAGTTAGTGATTAAATTTAGCACAGTGGATATAAATTTTGGATGTAATTAAATAGGAGTTCACAAGATCTTCAAGAATGTCTGAGATTTCTCTTGCCTTAGATAATTTGGGTTGAAAGTTAGCTGCATAAAAAAGCAAAAGTTTAGTAAGGATGATAGTAGAGACAAATCATCAAAAATTGTAACAAGTTATTAGGCTCTTCCCACATGCCTCTTGTGGGAAGTTCTGCCTCTTGTTTTCTCTCCCTCTCTCTTGGTGTAACTTTGTGTAGTGTTGTGCTTAAATTAGATCTAACTATTATTCGGTATATCTAATTATAATATTATTTGTAGCTATTATTCTATAATAATAGCTATGAATAATAGCTGGATATATCTGTTATTCTTAGGTCAATTTAAGTTGCTGATATTTTGTAAACAAATGACATCACAAATACTTTACTGAAGAATTGAAAAATTCTTCAGTTAAGAGAGAAGATTACTCATGGAAATAAAGAATAGAATAAATAAAGCAGAAAGTGTAGAAAGTTAAATTCATTTGTATCATAAGAGAAATTAGGCAGAAGACAAAGTTAGCTATGTATAACAATTTTTAAACCTATTTTATTCTATGATGCTGATAAATGGGAGAGGATTGAAAGTATTAATCATAAATTATAAACTTCAGAAATTAGAGGTTCAAGAAAAATGAATGTAATTAACAGATGGAACTAGTAGGAAGACCATATTACAAATGGGAAAAATAAGAAAATATCTTTATAACTAATATACAGTCATTCATAAGTGAAGCAAATTTATGATAGTATAGGCATTTAGAAAAGATGGGATAAGGAGGATTAGCTTAAACAAAACCTGCAGGCAAAAATGAACAGGAAGGTGGATTGATGGTGAAAGAGGGCTTATTCCTGCTAGCTCTTAAGATCTAGCAGGATCTAATAGATAACAGGATAGCATTGAGAAAAATTGTTATTATTATTATTATTAATTATTATTATTACCAAGAAATAATTGGTGCAAGCAAGCCTAAGGCTTTTGCTGCAGCAGCCAACAAAAAAAAAAATAAATAAATAAAAAATTCTGAGTTACCTAGAGAGAGAGAGAGAGAGAGAGAGAGAGAGAGAACAAAAATAAGAGGCAGAAGTAGAAAGGAATCTCCAAGAAAGAGGAGAATGATTGATATCCAGCTCAGGACCTTAGGTGTGCGAAGGATCATGAGCTGGATATCATCATTCTTCCCTTTCTTGGTGATTCCCTTCTAGTTCTGCCTCTTGTTTTCTCTCCCTCTCTCTCTCTCTTGGGGTAACTTTGTGTAGTGTTGTGCTTAAATTAGATATAACTATTATTCGTTATATCTAATTATAATATTATTCGTAGCTATTATTCTATAATAATAGCTACGAATAATAGCTGGATATAGCTATTATTCGTAGGTCAATTTAAGTTGCTGATATTTTTTAAACAAATGGCATCACGAATACACACTCAATCTCTTGCAACAGCCAGCATGTACTTGCTGATATACACATGAGCAGATTAATCACTTGCAGTCTTTCATTTATATATACTGCAGCCTTTCATTCATATTTTGGTTTATGGGCATACACTTACACTTCCAGAGTCCTTTCATTCTTGGTTACTGGTCTCATCCTAATCTCCCAGCTTGTATATTTATACTTAGGTGAGCTATTCTTTTCATTTCTTGCTCGTGTGTGCAGTCTCTAGTCACATCCAGTATGGCCAAGTTCAGGTTATTCTCTATGGTAATTGAATTAGTCTGCATGTCCATTTTATAGGTAATTTTATGGTCATATCATGTTGTGTCCTTCATTTGCTGGCAGCCAGTAGAAGGAGTGACTGACACGGTAGAGTTATTATTTTAGTGTTTCTGCAAGATTGTATTATTGACGGACTGTCTCGTGTTTAATCTTCTTATATCAAATACTGTCTGAGCATAGTCCGCCTGTGCTTTATAATAGGTTTTCTCAGTAATGAATAGATGTTTGTTTGTGTACTCTTGGGAGAGGATAATATTACTGATTAATGTGATCCTCTGATTGCCACATTGTGGACAGTTATATAATACACAAGCCCAGTCCAGTCCTCCCTCACAGTACAAGAACAGTATGGGTCATTAGGCAAACCTGGAAACTGGATACCTGGAAGATCTAAGTGTTTAAGGCAATGAATGGATTGCTCATTAGCATTAGTAGAGGCATATGATGAAGAAAGCAAGCTTATGCAGAATCAGCCAAAAAAAAAAAAAAAACCCAACCCCTTCCATTTCACTCCTCCATGCGTTCCAAATGCCTGTTCAGCTTATCCTTAAATTTATTTAGGCTATCATCTTCCACAACAAAATTGTGGAAGTCTGTTTCACCAATCAAATACCTGCTGGCTAAAGGCAAATTTCCACACATATATTCTACAACTGTCTTTCCTCAATTTCAATCTATTTCCCCTCAAGTTCTTAATCTGAGTAAGAGGAAGAATCCCATCAGCATTCAGCTTACTTATCCCATTCAAGGCTTTATACACCTTAATCAGATCACCTCGCAGGTGCCTACTCTCCAGGCACTGCAATTTGCAGAACCTAAGCCTTTCAAAAGAGCACCCCCATTTGTTCCTCCCACTAATCTTGTTGCCCTTCTTTGTACTTGTTCTAGCAACTCTACATGCTTCTAAAATGAGGCCTCCAGACCTCTACACAGTACTCTAGGTACAGCCTGACCATTACATTGTATAATGGGATAATCACCTCCCTGTCCCTGCCAGCAAAAAAAATTCCTACTTTCCACTTCCCTGAATGTCCTACACTCAGGGAGGTGGAAAGTGAAATAGACATTTCTCTTGGGTTATTGCTACCCATATGTAGATAAACACTGACAAGGAGAAAATTGAGTATACTGAGTTATGCAAGGCCATTAGAAAGAGACTTAGAGAGGACATAAGATGATTTAACACAAGAAAAGTAGAACAAGCATTAAGAGAAAATAAAGGGCTTAAATCAGCAGCCATGGCAGTAATACAGAAAGACAAATGATACTGAAACTAAAGAATAGCGATGGGTGTACTTATAAATAACAGAGAAGGCATAATTCAAATAGCAGAAGACTACTACAGAGAATTATACAAGGAGCGAGAGAATGATGCCAGCAGTGAGGGGAAGGTGGATCGAATTAGTGACACGTATGACAAGCCTCCATAGGCCTAGTGGTCAGGAGCAGGAGTGCAGTAGCACACGCTCTTTGAGTAGACCGGGGTTCAAGCCCCTGACTGCTGAATACGGTCGATCTGCCAACCCGCACTGGACCAGCGTGGCAGATTATGGTCCGTTTCCCTCAGCATGAATTGTTGAGGAGGCTTCCATCCTGCAGTGGGTTGATAATGGCTGCCCTTTACTTTTTTTTTTACTTGATGACATACCCGATATTCCTTTCTGATGAGATAGAACATGCATTAAAGAAAATGAAGAATCAGAAAGCCCCGGGGGAAGATGAAGTTACTGTAGAGTTGTTAAAATTGGGAGGAAGAGACATTGACACGAACTGGCAAGACTCTTCACGAAATGCATTAGAAAAGGTGTGATGCCTAAGGAGTGGAATAATGCAATCATAGTTTTGCTGCAGGAGATAAATCAGAAATTGGAAATTATAGACCAATTAGCTTGTTATCCCACATCTACAAGTTGTTGACAAGGGTCATTACTAACAGATTAGAAAGTATACTTGATGAGAATCAACCAAAAGAGCAAGCTGGCTTTAGGACAGGATTCTCAACTATGGATCACCTTCACGTAATATCACAGCTAATGGAGAAAAGCAAATGAATATAAAACACCATTATGCTTGGCATTTGTGGATTTTGAAAAAGGCATTTGACTCCATACAGCATAAGGCAATGTTTCAGGCACTGGAAAGACAAGGCATGGATACCCCATACATTATGATTTTGAAGAAAATATATGAGAATGCTACCTCCTTCATTAGACTAGACAAAGACAGTAGCAAATTTAAAATTGAGAAAGGAGTTTGACAAGAAGACACAATATCTTCGAAGTTGTTTACTGCTGCCCTTGAGGAAGCTTTTCAGAAGATTAGACTGGTCGCAGAAAGGAGTCAGTGTGAATGGAGAGTACCTAAATCATTTACGATTTGCAGATGACATTGTGGTCATAAGCCACGATCCCAAAGAATAGAGGAAAATCTTAATCAGTTAAGCAGAGTTAGTAAGAATTTTGGACTAAAGATGAATATGGCTAAAACAATAGTAATGATGAACAAGTATGCCACAGAAATGGACATAATGTTTGAAGGAGCAGTAATCGAAAAGGTGGTGTCATATACTTATTTGGGACAATTATTAGCTGTAATAATGGATAAATGGTTGGAATTCAAGAGAAGAATAAATTTTTGATGGATATCATTCAGGAAATATAGTCCACATACTGAGGAGCAATATCCCAGTTTGTCTGAAACGTAAAATAATGAACCAACCCCACCATGACTTATGGAAGTGAAACTTGGGCACTCACCAAAAGAATGGAAGAGAAGCTGAGAACTACACAGCGAAGAATGGAACGAATTATATTGGGAATCAGACTGTTAGATAAGAAGAGAAACACATGGATTAGGCAGCAAACTCAAGTAAAGGACATTCTTATCAAAACTGAAGAACTAAAATGGTTTGGCAGGGCATACCTCGAAGAAATGATGACAGATGAACTAAGAAAATAACAGAATGGTACCCAAGAGGAGCTAGAAGACAACGGCAGAGATGGATAGATGAAATTCATGTGTTTGTGGGTAGTAAATGGATGGCCATTGCACAAAACAGAAGGAACTGGTAAGTTGCTGGTAAGTTTCATCCTACAGTGGATTGAAAATGGCTGATGATGTAGTACTTTGCATTTGTTAATGTTAGACTTCAGTTGCCTCTTCTCAGCCCATTTGCCCAACTTATCTAGATCCAGTTGGAGTAGCATACTGGCTTTACTGTCGTTAACAACCATGCCAACCTTTGTATCATCTGCAATGTTGGCCATTAATCCCGATATACCTTCAACAGTATCATTGATAAATATACAAAACAACAATGTTCCCAACACCGAACCCTGGGGGAACTCCACTAATAACATCTGACCATGAAGAGCAGTATCCATTGATTACCACTCTCCGTTGTCTCCCACTCAACCATCCCTTTATCCATTGTAGCAACTTATCTTTAATGCCACATCTCTCCAATTTGTACAGCAGTCTTCCATGTGAAACAGTATCAAAAGTTTTCCTGAAATCCAAGTACAGTAGACTCTCGATTTTCCAGGATAGATGGTAAAAAAAAATCCTGGATAATCGATTTCCCGGTTAATCCAAAAATACAAAAGCTCCCGACATACATAAGAGATACGTTCCAGGACTTCTTACTTCATTGAGTTTTACGTAACTTTGGAATGACTAATAACATATCGCTACTATATTATTATTGACAAATTTGAATTCCGCACGATACTTATTAATGTTTGGCCATTTTGATACATCCTTATTATAATGATTCCTTAGAGATGTAACGGATGAACCGTTTTCAAACTTTTGAATAATTTCAAGTTTTTTTTTAACTGAAAACGCAACTCTTGTGTTTACCCATCATTTTCGCAATTTCTAAACAAATAAAAAAAAAATTTACTATAAAAAAAATTCTGACATCCCTGACATAAATAACCAAACAAAATTTGTCCTTTTGCACTGCAACAGAACACAACAATCGACGCGATGCACTAAAACAAACTAAACATTTGCGCTCTCTCTCTCTCTCTCTCTCTCTCTCTCTCTCTCTCTCTCTCTCTCTCTCTCTCTCTCTCTCTCTCTCTTGTTTTTTTTTTAAGTGGCTGGTGTGTAGACAGCGGGGGTTGCAAGATAACAGGTACACTAATCTCCCAATGACGACTTATAATACTGCTTGTCACTAATTTACGACTTGAAAAATATCTGTTTATATCTATTCTAGTTATTACTTGGATTTTTTTTTAAATTTGGAGTCTTGAAGTGTCCTGGTTAATCGAGAGTCTGCTGTATATGATATCAAAATTATTTTTGGCATTCAGTTCCTTTGTGACCACATCATAGTATCCAATGAAATTGGTCAGACAATACCTCCCTTTAACAAACCCATGCTGTCTTAACTATTACTGCAGTTGTTGTTATTGTTATTTGGTTTTTAGGAGCATTAGCAAATAAGGCCATATTGCTCCGGGGATATGTGGTGGTCATTCCCTGACCTTTCTGCATCCTCTGTATTTCGTGGTCATGGGCTCGAACCCTGGTTTAATCAAGAAGTGTATGCTACGCACTGCCACTCCTGCCCACCTGCTATTACTGCAGTCTTGTCTAGATGCTCCTGTAATGCTTCTTTAACCAGTGATTCCATTATTTTCCCCAGAACACAAGTTAAGCTTACAGGTCTATAGTTACTTATGTCACCTTTTTAACTCCCTTTCTGAATTGGTGATACATTTGCAAACCTCCAGTCCATGGGGACCTCCCCCAAGCCCAAGGAAGTTCATAATTATGGCTGAGTTTGCTTATTTCCTTTGCTGTCTACTATAATATAACTGGATAGATCCTGTCCACTCCAGGTGCCTTTGTATGTTTAACTTCAACAATTTCTCCTCCACTTTGCTCTCAGTTATTACAAAATCACTTAGCTCCCTGTTAGAGTTTGTGATAAAATTCTGGCACTCCCTTTATTGAATAACTCCTCATGTGTGAATGTAGATGCAAAATACGCATTGTTTATCAGCTACCTGAGCAAATAGTTAGCCCATCTATGTTATGTGGATGGGCTGACTAGTGATGATCATGCTCAGGTAGCTGATAAACTGAATGAGTATTTTGCATCTACGTTCACACATGAGGAGTTATTCAATGAGGGGAGTGCCAGAAGTTTTATCAAACTCTAACAGGGAGTTAAGTGATTTTGTAATAACTGAGAGCAAAGTGGAGGAGAAAACGTTGAAGTTAAACATAAAAAAAAAAAAAAAAAAAAAAGTGTCAGCAGAAAGCAAGCTTATAAAGAATCAGTCGACAAAAAAAAAAAAATTTTTTTCCCACATCACCTGTCCATCCCCTCCACTAGTTTGTCTAGTTCTTTGAATTTAAATTGAATTTGAATTAAACTACTCACTTCCACAATGATAGATGGAAGTTTGCTCCAACAAACAACTACCAACATGCCATAAGTAAACCTCCGTACATCTATCCTGCAGCCATCCTTCCTCAATTTGAATTTATGCTCTTCATTTGTGTAGTTAACATTAGCATTAGTAGAGACATTTGATGCAAGAAAGCAAGCTTATGCAGCATCAGCCAGAAAAAAAAAAAAAAAAACCCACTTCCACTTCACCCCTCTGTTCATTCAAAATACCTGTCCAGCTGAGCCTTAAACTTATTTAGGCTATCAACCTCCACGACAAGGGATGGAAGTCTGTTCCACCAACCAACCACCCGCTGGCTAAAGGCAAATTTCCGCACGTCTATCCTACATCTGTCTTTCCTCAATTTGAATTTATGCCCTCTCAGGTGATTATTCTGAGCAAGAGGAAGAATACCATCAGCATTGAGCATGCTCAAACCATTCAAGGCTTTATACTCCTCTATCAGATCACCTCGCTGGTGCCTAGTCTCCAGACACTGTAATTTGCAAAACTTAAGCCTTTCTTCGTAAGAGCACCCCTTTGTTCCATTCACTAATCTTGTTGCCCTTCTCTGTACTCGTTCCAGCAGCTCTACATCCTTCTTGAAAAGAGGCCTCCAGACCTGTATACGACCTTAAGAGGAAGAATGCCATGAGCAATGAACTAGCCCAATCCATTCAAAGCATTAAACACCTCAGTGAGATCACCTTGCAGATACCTAGTCTCGAGGCATTGAAATTTGTGGAACTGAAGTCTTTCTTTGTAAGGCCACCATTTTCTCAGGTGCCTAGTCTCCAGACACCAAAATTTGTGGAACTGAAGCCTTCCTTTGTAAGGCCACCATTTCTTTCCAAAACAATTTGACAGTCCTTTTCTTCACCCATTCCAGCAGATTTATATCGTTCCTAAAACGAGACCTGCAGACCAGTACGCCTATTATCATTACCAGTATAACCATTATCCTGTACAATGGGATAATCACCTCGTTATCCCTGTTAGCAAAATTCCGGTATATATCAAAAGCTTTCCTGAAATCCAAGTATATGATATCAATTATTTTTTTGCATTCAGTTCCTTGGTTACCTCACCATAATATCCAATCAATATAGTCACAGACGATTTCCACTTAGCATATACATGCTCTGACTAGTGATGATCATGCTCAGGTAGCTGATAAACTGAATGAGTATTTTGCATCTACGTTCACACATGAGGAGTTATTCAATGAGGGGAGTGCCAGAAGTTTTATCAAACTCTAACAGGGAGTTAAGTGATTTTGTAATAACTGAGAGCAAAGTGGAGGAGAAAACGTTGAAGTTAAACATAAAAAAAAAAAAAAACGTGTCAGCAGAAAGCAAGCTTATAAAGAATCAGTCGACAAATAATATATCCAATATAATATCCAATCAATATAGTCACCATAATATCCAATCAATATAGTCACAGATGATTTCCCCTTAGCATATACATGCTCTGACTACAGTATAACTGTATTTCTGTCTAGATGGTCCTCCATTACTTCTTTAAACAGCAACTCTGTTATTTTCCCTGGAAGTTAAGCTAACTTCTATTCTAGGGAAAATAATGGAGTCACTGTTCAATTAATCATGCCATCTTTCTGAACCCTTTTGTGAATTGGGGATACAAGAGGCAGACAGGGTCAAAATTCTTACCAGGGAAAACAAATATAATGCACCCCAGAGGCAGACTGGCCATAATACATACTGGGGAAACCCCAGTGGGGTGGAGGCCAATGGTGGTTGGTATGATTTTTCAGTATTACAGTCTGACCTCTGATACATTATATTTATTTTTCCTGGTAAGAATTTTTGACCCTTTCTGCCTCTGGTTTCCCCAATTCACAAAAGGGTTCAGAAGGATGACATGATTAATTAAATGGTGACTCTATTATTTTCCTGGAATAGAAGTTAGCTTAATTCCAGGCACGTGGGTGCAAAAGTACACATGCCTTGAGTGACCGGGGTTCAAGTCCGTGACTGCTGAATACAGTGCTGTTTCTTGTATTCTATCTTGTGAACTCCTCTGACCGTTTGGTTGTCCCGGAGTATAAACAGAAAATTTATTTATATTATGGTGCGGTAACCAAGAAACTGGGTGCAAAAAATAATTTGATACCATATTTGATACCATTTGATAATATAAATATTTCAGGAAGGCTTTTGATATGTACCGGAATTTTGCTAACAGGGATAAGGAGGTGATTATCCCATTGTACAGGACAATGGTTAGGTCACATCTTGAGTGCTGCATACTGGCTGCAGGTCTAATTTTAGGAACGATGTAGATCTGCTGGAATGGGTGAAGAGAAGGACTGTCATTGGTGTGGAAAGAAAATGGTGGCCTTACAAAGAAAGGCTTCAGTTCCACAAATTTCAGTGTCTGGAGACTAGGCACCTGCAAGGTGGTCTCATTGAGGTGTGTAATGCTTTGAATGGATTGAGCTAGTTCAGTGCTCATGGCATTCTTCCTCTTAATCAGACTATACAAATGAAGAGCATAAATTCAAATCGAGGAAGGATGGTTGCAGGATAGATGTACAGAAGTTTACTTTTGGCATGTTGGTAGTTGTTTGTTGGAGCAAACTTCCATATATTGTTGTGGAAGTGGGTAGTTTATTCAGCATTAAATTCAAAGAACTAGACAAACATTTTGAGTGGATGGATAGGTGATGTGGAAAGTTTTTTTGTTTTTTTTTTTCGGCTGATTCGTTATAAGCTTGCTTTCTTTCATTATTTACCATTACAGTGGTACCTCGACATATGAGTTTAATTCGTTCCGTAACCTTGCTCGTATGTCAAATTGCTCGTATCTCAAAGCAATTTTCCCCATTGAAATTAATTGAAATGCCATTAATCCGTTCCAGCTCCCAAAAAACCACCTCAGTTGTTTTTGTTAAGTGTTTTTGAATAAGAAAAATGTACTGTATTTACAAGAAGAAACATTTATTTATAAATAACAAATACATATTCTATAGAAACATAATAAAAGAAAAGGTGAAGTGCTTACGGAAGCGTATAATTTTCGTCATTGGTCTTCGCTTTTTTTGTCACGCTTTGCTCATTTTCACCTGCAGATCGTTTAAAAAAACTGTCCAAGGAGGTTTGTTTCTTCCTCCCTTTCAGGATATTGCGGAAATGTGTTAGGCAAGTTTCGTTGAACAACTCCGATGCACGACCAGTTGCAACTTTTTCGGGGTGATTTTTATCCACGAGCTCTACAACTTTCTCCCACATTCCCAAGATCTCCTTTATATTTCTTGTAGAGATAACCTTCTCCATCTCTGGCTCCTCTTCAAAACTAATTTTTCGTTGAACCACCATATGCTGCTGCGAATGTAGATCGTGTAACTCCTCGCTTGTCAACTCCTGAGTCTGTTCCTCGACAAGTTCGTTCACACCTCTTTCATCCACCTCCAGACCCATGGATTTTCCCAGAGAAACAATCTCCTCTACCACTGACACTTCGGGTTCCAATCCTTCAAAAGCCCTTTCAGCTACAGCGTCAGGCCACAGCTTCTTCCATGCAGATATTAAGGTCCTCGTTGTAACACCCAGCCAGGCCTGATCAATAATTCTTAGGCATATCACAATGTTAAAGTGGTCCTTCCAGAACTCTCGAAGGGTAAGGTTTGTGTTCTCCATCACTTCAAAGCAGCGCCGAAAAATGTGCTTGGTGTACAACTTCTTAAAATTAGAAATCACCTGCTGATCCATGGGCTGCAGGATAGGAGTGGTGTTGGGTGGTAGGTAGAGAACCTTTATAAACTTGAACTCTTCGAGTAAATCATCTTCGAGATTTGTTGGGTGAGCAGGGGCATTGTCGAGGACGAGAAGGACTTGCATGGGTAGGTTGTTTTCCTGTAGATATTTTTTAACAGAAGGGCCAAACACCAGGTTTATCCACTTCACAAAGAATTTCCTGGTGACCCACGCCTTCGGATTTGCCCTCCACATAACTTGTAGTTTTTCTTTTAAAATCTTATGTGACTTAAAGGCTCTGGGATTTTCCGAATGGTATACTAGCAGAGGCTTGATTTTGCAGTTGCCACTCGCATTGGCGCAAAGTGCTAGAGTTAATCTATCCTTCACGGGTTTGTGACCTGGCATCGTCTTCTCCTCTGCCGTTATGTAAGTCCTATTCGGCATCCTTTTCCAGAAAAGCTCTGTCTCGTCACAGTTGAAGACTTGCTGAGGGATGTATCCTTTGGCTTCTATCAGTTCGGAAAACGTTTTGATGTAAACCTCAGCTGCCTTCACATCCGAACTTGCTGCCTCACCATGCCTGACGATGGAGTGAATGCCGGTCCTTTTCCTAAAGTTGTCAAACCAGCCCCGACTGGCTTTAAACGAGTCTTCCGATTCCTCGTTTGTGGAAGTGTGTGGGATCTGCTTCAGCAAATCACCGTAAATCGCTCGTGCCTTCTCACATATGATACTTTGTGTTAAGAATCCTCCTTGAAGCTGCTTCTCTGTCACCCACACCATCAGTAGTTTCTCCATTTTCTCATGGAGAGAGGTCCGGAGCTTAGAAATTATTGTAACGCCCTTGGCTGGCATTATACCCTTTATCAACTTCTTCTGTTTAAGCACAGTACATATCATTGATGTGCTACGCCCGTACATCCTCGCCAAGTCAATTACTCACACACCTTGCTCATGTTTTTCTATGATTTCACGCTTTAATTCAATAGACATCATCTTCTTCTTCGGACCCATGGTTATAAAAATAAATTTGATAATGTTTTGTAAATGTACAAAAAACAAAAAACGTGAACCCAACTTATCAAAAATGCTACGAAAACGAGGGAAACAAGCACACAGACTGAGGTCTAGTCTGAGGTGGGAGAAACTGTTAGACGCTGCACACGACCCCAACATGCGCCCCGCATGTTGGGGTCTTGTGCAGCGGTGTAGTGTGCGATTCCTCGTATCTCAAATCTTGCTCTCATCTCAAAGCAAAATATCGCTCGCTCGGCGGCTCGTATCTCAAAACATTCGTATATTAGGGCACTCGTATATCGAGGTACCACTGTACTACTGACACTAATAAGCAATACATGCATTTCCTTAAGCACCTCAATCGGATCTCCTTGCAGATATCTAGTTGCCATATGCTGCAAATTACAAAACTGAAGCTTTTTCTAGTAAGTGCACCCTTTTTGTATCCCCCACTAATCAGTCTTGTTGCTTACTCAGCACTTGTGTGAGCAGATTACATCATTCCTAAAATGAGGCTTTCGGACCTGTATGCAGTACAGGTCTGAAAATAGAAGACTGTGTCTTACACAACAGGATAATCACCTCCTTATCTCTAATGGCCTATTTTATCTAGATCTTGTTTGAAGTAGTATACCCTGATTGCTGTCACTAACCACTTGCCAATCTCTGTGTCATCTACAGACTTAGACATTAGGCCTGATATGCCTTCATCAATATCATTAATAGATATCGAAAACTGAAACAATCCCGGTAGTTCTCAGAAACTCCATTAATAATGTTTGTCTAAAAAAGATCAGTGTCCATTGATACACCCCATGGGCTTACATCTAGTGAGTATGGGCTTGGCACACCCATGGTCCTGAGCTGGATATCATCATTCTTCTCTTTCTTGGTGATTCCTTTCTGCTTCTCTCTCTCTCTCTCTCTCTCTCTCTCTCTCTCTCTCTCTCTCTCTCTCTCTCAGGGGGCCCCGGGTGCCAAGCGAATTCGAGGTCAAGCGATTTCTCTGCGATATATAGAGTGCTCATCAAAAGCGATTAAAGTTTTTTCTAATTTTGTACGTTTCTATTAGCAGCTTTATTTCTATATTGTTCTACACTTAAAAGCCACAAGTTAGAACAGAGAAAGGAAACTCACCTTTCTTTATTTTTCTATATATCTCTATTTCCACTAACTAACTAACACTTTAACCGCTTGGCCTCCTAGCGGCACTGCTCCTGCCTCCCCGTGGCAGGGCCGGAAATCTTGGCAAGTAAGACCACTTGCCAAGGGCTAAAAGGAGCAAACATGGCAAACACTGACCATCAGGATATTGAGAACGAAAATCCAAAGAGACAAAAGACTGATCGGATGGAGCAACCTTGCCCATCGTTCTTAATCATCCACTCTCTTACTAGTCAGCCCATTAATAAATTGTCTCCGTTTGTCATACAAAAACATCTGGAGGGTATTGCAGGATCTCCCAAGATGGTGAAGAGACTGCAATCAGGAGACTTACTAGTAGAAACCATCAACCACAGACATTCTGAGAAGCTGTTACAGCTTACAAGTTTTGCTGGAATTCCAGTTAAAATATCCCCGCACACAACCTTAAATTCATCTAAGGGTGTGATATCCAGTTGGGACTTATTAAACGTTACTGAGGAAGAAATAACCCAAGAGCTGCAGGGACAACACGTAATTGAAGCAAGACGAATAATGATCAAAAAAGATAATGTACTTACACCTACAAGAAACATTATTCTCACCTTCAATACACCCAACTTACCCTCCTCTGTAAAAGCAGGTTATTTACTTTGCCGAATCCGGCCTTACATTCCAAACCCTTTTAAGGTGTTACAAATGTCAAAAGTATGGCCACTCACAAACTGTATGCAGAGGAGTTCCTGTCTGCCCTAATTGTGGATCTGCAGATCACATACAAAGTAACTGTACAGCTACAAAAATGAACTGCCCAAATTGCAAAGGTGACCATCCTGCATATTCCAAGACATGCGAAAAGTGGAAAACCGAGAAAAAAATAGTAAAATACAAGGTTGAGAACAAAGTAAGTTACCCAGAAGCGAGAAAATTAGTTGCTCCAACTATAACCAAAAATATGACCTATGCCAATGCTGTGAAAAAATATCAGACAGTCTCCACTCAAACTGATGTAACAGTTCCCACTAACAAATCAATTTCAGATTGGGCTAGAAATGTTCTTTCTAAGCAACAATCCAAGTTCTCTGACCAAGCCAATAATACTCCTCTGACAATACCAGCGGCATCACCTACTCCAGTCATAGATACCATATCTCATAGTTCAAACGCAAATGTAGTAAAAAATTTTCAGGACACAACCATGGACACAGATGGCACATCCATACAGGATGATCCCCCTCTAGAAATCCATGCAGAAGAAGAAATGGACACAGGTCGACCAGTTTTCTCCAAAAAAGATAAAACTAAATTAGAGCGTCGTAAGCCAGTAACCTTCAAAAAACAGTCAGATACAGCTCCTTCAATAAAACACAAATAATGCCTTGTATTTTACAATGGAACTGCAGAGGCTTTCGTTGCAACACAGATGATATCCGTGATCTAATTAGCCAATATTCTCCAGTTGCCCTTTGTCTTCAGGAAACTTACCTAACCTCGCAAATTTCTCCTTCAATAAAAAACTATTGTCTTTATCGAAGAGATCGTAACACAGCAAATGCTGCCCATGGTGGTGTAGCAATCCTGATAAACTCAAAGATCCCAACTAAACATATTCCACTTCAAACAGAAATAGAAGCTGTTGCTGTTCATATAACTCTGAATATTTCAATAACAGTTGTTTCAATATACCTACCACCAAACCATACTTATTGTTTAAAAGATCTTGAAGATCTATTCATACAGATACCTCCACCTCTCTGTATATTAGGGGATTTTAATGGGCACCACCCCTTATGGGGCGATCCTAAACTAGACACACGTGGTCGACTCGTTGAAAGCTTTCTAGAGTCACAAAACCTCACCTTACTCAATACTGGTACGCACACTCACATACAACTCCCAACTGGACACACCTCAGCAATAGATCTCTCAATTTGTTCTCCAATACTCTATCCAACCATAGAGTGGTATGTTTTAAATGATCCAATGGGCAGTGACCATCTTCCAATCATATGCAATGTTTTAATGTCACAGACTCCATCAAACAAGCTCCGCAGGAAATGGAAATTTGTTCGGGCAAACTGGGCAAAATTTCGATCATCAATCTCTCTTGACGAGGAAAAAATCCAGCTCCAAAATATTGATAATGTAACAGACTACATCACATCACATCTCCTAAAAGTGGCCAAGGACACAATACCATTATCAAACCCCCCTGATCGCAAGCATTATAATTATTGGTGGAATGATGAGTGCACAAAAGCAAAGAAAGCAAAAATCAAAGCCTGGAATTTATTTCGGCGATGTCCAACCACAACCAATCTCATTAATTATAAGAAGCTAAGAGCAAAAGCACGATTTGTACAAAAGCAAGCTAAGAAAGAATCCTGGACCCGTTTTGCATCGACCTTTAACAGAAACACTGATCCGAAAACTATATGGAAAAAAATTAGACAGTTATCTGGTAAGTTTCCTACTATACCTTCTCCAATCCTCTCCTGGAAAGGGCAAGATCTATCCAGTTCCTTAGACATTGCTAATGCTTTGGGCGATACTTTTGCTGAAATATCAGCGGCATCAGCATATCCTACATCATTCCAACGAATTAAAAACACTAGAGAAAAGCATGCCATAAAATTTCAAACCGCATGTACTCTTCCATATAACAAACCTCTGCAATACTTTGAACTTCTGCATGCCATTAGAACAGCCCACAATGGGGCAGCCGGGCCAGATGGGATTTATTATGTCATGCTTCAACATCTCGATGACAAAGCTTTAAGCCTGCTTCTGGTTTTTTACAATCGTATATTTTTAGAAAACGTTTTTCCAACTTCTTGGCACCACTCTACTGTTTTGGCATTCCTAAAACCTGGGAAAGATCCAACTAACCCCTATAGCTATAGACCGATCTCTCTATTAAGCTGCCTGAGCAAAATCCTTGAAAAAATTGTCCACAGAAGACTCGTATGGATCATTGAGTCACAACATCTGATGAGCCATAGCCAATATGGCTTTCGTAAAAATAGGTCATGCTTAGATCTTATGGTCAAGGCTGAATTTGCCATTCGAAATGCCTTTGTTAAACGGGAACATCTTGTAATGGTTTCAATAGATATCGACAAGGCTTTTGACACTACCTGGCGGCATGGCATACTTAGTGATCTTTACTCTCTTGGTCTGCGAGGCAACCTTCCTATTTTTGTTCAGAACTTCCTACGTACTAGATCGTTTCAAGTTCAGTACCAAGATGCCCTCTCCAAAACGTTTATACAGGAAGAAGGAGTACCACAGGGATCAGTACTGAGTGCCACTTTGTTTGCTCTTAGAATAGATTCCATCACCAATCAGCTTCCAAATACAGTTGAGACCTACCTTTATGCAGATGATCTTTCCATCTCCTGCCATTCCCAAAATATGAGGTCTATTGAATGGCAGCTCCAGATATCACTTAATAAAATCCAACAGTGGGCCAGCCTCAATGGATATCGACTCTCGCAGCAGAAAACAGTTGCCATCCATTTTTGTAGACAGCGCAAACTTCATCTGGATCCTGAACTTCAAATTTATAATGTCTCCATCCCGGTCACTAATAGCATCAGATTTCTAGGATTAACATTTGATAATAAGTTAAATTTTATAGACCACATTAAAAATGTACGTACTTCCTGTCTAAAAAAGTTAAATATACTCAGAGCTTTATCCTCCCAAACATGGGGCGCAGATCATACATCTCTGCTTCGGCTATACCGGGCATTAATAAGATCCCGTCTTGATTATGGAGCTCCCATCTATGATTCAGCCAGATTGAGTGCATTGCGTTGGCTTGATCCAATTCAACACAGTGCCTTGAGACTTTCACTCGGTGCTTTCAGAACATCACCAGCACATAGTCTCTACATTGATGCCCATGAACCGCCACTAACTTTACGTAGGAAAACACTGTTATTGAACTATGCTGTCAAGATACAAAGCTGTGCCATGCATCCGACTCAGTCATACCTGTTCAATCCACCATTAGAAAACCTTTTCAGAAATAAACCAAGCGTAGTAAAGCCAGCTGGTCTTCGCCTTCTTGAACTGATGCAAATTTGGAATGTTTCCATCCTTTCCGTACAACAGACAACAACTTGTCCTCAACCACCATGGTTTCCACCACCTATACCGACCTGTGACACCTACGTCTCTCAATGGGGTAAGAACATTTTACAAACATCAAATATCAAACAACTTCACGAAGCTCACATTCAAAGATACTTTGACTTCTCTCCAATTTATACAGACGGCTCTAAATCTAATTCAAACGTTGGAGCAGCTGCAGTGTTTCCAAATACCGTTATTTCAGCATCCTTGCCATCTGAATTCAGTATCTTCTCAGCTGAATTATATGCTATCAAACTAGCTTTACAGAATCTCTCTTCTGACTGTGCTTTAAAATATGTTATTTACACTGATTCACTCAGCTCAATCTTGGCTTTATATAACTCCTTAAATAAAGTACACCCTGTTCTAGACGAAATAAAAAGCAAATTACTGAAAATTGAAGAATGCCATCAACTGGTCACCTTCTGCTGGATTCCAGCTCATTCTGGCATTTTGGGCAATGAACTGGCTGATAAAGCTGCAAAAAATCCAACTAGCTTCGACTTAACTGATATTCCTGTTCCGCCATCAGACTATGCATTAATCATTCAGGCTGCATGCCTGTCAAAATGGACAGCAATATGGCACTCTCAAATTAATAATAAATTATTTCAATTTAAACATGATCCAAAAATTTGGCGCTCCAGTGTCCGCACATCAAGACGAGAAGAGGTAGTCCTTTCCAGGGTAAGAATAGGACATACTTACCTGACCCACCTTTATTTACTCACAGGGAACAACCCGCCACAGTGTCCACTTTGTAATGTAAATCTGAGTATTAAACACATTCTCATTGACTGCCCTTACTATGAACAAGACAGAACTTCAACCCTACTATCACTGATTAATCTTCGTAGACCAATAACTTTAGAGAATCTCATTGGAGATGACGCAGATATTTCCGAATTTTTCAACTTCTTAAAGCAAACTGGACTTTTTAATCAATTCTGAATTTATGAAACTTTATCATTTCTTTTTATTATAAATGAATAGGCGCATTATAGCCAAAGTAGCTTATGCGCCATCAAACCTCCATATCAACAACAACAACAACTCTCTCAGGGTAACTCGGGGAATTTTTTTTTGGCTGGTGCAGCATAAGCCTCAGGCTTCCTTGCACCATATGGCTAATAATAATAATAATAACATCTCTCTGTTTTCTCCCAATCAACCATTCCTTTATCCATAATAGTAACTATCTCTCATTTCTACACAGCTCCAATTTATATAGCAGTCTTTTATTATTATTATTAGCCGTATGATGCAAGGAAGCCTGAGGCTTATGCTGCACCCACCAAAAAAAAATTCCCAAATTACCCTGAGAGAGAGAGAGAGAGAGAGAGAGAGAGAGAGAGAGAGAGAGAGAGAGAGAGAGAGAGAGAGAGAGGAGTAAAGGAGTCACCAAGAAAGAGAAGAATGATGATATACAGCTCAGAACCCTACTGTGCCAAGCCCATATTCACCAGATGTGAGCCCCTGGGGTTAATTATGTTCAACAGTAACAAAAGCTTTTCTGAAATCTAAGTATATGGTGTCAGAATTATCTTTTGCATCCAGTTCCCGTGTCACTACATCATAGTATCCAATCAGATTGGTTAGAGACTGCCCCTTAACAGATCCATGTTGTGTCTGCAGTTGAAACAAATTTGTGTTTAGATGGTCCTGCATTACACCTTTAACTGGTGACCCCATTATTTTCCTGGAACAGAAATCAAGTTAACAGGTTGTGTAATTACTTGTGTCATGCTTTGATCTCCCTTTGTGTGAATTGTGGATATCTTCGCATATCTCCAGTCAATAGGTTCTCCTCTGAATCCAGATATGCCCTCATGATTATGAAGATTGGTTAGAGACTGCTCCTTAACAGATCCATGTTGTGGCTGCAGTTGAAACAAATTTGTGTTTAGATGGTCCTGCATTACACCTTTAACTGGTGACCCCATTATTTTCCTGGAACAGAAATCAAGTTAACAGGTGGTGTAATTACTTGTGTTATGCTTTGATCTCCCTTTGTGTGAATTGTGGATATCTTCGCATATCTCCAGTCAATAGGTTCTCCTCTGAATCCAGATATGCCCTCATGATTATGACTATAGGTTTGCTGACTTCTTTTCTTGCCTTCTTTAATATATTGTTGGATAGATACTATCCACCCTTTTATTGCTTTGTTTTACATTTAGCTTTAATAATTTTGGTTCCACATTCCTCTCAGTTATCACAAAACCATTCATTTTCCTGTTAGAATTGATACACTTCTGGCATCTCCATCCCCATGTGGGAATGTACACATGGGGATGGAGATGCAGATTCATCAACAGTTAAACTATTAATATGTAGTGGACCAATATGATTCATCCCCTTTTTTCTAGCATTTACCTAAGTAAAGAAATATTTGCTATTTTTCTTTGCATTCTTTGCCAGAGACTTATTGTAACCTGCCTTATTTGCCTACCCTCCTTTGTGATTTAATTGTTGACTAGTTTATATCTACTATAGGCTTCAGTATTACCTGATAATTTATGTGCATCCCACACCTTCTTATTGTCTTCCATGAGTTTCATTGATACATCCGGCATACATTTAGGTCTGATCTGTAAACAATCTCTCTTAATTGGTATAAAAAGTCTGGAAAATTTTACAATTGCATTGTCGAATGTTTCTCATTTAGAATTTGCTGTTGATTACTTCTTCAGTTGGTTCCCACTACATAGAATTCAAAATCTGTCTGAGGATTAAATATTCTTTTAGTGGTATGGTGCATAACTGGAAATTAGCAAAATACTTAAACCTGTCTTGAGTGTAATCTGCCTTTAATTTCTTAAAGAATTAGAGATTATTCTCAGACGTTTCGTGATACTTTCTGTACCATTTATATACGGTTTATGCTGTCCTTATGACACCCTCAGCCTGACATACGTGGGAGGCTGATGATGTTGTCATTATTTTGCTTATTATTTCACCAATTTCCATTGTCTATGCCTACTGTAGTCACCTTTATGAAAGTGAAATCCCTTCCCTTTGTTCTTCAGAATAGTTATAACTCTTTCAATCCCGTTGTTTTAGGCCCTTTCTTTAAAGCCTTTTTTGAACATTGCCACCCTGAAATTACCTAATTATTTCTGTAATATCTACTGTATCTACAAAATTGAAACACTCAATATACATAAACAGAAGTGTTTTTTTTTTTATTTCTCAACTTTAAATTTCAGAAAAAAAAAAAAAAGATTAATTAACACAAAAAACAGCAAAAATGTACGATCAAGTATGCATTTTTTGATTATGCCCACAAAAAACAAACTGGGGGTTGACCTTGATTATAGAATGCATCACTGCATTGGTTTGAATTTCCCGCATTTGCATGCCAGCACCGGCTAAAGTGAATTTAACTTACGTGGTTAAACTTGAATTTAACTTAATTTAACTTGAATGCAACTTAAACGGAGCAATGAGTGGTGTGGAAGGCGCCATCACTCGTTGTTACTAGTGTGATATATGGAGGACACGACTGTTTCTTGGCATAAGAAACATAACTGAAAGAATTGCAATGAATTGTTTTTGAAAAACAAAAAGATCGTACTACCTTTCTTCAATGTGTATTGTATTTACTAACACAAAATCAAGGAAATTCATGTATTGGAAGCTGTGCTGGAAATGGAAAAAATTGGTGTAAAACTGATGACACTACAATGCTCATTTAATTAAAAAAAAAAAAAAAAAAACTTTGCTTTATTGTAATTGTTTTAGGGAACAATATTTTTCTTTATTGCTTTATTGTAATTATTTCTGGCAACAATATTGGTACAGCACGTTTTCTGGATGTATATTTTATCTTCTAATGAAATTTCCAGAAAATCTTTCTGTTGATAGCTGTGTTATAAACTAATTCGTTATTGTGCAGGTAGTGAAGAACATTTTCTGCTTCTAACATGTACTAGTCAATAATCCCTCTGGAAATATTGGCAAGTGAGCTGCATTATAAATTTCAAACATCACTGTCTAGCTTGTCCTTGAATGCAAATGACTACCGTTACTTTTCACTGACTGGATGTTTTCGCCTTGTATAGATGTCTTATTGTGGAAAGTTCCTTGTGGTAAAATCAATCAGTAGTAGTCCTTTATTGTACCTAAAATAATTCATTATGGTTTGGGAATGGAAAAGGTTTTAAAGTGATTCATCTAAGAACAGCGTAGTAGTAGTAGTACTATTAGTAATAATACAGGCATGTGATGCAAGAAAGCAGGCATATAAACTAATGTAGCATCAGCCAAAAAAAAAAAAAAATTCCTCTAAATCAGGCCTGGGCAAGCTTTTTGGGTGAAGGGCCACATTAGGAATTCGAAAAGAAGGCGGCCACACGTAAAATACTATTTTTAGATATATATTATTTGTTATCATGAAGAAGAAATATAACATAAAAAAATTATTCTCTAACAACCAAGAATTTAATGAGATGAATGGAACTGTTTTACATCTTTTAACATTTTTTTAATTTTGGGTGTTAATTTTGTAGTTGAAATTCTTAAAACTGCTTGTAAATGTTCATCGGCGATGCTTGATCGTAAAGAATTTTTATTTAGATTCATGATGGAAAATGTTTGTTCACATATGTAGGTTGATCCAAAAATAACCAACATTTTTCGGACAAAATCTTTAAGTTCGTCGAATTTGTCCGAATTAAGAGTATTGTAAAATTTCCTCACGATGGTGCAATTCCCTTAAATCGGTATCACACTGCAGATCTATAATCTGAAGTTGTAGTTCACTCGGTGCACTATCAATTTCTATTGAAAAATGCATGGGATACATACAAATTAATGGGTGACATGGAAGCCTATGATAGAAATAAGTTGGTCTGTAACCAAGTCACAAAGGAGATTAGGCAGGCAAAGGCAGATTATGAGAAATCCTTGGCAAAGGATGCAAAGAAAAACAGAAAAGAGTTCTTTACCTATTTAAACTCAAGAGGAAAGGGATGAATCAGATTGGTCCACTGGATGTTGATGGTTCAACGGTTGAGGATCCAGCTCAGGTGGCTAACAATCTAAACGAGTATTTTGCATCTACATTCACACAAGAGGAGTTATTCAGGAAGGGGAATGTCGTAGGTGAAGTAAACATTGGCAGTGAGCTAGATTATTTTCTAATAACTGAGAGGAAAGTGGAGGAGAAATTGTTGAGGATAAACATAAAAAAGGCACTCGGGGTGGATGGTGTGTGTGGGGGGGATTTTTTATTTTATTTTTTTAAACAGGGGGGTCCTCACTTCCCTTCCAAGGCCCACAAGCTATCTGCTGCGCGGTTAATCGGCACCCTTTTTCACTCACTCCTTTGTCATTAAGGTTTTTTTGTATCAGAAGATCCAAGTTGGAGGAAATACTAATTTTCTCTTATTTGTGTTATTATCTCCCCGTGCTAGAATAGTTCCCGTGACTTACAGTTAATGCTTGGTGTCAATATCACACATAAAGCTCATGATAAAACAAACTAGATTTATTTACCATTTGTACAAGGATAATTTACACAATCGTCATTATTCATAATATCAAAACTTTACAACACAGTAATTATCATATACATGAAAAGGTGTCTTCCCTTAATTACTCTTCTTAAACGATCCATAAACTTCCACTATGTTTCAATAAAAATCTAAAATTTCTATCCTATACTCTTTTATATGATCAAATATATATATATATATCCCCTTTCAACATATTATACTTGCGTGTACACCAATGCTAGGAGTTTAGTAAATAAATTTGATGAATTTGAGGTATTGATCAAAACATCAAAGGCAGATATTGTTGGGATATCAGAGACGTGGTGTCACACAGATATAAGGGATGCAGAACTGCAATTTGGGGAGTACAACGTCTACAGAAAGGATAGACAGGATAGGAAGGGGGGAGGGGTTATGCTATTAGTTAAGAAACACATAAAAACCAAGGAAGTGAAGCCAGTCAACATCGCTGGACAGTGCAGTGTTGAGTCAGTTTGGTGTGACATAAGCATTGGGAGATCAAAATTGAGAGTAGGAGTGTGCTATAGGCCTAATGACTCTGATGAGTATAATAAGGAACTGTACAGGGAAATAGAGTGGGCCAGTAAATCAGAGAGTCTTATAATGGGAGATTTTAATTTCCCAGATATTGACTGGAATTTGGGGGCTGGTTACTCACACACTAGCAGGGTTTTTGTGGATTTATTGGATGATTGTTTTCTACATCAGCATGTTCGGGAGGCAACTAGAGGGAGTAATACTCTTGATTTGATTATCAGCAGTGATTCTTCATGCATTAAGAATCTGCAGATAAATGAACCACTAGGTGGCAGTGATCACAGTGTGCTGAAGTGGGATTTACTCAAAGAGGTAACTACCATTAGGGGTAAAGGGAAGGGTTATTGCTTCCGTAAAGGCGACTACGATGGACTGAGACAGTATTTAAATTCTATACAGTGGGACCAACTGATGATGTTACCAACAGCAAATTCAAAATGGGAAGCATTCAAAGAACTTATCTTGGAAGCTACTAGGCTTTACATACCAACTAAGAAATATTGTTCAAGGTTTAGGCCAAAATGGATGTCAGATGAACTAATGAGGCATATGGCAGAGAAGAAAAATGCATGGGATACTTACAAATTAACACATGACACAGAAGCCTATGATAGATACAAGTTGATATGCAACCAAGTTACAAAGGAGGTTAGGCAGGCGAAGGCAGATTACGAGAAATCCTTGGCAAGGGATGCAAAGAAAAACAGCAAAGAGTTCTTTACTTATGTAAACTCTAGAAGGAAGGGGATGAATCAGATTGGTCCACTTGATATTGATGGGTCAACTGTTGATGATCCTGCTCAGATAGCTAACAAACTAAATGAATATTTTGCATCGACATTCACACATGAGGAGTTATTCAGCAAGGGGAATGCCAGAGGTGTATTCAACTCTAGCAGTAAGCTACAGAATCTTGAAATAACTGGGAGTAAAGTGGAGGAGAAACTGTTGAAGATAAACACAAGAAAGGCACCCGGGGTGGATGGGATCTATCCAGTTATATTAAAGGAGGCAGCAAAGGAAGTAAGCAAACCTTTAGCCATAATTATGAGAGCTTCCTTGGACTCAGGGGAGGTACCCATAGACTGGAAATGTGCAAATGTGACCCCAATTCACAAAGGAGGATCAAAGGCTGACACAAGTAATTATAGACCTGTGAGCTTAACTTCTGTTCCAGGAAAATTAATGGAGGCACTGGTTAAAGAAGCATTGCAGGATCATTTAGACAAGACTTCAGTTATAGCTCAGACACAGCATGGTTTTGTTAAGGGGAAGTCTTGCCTGACCAACTTGATTGGATACTATGATGCAGTCACAAAAGAACTGGATGCAGGGAATAACTTTGATATTATATACTTGGATCTTAGAAAGGCTTTTGATACTGTTGCACATGGAAGACTGCTACACAAATTGGAGCAGTGTGACATTGGAGGCAAATTGCTGCTATGGATAAAGGGGTGGTTGAGGGGGAGAAGACAGAGAGTGGTAATCAATGGACACTGCTCATCGTGGACTAATGTTATTAGTGGAGTCCCACAGGGCTCAGTGTTGGGTCCATTATTGTTTTCTGTATTTATAAATGATATTGATGATGGTATATCAAGCTTAATGTCCAAGTTTGCAGATGATACAAAGGTTGGCAGGGTTGTCAAGGACACTACTGACACTATGCTGCTGCAACAGGATCTGGAAAGGTTGAGCAGATGGGCTGAGAGGTGGCAAATGAAGTTTAACATTGACAAATGTAAAGTACTACACATGGGAAACAGCAACCCCAGAGCAACGTATCAACTCTGTGGTACTACACTGACAGTGGTAGAGAATGAAAGGGACTTGGGGGTGATTGTGCAGGCAGATATGAAGTTCTCTGAGCAGTGCAGACGGGCTGCAAGAGTAGCTCATGGAGTATTGTCAATGATATACAGGAATTTTTCCAGCAGGGATAAGGAGGTGATTATTCCATTGTATAAGGCAATGGTCAGGCCGCACCTAGAGTACTGTATACAGGTCTGGAGGCCTCATTTCAAGAAGGATGTAGAGCTGCTGGAACGAGTACAGAGAAGGGCAACAAGATTAGTGAATGGAACAAAGGGGTGCTCTTACGAAGAAAGGCTTAAGTTTTGCAAATTACAGTGTCTGGAGACTAGGCACCAGCGAGGTGATCTGATAGAGGTGTATAAAGCCTTGAATGGTTTAAGCATGCTCAATGCTGATGGGATTCTTCCTCTAGCTCAGAAAAATCACCTGAGAGGGCATAAATTCAAATTGAGGAAAGACAGATGTAGGATAGACGTGCGGAAATTTTCCTTTAGCCAGCGGGTGGTTGGTTGGTGGAACAGACTGCCATCCCTTGTGGTGGAGGTTGATAGCCTAAATAAGTTTAAGGCTCAGCTGGACAGGTATTTTGAACGAACAGAGGGGTGAAGTGGAAGTGGGTTTTTTTTTTTTTTTTTTTTTTTGGCTGATGCTGCATAAGCTTGCTTTCTTGCATCAAATGCCTCTACTAATGCTAATGCTAATATTATGAATAACACCAATAATTTGTTTCATTCTTTCTTACATACTTTAAGGAGGAAATTTCTATCGAATACAATTAACTCCATTAATAGCAATTAGACAATTCCAGAAACCCACTGTTTTACTTTTAACACATTTCTTTAAAATTTCTCATCAATACCTCTAGTCACAGATGAGTAACATTCACTCACTCTCTCTCTATTTCTATTATATCTTATTCCTATCTTTACAAATTAGTATTCTACACGTTACAATACTTCTAAAACTGTCCTGTCCAATTTTCTCCCATGGATTTCTTTACAACCCCGTCCTCGTTAGTAACATTCACTAAGCTGACTTACTTGGTATCATTTTCTCTACCACCTGGGTAAGTTTCTGATCCTTCAGGCCTTTCTGCGATTTCTTCCCTGATCAGCTGGGCTTACGGCTCTTTTCTGTCTCCACGTTGACTTTCCCACACTCAGGACTTCCTCCAGGTCATTCTGCCTTTCGCTATTATCTGCACCCACTAAACTATCATGATCTAACTTTCCGTACGCGTTTCCCTGCACTCCAAAAATATCTTTCCGCCACTCTTTCGCACCTCCGGGATTCTCCTCCGGATCTTTCCCTTCCAGGCTTCGGGACTCTGACTCTCGGGCTCTGTCCCGTCTTCTTCCTGCATTCGAGTTTTGTTTCCAACTCTCCCTTATTTTTCGTCCAATCATATTTTTCTCTCTCTCTTCATCTTTAATTTCATTCGCTTATTTTTTTTTCTCGTCGCCTGGACCGCGTCTAGTAGGTCCAGCTCTCTTCTTTGTGTTGACAACATCCGGGCTCTAACCAATCTCAAAAACTATCTTTGGGATGCCCGCAGCCACTTACCTCTTCCTTCACGCTTCCTTCCAAGACACCGTCAGTGAAATTTGTGAGAGAGCCTCCCGTGTCGGCCCGTTTGTACTTTGTTTACTGCTCGAACACGGTGAGCTCTCTGATCTGGGTCTTCCTTTTGGATGGAGATGGAACCACTTTAGGGGTGTGGGCATTCTTTTGTCCCCCGTTACCGTCAGCAGCCACAGCCCTATTTTTTCTGTAGGCACGAACTGCGTCAAACTGGCCTACCCATTGTATCACAGTCTGGTCAGCGTCCCTCCTGCTGCTACGCTAATCTCTCACTTTCGAAGAGTAAACAGACCAGCAATTCTGCTGAGTGCTTGACTGTTTTTAACTTAGTTATTTATTAAAATTTGATAATTTATAATTTCCTAAAAATAAGTGTAAGAATAGATCTTACATTCCTTAACACTCCGTCAAAAAAAAAAAACTTCTCCTTTTTTTTTTTTTTTTTTCTATACCGACCAATCCTCCTCACTAATTTGTTAATCTTTGCCCTACCTATTATTTATATATATATATACATACATATCCCTCTACTTTGTTTATGAGTAGCACTCTATGCAATTTACACAACTATCCTACTTTACATTTAACACTTACTAACTCTTTTCCCATCCTATGCGCTTCAGAATCCTTCTAGTCGCCTCTCACGCAGAAATCCCCCTTGTGGAGTCCCTTATAGTCCACTCTCCTCCTCCTCCGCAACTTCTCATTCTGGCAGATGTCTGATTCTCTGCTGTTCTCGTTTCCTGTGGGATGTGGTTGATCCGCCTGCTTCCTCCTCTTTTTTAGATCTCCTGGTGCCAGGTCTTTCACGAACTCCCCGTCTCTGAGATGATATTGCCTCAGGTGGTTTTCGTGTTCGACTCTCTCAGTATACGGATGCCGGGTTAACCTTATTCTGTAGTTTACAGGGGATAATTTTTTTGTTATCCTGAAGGGTCCCTTGGATGGATTATTCCACTTTTTTCTTCCTTTCCCGTGGTTCTTCAGCAATACCCAGTCTCCCACCTCTAGCATCTTATGCTTTCTGCTCATATTCAGACGCTCTCTATTCTTTTGACTCGCCTCTAAACTCGCTCTCCTCGCATCCGACCTTGCCTTCTCTAATTTCTCTATGATTTCTTCTTTAAATTCTGTTACATCCGGGAACTCACCTCTTTCGCTCACTATGTTTAAGTCTGTCGGGAACTTAGGGTCAAATCCCATCAATAAATAGGCAGGAGTGTCCTTGACACTCTTGTGTACGCATGTCCGTATCGAGTACAGGGCGTAGGGCAATTGCTCGTCCCAATCTCTTGCCGAGGTTTCCGAAATATGGGAGAGCACTCCCTTTAATGTCCTATTAAAGTGCTCACACAGGCCGTTTGCCTCGGGCCGGTAGGGTACGATATTAAGCTTCTTTATCTCCAACATCTCACATAACTGCCCTATCAGCTCGGACTGAAAATTCGCCCCATTATCTGTTAACAAGTACTTACTGCAGCCATATCTGCATACTATTCCCTTCAAATATGCCTCGGCTATGGCCTGTGCAGTTTGGTCCTTTAGAGGGAAAGCCTCTGGGTACCTGGTAAACATGTCTACTACAGACAGAATATACCTGTTACCCCTGTGTATGACTGGTAAAGGGCCTATGATATCTAAAGCTATGGCTTCGTACGGTCTCCTTGGGTCTAAGTGCTGCTGCATTGGGGCTCTTCCTATGTGCGTGGCCCTGATCTGACATTCGCGGCAAGTCTTACAGAACCTTTCTATCTCTTTGTCCATTCCCTTCCAAGAGTATCTCTCCTTGATCCTTCGCAATGTCTTTTTGAATCCCATATGTCCAGCTATCTTGCTAGAGTGGAATGCCTTTAAAATCTCAGGGCGCATTTTTTCAGGTAGAACTATCCTATTTTTTATTGTGCCTCTCCTCTTATCCTTGCTCTCCCACACCAGAATACCCCTATCGTCTAGGGCATGTCCTCTTCCCATGGATGGGCTGGCTCTGTTTGCCTGCTTTAGGTTCTTCATGATGTCACCACATCTGGGGTCCATTTCTTGTGCTCTTCTTAAATCCCTTTCCTCCATCGTTAGCTCAGTTTCCATGGTGGTTGCTACACAAGCCTCTAAAGTTTCCATTTGTTTCGCTTTATTTTTCTCTACCTCATCCGTTTCATATTGTGCCCTACTGAAGTAATCTGCTACCGTGTTTTTGTTTCCTGGTAAGTAGCGTACTTCTATGTCAAATTCTTGTACCTGCAGACTCCATCTAATTAGCCTACTGTTTCTATCTTTTATGTTCCTTAGAATTTGCAGCGGTTGGTGGTCCGATAAAACTACGGTCTTCCGGCCATAGACTAGGTACGTAAACTGCTCGAAAGCAAAAACAATAGCCAATGCCTCCCGTTCTATTGTTGAGTAATTCTTTTCATGTATGTTCAGAGGTCTGCTGCAGTACCCTATGGTTCCTCTCTCTATTTCATTCCCCTGCTCTAAGACCGCGGCAATCGTCTCTCCTGATGCATCACACGTTAAAAAGAAGGGTTCCCCCCATCTGGGTGTCTCAGTAGGGGTTTGCTCATCATCACCTGCTTCAGGGAGATAAAGGCATCTTCCGCCTCTCCCGTCCACTTGAACTTCTTACCCTTCTTAGTCAATTCTATTAAAGGTTTCATCAGTTGAGCCCTATCCTTGATGAATCTCTTGTAATAATTTACCATTCCGAGTAACCTGCGCACTTCCTTCACGCTCGCTGGGGGCTTTAGTTTTCTAATGGCTTCAGTATTTTTTGTATTAGGCGTTATTCCCTTTTCTGATATTATGTGGCCTAGATACTCTACTTCGGGTATCAGAAACTCGCATTTAGTGCTCTTTAATTTCAAGCTGGCCTCCTCTAACCTCTGGAAAATATCTTCCAGCAACTCTAAATGTTCATCTAATGTCTGAGTATAGACTAAGATATCATCTAGGAAGCACAGCACTCCTTTTTCCAGTAAGTCTGCAAGGATGGTGTTCATTAAACACTGGAATGAGGCTGCAGAGTTCCTAGCTCCCTGAGGCATCCTCCTCATGGTATATTTGCCAAAGGGCGTAGAGAAAGCGAAATACTTTCTATCTTCTGCCCTTAAAGGTATTTGAAAGTATCCCGAATGTAGATATAACTTAGATAAGTACTTTGCACCCTTCAGGCTGCAGAGTAACTCAGTTATGTTAGGCAAAGGGAAGTCTATCGGGTGTGTGACAGCGTTTATTCTGCGTAAATCGAGCACGATTCTGTAGGCTCTATCTCCCTTCTTCACCATGAGTAGCGGGCTGTTCCATTTTGACACACTTTTCTCGATAATACCTGCCCTTTCCATCTCCTTGATCTCTTCCTTAAGTGCTGGCAATTGTGACTGAGGAATCCTGTATTGCGGGGTGTAGATGGGGACTTCTTGGCTAACGTGCACCTCATGTTCCACTAAATTGGTACATAGTAAGTCCGTCATCTTATGGGCAAATACCTGCGTATACTGACCTATCAATTTTCTTAACCGGGGCTCTTCTACCATCTCCATAGTGTTTACTCCACATTCCTCTTCCCAATCTTTTATATTGCTACCTTCATGCTCCTGTGGACCTGTGTCTGTTTTATTACTAGCTAAGATATCCCTGTCAAAACTAAGGCTGCCTTTCCTTACATCGATTATTACTCCCATCTTCTTTAGTAAATCAATTCCCAGAATAGCATCGTGCTTGTCACTGTCTATTTTCTTAGACACTAGATAGGTATGGGCTACCCCCTCATTACACCCTTCCAACCTGATCTCGTCGTCGACTGCGTAATCTGTGCGGATTTCTCCAGCACCCACACCTTTTAGAGAAAACTCCCGACAATGCCTTACTTCTCCTCCTTTTGAAGTTTTACAATAACGTGTGAAGTAATGCCACATTAGAATAGATCGGGAAGCTCCAGTGTCTATTAGAAATTTTCCCTTAATCCCCCTTAACTTCCCTCTAATATAGATCAGGCCGCCTATTTGGTCTCTGTCATTTAACGCTTTAAACAGATATCCACCCGTCTTTATCGAACTTACCTTCGATGCAGGTCTCTCACTGCGGGCGCTCTTGAGAGACCTGTTTAGTTTAAATTCTTTCCCGCCATGTTCCTATTATTGTTGGCCCCCTCTCTTCTAGGTCTCCATCGCCCCTCCACTCTTCTCATTACATTGTCACTACCTTCACGTTCGTCATTATGAGTTGTCCCCTGGACCTGAGTTTGCCGACCTGCGTCCTGCTCATAGCGGTGATAGTGGCTGTCTTCCTGATATCCCCTCTGGCTATTCCTAAGTGGACACTGGCTTGCGAGGTGTTCTTTGGCACCGCAAATGAAACACCGTTTCGGCCAGTTCCGTTCATTGCCAAACCCTTCAAAATTGACTAATTCCCTCTCAAGTTTCCGGTTCATTGACCCCGTATTGTCTCTATCGCTTTCGGCCTGTGAATTTACCCTTTTCTTTACTACCGCCGTCAGTTCGGCCAATTGCTTTCCTAGCAATTCGACCTGCTTTTCTAGATTTTTTCTTTCCGGACTATCTTTGTCTGGCTGAAGGCTCTTGTTCTCTGTAGATATTTGGTATACACTCTCCTTTCGTTCTTTCTTAAAATACATCTCTAGTCTCTCCTCATCACGTGCCAGTATAAGGGCGTGTGCCAAAGAAGATGGGCTGCGTCTGAGGAGTTCTTTTCTGTATTTCTCTTTTACCCCGGCGATGAATTGTGCCATCAGTATTTTGTCTAATGCTTGTATCTCCTCTATTTCGCTCTCAGTGGCTAATTTCACTTCTACGAACTTCCTATGGAAATCTTCTACAGTCTCCTTACCTGTTTGTACGCAATTATTCAAACAATTTATGCCTTCCATAAATGTATATTTCTTACGGAACAATTTTATCAAAATTTCCCCGAATTGCCTAAGTGTGTCTACGTCAGTAACCTGTGTAGCTCGCTAATATTTAAGTAGGGCTTCACCTTCTAACTTATATTCTGCCAACGCCACAACCTCTGTGTCCCCTAAGTTTTCATTTTCCTGGACTATTTTAGTTTACGTAAGAATACGTCTACCCTTTCAGTGGGCTCACCCTTAAATGGTTTCAGGTATTTGCTCATTTTAAATTTGTTACCTACACTCGAGTGTACGCCTAATTCAACGGAACTCTCTCTCTCCCGTTCATCTCTCTCGCTAGTTGCCATTTGTGATCTTAGGAGCATTGTTTACAATATATCCCCTCCAAAATATATAATCTTATCGATTATTCCAATTAAACAAAATAATCTACTATGACTAACCAATTAAACAATCAATACTAATCAACTTCAATTTAAACAATCAATACTAATCAGCTTCACTTTAAACAATCAATACTAATCAGCTTCACTTTAAACAATCAATACTCATCAGCTTCACTAAATGATCAATGCTAATTCAATCCCAATTTGTCAATCAACAGTAATCAACCACCATTAAGCAATCGTCAATAATCAACTACAATTTATCCCTCAATACTTATTAACCACAATTAAGCAATCCTCAATATTCAATTAATCACTCAATACTTATTAACATATTAATCACCAATAATCAATTACAATTTTTTTAATCAATAATAATCAACTACCATTATCCATTAATTATAATTCACTTCACTTAAACCTTCAATATTAATCAACCTCAATTAAACAATCAATGTTAATCAACTACAATTTTTCAATCAATAATATTTCACTTCATTCAACCAATCAATGCTAATCATATAATGGATTGTAGTCATAACAAATTGCACCCTCTATAAATAAATTTCGCTTTATTCGGGAATCCTCTTTAAATCCACACTAGCTTACTTAATCATTACTCAAAATTCCACTGTTAAATTTCTGGCTCGCCAACTGATTTTGATGCATAGTTCAGTAACTATTTTCTTTGATTCTCCTTGCCTGGGAGAATTATCACTCTCCAACACTCTAAGGCCAAATTTTCCAGGCTGGATAAGTCACTTTTGGGGGAACTATCTTTGTTATCCGATTTCGGGAAGCTATCACCAACTGTGAGAAAAATTCTGGCTGGCACTCGCCAATTGTGGGGCGGGGTTATTTATTTTATTATTATTATTTATTTTTTCTATTCTTATTATTATTTTAGAGACCTTTTTTTTTTAATCTATCTCTTAGCTATTTCTTTCCCCCTTTTCCTTGAAACCATAAAGGCTGTTGTTGTTATTTTCTTTATTCCTTTAAACAGGGGGGTCCTCACTTCCCTTCAAAGGCCCACAAGCTATCTGCGACAGTTAGCAGATAGCTTGTGGGCCTTGGAAGGGAAGTGAGGACCCCCCTGTTTAAAGGAATAAAGAAAATAACAACAACAGCCTTTATGGTTTCAAGGAAAAGGGGGAAAGAAATAGCTAAGAGATAGATTAAAAAAAAAAGGTCTCTAAAATAATAATAAGAATAGAAAAAATAAATAATAATAATAAAATAAATAATCCCCCCCCACAATGGGATCTATCCAGTTATATTAAAGGAGGCAGCAAAGGAAGTAAGCAAACCCCTAGCCATAATTATGAGAGTTTCTTTGGACTCAGGGGAGGTACCCATGGACTGGAGATGTGCAAATGTAACCCCAATTCACAAAGGAGGATCAAAGGCTGACACAAGTAATTATAGACCTGTTACTTTAACTTCGGTTCCAGGAAAATTAATGGAGGCACTGGTTAAAGAAGCACTGCAGGATCATCTGGACAAGAATTCAGTTATAGCTCAGACACAGCATGGTTTTGTTAAGGGCAGGTCTTGTCTGACCAATTTGATTGGATATTATGATGTAGTCACAAAAGAACTGGATGCAGGGAATAACTTTGATATTATATATTTGGATCTTAGAAAGGCTTTTGATACTGTTGTGCATGGAAGACTGCTGCACAAATTGGAGAAGTGTGGCATTGGAGGCAAATTGCTGCTATGGATAAAGGGATGGTTGAGTAATCAATGGACACTGCTCAACGTGGACTAATGTTATTAGTGGAGTTCCTCAGGGTTCAGTGTTGGGTCCATTGTTGTTTTCTGTATTTATAAATGATATTGATGATGGTGTATCAGGCTTAATGTCCAAGTTTGCAGACGATACAAAGGTTGACAGGGTTGTTAAGGACACTACTGATACTATGCTGCTGCAACAGGATCTGGAAAGGTTGAGCAGATGGGCTGAGAGGTGGAAAATGAAGTTTAACATTGACAAATATAAAGTACTACATATGGGAAACAGTAACCCCAGATCAACATATCAACTCTGTGGTACTACGCTGACAGTGGTAGAGAATGAAAATTACCTGGGGGTAATTGTGCAGGCAGATATGAAGTTCTCTGAGCAGTGCAGACGAGCTGCAAGAGTAGCTCATGGTGTCTTGTCAATGATATACAGGAATTTTTCTAGCAGGGACAGGGATGTGATTATTCCCTTGTATAAGGCATTGGTCTGGCCACACCTTGAGTACTGTATACAGGTCTGGAGGCCTCATTTCAAGAAGGATGTAGAGCTGCTGGAACGAGTACAGAGGCAACAAGATTAGTGAATGGAACAAAGGGTTGCTCTTACGAAGAAAGGCTTAAGTTTTGCAAATTACAGAGCCTGGAGACTAGGCATCGGCGAGGTGATCTGATAGAGGTGTATAAGGCTTTGAATGGCTTGAGCATGCTCAATGCCGATGGGATTCTTCCTCTTGCTCAGAATAATCACCTGAGAGGGCATAAATTCAAATTGAGGAAGGACGGATGTTGGATAGATGTGCGGAAATTTGCCTTTAGCCAGTGGGCAGTTGGTTTGTGGAATAGACTTCCATCGCTTGTTGTCGAAGTTGATAGCCTAAACAAATTTAAGGCTCAGCTGGACAGGTATTTCGAACGAATGGAGGGGTGAAATGGGAGTAGTGGTTGTTTTTTTTTTTTTTTTTGGCTGATGCTGAATAAGCTTGCTTTCTTGCATCATATGCCTCTACTAATGCTAATGCTAAATTAATTTCTCCAAGCTGTTTTTTTTCATATTATTTTTATTTATTTATTATTATTATTATTATAGGACTTATTATTTTTTTGTTTACTATACAAGAAGATAGTTTTTATTCAAAGGATTTGAATACAATTTGTAATTTTGTATAATCTCAAGCTGGTTACTTTTTTTTGGAGCATTTTAATTTTTTTATTTTTTTTACTATAAGAGTTGATAGATTTTGTTTGATTAAGATTTGTACAATCTACCCAAGATAAAATAAATACCTGTGTTATAAGCTTTTAATTATTTTCCCTAACTCTGAGAAAATCGGTTTTAAAACCGGTTTTAAGAGTAAACTTCGGTTAAACTCGGTTTTGAAATTTCTCGGTTTTATGCAAGCCCTAATAATTACTTGTGTCGCCCTTTGATCCTCCTTTGTGAATTGGAGTCACATTTGCACATCTCCAGTCCATGGGTACCTCCACTGAGTCCAAAGAAGCTGTCATAATTATGCCTAAAAGTAAAGTAAAGTGCAGCCATTATCAACCCACTGCAGGATGGAAGCGTCCTCAACAATTCATGCTGAGGGAAAAGGACCATAATCTGCCACGCTGGTCCAGTGTGGGTTGTCAGATCGACCGTATTCAGCAGTCAGGGGCTTGAACTCTGGTCTACTCAAAGAACGTGTGCTACTGCAATCCCGCTCCTACCCACTCGGCTGCGGAGAATTATGGCTAAGGGTTTGCTTGCTTCCTTTGCTGCCTCCTTTAATATAACTGGATAGATCCCATCCACCCCGGTTGCCTTTTTTATGTTTATCTTCAACAATTTCTCCTCCACTTTCCTCTGTTATTACAAAATCATCTAGCTCACTGCCAGAATTCAATTCACCTCTGGCAATCCCCTCCTAAATAACTCCTCATGTGTGAATGTAGATGTAAAATACTCATTTAGTGTGTTAGCCACCTGAGCAGGATCATCAACAGTTGAACCATCAATATCCAGTGGACCAATCTGATTCATCCCTTTCTTTCTAGAGTTTTCATAGATAAAGAACTCTTTGCTGTTTTTCTTTGCATACTTTGCCAAAGATTTCTCATTATCTGCCTTTACCTGGCTAGTCTCCTTTGTGACTTGGATACAAACCAGCTTATATCTATCATAAGCTTCCATGTCACCCATTAATTTATATGTATACCCTACATTTTTCTTCTCTGCCATGTCTCATTAGTTCATCTGACATCCATTTAGGCCTAAACCTTGAACAATATTTCTTAGTTGGTATGTAAAACCTAGTAGCTTCCAAGATTAATTCTTTGAATGCTTTCCATTTTGAATTTGCTGTTGGTCCCACCATATAGAATTTAAATACTGTCTCAGACCACCATAGTTGCCTTTACAAAAGCAAAAATCCCTCCCTTTACCCTTGATGGTAGTTACCTCTTTGAGTAAATCCCACTTCAGCACATTGTGATCACTGCCACCGAGTTCCGATATATAACTTCTGTATCAAGTTATGTATTAATTAATTACGTTATATGTATTTAGTGGACAATGAAGTTTAACAAGATTAATAAATTTTACTGATTAATTGATAATATTATATACTATACTATACTAACGCTATCTAGTTCGGGATATAACATTGTATCGTATAACAATGGCGGCAAGTTACAAATGGTAAATCTACGGACACTTAAGTATTAATTAACGTCCAAAATTTCGCTGTCTGAATTCAGAATAAACCAAGGATCTTGACTAGGTCTATAAGCTACTTATAGAAAATAATTTAATATAACAATTAGTCAATTAAGCGGCTAAATATAGTTATAAAACTTCCCGTTCGTCACAGCTGCAAAACTTGTAAAACACATGGATTGGATACCCTTACTGATACTAGTAATAACCTACAAAATCTCTGTCTAAGTTAAAATTTAAACTAGGTATAGTAACTAGGAATATAAAGCTACTCCAGAAAATCAATTTAAATCAATAAAACAGAAAAAAATTCTCTATTTACCGAAGCTGTAAAAGCTTCGCCTCCATAACAACTAACTATATTTTGTAGTTGAAATAGCACAGAGTACATTGTTTTCCTTTTTTCCCTGAATTTTTGACCATTTTTAATTTCAAAACACGAATGCAACAGTCAATACAACCATGTGGAAAAGCAGTTTTTGTGAGTATTAATTTGTTTTTCTGACAAAAACAAATGTGTTTTTCTCATCATGTTTATGTATATTTAACAACATGAATATTGGTTTTTTTTAATACTTTATTGTTCAGTGCATCAGTAAAAGATTGAATCAATGTAATTGCATATTATTTCCATTATTATTCTTTGCGTGATTTTTCTTAAACATAGTATTGCAATTATTGCACAAAAAACAGAAACAAGCAAAATTGATAAAAAGTATGAAGTTTGAATGCTGAAAAGTAGCTAGAATTTGATGTTATGATGTGATTCTTTGGACCCTGAGTGGGTTTCACCTGTATGAAGTTCACTGATCTGTTGAATTACCCATAAATAATAATGTTTCTATGTGATGTAGATGGTGATAACTTTGGGTTGGATTAATGCTTTCATCCTTATCGGTCTATCTTCTGCCCCTCCGTTTTTTTTTTTTTTTTTATGAAAACCCCAAACGCAAGAGGTATCAGATAGAACTTATAGTACTTAGTATCGTGCATGGGCTGGAGGTTAAGAAGATGAAAGAAGATTTTTGTAGACTGTAATTTTCAGGAAATACGTATGAAGGAAGGTTGTTCCAGAAAACAGTAGTTGAATGAATAAACAAGGAAGATGAAAAGTTGGTTCTGTGAGTTGGAAGGTGAACAGTAAATGCATGTTGGCTGGTGGCAGAACACGTGCTGCCACGAGTTCAGAACAGTCTGAACACATGTTCGGATTGTTTTGAAAGAGAGAGCAGGAATTATAGAAGCCAATTCAGAAGAACAGTGCCCATGGATGTATCTGTAGAAAAGGCATGCAGCAGAAACAGTACGTGAGACAGAGAGTGGAGAGACTCTGTTAGAGATGAGTCATTAATTAACCTAACTGCCCTCTTCTGAATGGAATCTAGAAGCCTGAGAGAGGTTTTGGGGGCACCACCCAGATGTGGGAACAGTATTTCATGGCAGGGCAGATTTGCAATTTGTACAAAGTGAACAGCTGTTTGGAAGAAAAGTAATGCCGAGAGTGAAAGAGAAAACTAACTTTTTTAGATGCAGAGGAAGTAATATTTGCAATGTGCTTGTGCCAAGAGAGATTAGAAGTCATGGTAATACCCAAAAGAGATATATCATCTTGCCTAGAAACGTGAGTGTTGCCAAAGGTAATCATAGGAGCAAAAGAATCCTTTTTGCAAGATATAAGACAAGATTTTTAGAAGGATTGAAATCAACTAAGTTGTCTTTGAACACTGGAGAATTACCTGGAGATTGGCATTTAAGGAATTGGTAGTGGATATTCGTGAAGTTGAAGCTTATTGAGCAGGGCAAGGTTTCTCAAACTGGAAAGTGGAATGCAATGTGCTATCATTGGCAAAACTATGAATATGATTTCCAGTCAATGGAAGAAGGTCATTGATATACAAGAGGAAAATAGTGGGGGAAAGAACTGAACCTTGGGGGACACCGGCATTAGTGGAGAAGTTAGAAGACAGAGAGCTATCTACCATCACCCTCAGTGAGCGATCAGAGAGAAAAGTGGATAACCAATTACTAAAAACAGTTGGCAAACCATAAGATGGAAGCTTGTTTAGAAGACCTTTATGCCAAACACAATCGAAAGCTTTTGAGATGTCAAGAGCAACTACTTGTGTTTCACTGAACTTTTCCATTGAAGAACTTTTCCATAGAAGCAGAATATCACCAATGGATCGACACTGACGGAATCCATACTTGCGATCGTTGATCAGACAGAAGGTTTCTAGATAGTTTGAGGTGGCAGTTAATTGATTTCTCTATTACTTTAGAAAGAGTAGAAGTAATTGCAATGGGACGATAATTGGATGGGAGGGATTTGTCATCCTTTTTAGGAACTGGCTGGATATGAGCAAATTTCCAAGCAGAAGGAAAAACACCTTTGGAACAAGAAAGTGAAAAAAGGTAGCAAAGAACAGGAGTAAGTTCAGGAGCACAGGTTTTGAGAACAAGTGGAGAAATGCCATCAGGACCTGGAGCTTTCTTAGCATCAAGATTTGTCAAAATCCTTCTGACGTCCTTTTGCTGGAAGACCACAGGAGGCATTGAATGGAATATGTTGGGAATGGGGGGGAGGTGTTTTACCAAGGTTATTAATACGAGTTGGAAGAAAAATAGGATTCTAGCAGGTCAGCGTTATCCTTGGCCGAAGTGACAACAGAACCATCTGATTTTAACAGAGGTGAGAGCAGAGATGGACAGAAGTTGTGGCCAATAGCTTTGGCAAGAGACCAGAATGCTCAGCTGCCATTAGGGCAAGAAGCAAGTTTTCTACTCTTAGCCTGTTCAAAATCTAGTTTAGACTGATTAATAACTGCTTTACAATTATTGTGAGCTGTGGTGTAGGCAGAAAATTAAACTGAAGAATTGGAAACAAGCCGATTACGATATGCAACATTCTTCTCTTGAACAGCCTTAGCACATTTATTGAAAAATCAAGGTTTAGTAAAGGATTCCATTCCTACAAGAATAATTTCACTGACATGATCTGAGCAGATGGTGACAGAAGTTTTGAAACAGTGATCCGAACAAGGAAAAGAAATCTCGCAGGTCATCCCATTTTGCATTCTTATAATGCCAAACAACACGAGGTTGGGAATAGATATGAGATAAAGGCTCCATTGAGGAAGCGACAATCACCAAATTGTGATCTGTGGTGCCTAAAGGACCAGTCACTTCGACTGTGTACTTAGAAGGGTTTTATGTGAGAAAAAGATCAAGCATGTTGGCTGTATGGTTAAGACTGTCCATTATTCTGGTAGGTAAATGAACAATCTGTGTGAGGTCGTTAGTAATTGCAAAAGCCTCAGCGTCTCAACCAGCTAGTCTGTGTGACTAGAAAACAGAAGCCAGCTGGGGTTGTGAACATTAAAATACCAAGAAAAATTATCTCACTGTTAGGAATAGAAGTAATATTATAAGTTTTAGTAATATAAGACTTCAGTGAAGTCTTTTAATAATATGAGTTTATCTGGTTGTACAGGTTTAGTGGAAATGCATCATTTTATAGCAAACTACTGAAGTAGCTAAGAATTGGCATTATTGAAGTATATCTCACATTGTGAATACCTTCACATTAAGTTGCCATGATATCGCACTACCTCGAATATGTAATGCTTCACCAACAGAGAAGACTATTGTTACTTATTCTCAGCAGATACTCCATCCAGACAGCACTGTTTCGAAGCTTATTGGCTTCTCATATCTTCGAAATGGTGTCGTTTGGGTAGTGGTATCTGCCAAGAATAAGTAACAATAGTCTTCTCCGTTGTTGAGGCATATTTATTCGAGGTATTGCGATATCATGACAACTCGTTGTGAAGGTATTCACAACATGAGATATACTTAAATGATTCCATTTCTTAGCTACTTTAGTAGTTTATTGCATACTAAAATGATGCATTTGCACTAACCTCTACTTCAGTTAACTTCTGTGCATCCTGAGTCTTTATCCCTAAAATGCTTTTAAGTTTAATCTGCATATGTTTAAATACTGTTTGTTTCTTTTGTATTTAGCGTAGCATTATGTCATTAAAATGCTTAAGCAGAAGCAAAGGAAAGGTCTGGAAATGCTCTGATAGTTTCTGCTACACGTGTGGATTTTCAACTAAAACTTGGGAAGAAAATCTATAGTATTACTAAACATATATATTTAGCATTAGCATTAGTAGAGGCATATGATGCAAGAAAGCAAGCTTATTCAGCATCAGCCAAAAAAAATAAAAAAACACACACACAACCACTATTCCCATTTCACCCCTCTGTTCGTTCGAAATACCTGTCCAGCTGAGCCTTAAATTTGTTTAGGCCATCAGCTTCAACAACAAGTGATGGAAGTCTATTCCACATACCAACTGCCTGCTGGCTAAAGGCAAATTTCCGCACATCTATCCGACATCCGTCCTTCCTTAATTTGAATTTATGCTCTCTCAGGTGATTATTCTGAGCAAGAGGAAGAATCCCATCGGCATTGAGCATGCTCAAGCCATTCAAAGCCTTATACACCTCTATCAGATCACCTCGCCGATGCCTAGTCTCCAGACTGTAATTTGCAAAACTTAAGCCTTTCTTCGTAAGAGCAACCCTTTGTTCCATTCATTAATCTTGTTGCTCTTCTCTGTACTCGTTCCAGCAGCTCTGCATCCTTCTTGAAATGAGGCCTCCAGACCTGTATACAGTACTCAAGGTGTGGCCTGACCAATGCCTTATACAAGGGAATAATCACATCCTTGTCCCTGCTAGAAAAATTCCTGTATATCATTGACAAGACACCATGAGCTACTCTTGCAGCTCGTCTGCACTGCTCAGAGAACTTCATATCTGCCTGCACAATTACCCCCAGGTCCTTTTCATTCTCTACCACTGTCAGCGTAGTACCACAGAGTTGATACGTTGATCTGGGGTTACTGTTTCCCATATGTAGTACTTTACATTTGTCAATGTTAAACTTCATTTGCCACTTCTCAGCCCATCTGCTGAACCTTTCCAGATCCTGTTGCAGCAGCATAGCATCAGTAGTGTCCTTAACAACCCTGCCAACCTTTGTATTGTCTGCAAACTTGGACATTAAGCTTGATATACCATCATCAATATCGTTTATAAATACAGAAAACAACAATGGACCCAACACTGAACCCTGAGGAACTCCACTAATAACATTAGTCCACGTTGAGCAGTGTCCATTGATTACCACTCTCTGTCTTGTGCCACTCAACCATCCCTTTATCCATAGCAGCAATTTGCCTCCAATGCCACACTGGTCCAATTTGTACAGCAGTCTTCCATGCGCAACAGTATCAAAAGCCTTTCTAAGATCCAAATATATAATATCAAAGTATTGTAATTATAAATATATAATTGAAAATATAAATATATAATTAATATCAAATATCAAAGTTATTCCCTGCATCCATTTCTCTTGTGACTACATCATAGTATCCAATCAAATTGGTCAGACAAGACCTGCCCTTAACAAAACCATTCTGTGTCTGAGCTATAACTGAATTCTTGTCCAGATGATCCTGCAGTGCTTCTTTAACCATTGCCTCCATTAATTTTCCTGGAACCAAAGTTAAAGTAACAGGTCTATAATTACTTGTGTCAGCCTTTGATCCTCCTTTGTGAATTGGGGTTACATTTGCACAACTCCAGTCTATGGGTACCTCCCCTGAGTCCAAAGAAGCTCTCATAATTATGGCTAGGGGTTTGCTTACTTCCTTTGCTGCCTCCTTTAATATAACTGGATAGATCCCATCCACCCCGGGTGCCTTTTTTTTGTTTATCCTCAAAAATTTCTCCTCCATTTTCCTCTCAGTTATTAGAAAATCATCTAGCTCACTGCCAATGTTTACTTCACCTATGACATTCCCCTTCCTGAATAACTCCTCATGTGTGAATGTAGATGCAAAATACTTGTTTAGATTGTTAGCCGCCTGAGCAGGATCCTCAACTGTTGAACCATCAACATCCAGTGGACCAATCTGATTCATCCCTTTCCTTCTTGAGTTTAAATAGGTAAAGAACTCTTTTCTGTTTTTCTTTGCATCCTTTGCCAAGGATTTCTCATAATCTGCCTTTGCCTGCCTAATATCCTTTGTGACTTGGTTACAGACCAACTTATATCTATCATAATCTTCCATGTCACCCATTAATTTGTATGTATCCCATGCATTTTTCTTCTCTGCCATATGTCTCATTAGTTCATCTGACAACCATTTAGGCCTAAACCTTGAACAATATTTCTTGGTTGGTATGTAAAGCCCGGTAGCTTCCAAGATTAGTTCCTTGAATGCTTCCCATTTCGAATTTGCTGTTGGTAACATCATCAGTTGGTCCCACTGTATAGAATTTAAATACTGTCTCAGACCATCATAGTCGCCTTTACGAAAGCAAAAACCCTTCCCTTTACTCAAGGATGGTAGTTACCTCCTTGAGTAAATTCCACTTCAGCACACTGTGATCACTACCACCTAGTGGTTCCTTTATCTGCAGATTCTTAATGCATGAAGAATCACTACTGATAATCAGATCAAGAGTATTACTCCCTCTAGTTGCCTCCCGAACCTGCTGGTGTAGAAAACAATCATCCAATAAATCCACAAAAGCCTTGCTAGTGTGTGAGTGACCAACCCACAAATTCCAGTCAATATCTGGGAAATTAAAATCCCCCATTATAAGACTCTCTGATTTACTGGCCCATTCTATTTCCCTGTACAGTATCTTATTATACTCATCAGAGTCATTAGGCCTATAGCACACTCGTACTCTCAATTTTGATTTACCTATGCTTATGTCACACCAAACTGACTCGACACTGCCCTATCCATTGATGTCGACTGGCTTCACTTCCTTGGATTTTATGTTTTTTAACTAATAGCATAACTCCTCTTCCCTTCCTATCCTGTATATCCTTTCTGTAGACATTGTACTCCCCAAATTCCAGTTCTGCATTCCTTATATCTGTGTGACACCACGTCTCTGATATCCCAGCAATATCTGCTTTTGATGTTTTGAGCAATACCTCAAATTCATCAAATTTATTTACTAAACTCCTAGCATTGGTGTACACGCAAGTATACATGTACCTGTTTCTATTCTTAGCTACCCTAACACAACCCGTGTGTTTACTTGTACCGCAATGACTTCCAGCATTTTTTGTATTTTAGTTGCAAGATTTGTGATCTGAATGCAACGGGCTCACATATGTGCTGTATTACCTGCACTACAAATGTGAGGATGTGATTAGTTGGTAAAAAATTAAAAAATATTCCTTTTACTGATCCTGTGGTTTGGCCAGAATTGCAAAACCTCAATGAATTGCTGATTCTGTATAGCAGAAATATCAAGGATTTCCAGAAAAAGCAAGCATAGTTTCTAATATCCTAATGCATCATCTTCAGTAATACCTGTTCCACATAATGAAGACTTGTCGATAACAGAACTCCTAAAATCGTGGATAAAGGAAATGATGATATAACAAAGATTCTTATGTTACAGACTATGCTGGACCATCACCTTCAACAGATTTGAAGTACCAACCAGAAAATTATGCACCTCACTTCAGTTAATCAAGAAAGGTTGAGTGACTTTGTTTGCGATATAAATTTAGCTAAAAGGCAAGCAGAACTCCTTAGTTCTAGGTTACTACAGTGGGAAGTTACTTGGAGGAGGAACGAAAATTACAGTGAAAATGTTACAAAGTGTTTTCAAAATATTTTGTTATGCCCAATTCATTCAGACCCTTTTCTGAATGAACTGGACATTGACCGCAATCCTAATGAATGGCATATATTTATTGATGGCTCGAAATTAAGCAGAAAAGTAATGGAAATGTGTTAATTAATTAACACATTTCCATTACATTGAGGTGTCTGCAATTCTGCCCAGACTCGGTAGGTGGGAGTATATGATAAGAGCCTTGTCAATAAATTCAGCCCAGGAGAGATTGTGCAAGGCTCACTGGTTAGAATTTTTTTCCAGCATGGTCCATGCTTGCTAACAGGAAAGACTGCTTCAACAGGGATGGGATACACTTAAATAGAAAGGGTTCAAGAATATTTGCTGATGCTTTTATCAAGGCATTGCTAGGAGGGTTGGAAAACTGCTAGCTTTGGGGGGGGGTTCACAGACTAAAAGATTAACAGTAGCCATAGGCAGAGGCGAAAGTGATTCTTGCAATGTTTCTATTGTAATGAGCAGCAGTCTAGAGAGCAAGTTGCTCTGGATCTCAAGAGCTGCTGGTAGTCATCATGGAACAAGTAAATACATGGGCTGTGTTAGGATAACTAAGAGTAAGAACAGGTGCATGTATACTTGCATGTACACCAATGCTAGGAATTTAGTTAATAAATTCGATGAGGTTGAAGTGCTAGTCAAGACATCAAAGTCAGATATTGTTGGGATATCAGAGACATCGTGTCACACAGACATAAGCAGTGCAGAACTCGAATTAGGGGAGTACAATGTGTACAGAAAGGATAAACAGGGCAGGAAGGGAGGAGGGATTATGCTGTTAGTTATGAAACACATAAAATCTAAGGAAGTGCATCCAGTTGATGTGGGTGGAGAATGCAATGCTGAGTCTGTTTGGTGTGACATAAACACTGGTAAAGGGAAAATGAGAGTAGGAATGTGTTATAGGCCTAATGATTCTGATGAGTACAACGAACAGTTGTACAGAGAAATAGAGTGGGCCAGTAAATCAGAATGTCTAGTATTGGGAGATTTTAACTTTCCAGATATTAACTGGAACTTGTGGGTTGGTCACTTGCATGCTAGCAAGACTTTTGTGGATTTATTGGAGAATTGTTTTCTATAGCAACATGTTCGAGGGGCAACCAGAGGGAGTAATACTCTTGATCTGATTATCAGCAGTGATTATTCATGCATAAAGAATTTGCACATAAAGGAACCACTAGGTGACAGTGATCACAGTGTACTGATGTGGGATTTATGTAAAGATGTAACTACCATCAAGGGTAAAGGGAAGGGTTTTTGTTTTTGTAAAGGTGACTACAGTAGTCTCAGACAGTTTTTAAATTGTATACAGTGAGATGAACTGATCATGTCATCAATGGTGAATTCTAAAGGAGAAGCTTTCAGGCACTTAATCTTGGAGGCTACTAGACTTTCATACCAACTAAGAAATACCGTTCAAGGTTCAGACTTAAATGGATGTCAGAGGAATTAATGAGGCTCGTAGCAGAGAAGAAAAATGCATGGGATGCATATAAATTATCAGGCGACACAAGGGCCTATGTCAGGTATAAGATAATCTATAATCAAATCACAAAGGAGGTTAGACAGACAAAGGCACATTATGAGAAATCTTTGACAAAGGATGCAAAGAAAAACAGCATAGAGTTCTTTGCTTACGTAAACTCTAGAACAGGGGTGGGCAACTTTTTTCGTCAGCGGGCCGAATGAAATTTTCGCATCATGATGCGGGCCGGAATAGATTGAACGATTTAATAAAAAAAATCAGAACCTAAAAAATGTTATATTACTTGAATTACCAAATTATTAATGTATATTTTAAAAAAATATATCTGAATGTCCAATTATCATTGAAAATGCGGCATTTGGCATCAATTTTTCTTTTTTTTTTTTTAATTGGCTCGTTTTATGGGCTATAAATTATATTAAATTAAAAATTGTAATAATTAGAAAAGGCATAAAACATAAAATATCTCGCACCAATATTATTTTTTTCAATAAGAAGTCAAACCCAAAGGAACTTCGTTAGATCGATGCTACAATAATAATTAGGAAATAACTCTTTGACGCTGCGTAGAATCACTTGGTTACTGTTGTACTGGCCGCGATTCCTGATTGAACCGAATTAAGCCGAACGTTTACGGCGAGTGTAGTCAGGTATGGATTTTCTATATTTATGCATTTACCGAGGGGGCCGGATTCAACATTGTCGCGGGCCGGCTGTTGCCCACCCCTGCTCTAGAAGGAAGCAGATGAATGAAATTGGTCCACTCAACAAAAATGGTTTGAATATTGATGATCTTGCTCAAATAGCTGATAAACTGAATGAGTATTTTGATCTACAATCACACATGATGAGTTATTCAAGGAGGTGAATGTGAGGAGTTTATCAAAATCTAACAGGGAGCTAAATGATTTTGTAATAACTGAAAGGAATGTGGGCGAGAAATCGTTGAAGTTAAACATAAAAAAGGCACCTGGGGCAGATGGAATCTATCCAGTTATATTGAAGGAGGCAGCAAGGGAAGTAAGCAAACCCTTAGCCATAATTATGGGAACATCCTTAGAATCAGGGGAGGTACCCATGGACAGGAGATTTGCAAATGTATCCCCAATTCACAAGGGAGTGCAAAGGGTGACCCAAATAATTATAGACCTGTTAGTTTAATTGTGTTTCTTGGAAAATAATGGAGTCATCACTGGTTAAAGAGGTGATACAGGATCACCTAGAAAAGACTGCAGTAATAGTTCAGACACAACATGGGTTTGTTAAGAGGAAGTCTTGTCTGACCAGTTTGATTGAATACTATGTGGTCACAAAGGAACTGGATGCAAAAAATAATTTTGATATCATATACGGGTAGCCCTCGATTTACATCGGGGTTGGGTTCCTTAGGGGATAGGTGCTTCATATAACTTCATATAATGAAGTGATATGAAGCTTTATATAATGGAGTTAATCGGAAATCACAGGGTTAGGTTCCGGGCACCAAAAATTTTTACCTACCACTTTGCATCGATCATTTTATTTTATTAACATTCTTCATAGTTGTAGTAATAATAGTCGATGGAGGCATATTCATAGCCCTACACACATTAGGGCTGCTTTCATCAGATTCTATCCTCCGAATATTGCACTAGGATTCAATTAACTACTTTTACCATACAAGGCATGTCTTTATTCTATTAAATTAAAAACTTTATAACACGATTGGGAAAAACTGCACACAGCTATCACTATCATTATTATTTAATTTATTAATAGTACAATTAATAAAAAAAGATGTTAGCGTAATAAATTTCCAACACGAGTAAATAGCGAAAAGAACAACCAGCTGAATACTTCACCGCGTGGACCTTTAGTACCCACATCCACAAGTGGTTACTTTAAGGGCAGGAATCTTTCTCGTCTCTGATACTAATGCGCTGATTGGCTGAGATTGTCCTAAATCATGTGAACAGTGCACGATATATAGTACAGTATGATGCAGATAAATCTTGTATGACAATTTCAGGTGCATCCTTAGCCAGGTGGGCAGGAGTAGCAGTGCATAGCACACACACTTCTTGATTAGACCGGGGTTCGAGCCCGTGACCACCAAATACGGAGGATGCGGAAAGGTCAGGGAATGACCACCGATATCCCTGGAGCAATATGGTCTTAGTTGCTAATGCTCCTAAAAACCAAATAACAACAACCGATGATTTTAAACTTTCAATATATAAAAATATTGCAAAAATAAATAAATAAAAATAAAAATGGCATTGTGGTTAGTGATTGGCGCTATTTCGAATTGGCGCAAATCGGACCAGTGCAAAATGAGGGCTACGTGTAGTTGGATTTCGGGATAACTTTCGATACGGTTGCACATGGAACATTGCTGTACAAATTGGAGCAGTATTGCATTAAGGGCAAGTGGTTGCAATAGATAAAGCGATGGTCAAGTGGAAGATGGCAGAGAGTGGTAATAAATGGACACTGCTCTATGTGGACTAATGTTATTAGTGGAGTCCTTCAGGGTTTGGTGCTGGGACCATTGTTATTTTTTGAATTTATCAATGATATCGGTGAAGGTATATCAGGCTTAATGTCCAAGTTTGCAGATGATAGAAAGGTTGACAGGGTTGTTAATGACAGTAAAGACAGTATGCTACTGCAACAGGATCTAGAAATGTTAGGCAGAGAAGTGGCAACTGAAGTTTAATATTGACAAATGCAAAGTACTGCATATGGGTAGCAGTAACCCAAGAGAAATGTACGAATTGTGTGGTACTATGCTCAGGAAGGTGGAGAATGAAAAAGACCTGGTTGCAGTTGTGCAGTCAGATATGAAGTTCTCTGAGTAGTGCAGACGGGCTGCTAGAATTTGTCATTGATATATAGGAATTTTGCTAGCAGAGACAAGGAGCTGATTATCCCTTTGTATAAGGCAATGGTTATGCCACACCTTGAGTATTGCATACAGGTCTGGAGGCCTCATTTTATAAGAATGTAGAGTTGCTAGAACGATTACAGAAAAGGGCAAGGATTGGTGAGAGGAACAAAGGGGCGCACTTACAATGCAAGGGTTAAGTTCTGCAAGTTGCAGCATCCGGAGACTAGGCACCTGCGAGGTGATCTGATTGAGGTGTATAAGGCCTTGAATGGTTTGAGCGGGCTTAATGCTGATGGGATACTTTCACTTGCTGAGATTAAGAACCTGAGGGGGCATAGATTCAAATTGAGGAAAGTCAGTTGTAGAATAGATGTGCCTTTAGCCAGAGGGCAGTTTGATTGCTGGAACAGACTTCCATCTGTTTTTGTCGAAGTTGATAGCTTAAATAAATTTAAGGCCAAACTAGACAAGCATTTGGAGTGATCAGATGGGTAAAATGGGAAGTTTTTTTTTTTTTTTTTGACTGATGCTGTATAAGCTTGCTTTCTAGCATCATATGCCTTAACTAATGATAAATTTCTTCGATTCGTGATGTTGGCTTAAAAGAAACATGAAAGTATGTCCAAAATCCTGAGTTGAATAAAGTACAATGGCTTTGCTTTGAATATGTGTGGTAGTGGGATTATTCTTGGTCTATAGGGAGGTTTCACAAGATTCTGTTGTTTTCTATGTTTGTGGGACAATCGTGCAACAGAAAAACGTAATATTATGCAGCAGTGGAAAAAGAGAGAGGAATTTTTTATTGGGGACAAGTAATATATTCCACTGGTTGAACAAAAAAAAAAAAAACTTCTCCGTTTGTGTATAAAGTTTGGATTAATGAAGAATTTTTTTTTAAGGCTTTGGAAAAAAAGAGGGGGGGGGGGATGTGGATTCTGCTACTGAAAAGAATTGTTTCTCAATTCAATGATTGTAGGTTACTTGAAATACCATTTATAATTGACTTGATATGATAGCATAGCTTAATTTATTATGGTACTCACCTATTTTTATTATCTGCAATTGATGTTTGAATAGGGTGGATGATAATTTTAATTTAAATTAGGAGTAAGTAAGTTGGGGTTTAAAAATGGAAGTTAAAATATGCGCAAGGAGGTAGAAGTGCATGTCTTTGTCCTTGGTTGTTAATATTAAAGTTGAAAATAAATGATTAATACTGGAGGCCAATAGCCATAACAAGTGGCTTTCGTTATCCATGTCTTCAGTTGGCAATGATGTGGTGAGAGTGAACGCGTGTATTTAAGAAAGCTAAGTTCCCATGATGCTCTTGGTTACATGTGGAAATCTCAGGTGCATGAGATTCCAAGTCAGTGCAATGTTGTAAGGTAGTTTGGTATTTAATACTTGGAGATTGGAATGGTGCCAGAACCATTCTATGACTAGGGCTTCATATTGGAAGATTTTAAAACTGGATTTTAATTTGATAATGGGAATGGCTGAGTCTACTAAGGGGATGTGATTGTGAGATTGAACATGTGATGCTAGTTCTGTGTTGGTTTGGCCTGTCTTAAAACTATTGTAGTGGTAGTACGCACTTGTGTTTGATGTTTTAGTAGAACCATATTTGGAAGTTGTGCTACCAATGTAACATGCATTGCAGCTAGGTTGACATTTTATTAGGTAAATAATATTGTTCATATCGCTGATATGATATTTTTGTGTGTCTTTGTATGAATTAAATAATGAGCCAAGTTTATTTTAAGTTGAGAATGTGAGGGAGATGTCGGTACCTTTGAATATGCAGCGGAACTGATTGTAAAAATTACTATGGTAGGGTAGGATAATATGTAGATTATTATTTTTTGGGTGTTAATATTGTTAATATTATTTTGGACGGTGAAAATGGTTTGTTGAATTAATTGAGTAGGGTACCTTCTAGATATGAATTTTGTTGTAAGATATTGAAGTTCATGATTGAGATTGTTTTGTGTAGAACTGTATTTTATAGCATTGTAAATCTGATTATAAAGAACGGCTTTTTTTATGTTAAGAGGGTGGTGCGAATCAAAATGTAGGTACTTGCCAGTATGGGTATTTTTTCTAAAATTTCTTGTTCCTAGTTTGGTGTCATTCCTATATATGTTGAGGTTCAGAAAATTAATTTGTCCGTTTTCTTCAAGTTCTAAGATGTATTTTAATCTATTGTGTACTGAATTAAATTTAATGAAAAGATCGTCTATTGTGGATTTTGGTCCTATTAAAAGAATGTCATCTGCATATCTTATAAATAATTTAAATCTGGGGGGTATGGTTGTAGTACATAGTTTTCTATTGAAGCTAGGTAAATTTCAGAAAGCGGAGCTGAGATCCCCAATCCCATAGGTAATCCGTATATTTGCTGGTATGTCTGATTGAGAAATCGAAAATATCTAGCATCTAATAAAAAGGTTGTAAGTTCTAGAATACTATTAATTGAAAGGGAAGTGCAATTGGGTAAGGTATTATCGTCTGTTAAGAAATTATGTAGAGTTTGTAATGTTGAAGGTAAATGTACTTTAGTGTTCAATGAGACTACATCGAACGATGCTATTATGTCATTGTTGGTTATTGTAATATGTTTTATTTTATCAAATGTTTGGGTGGTATTGTTTACTTTGAATTTCGAGAATCTGGTGTGGGGGGGGGGGAGATGATTTTAACTAGGAAAGAAGACACAATATAATAGCGTAGCTTAATTTAATTTATTATGATACTCACCTTTTTATAATCTGCATTGATGTTGGAATAAATTGGATGATAATTTTAAATTTAAGTTAGCATGAATAAGTTGGGATTTAAAAACAGAATTAAAATGTGCACAAGGAAGTAGAAGTGCACGTCTTCGTCCTTGGTTTTCAATATTGAAATTTGAAATGATTTTAGTTATACGGTTGGAAACAGAAGGCCAATAGCCATAACAAGTGGCTTTCGTTTTGCTCGTCTTCAGTTGGCAATGATAGAATGAGAGTAAACGCGTGTATTTAAGAAGACTAGGTTCCCGTGATGCTCCTGGATACACGTGGGAATCTCAGGTGCATGAGATTGCAGACCCGGTGCTATGTTATAGGGTAGTTTGGAATTTAATACTTGAAGAGTGGAATGGCGGCGAAACCATTCTATAACTAGGGCTTCATACTGGAAAATTTTAAAACTGGATTTTAATTTGATAATAGGAATGGCTGAATCTACTAAGGTGGGTGTGGTTGTGGAATTGAACATGTGTTGCTAATTCGGTATTGGACTGTCCCGTCCTAAAGCTATTGTAGTGGTAGTAAGCACGTGTGTTTGATGTTTTGGTAGAACCGTATTTTGTGGTGGTGCTACCAATGTAGCAAGCGTTTTACAGTTATCTTGACATTTTATTAAGTAGATGATATTATTCATGTCACTAATGTGGTAATTTTGTGTATCTTTATATGAGTTGAATAATGAACCTAGTTTATTTTAAAATGAGAATGTAAGGGTGATATCAGTACTTTTGAATAAACAGCGGAATTGGTTGGCAAAATTACTATGGTAAGGGAGGATAATACGTGGATTATTATTGGACATACATTTGAGTGGGTTGTTGATATTATTTTGGACTGTGATAATAGTTTGTTTGATTAATTGAATAGGATATTTCCTAGATATGAATTTACTTGTAAGATATTGTAGTTCATTATTAAGGTCATAATGTGTGGAACTGTATTTTATAGCATTGTAAATTTGCTATTATATATTGCTATTATATGCTATGCTATTATATTGTGTCAGTTATAAATGGTACTTTAAGAGATCTACAATTTTTGAATTGCTAGGAAAGAAGATAAATTAGTGAAGGCTGATTTACTGAAAGATATGATAGGTCGTAGTGGGTGGTTGGGTTTATGAAGTTTGGTAATTCCAAACATATGTGGTAAAATGTTGTTCCGGATGCCAATTTGTTGTAAGATGTGTAAGTTGATTTCATTGTTTGACCTTAATTTTCTTAGAATGATGTCTAATTTGTTTTTATGTTTAGAAATATTATATGTATTGTCTAGTTTATATGTTTCTGATTTATTTATATGTATTGTCTAGTTTATATGTTTCTGATTTATTTATATGTTTCTGATAAGTTTATATTTTTATTAATTATTACTATGGTATCGCCTTTGTCGGCTTTTTGAACTATAATATTTGGGTTATTACGTATTTTTTGTAAGTTACTTAACTGTTTATTTATGTTGGGTTGGAATTTAAGTCTAGAATTAAGAATTGAATTGCTTTGGTGTATTAATCTCCATTTATCCGGGTGGTTATTTAATTTAGTTTGTAATTCTATTATATATTCTTTATATGGATATTGGTTGCCTTTGATGGCAAAATTAAAACCGTAACCGAGGCTAGCGAGTTCGCTAAGGGAAAAGGGGTATGATGAAATGTTTACTGTGGAAGATTTTTGGGGTGTGTGTGAGGGTTCTCCATTTCCTGTTATGTCTAAGTTCGATGTCTTTTATAGCAGCTGTTATACGTATTTCATTATATATCGTAAAATCTACCCAAGATTGTGGTGTCATATCGTTCGATGTAGTCTCATTGTACACTAATGTACATTTACCTTCAACATTACAAACTACGTAATTTCTTAATAGACGATAATAGCTTACCCAATCACACTTCCCTTTCAATTAATAGTATTCTAGAACTTACAACCTTTTTATTAGATGCTAGATATTTTCGATTTCTCAACCAGACATACCAGCAAATATACGGATTACCTATGGGATTGGGGATCTCAGCTCTGCTTTCTGAAATTTACCTAGCTTCAATAGAAAACTATGTACTACAACCATACCCCCCAGATTTAAATTATTTATAAGATATGCAGATGACATTCTTTTAATAGGACCAAAATCCACAATAGACGATCTTTTCATTAAATTTAATTCAGTACACAAGAGATTAAAATACACCTTAGAACTTGAAGAAAACGAACAAATCAATTTTCTGAACCTCAACATATATAGGAATGACACCAAACTAGGAACAAGAAATTTTAGAAAAAATACCCATACTGGCAAGTACCTACATTTTGATTCGCACCTCCCCCCTTAACATAAAAAAAGCCGTTCTTTATAATCAGATTTACAATGCTATAAAATACAGTTCTACACAAAACGATCTCAATCATGAACTTTAATATCTTACAACAAAATTCATATCTAGAAGGTACCCTACTCAATTAATTCAACAAACCTTTTTCACCGTCCAAAATAATATTAACAATATTAACACCCAAACACATCTCTAATAATAATCTACGTATTATACTACCTTACCATAGTAATTTTTACAATCAGTTCCGCCGCATATTCAAAGGTACCGACATCACCCTCACATTCTCAACTTATAATAAACTTGGCTCATTATTTAATTCATACAAAGACACTCAAAAATATCATATCAGCAATATGAACAATATTATTTACCTAATAAAATGTCAACCTAGCTGCAATGCATGTTACATTGGTAGCACAACTTCCAAATATGGTTCTACTAAAACATCAAACACAAGTGCGTACTACCACTACAATAGTTTTAAGACAGGCCAAACCAACACAGAACTAGCATCACATGTTCAATCTCACAATCACATCCCCTTAGTAGACTCAGCCATTCCCATTATCAAATTAAAATCCAGTTTTAAAATCTTCAATATGAAGCCCTAGTCATAGAATGGTTCCGGCGCCATTCCAGTCTCCAAGTATTAAATACCAAACTACCTTACAACATTGCACTGACTTGGAATCTCATGCACCTGGGATTTCCACATGTAACCAAGAGCATCATGGGAACTTAGCTTTCTTAAATACACGCTTTCACTCTCAACCCATCATTGCCAACTGAAGACGTGGATAACGAAAGCCACTTGTTATGGCTATTGGCCTCCAGTATTAACCATTTATTTTCAACTTTAATATTGACAACCAAGGACGAAGACATGCACTTCTACCTCCTTATGCATATTTTAACTTTGTTTTTAAACCCCAACTTACTTACTCCTAATTTAAATTAAAATTATCATCCACCCTATTCAAACATCAATTGCAGATTATAAAAAAAGGTGAGTACCATAATAAATTAAGCTATGCTATCATATTAAGTGTTTCTCAATTTAACATGACTTAAAATTTAACAGGACTTCAAATGACTTTAACATGAATTCTCAATTTAACATGAATTAAAATTTAACACAAATTTTCAATTTTACATGATATCAAATTTAACATGACTTAAAATTTAACAGGAATAATTCTCAATTTAACATGACTTCAAATTTAATATGAATTCTCAATTTAACATCACTTCAAATTTAACAAGAATTCTCAATTTAACACAACTTCAAATTTAACACGAATTCTCAATTTAACACGATTTCAAATTTAATATCAATTCTCAATTTAACATGGCTTCCAAAACTGAAAGAAGGAATTTTCTCTTGGCCTAAAATAAACTCTTTAAAGGTGAAATAAAGCAAGAGGATGCTTGGTGAATGTTTAAAGCAGTTGTGCTTGGATTTCTTTGAGGAAGGAAAGAAGATAATTATAAATCTCTGGTGTCAATTTTACTGGAATATTATAATGATATGGCTGCTGAATGTTTTTAAAAATTCATTGTTTTCATTTCCATCTCCATTTTTTCCTGTCTTAAAATTTGGCTGATGTAAGTGATGAGCAAAGGGAATGCTTTCATCATTTCGGCAACCTTATTACTGCTCCTTCACGAAAGAGCAGTACTAAGGTTTCTGGGATACTGCCGTGATGGGAGATTACTGCTGGTTTCTCAAGAGGGAAAGCAAAATTTATTATATAAAAAAAAAAGAAAAAAAGAAACTATTTTTAAGGAAATAGAATGTACATTTTAACATACAGTGGACCTCCACTTTACAATTGGTTCACTGTACAATAAAATCACTTTACGATGGATTCTCCATAATAAAATACTGTTCACCGTGTGCAGTGTTCTCCCCAGGACTTATCACACAGGTGTATCGCCCGGTGAATTTAACTGATCGCCCGGATAAAATTTAAGCGATTCTCGTGGTACTGTATGGTATTGCTCGCTGATCTCAATCAGTATTAATTTGAACATACTATGCGATTGAGGTCAATGCTAAACGGATGCCAACTCCAGCTGAAATTGTGATTTGATGCCGAAAGATCGGTAGCACTCAGCTTTCTGGTACGTAATCTACCTACACAGTTATAGGACCTCCCACTATTCGACCATCATGGGCGGATGTTGATCATAGGACAACTGACCTGGATTGTGTATTTTCTTGAAGCACTTAACATGGATCTCTTGATTCTTAATGTAACCATAGATGAAGAGAAATAATTTATTTGAGGTAAGAGTTTTGTTCTTGATGGTTCATATATATTTTTGTTTTTGAGTGTATTTCTGCATGGTGCAATTGCTATAGCACTAGCAGTAGCAATCTTACTGTCAAAACCCTTGACTTGTCTACGCCTCAAGGGCCCAAAATTCTTAACTATATTAGACAGAAAACTAGTTATCTTTAATGGAAAGCTTAGATCTAGTAATTGATTTAAGAAACTTTTAGTTTTTAAGATAGTTTCCTTTGTTCAAGGTGATTTTCTTGCCAAAAACAGGAAATTCCATTATTTGGGTTATAACAGGTCTAATTTTGAACCAGACACATCAAATTATTTTTCCCAACAGAAGAAACAATATAATATGGACAGAATGACTGAATAGGACTTAAATATGGGCAAAAAAAATGCAGAAACCAGGAGACAGTCCTGACTTAAATATAGAGGATATCCCAGACTCAGATATCAGAGTTTTAAGGGAAAGAACCCCCAACAATAACAAGGAAATAAATAACAAACCCCTGAAGCATGTCCCCCAGGCCCCCTTGGTATGAAAAGGGCAAACAAAAAAAAAAAAAAAGAGGGAGAAATCAAACAGAAAATAAAGACTACAAAGAAAAAGATTGTAATAAAAATACAGAGAACAAAACAGAAGAGGAAATAAGGTTTGAAACTATTAACCAGATTCAAGACCCAATCAAACAAATTAAAGAGTTAAAACTTTACTTAGAAGACATCCTCCACATACAAACAAACACAAGCAAACAAATAGAATAACGTCTGCAACAAGACTACAGATATTCAATTGTTGGATGGTCTTGGAGCAGAGAGTCATAGAGTTGAACACACAAAACAGAGTTTTCATGATTACAAAAGCTGCAAAAATAAGTCTCAGCCAAAATGTGCTACCTGCAAGGCAGCACTGCTGACTGACTATGCACACAGCATTAGGGATGATAAATGCCCCGGCCCCGGGTGCCAAGCGTTATAGTGATCAAGCAATTTCCTGAGTGATTATTAGAGCGTTTTCTCAAAGATATAGTTCTGTTTCAGTTATAAAAGTTTTCTTACTTTCCTGTTATTAGGCAACTTAGTCTTACAAATCGTAAGCTAGTTTAAGAAAGGAAAAACACCTTTCTTCTTTTTTCCTTTAAATTAACGTACTAACTTTTATACCGCTTGGTCACTCTAGCGGCACTGCTCCTGCCTCCCCGTGGCGGGGCTGGTAACCTGGGAGGAGAAATTCACTCTCCCAGGGCTGAAAGGAGCAAAGATGGATAAAAATATATATCCACCTATAGAGCCATTGAGCTCAAGACGAGACAATATAAATGACAATGATAATGACTTCTCTCAACCCAAGAGGCTGAGAACAACCCCTCAAGAGGAGATACCATCATTCCTCATTCTACACTCTCTCTCAGAGCAGCTTCTGAGTAAGTTATCGCCATTCCTTATACAAAAATGTATTGAGTCTGCTGCAGGTTCACCGAAAATGGTAAGGTGACTTCAGTCCGGGGATATTCTTGTAGAGACCAGTAAAGCTCAACACTCTGCAAAGTTATTAAAGCAGACTACCTTTGGTGGACAACCAATAAAAGTCACTCCCCATGCCACTCTAAACTCCTCGAAGGGTGTAATTGCAGAATGGGACTTAGTAAATGTATCAGAAGAGGAAATAGTCCAAGAGCTTCAAGAACAAAAAGTAATCCAAGCAAGGAGAATCCTGACTCGGAAAGATGGTATTCTTGTTCCCGCAAGGAGTATAATACTCACTTTTAGTTCTCCTATCCTCATTGCCGTGTGCGTCCTTACATCCCGAATCCAATCAGGTGCTATAAGTGCCAAAAATATGGACACTCCCAAACTGCATGTAGAGGTGAGGCAATATGTCCAAATTGTGGATCAAAGGATCATAATCAATCTGAATGCACTGCTACTTCTCATTGCCCAAACTGTAAAGGTAATCACCCAGCTTTTTCCAAAATATGCGAACTATGGAAACAAGGGAAAAAAATCCAAAAATATAAAGTCGAGAATAAAGTCACATACTCAGAGGCAAGAAGACAAATACTCATAACAGAACCAAAGCGTACATATGCCACTGCTGCTAAACAATTTCAGTCAGTAGGTATTCAAACAGATGTTACAGTTCCTCCAAATATATCCATCGCCGATTGGGCACGTTCCTTGCTCTCTGCTTCCAAACAGTGTTCTTCACAGCAAAAAGCTGAACGAGCCAGTAACACCCCAATTATCATTCCAACTGACGTGCCTCAAACAGCAAAACCAAAAGTGGCAGAAACTAAAGTTCTGAACCCACCAGTTGCTACGGGCATGGATGTTGACCAACGCAATTAATCAGATGATGGTATATTAGAACTGCATGCGACTGATGAGATGGATGTCACACGTCCCTACTTTCCAAAAAAAGAGAAAGGGAAATTGGATCGATCCAAGCAAGTTTCAACTAAAAAGCAGTCAGAAACAAAAATAAACAACAAAACCACTTAATGGAAAGATTCCTCCAATGGAATTGTAGAGGCTTTCGCAATACAAAAGACGATTTATATGATCTCATCGACCGGTATGATCTAGCAGGCATAGCCCTACAGGAAACCTACTTAAATGCACGAGTGTGTCCCACCATTAAAAATTACACCATCTTCAGACGAGATAGGAGAATAGACTCGACAGCCCGTGGAGGAGTGGCAATTCTTGTTAGAAACAACGTTCCATCGAAACATATTGCTCTTCAGACCCCTTTTGAAGCAGTGGCAGTGCGTATTGTAATTGGCATCACTCTTACAATAGTGTCAATATATATCCCTCCTAATTTCTTATTCACTTTAGACGACCTAGAAAATCTAATAGACCAGCTACCATCTCCGTTCTGCTTGCTCGGAGACTTCAATGCACATCATTCGCTGTGGGGATCTCCAACAATTGACAAGAGAGGTAAGCTAATAGAATCCTTTCTTGATGCTTATCAACTCACCATTTTAAATACTGGCGAGCCAACCTACATTCATTTTTCGACTGGATCCATGAGTTCAATAGATCTCTCGATCTGTTCTCCCTCCTTATATACTATTATAGAGTGGTCTGTTCTTGACAATCCAATGAACAGTGATCACCTGCCAATTCTCTGCAAACTCCAAACACGAGCAAACTCCCCTTCCCCACGTCGCTCCATTTGGATATTCTGTAGGGCACACTGGAGTGAATATGCCTCTCATGTTCAATTAGATGATAAAATTATACAATCTCAGACCATAGAAAATGTCACTGAACACATTACTACTCAAATATTACTAGCTGCCACCATTGCAATACCAAAATCTTTACCGGGGAAATGGAAACACAGTAACTACTGGTGGAACCAAGATTGTACGCATGCGAAACGGGAAAAAAAACAGATCTTGGAATTTATTTCGTAAATTCCCCACAACTAGTAACCTAATTAACTTCAAAAGACTGAGAGCCAAGTTCTGCAAAATAAGAAGAAATGCAAAGAAAGAAGCCTGGATCAGCTTCTCCTCAAGTATAAATAAGGACACAGATAGTAGAATCATTTGGAGGAAAATTCAAATGCTCAATGGCAAATATGTCCAACTACAATACTAAATTGGGAAGGGAAGGAGTTGTCATCACCAGCAGAAATAGCAAATGCCTTAGCGGAATCATTTGCCAGCATATCAGCAATATCCACCTTTAACCCAACCTTTCAAAGAATTAAAGAATCTGCAGAAAAGCGTAAGATTAATTTTTCTGCGGCAGTTTCACATCCATACCATCCATTCACATTAGCAGAATTAGTAGGGTCACTCAATAAAACACCCAATAGTGCTGCTGGTCCAGATGGGGTCTATTATATAATGTTAAAGCAACTTGACAACAGAGCAAAAACAACATTGTTAAAATATTACAACCGTATTTTCTTAGAAAATACCTACCCACTCTCCTGGCCACTCAATTGTTCTAGCCTTCCCGAAGCCAGGAAAGGATCATACCTTTCCGCATAACTACAAGCCAATTTCACTGACTAGTTGTCTAGGAAAAGTCCTTGAAAAAATGGTTCACAGGCGGCTAACGTGGTCCCTGGAAGCAAACAACCTACTAAACAGCAGCCAGTATGGATTTCGAAAGAACCGGTCCACGCTAGATGTGATGATAAAAGCTGAGGCAAACATCCGAAATGCCTTTATAAGAGAGAACATCTAGTCATGATTAATCTCGATATTGAGAAAGCCTTCGATACCACCTGGCGATATGGTGTACTAAAAGATCTCCATTCTTTCGGCTTGAGAGGTCAGTTACCTCAATTTATACAAAATTTTCTATGCAACAGAACGTTTCAGGTAAGGTATATGAACAATTTATCCAAATCATTTGAACAAGAGGAGGGTGTACCGTAGGGTTCTATTCTAAGTCCAACATTATTTGCAGCAAGAATTACAAACGTGACACGGGAAGTACCAAATACAGTAGAATCGTACATGTTTGCCGATGACCTCATTATCTCCTGTCAATCCCAAACTATGAACATCATTGAAAGACAACTTCAAGTTTCCATAGCTAAAATAGAATCGTGGGCACTGCGGAATGGTTATTCTTTAGCCGAAAAAAAATCCACTGCAATTCACTTTTGTAAAAAACGAAAACTCCACCCGGATCCAGAAATATTTTTAAAAAACAGCCTGATACCTGTCACTAACAATTTTCGTCTGTTGGGGCTACATTTAGATAATAAACTTAATTTTGCTTCCCATATATCTTACCTTCGAACCACGTGTCTTAAAAAACTGAACATCCTAAGAGCCGTTTCCGCCATGTCCTGGGGTGCTGACAGTAGCTCTCTTCTTCATCTCTATAGAGCTTTAATAAGATCACGCTTAGATTATGGATCACCTGTCTATGACTCCGCTAGGAACAGTTCCCTATTACGTCTGAACACCATACAGCATAGTGCCCTTAGGATAGCTGTGGGAGCCTTTAGAACATCTCTGATCCACAGCCTGTATATTGAGGCAAATGAACCTCCACTGCACCTAAGGAGAAAATCCTTATTATGTAACTATGCACTAAAGATTAAGAGTATTCCATCACATCCTAGCTGGCAGCACTTTTTCGACCCTAAATACACCATACTATATCAAAACAAACCTAATGAGAATCGCCCAGCAGGGCTTCGACTGCAAGAGCTCATGATCAGTTGGAACATTAATTTTCAGAATGTCTTCCAAGACCTTGGTACTCCCGAACCTCCCTGGACTGAATTCGTACCTCTCTGTGACAATTTATTTTTAAGATGGGGGAAGACATCCCTGGCTAATACAAATTTTCAACAGCTCCATAAATCGCATTCCTTGGAAAATTCAGCAAAAGTACATATCTATACTGATGGCTCCAAAACAGATACAGCCATAGGTGCTGCAGCAGTCTCTTCCAACTTCTCAGTAGCTGTTTCTCTTCCCACCGAATGCAGTATTTATACTGCAGAATTATTCGCAATAAAACTGGCTCTAGATAATATAAACAAGTACCATATCAAGGAATCCTTGATATATTCAGACTCCTTAAGCGCAATCACTGCCATTCAATGTACTTTTTGTCCCTCTCACCCTATTCTTAAAGAGATCCGATCTAAGTTATTTCACTATCAAACAGTCAATCAGAAGGTTACCTTCTGCTGGATCCCTGGTCATGTTGGCATTTCAGGCAATGAACATGCGGATGCTGCTGCAAAGCATACCGACTCTGGATCTTCCAGACAAATAAAAGTTCCCTACACCGATCACAAATCTGTCATTAAAACAACATGCAGGAAACAATAGTCTCTCCTTTGGAAAACTCAAACCAATAATAAACTACTGCAGATAAAAAAAGAGCCAGAACTGTGGACATCTAGTTCCAGGAGAAGCAGGCGACAAGAAGTGATTCTAGCAAGGCTCCGCATCGGCCATTCGCACCCAACTCACCTGTTTTTGCTTATGGGAGAGAATCCTCCTCAGTGTTTCTTTTGTCAGTCGCAGCTAACAATAAAACACATCCTCATAGAATGTCCCCAACTTTCAACAGTCAGAAAATCAAGCTTTAGCTCCCTGTCCAACTTAAAGGAACCCTTAACCTTATTTCATATTCTTGGCAATGAAGCAAATTTCGAGGAACTGTTTAATTATTTGAAGCACATAAATCTGTATGATAGACTGTGATCAAAGTGACAAACAAATCCTGAACAGGCACAATATGGCCCAAGAGGCCCTTGTGCCAAAAAACCCCAGTACAACAACAACGACAAATGCCCCTACTATAAAAAAATGGTAAAATGGTATACAATCTGGGACATGTAGCTAGGGCTCAAAATCTCGTCCAATTGAATGCTCAAAGAGCAAGAGCTGTTGTAGATCAGATCAAGCTCAAATTAGAAGAAAATGACATAGACATCTTGGTGCTCCAAGAACCATACACACATATGAGTAGGGTTCAAGGATACCCAAGGAACTACAAAATCATAAAATACATCTCAGGTGTCCCTTCTACAGCAATAGTAGTTAAAAACACTGACCTTACAGTCACAAAAAGGTGGGTCACAAAGAGGTGGGTCGTCTCTGCTCCCCAATGGCAGTATGTGCTCATATCACTAGTGCTGTGGGACAGTTCTATGTTATCTCCCTTTATTCCAGACCTGGTGAAGATATAAATCCTACAATAGAATATTTACAAGCAGTCACAGACCTGCTGCCTAGAGCAAATATCATAGTGTGTGTGTGTGCTGATGTCAACTGCCGGTCAGCCTTATGGCATAGCTGTACAGAAGACAGAGCGTGCACACACACACACACACACACACACACACACACACACACACACACACACACACACACACACACACACACACACACACACACACACACACACACACACAGTGGCCAGGTATTGTCAGATTTCATAGCTACCTCACTCTTTCAAGTGATAAATCAACCTAATAACTTACCAACTTTTAGCAGTACCATGTGGGAGAGTGACATTGATGTTCCTCTTGCCACCAATTCAATAGCTTATAAAATTACAGACTGGTGTGTCCTTAGAGGAGAACAGGTATCCTGTGTGTTATCAGACACCCAGCCTAAAACATTGATGGATCCAATATCTCTCTAATACAGAAGATTTAGGAGAAGTCTGGTTGGCCTGTCTTCCTAAAATCCACTCATGCATTTTAATGCATGAGTGGATTTTAGGAAGACATCTCGATGTTAATCCCTATTAAATCACTCAGGTGGCAATGAACGTGTGAAGTGGTTCTCTTCAAGACGCATGGTCAGCGTGAAGAGGAAAAGACCAAACCCTCCAGCATATGACAGCACAACAAAACAAATGGCCCTCAGTCCCTACCAGCTTTCACTCCCCCCCCCTTACGGCAGCGAGAGGATCAGAGTGGAAGCAGAGGGTGCTAAGAATCTCTGGGTATGACCAGGCTGCCATGCAAGGAAACTGAACTTGGCCTGTTATAACGTAAGATCACTCATCAGTAAAGACAGCATGTTAGAGCTGGAAAAGGAATTAGAAAATGTGAATTGGGCTATCATCGGTTTGGCTGAAACAAGACAAAATTAATCACTTACAAGTTTATCAAGTGGAAATCTGCTGAACACCAATGGAAACAGTGAAAGGAGTGAAGGTGGAGTTGGGTTTCTGGTCCATAAAGATTTTAAAAACAACATTTTGGAATTCAAAAGTACATCACAAAGGGTGTCAAGACTAATACTCAAGATTTCTAAGAGGTACAAGCTAAAGGTTATAATGATTTATGCACCAACATCGAGCCATGATGATGAAGAGGTTGAAGAAATGTACACAGCAATTGAGAGTCTTCTAGACGAGCAGAAAATCCACTACACTATTATTATGGGGGACGTCAATGCTAAGGTTGGAAAAAGACAAAACAGTGCAGAAAGGGGAACTATAGGAAATTTTGTAATTGGTGAAAGAAATGAAAGAGGTGAAAGATTTGTAGAATTTGCAGAATCTCAAGGGCGGTCAGTAATGAACACTTTTTTCAAGAAAAGGGTGAACAGAAAATGGACATGGAAGAGTCCAAATGGATTAACAACCAATGAACTTGGCTTAACAACTAATCGACTTCATCCTCACTAACAGAAGATATATTGTGAATGATGTTACCATCCTGAATAAGGTAAATGTTGGAAGTGATCACAAAATGGTAAGATGTACACTTGATATAGATGTAGGAAAGGAAAAAACTGACTCAAGTAAATAATACAAAGGTCTTTGAGATAACAGAAGAGGAGAAAAAGCAGTATGTACTGGAACTTAAGAAAAAGTTTGAGCTTCTGCAGAATGCTCAGGACCAAGATATCGACGAGGAATATTACAACTTTCTGGAAGTGATAAAGCCCAAGAAACCTATAGGGAAAAGAAATCCAAAGAAGAAAAAAATTAGTCAAGAAACACTTGTCATGATGAATCGAAGACGACAAATGAAGAGCAAGGGAAGGTCTTGCCTGACCAATTTGATTGGATACTATGATGTAGTCACAAAAGAATTGGATGCAGGGAATAACTTTGATATTATATATTTGGATCTTAGAAAGGCTTTTGATACTCTTGCACATGGAAGACTGCTGCACAAATTGGAGCAGTGTGGCATTGGTGGCAAATTGTTGCTATGGATAAAGGGATGGTTGAGTGGCAGAAGGCAGTGAGTGGTAATTAATGGACACTGCTCATCGTGGACTAATGTTATTAGTGGAGACCCTCAGGGTTCAGTGTTGGGTCCATTGTTGTTTTCTGTATTTATAAATGATACTGATGTTGGTATATCAAGCTTAATGTCCAAGTTTGCAGACGATACAAAGGTTGGCAGGGGTGTTAAGGACGCTACTGACGCTATGCTGCTGCAAGAGGATCTGGAAAGGTTGAGCAGATGGGCTGAGGTGGCAAATGAAGTTTAACATTGGCAAATGTAAAGTACTACATATGGGAAACAGCAACCCCAGAGCAACTTATCAACTCTGTGGTACTACCCTGACAGTGGTGGAGAATGAAAAGGACCTGGGGGTAATTGTGCGGGCAGATATGAAGTTCTCTAAACAGTGCAGACTGGCTGCAAGAGTAGCTCATGGTGTCTTATCAATGATATACAGGAATTTTTCTAGCAGGGATAGGGAGGTGATTATTCCCTTGTATAAGGCAATGGTCAGGCCACACCTTGAGTACTGTATACAGGTCTGGAGGCCTCATTTCAAGGAGGATGTAGAGCTGCTGGAACGAGTACAGAGAGGGGCAACAAGGTTAGTGAATGGAACGAAGGGTTGCTCTCACGAAGAAAGGCTTAAGTTTTGCAAATTACAATGTCTGGAGACTAGGCACCGGCGAGGTGATCTGATAGAGGTGTACAAAGCCTTGAATGGTTTGAGCATGCTCAATGCTGATGGGATACTGCCTCTTGCTTAGAATAATCACCTGGGAGGGCATAAATTCAAATTGAGGAAAGACAGATGTAGGATAGATGTACGGAAATTTGTCTTTAGCCAGCGGGTAGTTGGTTGGTGGAAAAGACTTCCATCCCTTGTTGTTGAAGTTGATAGCCTAAATAAATTTAAGGCTCAGCTGGACAGGTATTTCAAACGAACAGAGGGGTGAAGTGGAAGTGGTTTTCTTTTCTTTTTTTTTTTTTTTTGGCTGATGCTGCATACGCTTGCTTTCTTGCATCATATGCCTCTACTAATGCTAATGCAAGAAAAACACTAACAGGGAGAAAATTGAGTATACTGAGTTAGGCAAAGCCATTAGAAAGAGACTCAGAGAGGACATAAGAAGATTTAACACAAGAAAAGTAGAACAAGCATTAAGGGAAAACAAAGGATTTAAATCAGCAGCCATGTGCAGTAATGCAGAAAGACAAATGATACTGAAACTGAAGAATAGTGATGGTGTACTTATAAACAGCAGAGAAGGCATAATTCAAATAGCAGAAGACTACTATAGAGAATTATACAAGGAGCAAAGGAATAATGCCAGCAGTGGGCAAGATGGATTGCGAAGTAGCAACACATACGACATTCCCAATATTCTTCCTGATGAGGTAGAACATGCATTGAAGAAAATGAAGAATCAGAAAGCCCCGTGGGAAGATGAAGTTACTGTAGAGTTGTTAAAATTAGGAGGAAGAGACATAACACAAAAACTGGCAAGACTCTTCACAAAGTGCATTAGAAAAGGTGTTGATGCCTAAGCAGTGGAATAATGCAATCATAGTTTTGCTGCATAAAAAAGGAGATAAATCAGAAATTGGAAGTTATAGACCAATTAGCTTGTTATCCCACATCTACAAGTTGTTCAGAAGGGTCATTACTAACAGATTAGAAAGAATACTTGATGAGAATCAACCGAAAGAGCAAGCTGGCTTTAGTACAGAATTCTCAACTATGGATCACATTATGCCTGGCGTTTGTGGATTATGAAAAGGCATTTGACTCCATACAGCATAAGGCAATGTTTCGGGCACTGGAAAGACAAGGCATAGGGATCCCACATATTATGATTTTGAAGAAAACATATGAGAGTGCTACCTCCTTTTTTAGACTAGACAAAGACAGCAGGAAATTTAAAATCGAGAAAGGAGTTCAACAAGGAGACACAATATCTCCGAAGCTGTTTACTGCTGCCCTTAAGGAAGCTTTCAGAGTCGCAGAAAGGAGTCAATGTGAATGGAGAGTACATAAACCATTTATGATTTGCAGATGACATTGTGGTCATAAGCCACGATCCCAAAGAATTAGAGGAAAATCTTAATCAGTTATGCACAGTTAGTAAGGATTTTGGACTAAAGATGAATATGGCTAAAACAAAAGCAATGAAGAACAAGTATGCCACAGAAAGAGAAATAATGATTGAAGGAGCAGTAATTGAAAAGGTGGAGTCATATATTTATCTAGGACAAGTTATTAGCTATAATAATGATAAATGGCTGGAAGTCAAGAGAAGAATAAATTTTGGATGGATAGCATTCAGGAAATATTGTCACATACTGAAGAGCAATATCCCAGTTTGTCTGAAACGTAAAATAATGAACCAATGTATACTCCCCACCATGACTTATGGAAGTGAAACTTGGGCACTCACCAAAAGAATAGAAGCGAAGCTGAGAACTACACAGCGAAGAATGGAACGAATTATATCAGACTGTTAGATAAGAAGAGAAACACATGGATTAGGCAGCAAACTCAAGTAAAGGACATTCTTATCAAAACTAAAGAATTAAAATGGGCTTGGGCAGGACACATAGCTCGAAGACATGATGACAGATGCACTAAGAAAATAACAGAATGGTACCCAAGAGGAGCTAGAAGAAAACCTGGAAGACAAAGGCGGAGATGGATAGATGAAATTCACGAGTAGGTAGTAAATGGTGGTATGTAGTAAATTTGTGGTTAGTAAATGGATGGCCAGTGCTCAAAATTGAAGGAACTGGAAAGTTGCTGGAGAGCCCTTCATCCTGCAGTGGATTGAAAATGGCTGATGATGATGTGTCCAGCCAGCCTGGACACATCGGATCATAGAGCCATTGCCTTCACACTAAACAGGTAATTACTAATAACCCAACACTCCTTGTTGAATATCAAAAGGTATAGCCTTAAAAAGGCAAACTGGCAGATTTTTTGCAGAACATACAGCAGTACAAAAACAGGAAAATGAGTGGCCTAGATCAGACAGCTGTAGCCTGGAAAAACAAGCACTGACTATGACAAACATTTTAACAAAAACAGCAAACCAGTCTATTCCATGGAAAAAACCTAGGAAGCAGGCAGTCCCCTGGTGGTGCCCTGAGCTGACTATACTCAAGGAGAATGGTGCACCAGATGAGAAGAAATTTTCAAAGAGGCAGAACATCTTGGCCACAAAATGAGGTGGATGCACTGAAAGATTCTTATAGACTCTCAGGAATCAGTATACAGCCCTCATAAGAGACAAGAAAAAGAAATGTTGGAGGCACTTGGGAACTACTGGAAACAACAACCCTTGGGGAGTTGTCTACAGAATAGTGACCAACAAGCTGCCAAGAGGAGATGTCTTGGAAACTACCATCAAACCAGATGGAACTCCAGCTCTGTGTTGGGCTGATTCTGTAAATAACATTCTAGACAGTATTATTCAGACTGAAACTGGGGATCATTCCCCAACTCAGCTAGACATTATAAAAGAAAACACTGAGTATGACAATGCCAATATTGAATCTCTGTTTACTATACAAGACTTAGAATTAGCACTATTTAAAACCAAAAACAATAAATGCCCAGGTTTTGACCTCTTAGAGGTTAAGCTTATCAAAAAATTAGCAGAAATAGCACCAGACAAATTAATAGCACTATATAATAACTGTATAACAGAAGGTATATTCCCAAAAATATGGAAAAAAGCTGTAAGATTATTTCTCAAAACTACTGATCCCAAATCATATAGACTAATTGCCCTACACCCTGTACTAGGGAAAATATATGAAAGACTAATATATAATAGATTAACTTAGTACTACACGGAATCAGGTTTACATTGCAACAATCAGTATCGTTTTAAGCAGGGCAACTCTATGAGGATGCATGCACTACTGAACAGTTAAAAACTCAGAGGAGAAATATATGCTGGCAATCTCTATTGACTTTGCTGGGGCATTTGACTTATTCTGGTGGCCTAGTGTCTTTAGGAGACTCTGCCTGGTAAATGCCCCACAAAACCTCTATAAGGTAAACAGGTACCTTACAGACAGAAGTGTTTCAGTACGCACAAGGTTCCAGGAATTGACACGCCCTGTGAATAAAGGCTGCTCTCAGGGTTCAATCCTTGGCCCTTTGTTCTGGAACATTTTTCTGGACGAATTTCTGGTCTTGGATCTGGGCCCGGTGGAAAGCCTGGCCTTTGCAGATGACATGAATTTCCTTGTAAAAGGTAACATGCGAGTGGTTGTAGAGCAAAGATCAAATGCCGCTCTCCTGCAGCTGCAGGAGTGGACAAAAATGCTCATGCTCAAAGTATTGCCTGAAAAAACCAATCAAATACTTCTAAAAGGCCATTTGGACATAAGAACATATCCACAAATCAAAATTTACACAACAATTATAAAAATGGTAACAGAACTAAAATATCTTGCCGTGGTCTTTGATTCCAAATAAACTTTTTATCCCCATTTGACCTACTTGGGGAAGAAAGTGAGAAATTATGCATGTATGATTGCCTAGATCAGTCGAGCGGACTGGGGGTGCTCAAAAGAAAGACCCAGGCAATCACATACTGTGCAGTGTTCCTACCTCTTATATCACCTATGGAGTCGGTGCATGGTTCACCCGCTCAGCCATAGTAAGAAATAGGAATAAATTATAATCGATACAAAGGACAATACAATTCACTATTACCAGAGCATGTTGCACAGTAAGCATACCTATGCTACAGTTGCTGGCTGGAGCTCTCCAACTTTACCTTAGCCAAAAGTGGCTTATATTATAGATTTAAAAAGGGCATACCCACAGAATTTCTGGGGATAGCCCTTGATACAGCCAACATCTTCAATGCTGAAAGAAAAAGAATAACCACAAAGCTCCGTGAGCTATGGCAAACAAAGTGGGAGCAGGAAACCAGAGGTCTGGTTACCAAAAGGTTTCTGCCATGGGTGGCAATGGTTAGCCCAAAGCCGCCTAAGTGGTATGCCCCTGGACTTTTTATAACATTTATATTGACAGGACAATGTCCCGTAAAGGTGAAACTAACCTCCTTAGGGCTGACTGATGACCCAAACTGCACCTGTGGCAAGAGTCAAGACAGGGCACACATTCTATATGAATATATAATTTATGCTATCACCAGAACACAACTAATAGCTCAGATTGGCCCCCTTCCCAGGGAAGAAGAAGATCTGTTCATCATAGAAGTGGAAAATTATAAAGCCTTTAGATTCTTCACACAGAGAGTATTCAAAATGCACAGAACTACCCAAAGAATGGCAGTTCAGCCCCTCAGCAATTAAACAATAATGAATAGTTAAAATTGCCCACTTTTTCCCACTGCACCCAGACATCAGGATAGCAGTGTTCTGCACCCTGACAGAAACCTGACGTGACAAAACCCCCCCAGGACTACCATGCTATGTGTAGCAACTTGGGGCCCCACACCAAATAAGTAATCATGTAGGGGAGGGAGATGTACAGGCAACCAGGGAAGTAGATTAGCTGAAAAATATCAGTAAGCTAGTAGCAAGGGGATGCAATGTAGAATGAAAGAAGAAGAATGAATGACTGAGAATGATAGACAGAATGAATAGGCTGGACAATGAGTGAACCAGGAATTATGGTAAAAGAGAATAAATGGCAGTTTTGGTGAAAGAAAGAGAGTGACCTAGCATGAGGGAAAGAGAGTGAATGGGAATGAGTGAAAGAGCAAATGTAATTGGCTGAAAGAATACAAAGTTAATAATAACTTATATTACTTTATATATACTAACAACACAAACGCTATCACTGCATTCTCCCCTGGCTTCACAACACACCACAACTGAAGAAAAACAGTAAGTTGAGGTGCCCGGAGAGTGCAGTGCAGAAAGCAAGAGTCAAATAAATTAAATGAAAGCCAGAAGAATGAACGAGAGTGTAAGTGTTTGAGAAAAAGAACACAAACCATAAATGCTAGTTAAGTACACAGTAACCCTAGTTTTAATTAGTATTTAAATTTACACTACACATCATTGCATCCACTGGTGTTTGAGAAAAAGATGAATGAGTAAGTGAAAAAATATAAATATAGAATGCAAGTAGAGTGAAGATGCAGATTATGAATGAAGTAAATGTGTTTCTCTCCCACCTCTTTGTGCCTGGTGGGTCTCTACTGCTAGCTGACATGTCCCACCCCAGAGCCGGATGGGCAGTTTGATTTTCCTACCTGGACCTGACAACTATCACCTATGAAGACAAACTGCGGCTTTGCTGCTGACATGCCATTTGGCAATCTGAACTAGGTACTCTAACTTGGCTCCCTTTAAAACCCTATCCACAGGCAGGGGAGGGAGGAGACAGGTCTGTAGTCTCCCACTAAACTGACCGAGCACCCCTAACAATGCTGCTAAATTCTAATCAACATCTAAATTCTACTGCTTTCTTGTAAATTTCTTTCGGCAAAATTTTAGTGTCCCCCACCCCCTTTTATATATATATATATATATATATATATATATATATATATTTATATAGGCCTTGCCGCTGAAATCCTTGGAAATTAGGTGGTGGAGCCTAATTTTGTATAATAATTTGAAATTGGTCCTTTATTGAGTTACTAAAATTTCAGTATATGAAACTTTTAATGGAGATGTGACAAACATAATTTGGTATTTTTGGAATCAGCAGATCAATTTCTTTAGAATCTGCAATCTTGCCCTGCAGGTATGATTTTTTTTTTTTTTTTTTTTTGTTAGCAAGTTTTTTTTTATAACAGTAATTCTTTTGATTATAACCAAATTAAAGCTGTCATTTTTCATGTTTTTTTTTTTTCTAACCATCCATCAATATTTGTTTCAGATTAAAATATTTTTGATTTATAGTTCTGCTTCTGTTTTGTACATAATGTTTATCAATATATGTTTATAATATTCTTAAAAGTAAAGGTTATTTATATTTTTTCTAGTCATATTCCTTGGCAAAAAAGAAAATAGTACACTACACCACAACAGACAGTAAAAAGCGGGTTAATGCAGCATTTTTGATTGGCTCATATGCTGTAAGTTTGTTTCATTTCTTATCCCTCCCCCCATTTTTATTGTGAATTACAATTAGATAAAAATTAATTTTGATATAGAAAAAGGCATTTTATTTGCAGATTCAGAATAAATTAGATGAATAAATCTGTTTAAAATATGGAACACACTTAATTGAATGTTTGATCAGTACAACTGTGAAACTAATTATTATTCCAAATATTGCAGGTCTTTTTTTGGAGTGGCATCTTCATTGGTAGAATAATGTTATGATTGGTATATTTACAATGGCAAAACTTATAACTTTAACCATGTAAGAACTGAGATATTTTCTGCCAAAGAGAATTTTTTATGTTTATGCTGTTGAAAGCTTTTAAAACATTTACATATACTGTTAAGATTTAAAAAATATATTTTATTTGAACTTTTTTTTTCTGTCTTAAAAACAGTTACGAAACAAAACAGCTTAAAATACATTTTTTGTTATGTACCTAATCTGTTCAAACAGAAAACACTTTTTTTTTTTTTTTTTTTCTATTACTCCAAAACAGCCGAGGCCTTACAGAGGAGGAATATGACAGTAGCAACACAGTAATAATTCTATTTACAATCTGTACATAATGTCAGGTCTCAATATACAATGTCAAATATACAAGGTCAATTTACAACATATACAACGCATATCATACGTTAGAAGTGATTTGCATTTGAGAAAAGCTGTGGTGACAGAGAAATTTGTATTTCTAAGCATTTTGTTGTTTTCTTTTCTTGTTAGTTCACATTAAGTAGTTGCATTGATTGATTTGTGTTATTATTCTTATTGTTATCCCTATTTTTTTTTTTTTTTTTTTTTTATAATTGTTATTTCTTATCTTTGTTCATTGAAAAAAAATTTTTTTTTTAAAGCTAAGTATACCTATCTTTATAGTATTATTATTGTTATTATTAAATTAGTCATTTATTTTCATTCTCTAGTAGCTTGATTGTAAAACCTTTGTAACTCTTTTTTGATATTAATGTTTTCATTTAGAATATCAATGTTGGATTCATTTAGCAGTTTTGCAGTTCTGTTAAAGTAACGGAATTTAAGTTGATCAGTTCTGAATGGCTCCTGTGCCAGCATATTTTGTCTTCTCAAGGCTCTTGGAGGACAGCTGAAGTTGACGAGGTAGAGCAGCTCGGGGGCATCCAACTTTCCAGCCACGAGATGCATTAGGAATTTGCAGTCTGCCGCAGCTCTTCTTTGGTAGAGTGGTACCATCCCGAAGTGAATGCACCATTCATTGTAGGATTTTGTGTTCAGTTCCAACCTAGATTTGTACACCAGGAATCTGACTATGGATTTCTGAATACGTTCCAGTTGTTTTATAAGAATTTTGGTGTGAGGATTCCAGATTTGTGAGGCATATTCTAGAATTGGGTTGATTATCATTATGCAAGCTGTTTTTATGAGCTGTATGTTGGTAAAATCGAAGAAGATTCTTTTAAGCAGTCCAAGGGATTTGGAGGCCTTAGCTGAAGTTTTATTTATATGTGTGTTGAAGTTTCCCTTGTCAGAAAACCATACTCCCAAATCTGAAACCTCATGTATTCTCAATAGCTCATGATTATTAGCTTTATAGGGATAATTAATCTTGTGTTTTTTGTGATAGTCTGTGACAGACATGGTGCAGCATTTGTTTAAGTTTAGTGTTAGACCATTGTTTGTGATCCATCGGGTGATGGTGTCTAGTCCATTTTCCATTGATTCACAGTCGTGTTGTTTTGATGGTTTTGTATATTTTCAAGACATCTGCGTATGAGAGCACTTTGACGTCAACATGTCAGCTGTATATATTAACAACAATCTTGTATGTTGTTAATATATACAGCAATGAGTAGTGGCCCCAGAGGAGAACCCTGTGGGACTCCCCTTTGTATATGGAAAGTGGAGGAGTATCTTCCTTCAAAATGAACTCTGCTTTCCCTGTTGTCAAGGAAGTTAGACATAAGTGATAAGGCATTACTTGATAAACCTATATGCTTTAATTTGAGGCAAAGATATTAGCAGGATCAATTTTATTGATCCTGCTAATATTTTTTCTCGAACTATCTCTGTAATCAAATAGTAATAGTAATGGAGGCATGTGATGAAAGAAAGCAAATGTATGAACTTATGCAGCATCAGCCAAAAAAAAAATTTGTAGTCTCTCCCTGAATTTCTTTAAGCTATCAACTTCCACAACGACAGAGATGGAAGTTCATTCCAGCAATTAACCACCTGCTGGCTAAAGGCAAATAAGCAAATTTCTGCACATCTGTTCTACAACTATCTTTCCTCAATTTGAATTTATGTCCCCTCGGATTCATAATCAGAGCAAGTGGAAGAATCCCATCAGAATTCAATGTGCTCAACCCATTCAAGGCCTTATACACCTCAGTTCGATCACCTCGCAGGTGCCTAGTCTCCAGCCACTGCAATTTGCAGAACTTAAGCCTTTCTTGGTAAGCACACTCAAGCAACTCTATATCCTTCCTAAAATGAGGCCTCCAGAATTTTTTAAGTTCTCATGGCTTGGCCTTATCATTACCTTATACAAAGGGATAATCACTTCCTTTTCCCTACTAGCAAAATTCCTGAATATCATTTACAATACCCAATGACCTACTCTGGCAGCTGTTTGCATTGCTTAGAAAACTTCATATATGACTGCACAATTACTCCCACGTCTTTTTCATTTTCTACCACCCTGAGTGTAGTACCACACAGTTGATATGTTACTCTGGGGTTGCTGCAACCCATATGCAGTACTTTACATTTTTCAATATTAAACTTCAGTTGCCACCTCTCAGCCCATCTGTTCAACTTTTCTAGATCCTGTTGCAGTAGTGTACTGTCATTAGTGGCAATAACAACCCTGCCAACCTTTGTATGATCTGCAAACTTCGACATTAAGCCTGATATACCTTCATCAATATCATTGATAAATATACAAAACAACAGTGGGCCCAACACCAAACATGGGAAGACTTCGCTAATAACATTAGTCCACAAAGAGCAGTCCATTGTTTGTCACTCTGTCTTCTCCTACTCAACCAGCCTTTTATCCATTGCAGCAACTTATCTTTAATACCGTACTGCTCCAATTTGTATAGTAGTCTTCATGCGTAACAGTGTCAGAAGCTTTCCTAAAATCCAAGTATATGATATCAAAATTATTTATTGCATCCAGTTCCTTTGTAACCACATCATAGTATCCAATCAAATTTGGCAGACAGAACTTTCCCTTAACAAACCCTGTGTCTGAATTATTACTGCAGTCTTGATCCTGCAATGCATCTTTAACCAGTGACTCCATTATTTTCCCCAGAATGGAAATTAAACTAACTGGTCTATAATTACTTGTATCACCCTTAGATCCCCTTTGTGAATTGGCGATACATTTGCATATCTCCTGTCTGTGGGAACTTCCCCAAATTCCAAGGATGCTCTCATAATTATGGCTAAGGGTTCGCTTAGTTCCTTTGTCACATCCTTTAATATAACTGGATAGATACCATCCTTCGCAGGTTCCTTTCTTATATTTAACTTCAACAATTTCTCCTCCATTTTGCTCTCAGTTATTACAAAATCATTAAGCACCCCCTGTTACAGTTTGATAAACTTCCTGCATTTTCCTCCCTTCATAACTCTTCATGTGTGAATGTAGATGCAAAACACTCGTTCAGATTATCAGCTATCTCAGCAGGATCATCAACAGTTGAATCATTGATATCAAGTGGACCAATCTGATTCATCTCCTTCCTTCTATAGTTTATATAAGTAAAGAAGTCCTTGCTGTTTTTTTAGCCTCCTTTGCCCAAGATTTCCAGTAATCTGCCTTCGCTTGCCTAATCTCCTTTGTGATATGATTACATACTAGCTTATATCCACGATAGTCTTATTTGTCGCCTGATAATTTATATGCATCCCATGCATTTGCCTTCTCCGCCACGAGTCTCATTAGTTAGTCTGACATCCATTTAGGCCTAAATCTTGAACAGTATTTCTTAATCGGTATGAAAAGCCTAGTAGTTTCCATGCCTAGTTCCTTGAATGCTTCCCACTTAGAATTTGCTGTTGGTAACATCATCAGTTGGTCCCACTCTACAGAATTTAAAAACTGTCTGAAACCACTGCAGTCACCTTTATGGAAGCAAAAACCTTTCTCTTTTAACCCTGATGGTAATTATATCTTTAAGTAAATCAAACATCAGTACAGTGTGATCACTACCACCTAGTGGTTCCTTTATCTGCAAATTCTTAATGCACGAATAATCATGAATAAAATGAATGGAGAGAAAAAAAAAATTTGTATCAGAAGTTTTTTCCTGGTTTGGATTGTTTAAAATATGATCGATGATAACCGAGGTTTGTAAATTGCATATATTCTGTGGTTGATTTTAGAGCTAGTTTTAAGGGCATGCAAGTTTGGTAGATCTCTGCATTACAGATATGTCAGTGCCAATTAGGTACCCATCCAGCCTGCTGTGCCTTCGTGCCACACTATGGCCATAGTTGCCGATGCAAAACAAACAAACTGTGCCTACTACCATTAGTCAGTTGGTGTGCATTACTTGTTTTTCACCCTGCAGTGCAGCCAAGCTAACCTGTTCCGGGAAACCATGTATCTACTACCTGAGACCATTGCATGAAAAGCCCATAAAAGTTACTCCATCTAGACCTAAATCAGACCCAAGCTTCTTCAATATCATATGGAAAACAACAGTCACTAATAGTTTACTAATTGTGGGGATGGCATTCTTTGGAAAGTTATTGAAGGTTAGAGCCAAGGGCTGTTACTTGGCCATGCTGTAGTTGCCTGGTTTTTGTAAATTGCATGTATCTTCTAGGTGATTGTGAATTTTTGGGATGGAAAACCATTTTACCCATCCCACTTGCACCTGTGGTGGGACTGAGAGTTGGTCGCACCTTATGTACGACTGACCCCTGTATGAGGATCTCCGCTGCACCTTCATCAGTTCCTTGACCTATATACCCAAAGACCAAGAAACACACTTGCTTGATAGTAGGGAGGAATATACAGCCTTTACGCGTTTTGCACAAGAACTCTTCAGCCGAAGGACACCCTTATCTACAGTTCCTGTATCAGCACCACAGGGGTCCCAAGGAAGACAACAGACAGTTTGAGACCATGATGGACTTTCATCCAGATTAGACAGTCATGAACTTGACCGTCACACCATCAAACGGACAACTATCTGACGATTGGACTTTGAAAGCTACCATTGGATTGAATTAAACCCCTGGATTGGACACCACCTGATGTCAATGACAGAGGCACCAAATGGCAATCCTATCTGCGCTCCCTTGTACAGTCACTTTCGACCCCATTCCTTCCCCTTTCTTTGCCTTCGCCTGATTGACTGAGTTTCCATTGAATGGTTGGGGATGCCTTCGCCTGATTGACTGAGTGTCCATTGATTGGTTGGGGGATGCCTTCGCCTATATCCCCTTACTCTTACTTTCATTCCCCCTCTTCTTCTGTACACCCTGTACTACCTCACTCTATCTAATCACTTTTTTTTTATTATTATTATTTTTTATTTTTATTATTTTTTTTAATTTTTTTTTTCTTCTTTAACTTGGTCTCTGCTCAGAAAGCTGAGGCTACCCTGACGGAGACTAGCCAGAGAATTATGGGCAGCCTAGCTACTTCCTAGTGGTGTGTGTGTGTGTGTGTGTGGGAAACGTGGGGTTCCACCAGGGACCCTTCGGCCAAATGCCAGGACACACAACAGAACCCAACACAAAACTACATATTCAACATACAACACTTTTCTGGCATCTACAGTAGTACTGTATTTCTTTACAGTGTACATATGGCATGGATGTGGGGAACCACAGGTGGTGCCTGACCCTAACACTATGCACACTATATGCACTGGAGATTTAACCTTACAGTAAACCCCCACTATTCACAGTATCTGTATTTGTGGTTTCTTTTATTCGCAGTCACTGATTTAATATAAAATGAAAAATCTAAAAAAAAATGTGAATTTTAAAGCGCTGTGAACATTTTCCTCCATAAAAAACATGAGCATGGCTAAAATCATCTTGCCCAGTCAAAACAGCGCTCAGTAGGTAGGGAGGATAGAGGGATGACAAAAATACGAGCGTGGATGTTTCCTGCTAATCCTTGCGCTTGTCATGGAAGGTTACATCATTTGCTTTTAATTGATATGCTTACAAAAGTGAAAAATCTACTGTTTTGCAGTGTGTTAGTGTAAACAGACCTTTTTTCGAGTGTGTTAACAGTTAAAAGAATGTGACTTTATTGTGGACAAGTTCTTTTCTAACCCCTACAAAAATATGGTTACAAATAACAAGGGAATTGTGAAAAGATCAAAGAAGATGATGACAGTGAGTAAATTTGAATTATTAGACAAAATTTCTAATGGCGAAAGCGTCACGTCAGTGGCTAAACATTATAAAATCAATGAGTCAATGGTATGATTAATCAAGAGATCAGAAGAAAAAATCTGCTGTAGTGTCTGCGAAAACATGCTAATTGCTTCAAAAATTTTCTCTGTAACTCGTGATGTTAAATTAGTAAAAATGGAAAAAGCTTTAAATCTGTGGATAGATAGCTGAACTTAAAAATAAAATTCCATTAAGTTCACTTATCATTTGTGAAAAGGCAAAACACCTTTATCAACACTTTAGCAAAACTGGTGATAGCACTGGCGGGATAAATTTTTTAGCTAGCAAAGGCTGGTTTGAAAGATTTGTTTGAAATTTCTAATAAATATTACCTGTAATATTAAATTGTTTCTTTTTTCATTTCGATGCCTTATGCTTGTATTTCACTAAGTACTGTCTGTGTTTGTCTATTTACATATGTAGGTACATATAATACACATAGACAAAATTTTAGACTCGTTTTTCTTATATATTTCCTACTTTGGAATGGAACCCTTTTATTATTATGGGAGCCATAACTCAGTATTCGTGTGTTTGGTATTTGCGGCGTTTATCAGGAACGTAACCACCACAAATAACGAATAGTGGGGACTTACTGTATTTATATTTTAAAAATAACATATGAAAAATGCTGATCCAAAAGACCAGAACAACTTCAGCTAATGACATGATGTAGTAGATCTGCAAGTGATGAGCAAGATATGTTGCCATTTATGCTTATGTCTGTTGTTTTGTTTCATAATATGCAAGACTTCCAATGATAAACAAGTTAATTGCATAAATGATAATTATAACACCTGGCAGTATATTTAGGCTTTAAATTATACATTTTCTGCTATAGGGACAAGTCTCTTAAAACAAAAATGTTTGAATTGTTTTATTGTTGTCAAAATGTGGAATCAAAGCCACAAAAATAAAAAACATTGATAATCTTCTTGTTATCAATATGTTATAAATAATAATAGCTTAATAAAATAATAATAGAATAATAATAATAAAAATAATAAATAATAGCTTAATAAAATAATAATAGCTTAATAAAATAATAAAATGCAGAGATGAAGAATAATAAATATATAAAATAACTAAAAAGCAGTTAAGAATATATAAAAATATTGCTTTTATATTTCAGTATTAGTGGTTGAGGCAAATGTTGCAAGGAAGAAAACTTATACAGTATCAACCAAAAAAAAAAAAAGCACCTCATCTGTATATCTCCATTCACACATCTTTCTGACAGCAGTCCTTCCTCAATTTAAGTTTATGCCCCTTTGTGTGTGTGCTGTTTGACCAAAAATAAAGATGTCTTCAGCACTTCAGTCAAACCTTCTGGCAGGTCACCCTTTGTGAATTGGGGATACATTTGCAGATATCCAGTCCATAGGGACCACCCCTGAATCTAAGGATGCTCTCATTATTATGATCCCATGTGCCAAGCGAATCGAGGTCAAAGCAATATTTCTGCCATCTATAGAGTGCTCTTCAAAAGCAACTAAAGTTGTTTCTAAATTCCTATTTTTCTTTTAGTAATCTTATTTTTCAAACCATTCTATACTAGGAAACCCATAAGTTAGAACACAGAAAGGAAACCCACCTTTCTTTATTTATTCATATAGTTCTAGTTCACAAACTAACTAACACTTTAAGGCACCTCCGTAGCCAGGTGGGAAGGAGCAGCAGTGCGTAGCACACGCTTCTTGATTAGACCGGGGTTCGAGCCCATCACCACCAAATACGGAGGATGCAGAAAGGTCAGGGAATGACCAACGCATATCCTGTAGCAATATGGCCTTAGTTGTTAATGCTCCTAAAAACGAAATAAGAAACAAACAAACATAACAACTAACACTTTAACCGCTTGGCCTCCTAGTGGCACTGCTCCTGCCTCCCTGTGGTGGGGCTGGAAACCTTGGAGGATAAGTCCTCTTGCCAAGGGCTAAAAGGAGCAAACATGGCAAATACAGACCATGCAGACATGGAAAACGAAAACCCAAAGAGACAGAAGACATAGGATGGAGTACCCCTGCCCATCTTTCTTAATCTTCCACTCTTTAAGTAGTCAGCCTATGAGTAAATTGTCTCTGTTTGTTATACAGAAACATCTGGAGGGCATTGCAGGATCTTCCAAGATGGTGAAGAGACTGCAATCGGGAAACTTACTTATAGAAACCACAAATCAAAGACATTCTGAAAAGCTTTTACAACTAATATGCCTTTCTGTCATTCCTGTAAAAATATCTCCTCATGCAACCCTAAATTCATCTAAAGATATCATATCTAGTTGGGATTTATTAAATGAGGAAGAAATAACCCAAGAACTGCAGGGACAGAATGTAATTGAAGCAAAAAGAATAATGATTAAAAAAGATAATCAACTGGCACCTACCAGAAATATTATTCTTTCCTTCAATATGCCAAACTTACCCTCCTCTGTAGGAGGGTAAGTTTGGCAATTATTTATTTTATTTAGGAGGTTATTTATTTTATTTTATTTATTTATTTAGGAGATTATTTATTTTGTTGCATTTACCACTATATTTCCAACCCTTTAAGATGCTATAAATGCCAAAAGTATGGCCATTCTCAAACTGTATGTAGAGGAATTCCTGTCTGCCCCCAGCTGTGGGTCCTCAGACCACATACAAAATTGACTGTACAGCTACAAAAATTACATGTTCAAATTGCAAAGATGACCATACTGCATATTCCAAGACATATGAAAAGTGAAAAACCAAGAAAAAAATAGTAAAATACAAGGTTGAGAACAAAGTCAGTTACCAAGAAGTGAGAAAATTACTAGCACCAACTATAAACCAAAATATTACCTATGCAAATGCTGTAAAAAAATATCAAGCAGTCTCTGTTCAAACTGATGTCACAGTTCCTATTAATAAATCAATTTCTGATTGGGCTAGAAATATTCTCTCTGATTGTTGCTTATGAACTGTACATAAGCAACAATCCAAGGCCACAGACCAAGCAAACAATATCCCTCTGATAATACCAGCGGCATCTTCTCCTCCAGTGATTGCTACCACATCTCGTATTACAAACTCAAATGCTATGAAAAATATTCAAGATACAGCCACGGACACAGATGGCACATCTATACAGGAAGATCCTATTTTAGAAATCCATGCCGAAGAAGAAGAAGAAATGGACACTGGTCAGCCAGTTTTCCTAAAAAAAAAAGACAAACAAAAATTGGAATGTCAGAAACCAGTCACCTTCAAAAAGCAGTCAGAATTAGCTTCATCAGCTAAATACAAATAATGCCTTGTATTTTACAATGGAATTGCAGAGGCTTTTGTTGCAATATAGACAACATCTAAGATCTAATTAATCGTTATTCTCCAATTGCCCTTTGTCTTCAGGAAATCTACCTAACCTTACAAATTTCTCCTTTGATAAAGAACTGTTGCCTTTATCGAAGAGATCGAAATACAGCTAATGCTGCCCACGGTGGTGTGGCGATCCTAGTAAATTTAAAGATTCCAACTAAACATATACCACTTCAAACGAAAATAGAAGCTGTTGCTGTTCGTATAACTCTCCATATTGCAATAACACTTGTCTCAATATACCTACCGCCAAACTATATTTACTCTTTACAAGATCTTGAAGACCTCTTCATACAGATACCTCCACCTCTCTGTATATTAGGGGACTTTAATGGGCACCACCCCTTATGGGGTGCTACTAAATAAGATAGGTGGAGTTGATTAATTGAAAGCTTTTTAGAGCCACTAAATCTCACCATACTTAATACCGGTGCGCGCGCGCGCGCACGCACACACACACACACACACACACACACACACACACACACACATGTACAGCTTCCAACTGGACACACCTCAGCAATAGATCTCTCAATTTGTTCTCCAGTACTGGTTCCGACCATAGAGTGGGTATGTTATTAATGATCCTATGGGCAGTGATCACTTCCCAATTGTATGCAACCTATTAATAGCACAGACTCCTCTAGCTCAATTTGCCCGAGACCAGGCAAAATTCCAGTTATTAATATCTTTCGATGAGGAAAAAAATCTTCCTCCAGCCTTTTGATGATTTGACAGAATAATCACATCACATCTCCTAATTGTGGCTAAAGACACAATACCACTATCAAATCCCCCAGCTGAAAGCATTATAATTATTGGTGGAACGAGGAATGCACAAAAGCAAAAAATAAAGCCTGGAATTTGTTTCGGCGATATCCAACCACAGCCAATCTGATAAATTATAAGAAATTAAAGGCAAAAGCATGTTTCATACAAAGGCAAGCCAAGAAAGAATCCTGGACCCTTTTTGCATCAAGCATTAACAAAGACACTGACGCCAAAATAATATGGAAAAAAAATTAGACAACTTTCTAGTAAGTTTCCTACTATACCTTCTCCACTCCTTTCCTGGAATGGGAGAGATCTATCTAGTCCTTTAGATATTGCAAATGTTTTGGGCAACACTTTCGCCGAAGCCTCAGGACATTCAGCTTATATTCCATCATTCCAAAGAATTAAAAACACTGCAGAACAGTGTTCTATTAACTTTCAAACCTTCTTTCTACCGTATAACCAACCTCTGCAATACTCTGAACTCTTGCATGCCATTGGAACAGCTCACAATGGTGCTGCCAGACCAGATGGCATCTATTATGTCATGCTACAACATCTTGATGACAAAGCTTTGTGCCTTCTCCTGGTCTTTTACAACTGAAATTTTCTCAAAAATGTTTATCCAGCTTCTTGGCATCATTCTACTGTTTTGGTGTTCCTAAAGCCTGGAAAAGATCCAACCATTCCAAGTTCGATACCAACATGCCCTTTCTGCAACTTTCATTCAGGAAGAAGGTGTTCCACGGGGATCGTTACTGAGTGCCACTATTTTTACTCTTAGAATAGATTCTATCACTAAACTTAAAAATACTGTAGAGACTTACCTTTATGCAGATGACTTTTCCATCTCCTGTCATTCCCAAAACATGAGATCTATTGAACGACAGTTGCAGATATCACTAAATAAAATACAGCAATGGGCTGGCATCAACGGCTATCAACTTTTGCAACAGAAAACAGTTGCTATCCATTTTTGTAGACAGTGCAAGTTTTATTCGGATCCTGAACTTCAAATTTCCAGTGTCTCCATTCCAGTCACTACTAACATCAGATTTCTAGGATTAGTTATGGACAATAAGCTAAATTTCTTAGAGCATATTAAAAATGTACATACTGCTTCTCTAAAAAAGATAAACATACTTAGAGCACTATCTGCTCTGACATGGGGTGCAGATCGAACCTCCCTACTTCGATTATACAAGGCATTAATCAGATCCCGTCTTGATTACGGAGCTCCCATCTGTGATTCTGCCAGAATGAGTGCATTATGCTGGCTTGATCCAGTTCAACACAATGCATTGAGGATTGCACTTGGTGCATTCAGAATGTCGCTAGCACATAGCCTTTACATTGATGCTGATGAGCCCCCACTATCTTTACGTAGGAAATCACTATTGCTAAAGTACGCTGTCAAGATACAAAGTTGTACCTTGCATCCCATTCAGTCATACCTTTTCAATCCACCATTAGAAAACCTCTACAGAAATAAACCTAGCATAGTAAAACCAACTGGTCTTCGCCTTCTTGAACTGATGCAGGTTTGGAATACTTCCATCCATTCCGTACAACAGGTAGCAACTTGTACTCAACCACCACGGGTTCCTCCTCCTATACCGACCTGTGACACTTACCTCTGTCAATGGAGAAAGAATATTTTGCAACCTTCAAATGTCAGACAACTTCATGCTGTTCACAATCAAAGATATATTGATTTTTCTCCAATATACACAGATGGATCTAAATCTAATTCAAATGTTGGAGCAGCTGCAGTGTTTCCGAATATCACTATTTCAGCGTCCCTTCCATCTGACTTCAGTATCTTCTCAGCCAAACTATATGCCATTAAATCATCTTTAGAAAATCTCTGTTCTGACTGTTCTTTAAAATCTGTTATTTACAATGATTCCCTGAGCTTAATCTTAGCATTATGTAATTCTTTAGGTAAAGTTCACCCTGTTCTTTATGAAATTAGAAGCTTGTTACTATAGATTGAAAAATGCCACCAACTAGTCACCTTCTGTTGGATTCCAGTGCATTCTGGTATTTTGGGCAATGAACTTGCCGACAAAGCTGCAAAAAATCCAACCACCTTAGATTTAATGAATATCGCTGTTCCAGCATCAGACTATGCACAAATCATTCATGCTGGATGCCTATTGGAATGGACAACAATCTGGCACTCTCAAACCAATAATGAACTTTTGCAGTTTAAACAGGATCCAAGAAGTAGTCCTTTCAAGGGCAAGAATAGGTCATGCTCATCTGACCTACCTTTATTTACTCACTGGAGATGATCCACCATAGTGTCCACATTGTTATATAAATCTGACTGTTAAACACATTCTCATTGACTACCCTTACTATAGACAAGACAGAACTTCAACCTTACTCTCATTGTTAAATCTTGATAAACCAATTACTTTAGAGAATCTCATTGGCGACAATCCAAATATTTCTGAATTTTTCATCTGCTTCAAAAAACTGGGCTTTTTAATCATTGCTGAATTTACAAAAATTTCTCCTTTCTTATATTATAAATGAATAGGCACATTGCAGCCATAGAAGCTTATGTGCAATCAAATCCCCATAACAACCATCTCATAATTATGCCTAAAGCTGCAATTTGAAAAACTGAAGTCTTTCTTGATAAGAGCACCCACCCCTTCGTTCCTCTCACTAATCTCATTCTTCTATGCACCTCCTGCAACAGATATACATCATTCCTAATATGGTCCCTATCTATATGTAGTAGTACTTGAAATGTGGTCTAACCATTACTTTATATAATGGGGTAATTACACCCTCAAAGCTGGCCAAATTTCTGTATATCATTGATGGAACCCAGTGAGCTGCCCAAACAGCCTGTCTGCCCTGCTTAAAGAATTTTTTGTCAGACTGGACAATTAACCCTAGGTCTCTTTCATTTTTCAACACTTTGAGTGTACTACCTAATTGGTATGTAATTCTGGTACTACCTAATACTACCTAATCGGTATGTAATTCTGGGATTATTGTATTTCTAAATGTTAAACCTCATTTGCCATTTATCGGTTAAATTTAATAGATCTTCTTGTGCAGTAGCATATCTTGGTTGCTGTCATTAACCTCCCTCTCAACCTTCATCTGAAAATTTAGACATAAAGCCTGATATACTTTAATCGCTATCATTAAGAAATATTGAAAGCAATAAGGGAGATGAACTGAGCTCTGAGGAACTCCACTATTAAAATTAGTCCAAGAGGACAGTGCCAATTATTAGCCACTCTTTGTCTTCTGCCATTCAGCCATCCCTTTATCAGGTCTGGCCCAAAATCTCAACAGCCAGAATCCTGACGGCCAAAAATCTCGACAGTATCTACTATATTGTAAAAATATATGAATATAATTCTATATGTAAATAAAAATTTACTTTATTAGATTAATTTTGTAGAAAGAATATAAAAAATAACAATTTTAACGACAAATACCTCTCAATTTTAAGGTCATGTTTTCTGTTATGGAAGCAAACAGTTTTAAAATACAATTGGCAAATAAAAACAACTTAATTAATTTTACTTTGTTATATTGCATTTAATTAGTAATTTTTCAAGTCGAATTTTTGGTATTTGTATAGGGCATTTGAGCAATAATTATAGGTACGGCATTGAAATGTTAAAGATAAAAAACCTGAAATAAGAATACTTTCTGAATATGAAAATTTAGAGTAATGTGTTTTGGCAGCTGCATAACATTTGTAATAAATGTCATTAGTATAACTAAAACTGTAATTATACAGGTATTTGTTGTTAGCTGTACTTTTATGAATTTCTTTGACAAGTACGTTAGGCATGAACATCGGTGCCGACAGGATATATTGAAAGGGGTAACAGGAAAAAATATCTCTGAAAAAAAATACTTAAGATTATTTAAGTATTATTATTAAGATTATTTAAGTATATTAAGATTATTATAATACTTAAACATTTGATTATAATTTGTATGATTTTTTGCATTTAAAGATTGTCAGTGAGTGACAATCTTTAAACTGTGATTGTCAGTAATGTGGTTTTTGTGAACTGATTATAATATCGTTATTGCAATCAGTGAAAATAAGTAAATTTTACATGCATGCCTAATGCAATGTTACAGCAAAAATGCTAGGAGTTTAACATAAAAAGGAACTAAAACAGGAAAAAACAAGTTTTTACAACTTTTAGCATTAGCATTAGTAGAGGCATTTGATGCAAGAAAGCAAGCTTATGCAGCATCAGCCAAAAAAAAAAAAAAAAAAAACCCCACTTCCACTTCACCCCTCTGTTCGTTCAAAATACCTGTCCAGCTGAGCCTTAAACTTATTTAGGCTATCAACCTCCACCACAAGGGATGGAAGTCTGTTCCACCAACCAACCACCCGCTGGCTAAAGGCAAATTTTCGCACGTCTATCCTACATCTGTCTTTCCTCAATTTGAATTTATGCCCTCTCAGGTGATTTTTCTGAGCTAGAGGAAGAATCCCATCAGCATTGAGCATGCTTAAACTATTCAAGGCTTTATACACCTCTATCAGATCACCTCGCTGGTGCCTAGTCTCCAGACACTGTAATTTGCAAAACTTAAGCCTTTCTTCGTAAGAGCACCCCTTTGTTCCATTCACTAATCTTGTTGCCCTTCTCTGTACTCGTTCCAGCATCTCTACATCCTTCTTGAAATGAGGCCTCCAGACCTGTATACAGTACTCTAGGTGTGGCCTGACCATTGCCTTATACAAGGGAATAATCACCTCCTTATCCCTGCTGGAAAAATTCCTGTATATCATTGACAATACTCCATGAGCTACTCTTGCAGCCCGTCTGTACTGCTCAGAGAACTTCATATCTGCCTGCACAACCACCCCCAAGTCCCTTTCATTCTCTACCACTGTCAGTGTAGTACCACAGAGTTGATACGTTGCTCTGGGGTTGCTGTTTCCCATGTGTAGTACTTTACATTTGTCAATGTTAAACTTCAGTTGCCACCTCTCAGCCCATTTGCTCAACCTTTCCAGATCCTGTTGCAGCAGCATAGTGTCAGTAGTGTCCTTGACAACCCTGCCAACCTTTGTATCATCTGCAAACTTGGACATTAAGCTTGATATACCATCATCAATATCATTTATAAATACAGAAAACAATAATGGACCCAACACTGAGCCCTGAGGGACTCCACTAATAACATTAGTCCACGATGAGCAGTGTCCATTGATTCACATAAACTTTTTTTTTTCCCCTCCTCACAATAGCAACAAACTGATCAAGGAAAAACAGACAGTTGCTCAGTTGAAGACAAGAGCTGCTCCTTGATGATGCATCTTCTATAGGCTTTGCCCTCAATAAATTTCTTGTAATCAGCATCCATCTCTTGGGGCACCTCCGTAACCAGGTGGGAAGGAGCGGCAGTGAGTAGCACATGCTTCGTGATTAGACCGGGGTTTGAGCCCGTCACCACCAAATACGGAGGATGCAGAAAGGTCAGGGAATGACCACCGCATATTCCCGGAGCAACATGGCCTTAGTTGCTAATGCTCCTAAAAACCAAATAACAATAACAACAATAACCATCTCTTGGACATTTTGGAGCATCTCCATTGGCAGGAATCTGTTGCCCTTCCTGAGCCTCCGCAGCACAGACTGTAAAGAAGGGAGGGCCCTTAAGGGTTTTGGGGGGATTCTCCAATTACACATCTGCCAAAAAAACTTGGCATATTGATTTCACCCACTATCATTCTAATGGTAGCGAGTAAGCAGAGGGTTGAAGATCAGTTCTGAGACCTTTCTGTAGTTTAGAAGTTTGGTCATTTCTGAAGTGTGTGTGTGTGTGTGTGTGTGTGTGTGTGTGTGTGTGTGTGTGTGTGTGTGTGTGTGTGTGTGTGTGTGTGTGTGAGAGAGAGAGAGAGAGAGAGGGGTGGAAGTTTGTGCTTGAAGAGCACCCACTGAAGAAGCCAGTACTCATCAGATGAGATGGTTTTTGCTGCTGATGCTCAGATTTCAGATCCGTAGGTGATGACTGGCTGAAGAAACTGGTAAATATATTGAAGGGTGTACTGAGACTCTGTGTCATGAATGTGTTGTTTGGCAAGCCATGTGGATCGGCAGACCTTGTTGTGAATATCTGCAACATTTAAAGCTGAGTTTAGGGTCAAAGATGACCCCGAGATCTCTGTGCTTGGTTACTGGAGGGATGGAGGTTCCATGGATTTTAATATTTAGTTGAGTTGTGTGTGATTTGAGTGAGAACACCATTTGTGCAGATTTATTTGTGTTAATCTGAAGAGAGAACTGTGCTAAGTATGTAACAAGAGTTTTTAGGCTGTCGATGATGGTTTCGGAAGCAGTCTCAGGTTGGTAAAAGGGGATAAAGTTCCTCGCGAGATGGACGGGATTGGAACCCAGGTATTTTCTCCCCAGCATGGAGAGGACGGTGACGATATGACTATCCTACACCCGCAGACAAAAATGTTCTTGTTTATACTCTGGCAGGACCACCAGGTTAGTAGAGTTTACAATAAATCAAAAAATACAAATGTTAATTATATTTAGCAGTCACAGGCTTGATCCCCAGTTGACTCAAAGAGTGTGTGCTACTGCACTCGTGCTCCTGAAGGCGCCTCCGTAGCCAGGTGGGAAGGAGCAGCGGTGCGTTAGCACACGCTTCTTGATTAGACCGGGGTTCGAGCCCGTCACCACCAAATATGGAGGATGCGGAAAGGTCAGGGAATGACCACCGCATATCCCGGAGCAATATGGCCTTAGTTGCTAATGCTCCTAAAAAAAAAACCAAATAACAACAATATCGTGCTCCTGACCACTTGGCTATGTCAGGCCTCAGGATTGTATACTGTTAGTGTGTATATGTGTATATATATGTGTGTGTGTGTGTTATTTATTCATTAATATGACATAAAACATTAACATTATCATATACTGTTTGTATAACTGCAATGTACACGTTCCATGTATTCAAATAAAATTTTAATGTTTTTAGTGGCAGTTTTGATTACATGAAGAACATTTTTTATTACAAATAAAGTTTTTGAGATATAGGCTGGTTTTTTAAATACTATGTTGGGATTTTGGCCTGCCAAGATTTTGGGCGGCACTGCCCTTTATCCATAACAGTAACTTGCCCTTAGTGCCACATGGCTGCAATTTGTAGTAGTCTTTTATGTGGAATAGTGACAAAAGCTTTTCTGCAATCTAAGTATATGATGACAGAATTATTATTTGTTCTTTTGGAATTAATCTAGTTCCTTTGTTACTGCATCATAGTATCCAATCAGATTGATCTGATTGGATCATCCTTTAACAAATCTATGCTGTGACTACAATATGGCTCACTTCCTATCTAAATGATCCTGCATTACTGCTTTAATCAGTGATTCCATAATTTTCTTTGTAACAGAAGTCAAACTAAGAGATCTGTAATTATTCATATCACCCTTTGATCCCCTTTGTGAATTGAGAATACATTTGCAGATATCCAGCTCATAGGGGACCCTCCCCTTGAATCTAAAGATGCTCTCATAATTATGCCTAAAGTTTTGCCTACTTGCTTTACTGTTCCCTTAATATAATCGGATAGATCCCATCCAACTCAGGTTCATTTTTTACATTTAGCTCCAACAATTTCTCTTCCATTTTTTTCCTTGGTTATCACAAAATTATTTAGCTCCCTGTCAGAATTTGATAGGTTTCTGACATCTCTAACCTTAAAAATTTTCTCATGCATGAATGTAAATGCAGAATATCTATTTAATTTTTTGGCAACTTGAGCTGATCACTTTAAACATTCATACATAGCAGATTAATGTGATTCATCCCCTTTCCTTCTAGGGTTTACATAAGTAAAGAAGCCTTTGCTGTTTTTCCAGAGACTTCTCATAATCATCTTCAATTTGTATAACTTCCTTTCCAACTTGATTGGACTAGTTTATATCTATTGTAGGCTTATGAATCACCTATGGATAACTATCTCACAGAGAGAAAATACAATTGAATTATGGTATACCTTTAAAACTTTATTCACAGAAGCCTTGAATGCATATTTACCATTAAAAAAATACTCCATGAGGAAGATTCCAAGCTGGATGAATAATGAAGTTGCCAGATTACTTGAGCAGAAAAAGACTGGATGGAAAATTTATGGAGCAATAAAGAGTACTGAAACTTATAACAGCTACAAATTGATCTGTAATAGTGCCACAGAAAGGTTAGGCTGGTAATGAGAGCAAAGAATGGGTATAACGAATTCTTCACATATATAAATGCAAAGAAGAGAAGGACAAACCAGATTGGACCCCTATGAAATGGACGTAGGATAGTATTACATACCTCAGCTGATGAGCAGATGAACTCAACAGTTTGCATTGATATTTATAGAAGAAAAAACCCTTTATGTTAATGAGAAATTGTGGGAGTAAAGTTGAAAAATATGTAATTAATGATACTGAAATTTCACATGATTATTTAATGAAAAAACCTTCAAGCCTACAGGTGAGTAAGGCTCCTGGGGTTGATGGGATATATCCTATAATTTTAAGGGAAGTGGTAAGTGAGTGCATTGAACCATTGAGACTAATTTTGAGAAAATCACTGGACTCTGGAGAGATTCCGTTGGATTGGAAAAGTGCCAATGTATCTCCAGTACATAAGGGCGATTCTAAGAGTGAAGTGGGAAATTACTGGCTGGTTAGTCTAACTTCAGTAGTAGGGAAAATCATGGAAGCAATGATCAAGGGTGGAATTCAGGATCATTTGGACAGAAATGAAATTCTGAAGGATATACAGCATGATTTTGAAAAGAGAAAATCATATTTAGCAAATCTGGTTACCTATTTTGATAAGGTCGCCCATGAGCTGGATTTAAGGACTAATTTTGGCATTGTTTATTTGGATTTCAGCAAAGCATTTGAATCAGTCCCCCCATGAGCGGTTACTTTATAAGCTGGAACAGGTTGGAATCACAGGGAAAATCCTTAGATGGGTAGTAGGATGGCTTCAGAGCAGGACGCTGAGGGTTGTGATAAATGGTCATTTCTCAGATTGGGCTAATATAAGATTGGGATTCCCCCAAGGATTAGTATTGGGACCACTGTTGTTTTTGATTTTCTTAAATGACATCGATGAAGGGTTAGTGGGCGTGAAGTCTAAATTTGCAGATGATATAATGATTGGTAGAGTAGTTAATGATTACCACCTTCTTCAGAGTGGCCTAGATAGACTTTGGGTCAGAAAAGTGGAAGCTGTGCTTTAATCCAGCAAAGTGCAACCTAGGAACAGCAACCACAAAATAACTTATGCACTTGGCAGAGTTGAACAAAAGTTAATAGCGTAAGAATGGGACATGGGAGTTATGATAAGGTAAGACATGAAATTCACTGAGCATTGTAAACAGGTTGCAAGGATGGCCCATGGTGCCCTATTGATGATTTAGCAAACATTTTCTTGTAGAGATAAGGACGTTATAATCCCATTACATAAGGCTATTGTTAGGCCACACTTGGAATATCGTTTTTAAGTATGGAGACTGCACCTAAAAAAAGACATCGGGCTTCTTGAAGGGGTCCAGAGATGGGTAACTCGCCTGGTTAAATCAGCAGAAGGGTGTTCAAATGAAGAAAGACTTCGAATATGTGAATTACACAGCTTGAAAACTAGGCACCTTAGAGGACACTCGATTGAGGTGTTTAAGGCTCTGAGAGGCAAAAGTAAAATGAATGAGGACAAAATTTTCACGGTTATAAATGAATTTAGAACTAGGTCTGTAAATTCAAATTTTTGGGAGAGATGTTTTATTTTAGCCAGTGAGTTTTAAATTACTGGAATAAGTTACCTACCTGGGTGGTAAAGGCTGAAAGCTTAGGGAAATTCAAAGGTCAGCTGGATAGTTACCTACGGGTAAGAGGAAAATGCATAGGTTGTCTATTTCCTTTTCTCTTATTATTTATTAATTATTTATTTTATTTTATTATTATTTTTATTTATTTATTTATTTTTTGGCTGGTGCAGCATAAGCCTTACACTTCCTTGTACCATATTGCCATTACTAATACCTCAGAATTTAAATGCATCTTATATATTTTTCTCTTCTGCCAAAAGTTTTCTGCACAAAAGCTTTGTCAGTTCATATTAGCATTAGTAGAGGCATATGATGCAAGAAAGCAAGCTATACAGCATCAGCCAAAAAAAAAAAAAAAAAAACCACTTCACCCCTCTGTTCGTTCGAAATACCTATCCAGCCGAGCCTTATATTTATTTAGGCTATCAACTTCCACCAACCAACTACTCGCTGGCTAAAGGCAAATTTCCGCATATCTATCCTACATCTGTCTTTCCTCAATTTGAATTTATGACATCTATTTACGTTTAAATCTTGAACATTATCTCTTAGTCATATGAAAAGTAGCTGAATGTTTCCCATTTAGTAACATCATCAGTTGTTCCCACTGTATTCCATGCAGTGGGACCAATAAAGTAGTACAGAAAATGGGGATTCTAGGACATTTTTCCACTTTTACAAACATAAAAAAGGAAACGCTCAAAAAGCACCCCCATTTCCCCTTAAAATCATTCATATTTCAAAAATAAATTACAAAAATTGAAAAATTAAAATGATTTACATTTTTAATGAAATAATGGGTTTCAAGCTCAATTTTTAATTAAAAAAGTTGTGTTAGATCATGTACACTAATTTTATACATCCTTTTCTATAAGATCAATCCTCTAATCTACAGTAACTTTACCATTGCACACACACACGCCCACACATAACTGATAAAATAGATTTCTCCTCTTACCACCAAAGAACTGTAAACATTTACCACTACTTAAACACTTGAAACTCTTCGTACCCCTATGCTATTATCAGTAAGTAAAAGTAAATAAAGGTGAGAATAAGTTTTAAGCAGGAAACATTATTCAAACTAATGTGACATAATTAATTCAAATCCTCATTAAATTTTAAACTACTATAACTTCTTAACTAATTATTCAATTTTAATGTGACTTTCAATAAATGACATCAGAATAAAGACTGATTTTTAAAATTATTTTCTGTAATTAAATTCAAACACGTGGTTCAGCATTATTTTGTACCCCACAGTAAATTAATTTTAAATCATCTTTAAATTTTTAATATCAATATCAGATAAGATCTGACTAAACTTTTCTAGCATATAAATTTGAAATAAATTTCTTTCCTCATCATAAACTTCTGTTATGGGATGCATGCTGGTCACTTTTTTAATAGTTTTGAATTAGCATTAGTGTTAGTAATGGCATATGATGCAAGAAAGCAAGCTTATATAGTATCAGCAAAAAAAAAAAAAAAAACACCCAACACTTCCCATTTCACCATCCATTCACTCCAAAAGTTTCTCCAATTCTTCCTTGAATCTATTTAAAGGAAGTTTGTTCTGGCAATCAAGCACTCGCTGGCTGAAGGCAAATTTCCACACATCTATACTGAAACTGTCTTTCCTCAATTTCCATATATGTCCCCATCAAGTACATAATTTGAGAAAGAGGGAGAATCCCATAAGCATTGCACTTGCTCAAACCCTTATACACCTTAATCAGATCACCTCACAGGTGCCTAGTCTTCAGACTTTGCAATTTACAGAATTTAAGTCTTTATTGGTAAGAGTGCCCCTTTGTTCTCCTCACCAATCTTGTTCCCTTCTTTGTTCTTGTTCCAGCAGCTCTACATCCTTCCTTAAAATGAGGCCTCCAGATCTGTATTCAGTACTTAAAGTGTGTTCTGACCATTGCCCTATACAAATGGATAATCACCTCCTTATTCCTGCTAGCAAAGTTCATCTGCATCATTGACAAGATCCCATCAGCTGCTCTGAAAACTTTAAATCTAACTGCACAATTACTCCTAAATCTTCTTCATTCTCTACTGCACTGAGTGTAGTACCACACAGTTGGCCCAACGCTGGGGTTACTGCTACCTGTATGCAGTACTTTGAATTTGTCAATGTTAAACTTGTTGCCACTTCTCAGCCCATCTGCCCAACTTTTCTAGATCCTGTTACAGCACTGTACTATCGTTAATGTCATTAAGAACCATTCCAACCTTTGTGTCATCTGCAAACTTGGACGCTAAGCCTGATATTAGCATTAGCATTAGCATTAGTAGAGGCACACGATGCAAGAAAGCAAGCTTATTCAGCATCAGCCCAAAAAAAAAAAAAAAAAAAAAAAAAAACCTCTCCCATTTCACCCCTCCGTTCGTTCGAAATACCTGTCCAGTTGAGCTTTAAATTTGTTTAGGCTATCAACTTCAACAACAAGTGATGGAAGTCGGTTCCACCAACCAACCACCCGCTGGCCAAAGGCAAATTTCCGCACATCTATCCGACATCCGTCCTTCCTCAATTTGAATTTATGCCCTCTGAGGTGATTATTCTGAGAAAGATGAAGAATCCCATTGGCATTGAGCATGCTCAAACCATTCAAGGCCTTATACACCTCTATCAGATCACCTCGCCGGTGCCTAGTCTCCAGACTGTAATTTGCAAAACTTAAGCCTTTCTTCGTAAGAGCAACCCTTTGTTCCATTTACTAATCTTGTTGCCCTTCTCTGTACCCGTTCCAGCAGCTCTACATCCTTCTTGAAATGAGGCCTCCAGACCTGTATACAGTACTCAAGATGTGGCCTAACCATTGCCTTATACAAGGGAATAATCACCTCCTTATCCCTGCTAGAAAAATTCCTGTATATCATTGACAAGACACCATGAGCTACTCTTGCAGCTCGTCTGCACTGCTCAGAGAACTTCATATCTCCCTGCACAATTACCCCCAGGTCCTTTTCATTCTCCACCACTGTCAGTGTGGTACCGCAGAGTTGATACGTTGCTCTGGGGTTACTGTTTCCCATATGCAGTACTTTACATTTGTCAATGTTAAACTTCATTTGCCACCTCTCAGCCCATCTGTTCAACCTTTCCAGATCCTGTTGCAGCAGCATAGCGTCAGTAGTGTCCTTGACGACCCTGCCAACCTTTGTATCATCTGCAAACTTGGACATTAAACTTGATATCCCATCATCAATATCATTCATAAACACCGAAAACAACAACGGACCCAACACTGAACCTTGAGGAACTCCACTAATAACATTAGTCCACGTTGAGCAGTGTCCATTGATTACCACTCTCTGTCTTCTGCCACTCAACCATCCCCTTATCCATAGCAGCAATTTGCCTCCAATGCCACACTGCTCCAATTTGTGCAGCAGTCTTCCATGTGCAACAGTATCAAAAGCCTTTCTAAGATCCAAATATATAATATCAAAGTTATTCCCTGCATCCAGTTCTTTTGTGACTACATCATAGTATCCAATCAAATTGGTCAGGCAAGACCTGCCCTTAACAAAACCATGCTGCGTCTGAGCTATAACTGAATTCTTGTCTAGATGATCCTGCAGTGCTTCTTTAACCAGTGCCTCCATTAATTTACCTGGAACAGAAGTTAAACTAACAGGTCTATAATTACTTGTGTCAGCCTTTGATCCTCCTTTGTGAATTGGGGTTACATTTGCACATCTCCAGTCTATGGGTACCTCCCCTGAGTCCAAAGAAGCTCTCATAATTATGGCTAGGGGTTTGCATACTTCCTTTGCTGCCTCCTTTAATATAACTGGATAGATCCCATCCACCCCAGGTGCCTTTTTTATGTTTATCCTCAACAATCTCTCCTCCACTTTCCTCTCAGTTATTACAAAATCATCCAGCTCACTGCCAATGTTTACTTTACCTACATCATTCTCCTTCCTGAATAACTCCTCATGCGTGAATGTAGATGCAAAATACTCGTTTAGATTGTTAGCCACCTGAGCAGGATCCTCAACTGTTGAACCATCAATATCCAGTGGACCAATCTGATTCATCCCTTTCCTTCTCGAGTTCAAGTATGTAAAGAACTCTTTTCTGTTTTTCTTTGCATCCTTTGCCAAGGATTTTTCGTAGTCTGCCTTTGCCTTCCTAATCTCCTTTGTGACTTGGTTACAGACCAACTTATATCTATCATAGGCTTCCATGTCACCCATTAATTTATATGTATCCCATGCATTTTTCTTCTCTGCCACATGTCTCATTAGTTCATCTGACAACCATTTAGGCCTAAACCTTGAACAATATTTCTTAGTTGGTATGTAAAGCCTGGTAGCCTCCAAGATTAGTTCCTTGAATGCTTCCCATTTTGAGTTTGCTGTTGGTAACATCATCAGTTGGTCCCACTGTATAGAATTTAAATACTGTCTCAGACCATCATAGTCGCCTTTACGAAAACAAAAACCCTTCCCTTTACCTCTGATGGTAGTTACCTCCTTGAGTAAATCCCACTTCAACACACTGTGATCACTGCCACCTAGTGGTTCATTTATCTGCAGGTTCTTAATGCATGAAGAGTCACTACTGATAATCAGATCAAGAGTATTGCTCCCTCTTGTTGCCTCACGAACATGCTGGTGTAGAAAACAATCATCCAATAAATCCACAAAAGCCTTGCTAGTGTGCGAGTGACCAACCCACAAATTCCAGTCAATATCTGGGAAATTAAAATCCCCCATTATAAGACTCTCTGATTTACTGGCCCACTCTATTTCCCTGTACAATATCTTATTATACTCATCAGAGTCATTAGGCCTATAGCACACTCCTACTCTCAATTTTGATTTCCCTATGCTTATGTCACACCAAACTGATTCGGCACTGCCCTGTCCATCGATGTCGACTGGCTGTCCTGTCCATCGATGTCCATCGATATAACTTCATCAATATCATTGATAAATATAGAAAACAACAACGGGACCAACACTTAACCCTGAGAGACTCCACTAATAATGTTAGTCCACGAAGAACAGTGTCCATTCATTAACACTCTGTCTTCTCCCACTCAACCATCCCCTTATCCATAGCAGCAACTCGCACTTAATGCCATGCCCCTCAATTTGTACAGCAGTCTTTTATATACAACAGTATCAAAAGCATTCCTGAAATCCAAGTATATGATATCAAAATTATTTTCTGAATCCAGTTCCTTTGTGTTGTAACTACATTTTAGTATCTAGTCAAATTGGTCAGACAAGATTTTCCCTTAACAACCCATGCTGTGTCTGAATTATAACTGCAGTCTTGTCTAGATGATCCTGAATTCTCTTTTAGCTAGTGACTCCATTATTTTCCTCAGAACAGAAAAACTAACAGGTCTGTAATTACTTTTGTCACCTTTGAACTTCCTTTGTGAATTGGGGATACATTTGTACATCTCCAGTCTGTGGGGACCTTCCCTGAATCCAAGGATACTCTCAATTATGGTTAAGGGTTTGCTTACTTACTTTACTGCATCCTTTAATATAACTGAATAGATCTCATCTACCCCAGGTGCCTTTCTTATGTTTAACTTCAACAATGTCTCCTCCACTTTCCTCTCAATTATTAAAAAATCATTTAGCTCCCTGTTAGAGTTTGATAAACTTCTGTCCTCCACTTCCTTACAGAATTTCTCATGTGTGAATGTAGATGCAAAATACTCATTCGGTTTGTCAGCTACCTCAGCAGGAGCATCAACAGCCGAACCATCGATATCAAGTGGACCAATCTGATTCATCCCCTTCCTTCTGGAGTTTACGTAAGTAAAGAATTCTTTGCTGTTTTTCTTTGCATCCTTTGCCAAAGATTTTTCGTAATCTGCCTTCGCTTGCTTAACCTCCTTTGTAGCTTGATTACAGACTAACTTATATCTCCCATAGGCTTTTGCATCACTTGATAACTTATATGCATCTCATGCATTTTTATTCTCTGCCATGAGCCTCATTAGCTAATCTGACATCCATTTAGGCCTATACTTTGAACAGTATTTTTTAGTTGGTATGAAAAGCTTAGTAGCTTCCGAGATTAATTCCTTGAATGCTTCCCGTTTAGAATTTTCTGTTAGTAACACATCCATCGGTCCCACTGTATAGAATTTAAAAACTGAGACCACCATAGTCACCTTTATGACTCAAAATTCTTTACTTGCTTTCGTAGGAATTATGAAATCGCTTACAAATTTATTTACATTGTAATCAGGGTCTATTTTTCAATCAGTTTTTTTTTTTTTGTATTAAGGATTTGTCTTTGTATTAAGAATATCTGCCATTTTATTGTTATAATTTTTTTTTTCAAGTTATTTTATTTCATACATAATTCTGCTGGCATATTTAAAACTAATAATTTATAATAATTATCGTTCATGAATTCATCAGTTAATGAATGATTTAAAACAACATCACACCAGTATATTTTAATTTTATGTGTATTAATGAAGCCCTCACCCAAAGATTGGTATTTTTGACTAACTGTTTACCGTTTAATTTGTCTGATATTTGCTGAATGAGGTCTTCTAATAACCCTTAGCCATTAGTATGAGATTATTCTTAGAGAGCATCCTTAGTGGGGATACATTTTAACATCTCCAGTCCCCCCCATTGACTGGAGATGTGGAAATCTATCCCCAATTCACAAAGAGGGTTCAAAGGGTGAGACAAATAATTATAGACCTGTTAGTTTAATTTCTGTTCCGGGGAAGATAATCGAGTCGCTGGTTCAAGAGATGATACAGGATCACCTAGACAAGACAGCAGTAATAGCTCAGACACATCATGGGTTTGTTAAGGGGAAGTCTTGTCTGACCAATTTAATTGGATACAACGATGTGGGAACAAAGGAACTGGATGCAAAAAATGATTTTGATATCATATACTTTCAGGAAAGCTTTTGATACTGTTGCACATGGAAGACTGCTGTATAAATTGGAGTGGTATGGTATTAAGGGTAAGTTATTGCGATGGATCAAGGGATGGTTGAGTGAGAGACGGCAGAGAGTCGTAATAAATGGACACTGCTCTACATGGACTAATGTTATTAGTGGAGTCCCCCAGGGTTCGTTGCTGGGCCCATTGTTGTTTTGTGTATTTATCAATGATATCGATGAAGGTATATCAGGCTTAATGCCCAAGTATTGCAGATAATACAAAGGTTGGCAGGGTTGTTAATGACAGTAAAGACCGTATGCTACTGCAACAGGATCTAGAAAAGTTAGGGAGATGGGCTGAGAAGTTGCAACTGAAGTTTAACTTTGACAAATGCAAAGTACTCCATATGGGTAGCAGTAACCCAAGAGAAACATACAGCTGTGAGGTAATACACTCAGGGATGTGGAGAATGAAAAAGACCTGGGGGTTTATTGTGCAGTCAGATATGAAGTTCTCTGAGCAGTGCAAATGGGCTGCCAGAGCAGCTCATGGAGTTTTGTCAATGATATATAGGAATTTTGCTAGCAGAGACAAGGAGAGACAAGGCAGTGGTCAGACCACACCTTGAGTACTGCATAAAATGAGTCTTAAGGCCTCATTTTAGGAATAATGTAGAGTTGCTAGAATGAATACAGAGAAGGGCAACAAGATTGGTGAGAGGAACAAAGGGGTGCACTTACGAAGAAAGGCTTTTAAGTTCTGTAAGTTGCAGCATCTGGAGACTAGGCACCTGTGAGGTGATCTGATTGAGGTGGATAAGGCCTTGAATGGTTTGAGCATGCTGAATGCTGATGAGATACTTCTGCTTGCTGAGATTAAGAACCTGAGAGGGCCTAGTCTCCAGATGCTGATAGCTTAAATAAATTTAAGGCAGAACTAGAGAAACATTGAGTGACTGGTTGGGTGAAATGGGAAGGTTTTTTTTTTTTTTTGGCTGATGCTGTATAAGCTTGCTTTCTTGCATCGTATGCCTCAACTAATGTTAACTCTTGATATTTAGTTATAATTTGCATTTCTAGTTCATCTGTGAATTCAAGAATAGAAGTACTACTAAGTGTTTGAAATTGAGTTACTTTTTTCAGTTTAATTTTTTGTTGAATTCCCGAATAAATTCCTCAGATAATCTTTGAAACTGAAATAAATTCCCAGTTTAACTTATCTACATGCTCTTTTATAAACTCTTCAGAGCTAACCTGATGTTTAGATATTAGATTCCAGTCAGTCTTTTCATTAAATTCTTCTATAAAACTTTCTGAGATTTTTCGTTCCTTAGAAATAATATTCCAATTGAGATAATCCTTAAATTGTCTAGCCAACTGTTCAGAGAGTGTAGGATCTCTAGATGCTTCATCCCATTTTACAGTAGTACGTTTAAAAGGATAGGCTTTTAGCAATTTTTATTTAATTAGAAACTATATTTTAAACTTAAATAACAACTCTCTTTTTATCCAGCAATTGTAACTTTCCTTTCTTTTCAGATAAAATTAAATAGTATATTTGATAATTTTCATTGTTTTTTAATTTCTACCGAAATAAAACTTCTGTAGGTTTGATGTTTACATAATCAGAGTATTTACTGACAAAATGTATTATTGGATATATGTTTTGTACTGAAAATAATCAACAATTACACCATCATCATAACACATATCTTTTATTATTGCAGCCAAAATATTTGTATATAATCTTACATGTTCATTTCTTTATAATTTATTCTAAATACTTCATATGGATATCTTTTTCTTGATACCTCAACGATTCTAAATTCAAATAATCGAAAATCATGTTATTTTGTTTATGATTTTCAAACTTGCTTGATTTCTGAAACATTATGAAAATGTGAGATGGTGATTTCTCTGTATTAGAAACTAACCAAGCACCTCCATTATTCTTTATTATATTCGATAAATACATATTTCCATAACAAGTTAACACTGTCTCCTGATATAATATTTTGTAAAAATTTATTTTCTGTGGTTAATGAGGTTAGCTGAAATTTATATTTCTTATCATCTTCTGTAGTAATTAATATATTTTCATCTGAATTTCTATATAATTTAAATCTGATTTCAACTCCTATGAAAATTTTTTTATATCTCTGTAAACCCCAAAAACTTCATTGAGTGGTAATCAAAAACATACAGCCTTACTTTTTTTTGTTAATATAGTGGCTTAAGAATCCTTCTATGAAATGTTCACTATTTTTTATTTTTGAGGGTATTTGTGCAACTGTCAAGTCTTTAAAGATGGATCTATAGTATCATTAAATCTATTAAAATCTGAGGTATCAGGATACACATATTAGTAGCAATATCATTCCAGTTACTAATATGTGTACACATATTAGTAACAGGAATAATCATTTCAGAAATTCACTAAATTGTGAACTTATGATTTAATATCAACATATGAGATATCAGCTATAGTTTTATTATTTATGATAAGTTGCATCCTTGAAAAAGGTATTAAAGCCATTATTTTCTGATGTTACAATTTCATTTTTGTTAACTGTATAGTATTATCAACATTTTGTTGTGCATCTTTATATGTAAAAAACCCTCCATGAAGAAAAAAATACTTATAAAAACCTTCCACAAAAATTATATATTTTGTAAGCTCATTTACATTTATTTCTAGATAAAGATGATATTCTTGGTATTCAGTTGATATATGTATAAGAGGTTGTTCAAGCAAATTCCACATAGGATGTTCTACTTCTGTTTAATAGGAAATCAATATTTAAGTAATTTCAACCCTCCATCTTTTAATAACTTTTCAAGCCTTTTTTGATTTTATCACTTAATTAGTTCATCACCTTTATTCATTAGTTCATCACCTTTATCAATTTGTTCGTCACCTTTATCACTTAGCATATCTGTAGCCTTATCTTTAACCATTTCAAGTCCTTTCTTATCAAGAATTATTATTCCATTTTTAATTAATCCTTTAATTGTATCAAATATAATATCCACTTCCATTAATATATTTACAGATTTGAGGATGAGCTTTATAATATAACTTTGTTTCTGTTAAGAATCATTTATTTTAATTATATTTATTTCAAATCAGGTATATTTCTTAATCAGCTCATATAATAAATCATCATACTTTCTATGTATATGTAATACATAAGCTATATTAGTGAAGGTAAAGAAAGCCAACATGAAAACCATTGGAAACTTTGGGAAACTTACAGGGTAAACTCGTTTCCCGTTACTGCAGTTTCTCCCTGCATTCTCGGTAAACAGATGGAGTGTGTTAGTATTAGTGTTAGTCAAGGCATGCGATGCAAGAAAGCAAGCTTAAGCAGCATCAGCCAAACAAAAAAAAAACCATCCCATTTCACCCATCTATTTACTCCAAATGCCTGTCCAGTTCAGCTTTAAATTTATTTAAGCTATCAACTTCCACAACAAGAGATGGAAGTCTATTTCAGCAATCTATGCCACATCAGGTTCGTAATCTGAGCAAGAGGTAGGATCCCATCAGCATTGAGCTTGCTCAGCCCATTTAAGGCCTTATACACATCAATCAGTTCAACTCGCAGGTGCCTAGTCTCCAGGCACTGCAGTTTGCAGAACTTAAGCCTTTCTTTGTGAGAGCACCACTTTATTCCCCTCACAAATCTTGCTGCCCTTCTTTGTACTCATTTTAGCAACCCTACATCCTTCCTAAAATCAGGCCTCCAGGACATACCATGAGTACTGTACACAGTACTCATGGTATGTCCTGACCATTGCCTTGTACAATGGTATATCACTTCCTCATCCCTGCTGGCAGAATTCCTATATATATATCATTGACAAGACACCATGAGCTACTCTTGCGACTGTCTGCACTGCTCAGAAAATGTCATATCTGACTGCACGATTACCCCCCAGGTCTTTTTCATTCTCCACTTAGCTGAATATAGTATCACACAGTTGGTATGTTTCTTTTGGGTTACTGATGCCCATATGCAGTACTTTGCATTTGTCAATGTTAAACTTCAGTTGCCACTTCTCAGCCCATTTGCTGAACTTATCTAGATCCTGTTACAGTAGCATACTGTCTTTATTGCCGTTATCAACCCTGCCAACATTAGTATCATCTGCAAACTTGAAAAGTAAGCCTTATATACCTTTATTGATATCATTGATGAATGCACAAAACAACAATGGACCCAGCACCGAACGCTGGGGAACTCCACTATTACCATTCTCCCTGGTCTCCCACTAAACCATCCATTGTAGCAAATTGCCCTTAATGCCATACCACTCCAATTTGTACAGCATTCTTCCATTATCAAAAGATTTACTGAAATCCGAGTATATGATATCAAAATTATTTTTTGCATCCAGTTCCTTTGTGACCACATCTTAGTATCCAATCAAATTGGTCAGACAAGACCTCCCTTTAACAAACCAATCATCATCATCAGCCATTTTCAATCCACTGAAGGATAAAGGCCTCTCCAGCAACTTTCCAGTTCCTTCTGTTTTGAGCACTGGCCATCCATTTACAACTCAAAAACTCATGAATTTCATCTATCCATCTCCGCCTTTGTCTTCCAGGTTTTCTTCTAGCTCCTCTTGGGTACCATTCTGTTATTTTCTTAGTCCATCTGTCATAATGTCTTCGAGCTATGTGTCCTGCCCAAGACCATTTTAGTTCTTTAGTTTTGATAAGAATGTCCTTTACTTGAGTTTGCTGCCTAATCCATGTGTTTCTCTTCTTATCTAACAGTCTGATTCCCAATATAATTCGTTCCATTCTTCGCTGTGTAGTTCTTAGCTTCTCTTCCATTCTTTTGGTGAGTGCCCAAGTTTCACTTCCATAAGTCATGGTGGGGAGTATACATTGGTTCATTATTTTACGTTTCACACAAACTGGGATATTGCTCTTCAGTATGTGACTATATTTCCTGAATGCTATCCATCCAAAATTTATTCTTCTCTTGACTTCCAGCCATTTATCATTATTACAGCTAATAACTTGTCCCAGATAAGTATATGACTCCACCTTTTCAATTACTGCTCCTTTAATCATTATTTCCCTTTCCGTGGCATACTTGTTCATCATTACTTTTGTTTTAGCCATATTCATCTTTAGTCCAAAATCCTTACTAACTGTGCATAACTGATTAAGATTTTCCTCTAATTCTTTGGGATCGTGGCTTATGACCACAATGTCATCTGCAAATCGTAAATGGTTTAGGTACTCTCCGTTCACATTGACCCCTTTCTGCGACCAGTCTAATCTTCTGAAAGCTTCCTCAAGGGCAGCAGTAAACAGCTTTGGAGATATTGTGTCTCCTTGTCGAACTCCTTTCTTGATTTTAAATTTGCTACTGTCTTTGTCTAGTCTAATAAAGGATGTAGCACTCTCATATATTTTCTTCAAAATCATAATATATGGAGTATCTATGCCTTGTCTTTCCAGTGCCCGAAACATTGCCTTATGCTGTATGGAGTCAAATGCCTTTTCATAATCCACAAATGCCAGGCATAATGGTGTTTTATATTCATTTTCTTTCTCCATTAGCTGTGATATTACGTGAAGGTGATCCATACTTGAGAATCCTGTTCTAAAGCCAGCTTGCTCTTTCGGTTGATTCTCATCAAGTATTCTTTCTAATCTGTTAGTAATGCCCCTTGTGAACAACTTGTAGATGTGGGATAACAAGCTAATTGGCCTATAATTTCCAATTTCTGATTCATCTCCTTTCATATGCAGCAAAACTATGATTGCATTATTCCACTGCATAGGCGTCACACCTTTTCTAATGCACTTTGTGAAGAGCCTTGCCAGTTTTTGTGTTATGTCTCTTCCTCCCAATTTTAACAACTCTACAGTAACTTCATCTTCCCCTGGGGCTTTCCGATTCTTCATTTTCTTCAATGCATGTTCTACCTCATCAGGAAGAATATTGGGAATGTCGTATGTGTTGCTACTTTGCAATCCATGTTCCCCACTGCTGGTATCATTCCCTCGCTCCGTGTATAATTCTCTATAGTAGTCTTCTGCTATTTGAATTATGCCTTCTCTGCTGTTTATAAGTACACCATCGCTATTCTTCAGTTTCAGTATCATTTGTCTTTCTGTATTACTGCTCATGGCTGCTGATTTAAATCCTTTGTTTTCCCTTAATGCTTGTTCTACTTTTCTTGTGTTAAATCTTCTTATGTCCTCTCTGAGTCTCTTTCTAATGGCTTTGCATAACTCAGTATACTCAATTTTCTCCCTGTCAGTGTTTTTCTTGCTCTTCATTTGTCGTCTTTGGTTCATCATGACAAGTGTTTCTTGACTAATTTTTTCTTCTTTGGATTTCTGTTTCCCTATAGGTTTCTTGGGCTTTATCACTTTCAGAAAGTTGTAATATTCCTCGTCGATATCTTGGTCCTGAGCAGTCTGCAGAAGCTCAAACTTGTTCTTAAGTTCCAGTACATACTGCTTTTTCTCCTCCTCTGTTATTTCAAAGACCTTTGTATTATTTACTCAAGTCAGTTTTTTCCTTTCCTTTCCTACATCTATATCAAGTGTACATCTTACCATTCTGTGATCACTTCCAACATTTACCTTATTCAGGATGGTAACATCATTCACAATATATCTTCTGTTAGTGAGGATGAAGTCGATTTCATTAGTTGTTAATCCATTTGGACTCTTCCATGTCCACTTTCTGTTCACCCTTTTCTTGAAAAAAGTGTTCATTACTGACATTCCTTGAGATTCTGCAAATTCCACAAATCTTTCACCTCTTTTATTTCTTTCACCAATTCCAAAATTTCCTATAGTTCCTCTTTCTGCACTGTTTTGCCTTTTTCCAACCTTAGCATTGAAGTCCCCCATAATAATAGTGTAGTGGGTTTTCTGCTCATCTAGAAGACTCTCAATTTCAGTGTACATTTCTTCAACCTCTTCATCATCATGGCTCGATGTTGGTGCATAAATCATTATAATCTTTAGCTTGTACCTCTTAGAAATCTTGAGTATTAGTCTTGACATCCTTGGTGATGTACCTTTGAATTCAAAATGTTGTTTTTAAAATCTTTATGGACCAGAAAGCCAACTCCACCTTCACTCCTTTCACTGTTTCCATTGGTGTACAGCAGATTTCCACTTGATAAACTTATAAGTGATTCATTTCTTCTTGTTTCAGCCAAACCGATGATATTCCAATTCACATTTTCTAATTCCTTTTCCAGCTCTAATATCCTGTCTTCACCGATGAGTGATCGTACGTTATAACAGGCCAAGTTCAATTTCCGTGCATGGCAGCCTGGTCGTACCCAGAGATTCTTAGCACCCTCTGCCTCCACTCTGATCCTCTCGCTGCCGTAAGAGGGAGAGTGAAAGCTGCTGGGGACTGACGGCCATTTGTATTGTTGTGCTCTCATTGCTGGAGGGTTTGGTCTTTTCCTCTTCACGCTGACCAGGCGTCTTGTAGAGAACTACTCTACACGTTCGTTGCCACCTAAGTGACGTAACAGGGCTTACCATCGAGAAGGTGTGCATGAGTAGATTTTAGGGAGGCAGGCCAACCGGACTTCTCCTAAATCTTCTATAATAGAGAGATATTGGATCCATCAGTGTTTTAGGCTGAGTGTCTGATAACACACAGGATATCTGTTCCCCTCTAAGCCTCTACAAACAATGCTACATAACAAACCAATGCTATGTCTTAACTATTACTGCAGTCTTGTCTAGATGATCCTGCAATGCTTCTTTAACCAGTGACTCCATTATTTTCCCAGGAACACAAGTTAAACTAACAAGTGTAAGTGTCACCATTTTAAGCCTGTTTGTGAATTGGGGGATACATTTGTACACCTCCAGTCCATTGGGACCTCCCCCCCCTCAGTCCAAGGAAGCTCTCATAATTATGGCTATGGTTTTGCTTACTTCCTTTGCTGCCTCCTTTAATATAACTGGATTGATCCCATCCACCCCAGTTTCTTCCTTATGTTCAGCTTCAACAATTTTTCATCCAATTTGCTGTCAGTTATTACATAATAACTTAGCTACCTGTTAGAGTTTGTTAAACTTCTGGTATTTCCCTCTTTGAATAAGTCCTCATGTGTGAATCTAGATGCAAAATACTCATTCAGTTTATCAGCTACTTGAGCAGAGCAGGATCATCGATAGTCGAACCATCTATGTTAAGTGAACCAATATGATTCATCCCTTTCCTTCTAGAGTTTACATAAGTAAAGAACTCTTTGCTGTTTTTTCTTTGCATCCTCTGCCAAAGATTTCTCGTAATCTGCCTTCGCCTATCTAACCTCTTTCGTGACTTGATTACAGACTAGTTTATATCTGCCATAGGCTTCTGTGTCGCCTGATAATTTATATGCATGCACCCCATGCATTTTCCATCTCTGCCACGACCCTCATTAATTAATTTGTTTAGGCCTAAACCTTGAACAATATTTCTTAGTTGGTATGAAAAGCCTAGTAGCGTCCAAGATTAAGTCCCTGAAGGCTTCCCATTTAGAATTTGCCATTGGTAACATCATCAGTTGATCGCACTGTATAGAATATAAAAACTGTCTGAGATCACTGTAGTCATTTTCACGAAAGTAAAAACCCCTTCCATTACCCTTAATGGTAATTACATCTTTAAGTAAATCCCACGTCAATACACTGTGTTCACTGGCACCTAGTGGTTCCTTTGTCTGCAAATTCTTAATGCATGAATAATCACTGCTGATAAGCAGATCAAGAATATTACTCCCTCTGGTTGCCTAATAGTTCAGACACAGCATAGGTTTGTTAAGGGGAAGTCTTGTCTGACCAGTTTGATTGGATACTATGATGTGGTCACAAAGGAACTGGATGAAAAAAATAATTTTGATATCAGATACTTATCAGATTTTAGGAAAGCTTTTGATACATGTTGCACATGGAAGACTGCTGGAGCAGTATGGGATAAAGGGATGATTGAGTGGGAAATGGCAGAGAGTGATAATAAATGGACACTGCCTGCATGGACTAATGTTTTAGCGGTGATGCTGGGCCCATTTTTGTTTTGTGTTTTTATCAATGATATTGATGAAGGTATGTCAGGCTCAATGTCCAAGTTTGCAGATGATACAGTGGTTGGCTGGGTTGTTAATGATAGTAAAGACAGTATGTTATTGCAACAGGATTTAGTAAAGTTAGGTAGATACGCTGAGAAGTGGTAATTGAAGTTTAACATTGACAAATGCAAAATACTGCATATGAGTTGCAGTAACCCAAGAGAAATGTACTAACTGTGGGGTACTACACTTACTGAGGAGGAGAAAGAAAAAGACCTGGCAGTAATTGTGCAGTCAGATATGAAGTTCTCTGAGCAGTGCAGATAGGCTGCCAGAGCATGTCATGGAGTTTTGTCAATGATATGTAGGAATTTTGCTAGCAGAGATAAAGCAGTGGTCAGGCTACACCTTGAGTACTGTGTACAGGTCTTAAGGCCTCATTTTAGGAATGACATAGAGTTGCTAGAATGAGTACAGAGAAGGGCAACAAGATTGGTGAGAGTAAAAAAGGGGTGCACTTACGAAAAAAGGCTTAAGTTCTACAAGTTGCATCATCTTGAGACTAGGCACCTGTGAGTTGATCTGATTGAGGTGGATAATGCCTTGAATGGTTTGAGCATGCTGAATTGATGGGATATTTCTGCTTGCTCAGATTAAGAACCTGAGGGGGCATAGATCCAAATTGAGGAAAGACAGTTGTAAAATTGATGTGCGGAAGTTTGCCTTTAGCCAGCGGGTAGTTGATTGCTGGAACAGACTACCATCTGTTGTTGTGGAAGATGATAGATGAAATAAATTAAATAAAGGCTGAACTAGACAAACATTTGGAGTGACCAGATGGGTGAAATGGGATTTTTTTTTGGCTGTTGCCGTGTAAGCTTGCTTTCTTGCATCATATTCTAATGCTAATGTACAGCAGCAAAAAAAGTTGCAAAAAAAAACATGGGGGATATTCTGCCGATATCCCATCACAGCCAATTTAATAGTTTTTAAAGATGCACGTGCCAAAGCACATTTTATCCAATGTCAGAGCCAAAAAGAATCCAGGATCTGTTTTACATCATCTATTAACCAGGTGACCAGCTCTAAGGTAGTCTGGGAAACAGTGCAGAAAATGAAGGGAAAGTACAAACACCTCCCACCATTCCCAACATGCTCCATTCAATGCCTCCTGTGGTATTCCGTCAAAAGGATGTCAGAAGGATTTTGACGAAACTTGATGCTAAGAAAGTTCCAGATCTCGATGGTATTTCTCCACTTGTTCTCAAAACCTGTGCTCCTGAATTACTTCTGTTCTTTGCTGCCTTTTTTCACTTTCTTATTCCAAAGGTGTTTTTCCTTCTGCTTGGAAATTTGCTCATATCCAGACAGTTCCTAAAAACGGTGACAAATTGCCTCCCATCCAATTATCGTCCAATTGCAATTACTTATACTCTTTCTGAAGTAATGGAGAAATCAATTAACCGCCAACTCTTAAACTACCTAGAAACCTTCCGTCTAATCAACGATCGCTATTATGGATGCTGTCAGTGTCGATCCACTGGTGATATTCTGGCTTATGTTACACATTTATGGACTAATTCAATGGAAAGGTTTGGTGAAACACAAGTAATTGCTCTTGACATCTCAAAGGCTTTCGATCGTGTTTGGCATAAAGGTCTTCTAAACAAGCTTCCATATTGTGGTTTGCCAACTGTTTTTAGTAATTGGTTATCCAGTTTTCTCTCTGATCGCTCACTGAGGGTGATGGTAGATGGCTCTCTGTCTTCTAACTTCTCCACTAATGCCGGTGTTCCACAAGGTTCAGTTCTTTCCCCCACTCTTTTCCTCTTGTATATTAATGACCTTCTTCCATTGACTGGAAATCCTATCCATAGTTTTGCCGATGATAGCACATTGCATTTCACTTTCCATTTTGAGAAACCTTGTCCTGCTCAATCACTTCAACTACTTGAAAAAATCTGCTACAAATTCCTTAAATGCCTATCTTCAAGTAATTCTCCAGTGGGGGAAAGACAACTTAGTTTATTTCAACCCTTCTAAAACTCAGTCTTGTCTTATATCTCGCAAAAAGGATTCTTCTGCTCCTATGCTTATCTTTAGTGACACTCCGATTTCTAGGCAAAATGATATATCTCTTTTGGGGATTACCCTGACTTCTAATCTCTCTTGGTACAAGCACATTACAAATATTGCTTCCTCTGCATCTGAAAAACTTGGTTTTCTCTTTCGCTCTCGCCTTTACTTTTCTTCCAAACAGCTGCTCACTCTGTATAAATCGCAAATCCATCCTGCCATGGAATATTGTTCCCACATCTGGGGTGGTTCCCTCCAAAACCCCTCTCAGGCTTCTTGATTCCATTCGGAAGAGGGCAGTTAGGTTAATTAATGATTCATCTTTAACAAAGTCTCTCCACTCGCTTTCTCATAGACGTACTGTTTCTGCTGCATGCCTCTTCTACAGATACTTCCATGGGCATTGTTCTTCTGAATTGGCTTCTATAATTCCCGCTCTCTCTCTCTCTCTCTCTCTCTCTCTCTCTCTCTTTCAAAACAGTCCGAACATGTGCCGCCACCAGCCAACATCCATTTACTGTCCAACTTCAAACTCACAGAACCAACTTTTCATATTCCTTGTTTATTCATTCAACTGCCGTTTTCTGGAACAACCTTCCGTCATATGTATTTCCTGAAAATTAAAGTCCACAGAAGTTCAAGTCTAATGTCAACAAATATCTTCTTTCATCTTCTCAACCTGCAACCCAAGCATGGTACTAAGTACTATAGATTCTAATACCTCTTGTGTTTGGGGTTTACATAGGGAGAAAAAAAAAAAAAAAAAAGTGGACATCTGTTTTTGAGCCATGATGGGAAAATCTGTACGCCTCTTGTAAGATGGCTGGCTAATCGTCCATTTGGTATTTGCATCCAAGGCCTATTCAGAAATTTGCACCTCATAGTTGACAACATTTCCCCATCACCTAGGCAATCCCTTCCACCCTGGCATGCTCGTGTTTCCACCTGCAACTTCTCTCTTAGAAACTTGTAATAGAATAATACTCCATCTGATGTCTACCTGCAGCTATTTTCAGCCCACCAATTCAAACATTCTGACTTCTTGCCAGTCTTCACATTCGAAATCAGAGGTGGATCTGCAGCTGTCTTCCCAGATGCTATCATATCTGAGCAGATCCCTGCCGAATGCAGCATATTCACTGCAGAGCTGCATGCAATTGAACTAGCTTTGGATCACATACAAATACACCACCACCAAAAATGCGTTGTATATATCGATTCTCTTAGTTCACTACAGGTTTTGTCAGCAATGAGGTGTAACCTTCATCCAGTCTTGTCCTGAGTACAGCAGAGGATACAATTCCTTTCTGAATTGGAATTTGATATTCACTTCTGCTGGATCCCCAGCCACATTGTGATCCTGGGAAATGATTTGGCGGACCCTGCGGCCAAATCAGTGACCCGTTATATCTGTTGTCTGTTATTCCCCTATACAGACTACAGGCAAGTAATTAGAAAGAAACTGGGGCATACTTGTATTATACGGTGTATATCAGTGCACCTGATGTCATTCTTGCAAATCTAGGTTTAGCCTATCATGTCGGCGCACTATAACCTTGCTGTTTTTGCACCACAAAAATCAAAATCAAATCAAGCATATCATGTCACTTATACATAGATTAAGAAAACACACTTTTCTTCTCTTGGCGCTGGATTATTCAAGCAAAATAAATATAGGTTTTTTAAATAGATTTTCATTTTGAATTACTTAAAGAAGGTTATGTTAGTTTATGCCACCACCGATTCAAGCAAAAAACGGTGTGTACATTATCTTGCATACAGTAGATTACGAAAACAGTTTTATGCATGAATTTGCTAGTCTTGGGTGTTTATCCCCACTTGCCACTGTTTAAAACAAAGGAAAGTGGAATATAAACTTAAGTTAGGGTATTTATACCCCACTTGTCACTGTTTAAACAGCCGCAAGTAGGGGATAAGCACCCTAACTAACACTAACCATAGTGGGCTAGCATGTCAATCACTACTACTTGCAACGATCAGGCAGAAGGGGTATCAGATTGTAAAGACTTACTTCTTTTTTTTTAAATTTTCATAATTTTACATTTACTAGCATAATACGTTTTTTTAATTTTTTATTTGATAATTTTACATTACCAAGCATAATACAATGGTTTTAAATCCAAACTGTGATTCACTGCCGAAGTGTATTCTCAATCTATGTATAAGTGACACGATACATTAAACCTAGATTTGCAAGAATGACGTCAGGCACATTGATATATCCCGTGTAATGCAAGTATGCCAAAACTGGTTTCCCAATGGCAACACTCTTTGCATGGGCAGTTTGAAAATAAGCTATACGATATTAAGTCTGTAATTGAACATTGGTCGTCTAGCCTTCGCAGGGACCGAAAGGAGGAAATTTCTCTAGCTTGGCTCACGTAGGACACTGTCATCTGACGCGTGCCGCATGCTTTTCTGCTGAGGGCTGATGACTGTCCTATGTGCAAGCATTGTGATACCATTTTAACATTGAAACATATCGTTATTGACTGTCTAAGATTTTTAAATGCACGCTGTGTATGTTTTAGCACTTTTAACCATCTGACTGATCCTTATACACTCAGTCAGATTTTAACTGACAGACAATATGTCTGCAATTTTTAACTTTTTAAAAACTACAAACCTCTATACACATATGTAAATGCATTTTTTAATACTCATTATGTATATTTCTTTTATCAGATATTTTACATGCCTTTTAACCCTTTATACATATTGATATATTACTGTTTATTTAACTTGTGTCTTATTTAAATATTGGACTTGGTGCATCATGGCCTTAGTTGCCCATACTCCATAAAAACCAAAACCAAACCAAAAAAACCCTGTTCCTACTCTTAGTTACCCTAACACAGCCCATGTATTTACTTGTTTCATGATGACTTCCAGCAGTCCTGGAAACCCCCAGCACCTTGCTTTCCAGGCTGCTGCTCATTCTAAAAGAAGCAATGCAAGAATCATTTTCATCTTTGCCTGCTGCCACTGTTAATCTTTTAGTCTGTGGATCCCCCCAAGCTAGCAGTTTTACCACCCACCTAACATGCTTTGATAGCATCAGCAAATTCTTGCGCTATTTCTATTTAAATGTACCAGTCTCTCCTGTTAATAAGCACAGACCACGCTGAAAAAAAAAAATTGAACTTTGCACAATCCCTCCAGGGCTGGCCAAATTGATTGACAAGGCTCTCATCATATACTCCCTCCTATCGTGTCTGGGCAGAACTGCAGACACTTTCAAATTAAACCCTAACTCGTGACTTTTTTTTTCAACAATGACCTGTACTTGTTAAGTAAATTTGCAGATCTCTTACTCTTAATGTCAGTACCAATGTCTACAACAGCATCACTTTTTGTGCCCTTAAAAGATATCTGCTCTACAATGTCATCAACTTTTGCCCCTTGCATACATACCCTGGTCCTGTTGCACCTATCCTTTTTGCATAATAAATTCTCTGTCTTCTTGACAATAGCGTCACCAACAATAACTAGCTCCTGTGGAAGAACCAGTCTATTCTGCTTTGGAGATTGCTTCTGTGTTGCCTGATGCACAGGGGTGAGCTATGGTGTTGAGTTGGGCAGCTGAGAGCTTGATGGGCCCCTCATATTAATATCTTTGAGGGCATCTATCCTACACCTCAAACTATCATAGACGCTCATCAGAATGCTGAGTTAGCACCTAATTTCTTGACGCTCAAGGCACCTAGCACACAAAGACATCCTCCTTGGCTAGATCATGTCCTGTTCCAGAAAGTTCCTCAAACATTTCCATTTTGCACATTTTTTTAGACTGTGATGCATTGGAGAATTACCCCCTTTGTTTCTTCCCCGAGCCACAGCACTCCCAGTAATCTGTGCACATTGCTTCGCAGCCCTAGTCTTGGTCATTATTTACATTTAAATACAATTTAATTAACAATGAAATTTAATAAGATTAATAAATTTTATTGATTAATTGATAATACTAAGCTAACAGATTCCTAATACAGTGCTATGTATTACGCTATCTAGTTGTATGCTTTATTTATGCTATCATTTCGAGATATATGTTATGCTATTTTGTATCAATCTAGTATACTACAATGGCGGCAAGTTCAACAATATTGGTGCCAACACCGGTATGAGCTGTGAGTCGCAACTTACAAAAATCACTATATAGATTTAAAAAATAAGCTAATGAACGTTACTTAGCCTATTTTAATATCTTCATAGAACACAATGTAGTATGTTAATTAACGAAGAATACAGTAAAAATATCAAAACTACTTATCCCTTTTCAGCTGCCAAAGTTGATAACAATGTATTGATTAGTTTTTTCTCATTATTAAAAGCATATTATTGGAGTTCACGAGTGTAATAACTTCGCGGCTGAAATTTACTTACGGATACACCCTCCAGACTGCCTCTGTCTTAGGGTGTTTATCTCCCCTTCCCACTGTTTTAAAATAGGAAAATGACTTTTACAGATGGTGCATGTTATGAGCAGTGGCAGTAGAAGTCATTTTCATATTTTAAAACAGCGGGAAGGGGGGGATAAACACCCTAAGCCTGAGGCAGTCTGGAGGGTGTATAAATTTCATCCCACTCGTGAACTCCACTGATCTGCTTTTAATAATGAGTAAAAACTAATCAATACATTGTTGTCGACTTTGTATTGCCACTACTGATAACACGCACATTCTGTTTACTGAGAATGCAGGGAGAAATTGCGGTAGCGGGAAATGAGTTTGCCCAGTAAGAGTCCCGAAGTGTCCCGTGGTTGTCATGTTGGCTTTCTTTACATTAACTGCTATATCTTCTCAATTTAAGTTAATTGCTCTTCCATATACATTGGTTAATTGTTTTATTGAGAGGAAAATATACTGGTGGGCTAGGTTTTTCAATTATATAGCAGCAAATGGATAGCTTGTAGGTTTAAAGTGTTATGTATTACATCAGATTGAATACCATTACCATTAGTTTCTTTTACAACTGAACAGATTGCTAATATTTTATCTACTCCAAAAGCTTACCTTCTGAAAAGCCAATTTCATCTAATTACCTTCATCTAATTTAATTAAGACTATCTCTGTAGATAAAACCACTAACAAATTGAAGTTTCAAATAATCATTAGAAAACACTAATTTACATTCATGACTTATCAAAAATGAAGTGATTATTGTCATACTAATTACTCACATTAAACTACGAATAATATGAATTTAACTTAGTTAATGCGATTTCTTAAGAATTATGAAACATAAAAAATATCCAAATATAATCTCAAACACTATGATGTTTGTTTTAGAACCCTTGAACTAATTAGTATTTCACCTAATTATTTCTATAAAATTTAGTAACTATTGTTTATAAATGCACTCTAAGATATAACATTGTTTCTACATAGCCATTATGATATGGAGAGATACCAACACGGAGTAGATTTATTATCAGTGCCTAAGTGAACAGGATAGTTTTATCAGTTGCAAGGCTAAGTGCATATTGTAATATAAGTACATATTGTAAGGAATATTACACTTCATGCTGTAAAACTTTTTTTGTGAAAAAATCTTTCAGAAACTTTTATATTTCAGACTTAAGAAAGATAACATTGTTTTATACCTAGTCTTGCAGCAAGGAAAGATAAAACACATAGTAGTTTTATCAGCACTTAAGTAAACAGCAGCTACCTGAATGCATTTTTATCACTTGAGAGTTCAAATTAACAGCTAGAGAGCTATATATGTTGAACCTAACCCCAGGGGCTCACATCTGGTGAGTATGGGTTTGGCACACCCAGGGTCCTGAGCTGGATATCATCATTCTTCTCTTTCTTGGTGATTCCCTTCTCTCTCTCTCTCTCAGGTAATTCAGAATTTTGTAGCATAAGCCTCAGGCTTCCTTGCACCATAAAGCTAATAATAATGTAAATCTAAAATGGTGAAATATGAAATTTAAAAACTACAGCAGTTTTAATTCCTGTTAATTCTAGTAATTTGAAGATATGGGTACACATAGCCTAAAGGATGCAGCTTCAGTTTTCGATGTCATTCTTCTTTTGCTGTTATAAATAATCTTTTCTCTGCTTACTTCCATTAATTTATTTTCAAATTTTTGTTCTCCAATAAATAGATTAAATTTAATGAAAGGGAATTCTTCTCCACTTTGAAAATTTTGAAGAATTGTTAGTTTAATGTCCATCTCATCAGTTAACTTTATCTCTTTATCTCAAAAAACGCCGCTATGCATTTCAAAGTTAATTAATTGGAAATCTTTTTTTGTAAAACAATACATTTTTTAGTAGATAGGAATGGGATAGAATATATTTTCAGGTATTGATGAACTTGGGTTGGGGTTCTCTGTACTTATCCTTAATATCTTCATAAATACTTGTTGCTTTTGCTTGAATGGTCATTAGACTCCGCTTCTGAATCTGATTTTCCGTCCATATTATTAACAGCTGTTCCATCTTCAATATAGCACCTGAACGCTGTTTTGTGATCACTGTTGATCTTAAGTGTGTTGCTCCTTTGACATGTTCTTTTATATGAGCACTGTCCTTTAAAATAGTATTCACTGTTGAAGCAGTGAGACCTAATTCCCTTGCAGTAGATGATAAACTTTGTCCTGCTTCGTACTTAATTATTTTCATCTTCATTTTTAAATCAATTTTGTTTCATTTCCTGGCACTATCACCACTTGCACTTTCCATTGGTTGCTTTCCCTTGTAAATATGTAATAGGAATGAAGAGAAGTTTCTGAAAGTTGTTTTTTATATGATTGAATATTTCAGTGAAGGAGAACTCATTTCACCATAATACCATAATGTAAAAACCCACACAATTGCAGTTATTGGTATTATCGCAAATGCAGTAAGATCAAGCTTACTACCTGTTTATAATTATGATGCACTAACAGAAAAGCCCAATAAACCGGAAAGTGCAAATTGTTTTTATTATCTTATGGTCGTGACCTCCGGAAATAGTCTTGAGAAAAATAACAACAAAGGCATTGAAAATTGAATCTTATAATGGGAACATATAATAATGATGAAAGGGTAGTGCAATTTCCATTATAAATATGACTTTTAGAGAGATAAATAGCTTAGTTATATAGCAAAATTTCAACTTCCCAAGGACTTGGAATGAATTACAAAAAAAAAAAAAAAAAAAACCACAATGTATTGTTATTGGGTTCACATTACGATATTTTCACAATGCCTCCCATATCCTTACAGATGCAAAATACACTTCCATTTTTCTTTTCAGTTTGCACCAGCCAGCAAAAACTTAGGTGAAGTTGAATTTGCATAAGTCAAGTATTACATAAGTCGGGGAATTCCTGTATGTTAACACATATCACATAATTTTTTCTTTGTGATTATTTACCTGTAAACATACTAATCTTAACATATTTTATCCACCAATAATGTTCTTTAATAGTATTGTCAGTTTCAACATGTTTCTTCATATAGATTAGATTCGGTGTTTATCTAATTTATTTTCCATTATCAGTAAAGAGCAAATTGAACTTTTTCATAGCAATAAACATTAATAGAAATATTATTTTGCTTTTGAACTTAGGAATATCACCTTGTGAAACAGGAAAAGGAATATTTTTAAAATTTAATGTACAATTAAACTTGGTTATAACGAGCTTCAAGGGACCAACAAAATTTCCTCGTTATAACCATTACTTGCTATATCAGTGATGAGTGAAATCTTCTCCTTTATCTTCGCCTTCTTCCCACATTTATATGGGGTCGGGTTTCCATCCTTAATTCTTTTCCTCCATTCCTCCCTATACTGGGCTTCCTCTCTCCTCCATCCTCTCTCTTTTAAATCCCCTGCCACCTTGTCCTTCCATCTCAGCTTAGGTCTCCCACTCTTCCTCTTCCCTATCACCTCCAACTTTTCGCACCTCTTCCCCACATACTCCTCACGTCTTCATTCCACATGTCCAAGCCACCTCAACCTAGATTCCAGCATTTTTTTACTCAGAGGACCCACCTTAACCGTACCTCTGATGTAGTCATTTCTTATCCTGTCCTTCCTTGTCACACCACACATCTATCTTAGCATCCTCATCTCTGCCACTTCCATATTCTTCTCCTGGGCCCTTGTAATCGCCCATGTCTCAGCACTGTACATCAGTGTGGGTCTAACAACAGTTTTATACAACCTTCCCTTCATTCTGCAACTTACTTTCTTATCACACAGCACCCCACTCATCTTTCTCCAGTTCAACCATCCACATTACGCTCTATGCTATATTTCTGCACCCAATCCTCCATCCCTCTGAACATTAAATCCAAGATACTTAAATTTCGAAACTGATGGTAGCTTTTCTTCCTGCAGTTTTATAGAACTCTCATCTCCATTCAATGCCATATATTCTGTCTTTGTTCTGTGAAATCTACCTCCTGTTTTTTTAAATTCCCAATAACGTGATAAAAAGACAGTCAAAAAACAAAAAAATATTACGGGGAAAAAAATGTTAGTACTGTATATACCTACATATTATTTGTATTAATATGCTTATATTCGGTTTTTAAATCAATCCAGCCAGTGGTTGTTACATAAAAAATCATCAAATCCAATTGTTTAGAAAATTTTTCCGCTTGAGCCTTCAAGGTCGGACTGTCTATTGAAAATCCAGCACTTTTTTTTGTGAACCACTGAAGCAGTGCTTCATCGATGTTTATAACCTCGTGCTTTCTAAATTTTATTATTTTTTGGTTATGTTCTTTTACAGTGCCGATATGTAAACATGTTTATTCTTCCATAATGTCGATACTGTTGAAGAGGACAAAGAAAACTTTTTACACTCTTTGACATTTTTCGCACCACGTTCTAACTCACGAATAATTGACTTTTTCGTGAATCGAGAGACACTTTCTTTTGTTTGTAGATGTTTCCATAGGAACGGTTCATTTCTAACTGATTTTACTTTAAAATGACAGTAAAGTGTTCTGCACACAAAGTTCTTAGAAGTCCCAAAATGCATACAAATTTCTTAGAAGTCCCGTTTCCAAAATTCTTAGAAGTCTCGAAAATAAATTTATGGTTCGGTGAATACAAGACAATCTGTAAATAAGATAATGCAGTATTGTATAGCCCCCATTCCCGAAAGGACAAGGTCATAAACTGGCCACTAATCTGATTCAGGACACAACTATTCCTGTTCCACCTTGGACATACATTTCTGCCTCTCGCAATGTACATTTTCTTCAGTGTGGGAAAAATATCATACCACCTTGCAATATCAGGCAGTTGCACTTAGCTCATGCTACTCTGAACTCCCGTGCCTGTAAAATCTATACTGACGGATCGAAAACTGCGAGTGCAGTAGGTGCTGCTTCAGCCTCACTACCATTAGCCTGCAGCGCCTTTACTGCTGAATTATATGCTATCAAGTTATCACTTGGTAAAATTATTGAGCCAAAAATCCCACCTGCCATAATTTACACAGACTCCCCAGTGCTGTGTTTGCCCTAAGGAAGAATTTCTCATCTTTCCATCCAATCTTGAAATGTCGACCGGGCTAGCCAGGTGGGTAAAGTGCCTGCCTGGCAACCCAGAGGTCGTGTGTTTGAATCCCGCCTTGGGCTTGGATCAGAGTAAAATGCAAAAAAACTTTGGGAGGTGCATTATGGCCACAGAAGCTGATGTGCCAACAACTAACTAAAAAAAAAAAAAAAAAAATCTTGAAATACATTCATTCCCAATTAATCTCGTGCAGCGTGTCCAATCAGTTTTTGCTGGATCTCTGGGCATTCTGGCATTCCAGGAAATGAAAGTGCTGATATTTCCAATAAACATCCTCAACCCGCTCTCTCACAACATCCTCATGTTCCTTACAGCGACTATAAGCCTATCATTTGCAAAGCATGCTTCGACAACTGATCACAGATCTTGAAAAGTAACACCAACAATAAACTTTACCAGATAAAACAAGATCCAAAGCTGTGGCATTCTAGCTTCCGATGAAACAGAAGAGGTTCGGGCCCGTCACCACCAAATACGGAGGATGCGGAAAGGTCAGGGAATGACCACCGCATATCCTGGAGCAATATGGCCTTAGTTGCTAATGCTCCTAAAAAAAAAAAAAAAAACTAACCTAATTGATTTTGAAGCAGAAAATATGAAAAAGAGATAAATTTATTAAAAGGGGAGACTTTTTAGTCATTTTTTTGCTTAACTTACATATTATTTTCTTAAAATTGTAAATAATTTTATTTTTTCAATTTTTGTGGTTTATTTTAGGAAAATGAACAATTTTAAAGATAAATGGATGTATTTTTATAGCGTTTTTTTTTTTTTTTTTTTTTTTTTGTGTTTGTAAAAGGGAAAAGTGTCCTAGCATCCCAATTTTCTATACTACTCAACAATATAGCAGTACATTGTGATTGCTGCAAATACCATATCAGTGTACATTGGGACTGTTGCAAATCCTCAAATAAAAGAATCACCTAGTGGGTTCTTTTATTTGCAGATCATTAATGGAATAAGTGTTGCTGCTGAGAAAGAAATATATATTCATTTCAATTTAATTTCATTTGGTCTTCATTCGTTACAATGGAATTCCTGACTTGCAGCTTGTTAGATTTAAAATTAACTTGTTTAGAACTGTACCCTTAATCAGTCAGTGATTGCAATTCTCCCCATGCTACTTCCTGTGGGATCAGTGTTTTCTGTCATTGAACATATTATTCTGCTGTCTGATGCATGAGTGTAGACCCTAGAATTGAGCTGTATTGCTGAGTGCTTGATGGGTCGCATTTTTGATGATGGCACTTCTACTAAAAGACAGAAATCAGAAGATATATCAGGTTCAACATCTTGTTACCAGATAATTCATGCCATAGTGAGAAGCCCTTAGGAAAAATGTCACCCTTCTTTATCCAGAAGGTTTGGAAGGGTTGGCAGGCTCTCCTAAATATGTCAAAACAGCTCTGCTCAGGCGACATACTTGTGCAGACCAGAAGTGGCAAATATTCAGAACAGCTCCTCCAAGCTACATCTATGGGGAGATGCCAATTAAAGTTGCCCCACGAAATGCTGAACTTATTCCGTGGTGTTATTCATCGCCGAATGGAATCTCATGGAAATACCTGAACTCTGTTCTGAATTAAAACCCCAAGGAGTGGCAGCTGTAAAACGAATATTCATGTGTAGGGATGGGAAACTTGTTCATACTAGAAACAATTCACCAATGTCTCTTAATGAGATCAAAGCAGGCTGTATAAATTGTCCAGTGATCCAGCTGTCCCAAATCCTCTGTGCTAGAAATATGGACACTTGCAAATGGCCTGTCATGGAGTCCTTGCATGCACTCGATGTGCTGCAAAGGATCATGAATCCACATCATGTCCAGCTACAAAACCCACCTGCATTAACTGCCAAGAACACCCTGCATACTCACAAGCATGTCAGAAGTGGAAGGAGGAAATGGACACAAGGCAGCATCCAAAGTGATAAATCCAAGGCTGAGTAAAGTATTTGAAGGCAAATGAAAACTCTTCCTTTCATAACACTACCATTGTGTGTAAGGACAGACCTGGGGCTGGACTTGCCCATTGACAAATTGCCATTCTTATGGGCAACCAGACCTTAATTCCATAGTGTGGCGCTTTCCACTAACTTATAAGCTGTAGCAGTTTGCCTTATGGTTGGATTTTCATTAACAGTGTTCCATTTACAGTGAAACTTCCCTTTAATGGACAGCCATGGGGAACGAAAATCTGTCCGTTAGAGAGAAGTGTCCGCAAACAAGAAGTCTGAGGGAGAAAAAAAAAGAAAGAAAAATTGTTAAACATTTAATGTAAAATTAAATTAAAATATATACAGATTTTGAACAATATTTTTGTAAATAATATACAATTACATACACAAGAGATAAAGAAAAATCGTTAAACATTTAATGTAAAATTAAATGAAATTATATACAGATTTTGCACAATATTTTTGTAAATAATATACATACAATTGTGCTATGCATATTATGACTTTATCTTAAGAAAAATACATACAGTAATCAATTATTTTCTTCTGCACCTTCTTCCGGCTGATAATTTTGTTTTCAGCATTTGTTTGGAGCAAAGAAACCATCGAAAGTCCTTCAGTATCTTCTTCAGCGGCGGAAAACATTTTTAAACGATTGATTTGTATGAGTGCTTCTTCTATTTTCATCGGTGGTTCGTCATTCATCCTCATGGGGAACTTTGAAAAATATCGATGATAATGTCGTTGATATCTAGAGCACCATCTTCTGTAGTGAGGTTCGAGTCTATATCTTTGTAGCCAGGGTCACTTGTAGCGGAGCCGACCGGGCTAGCTGGGTGGGTAAAGTGCCTGCCTGGCAACCCAAAGGTTGCGGGTTCGATTCCTGCCTCGGGTTTGGATCTAAGTACTGCAAAAACCCTGAGCATTATGGACACAGAAACCTATGCGCCAACAACTACCAAAAAAAAAAAAAAAAAAAAAATTGTAGCGGAAGTATTGTACATTATCAATAGATGTTGAAGTTCTTGTTCTTCTTGGTGCTCCACATTACTGTTCACAACTTCAATTTTTGCGTTTGAGAAGCCAGACTTTACAAAACAGTTCATGACAGTTTGTTTTCTAATTGTGTTTACTGAAGAGGAAATCCATTGAATCGCATCTAGGATGCTGAGTTTCTTTGCAAGGTCACTCGCACATGTTACATCGTTCATGTTTGCAATGAGATGTCTTAAAACACGTTTTCTGTAGTGAAGTTTAAAATTTTTTATTATCCCTTGATCCAAGGGCTGACACTCTGCAGATGTGTTTGGTGGTAGAAAAACAATTTGAATGTTGGACAATTCAATGTGTGGGTGAGATGCAGCATTATCCTTGAAAAGAATAATTTTTCTGTTTTGACGAATCATGTTTTGGTTAAAGTGACTTATCCATTCGCTCATGATATCTCGTGTCATCCACGCTTTTTTATTAGACTTCCAGTCAACATTCAAAAGATTCAACTTTATGCCCTTGAAACAATGAGGATTTTGTGGTTTTCCTATAACAAGAGGTTGTTCAAAGTCTCCCAGCATATTTGTACACAATAGTACAGTCAAGCGTTCCTTAGAAATTTTTCCGCCCTGGCACTTTTCGTTTTTTAGACTCATTGTTTTTTTCAGGAAGAGCTTTAAAAAACAACCCTGTTTCGTCACAGTTGTAAATATCCTTAGCTTCAAAATCACAACATAAATCTTCCAGTTTGACGGTCCACTCTGTTACAACCCCAGTATCAACAGATCCACCTTCACCACTTACGGTTTTCCAAGAAATTTTACGCCGAGTTTTGAACTTGTCTAGCCATCCCACAGAAGCTTTGAACTCATTTACTCCCATATATTTGGCAACCTCCAAAGCCTTTTCCCTAATAATAGGCCCATTAATGGGAATTTTTTAGCATGTACGCTACAGATTTTTAGTCCAACAGTTTTCGGCGGGAATGATTTTTGAACCTGATCATTTCCGTGTTGCCAAAATTGTTTGAGCAGTTCATTTTTTTTTCTTTAGGATGTCACTTACCTGTATCTTCCCGATTTTGAATTTTGCAGCGAGATTGCAAACACTATTTTTTTGCCGATCATACGCATTAATGAGTTCGACTTTATCTTTTAAAGTTAAATGTTTACGAGAAGACATTGTGCACTTCAAACGACACTGAACAAAACTGAAAACTGAAACTCAAAAGACGAAAGGCCGACAAAATTGCCCCCCCTGCACACACCGAATTCATCAGAAGTTTTATGCATGCTTTAAAATTCTTGAAAAAGGGTTTAGAACCGTGACGTAAACCTTGATAAAATTCAGAGAATCAGAAATAGAAAATAAACACACGATTGAGGCAATACGTGGAAGAAACGTTCCTAGAAAAAGGGCCATGATCTCGCCCGCTGTCTGTTATTGGGAGATCAAATTAAGTGCTAATCTAAACGAAACAGTGCAGATTGCCTGTCCGCATCCGTTACAGAGAATGTCCGCTAGACAGAAGCTGAAAACACGTTAAAACCAATAGAGGAGAGTTGGGGAATTTGAAAATGTCCATTGTAGAGAGGTGTCCTTTAGGAGAAGTTTCACTGTATTTGCAACCTGGGGCTGACATCTCCCAGACTGACCTTGATGATCTCATGTACTGCTGCTGTTTTTCCCTGTACTACTTCTGGGGAGGTAATAAATGGGCATAAGAACCTGTGTGGTAGTGCTAGATCATGTCGTGTTACAGAAAGTCCTCAAACAAGAACTACGATCTTGTTTATGGCTATAAAAGAATTACGAACTATGTTCTTTGATCCAGGCAACAAACCACCACTTTTTTGGCTAGACCTTGGCTTCCCAGGGCTTACTCCTTGCGTAACTGTCCCACTCACACAAAAAAGCAAGGCTTAAGTTCTGCAAATTGCAGAACGAACTTAAGAACTGTCTGGAGAGTAGGCACAAGTGAGGTGATCTAAGATCTGAGGTGTATAAGACCTTGAATGAGTGGAGCAAGCTGAATGCTGATGGGATTCTTCCTCTTGATCAGATTAAGAACCTGAGGGGGCACAGTTTCAAATTGAGGAAAGACAGCTGTAGAAAAGATGTGCAGAAATTTTTCTTTAGCCAGCAGTCAATTGATTGGTAGAACAGACTTCCATCTTTTGTTGTGGAAGTTGATAGCCTAAATAAATTTAGGCTATCACAAATACAACTGTTACCTTATGGGAATGTGGCGCTCGCTTAGAATGAATGGAGGGGTGAAATGGGAGTTTTTTTTGGTTGATGCTGCATAAGCTTGCTTTCTTGCATCGTATGCCTCTAGTAATGCTAATGCATTCTGATGGGTGTCTATGAGAGTTTGAAGAGTATGGTAGATGCCTTCAAAGTTGGATGTTTTAAACAGCACTTCAGATTCATCAAATTTGTTTACTATACTCCTAGCACTGGTGTACATGCAAGTATACATGCACCTATTCTTACTCTTAGTTACCCTAACACAACCCATGTATTTACTTGTTCCATGATGACTCCCAGCAGCTCTTGAAATCCCCATTACCTTGCTTTCCAGGCTGCTGCTCATTCCAGTAGAAGCAGTGCAAGAATCACTTTCACCTCTGCCTGTGGCTACTGTTAATCTATTAGTCTGTGATTTCCCCCCCCCCCCCCACAAGCTAGCAGTTTTCCAACCTACCTAACACTGCCTCGATAGCATCAGCAAATATTCTTGCACCCTTTATATTTAAGTGTATCCCATCATTGTAAAAAAAAAAAACAATATCTCCTGTTATCAGTAACAATAACATAGCAGTAACTTTCCCTTAATAACCCACTGCTCTAATTTGTATAGTATTTTATGTGCAAGAGTATCAAAAGTTTTTTCTAAAATCCAAGAATATGACAAGGATTCTCAGTGGGAAATGTTGCCCCGAAGGGGTCAAAAATTGGGTTGGGGGCAGAAATCACTGGTATTGGAATGGTTTGTGGCCCTACAAAGTTCCACCATACCCGACAATTTCATATTTCTTAATATTTAATTTCTCTCATTGGATTTTCTTTTCCCCTGAGACAACTGATTTTTAACATATGGGTATATTATATTAGGAGTGAGTGAGAAATTTTGATACAGGGAAGCTAGTAGGTATGATTTTATTCTACTAACTTTGCTTTTCACAGGCATTAAATGTCTAAGTGCTTTCAGAGGTAATGTCTCCGCAATCCTTGGCGTTTGCACCTTTAAGACAGTTATGACCTCAGTTTCGGTGTGAGTGTGGTTTCTTTTCTTTTGTTTCGTTGGTCAATATATGAGGCATGCATGGGATAAGGAAACATTTCAGTCATTGTTTCTGCTTTCTAAGCGACAATTAATGCTGATTTATTGTTTCCTTGTGGAAGTTGTTTATTTTTGATACACAGTGCTTTTGTGAATGACATGGGCTGTGAGAGTTAAATAAAAGTATTTTATATTTTATTATTTAATTCTTTGTAGTTATTCAACCCATCATCAATCATGTCAAGTGTTGGAAAGAAAAAGTTTCAACAGTATCTGGATGAATATCAAGCTTATGGTTTTATTGAAGTCTATTCGACTCAAGACAGCCTATGTGTCTGTCTTATGTGTAATAGTTATTTTTCAAATTGAGCTATGAAACCATCAAGACTTTTAGATCACTTAAAAAGGAAACATCCTGATAAAGTTGGTAAACATATTGAATATTTAAAAAAATTTAAAACAAAATTTTGAGCAATGTAACACTTATTTCCTTATTTAAGAAGAACACACAAACAAATTACAATGGAATAATTGTGTCTTATAAAATTGCAGAAATTGTTGCAAAAACTGGTAGTGCTCATACAGTGGCTGAGACTGTTATACGATTCACATTAGAGACTGCAGTTCAAACAGTGATGCATCAAAATCCTTCCAGTATTTTACAAGCATTGCCATTGAGCAACGAAGACAAATCGATCAGATGTCAGTTAACATTGAAGAGCAGCTAATTGACAAACTAAAAAAGAGAAATTTTCTATTTAGATTTAATCCACAGTTACTGACAATAAGCCCATTCTAATGGCATACGTTCGCTATTTCAATGATGATTGTAAATTGCAAGAAGAGATGTTGTTTGTAAAATCTATAGAAACTGACTGTACTGGAGCATTCCACATATAAACTATGGCTTGGGCTGTGGGAGGCTTGCTCGGTATTTTGAATGTTATGTACTGGAGCATCTATTTTTGCTGCTGTAAAAACATGGTTTGACAAAAAACAAGTACCATCGGAAAATTTGGTATCCTGTGCCATTGATGGTGCTACCTCGATGGTTGGAAGACATAAAGGATTTATAGCCCACCTAAAGGAAGTACAGGTGACCCCTGCTTAACGCTGATAATGCGTTCCGGAAAAACAGAGTGCTAAGTGAATCCGCGCTAAGCGAGCGCCACACTCCCATAAGGTAACATTTGTATTTGTGAATTGTGGTCGGTGCCATGGGATATTTCCTAATCAATAATGAATGACAGTGAAAAGATGCACAAATGTCGGTCAAAATATTTGTACATATAAAATATTCTGCATTACATAAGTATATAATTATATGGTAACTACTTACATATCAAAATTAAACTTAAAATTCCAATTAAAATCATGAATTTAATTGATCTAAATTGATTTAATTTAATTGATGAATTTAATTATGAAAAATGTTGATTTTGGGTTGAACTTTGGCCCTCTTCCAAATAAACTAAAAGGGGTATTAATTTTAAACCCCCCACAGTTTAATTACCACCCAACAATAAAGTCAACCGATCCTTCGCTGCTTTGAAACCTGGCATGTTTTTTTCTTCTTTCAATATGAAACTTCTTTTAGGCATTATTTTCCACAAAAGTCCTGCTTCATCTATGTTATAAACTTGTTGAGAAGTATAACACACAATACCCCCTCTTCAATAATTTTAACAAGTTCTTTTTTGAAAGTTTCAGCTCCTTGATCTGCACTTGCGGCTTCTCCCTGGATTTTAAATCTATTCAACCAGCCCTTACTAGTTTTAAATGGTTCCTATTTTTTTTTTAGGTGAGTTTTCTTCAGATCATCATATAGGCTAATCTCTCTCTCTCTCTTTTTTATTATTTATAATATTTAACTTAACTGAATTCTGCATTGGATATTATCTTCAATAAAATTAGTTAGTCTTTCCATTTCAATCCTAATAGCCGGCCTAGACCTAGTTGCTTGCAGTGGAACAGCTATCTTTCCCGCTGCTAAAATTAATTCATTATTTTTTTATAATTGTTCTTACAGTTAAACTTGCAAGTCCTAAATTATGGCACACATCCGCTTGTCTTTGACCGGATCGATTCGCTTCAAAACGTCTAATTTAATATTCAAATTCAGTAGTATTTTTCTTACATTTAAAGTCTTCGTACTGCGCCCAGACGTTGTTGCTTTTTCATTCTTATTGGCCATTATTAACTCTTTGAAAATGTCACTGCGTTGGTTGCATTAATTACGATACAATGTTCAAGTAAACTGTCCGTTACGCATGATGTCTAATACTGTACTGAGTGATGACTAGACTGCAGATAAATGCATATAATGCAAATATTACAAGCAATATACTTGATCATTTTTTAAAATGCTGATCTCAGAACTACATAACAAGTCACTGTACTGCAAGAAAGGGTGCAAGAATATTTGCTGATGCTATCGAGGCAGTGTTAGGTGGGTCGGAAAACTGCTAGCTTGGGGGGAGACAAAGACCAATAGATTGACAGTAGCCACTGGCAGAGGTGAAAAAGATTCTTGCACTGCTTCTATTAGAATAAGCAGAAGCCTGAAAAACAAGATGCATGATATTTCAGAGAAGTGAAGCCAGTCGACATCGCTGGACAGTGCTTTGTTGAGTCAGTTTGGTGTGACATAAGCACTGGGAGATCAAAATTGAGAGTAGGAGTGTGCTATAGGCCTAATGACTCTGATGAGTATAATAAGAAACTGTACAGGGAAATAGAGTGGGCCAGTAAATCAAGAGAGTCTTATAATGGGAGATTTTAATTTCCCAGATATTGACTGGAATTTGGGGGCTGGTCACTCTCACACTACAGGGCTTTTGTGGATTTATTGGATGATTGTTTTCTACATCAGCATGTTCGGGAGGCAACTAGAGGGAGTAATACTCTTGATTTGATTATCAGCAGTGATTCTTCATGGATTAAGAATCTGCAGATAAATGAACCACTAGGTGGCAGTGATCACAGTGTGCTGAAGTGGGATTTACTCAAAGAGATAACTACCATTAGGGGTAAAGGGAAGGGTTATTGCTTCCGTAAAGGCGACTACGATGGACTGAGACAGTATTTAAATTCTATACAGTGGGACCAACTGATGATGTTACCAACAGCAAATTCAAAATGGGAAGCAGTCAAAGAACTTATATTGGAAGCTACTAGGCTTTACATACCAACTAAGAAATATTGTTCAAGGTTTAGGCCAAAATGGATGTCAGATGAACTAATGAGGCATATGGCAGAGAAGAAAAATGCATGGGATACTTACAAATTAACACATGACACAGAAGCCTATGATATATACAAGTTGATATGCAACCAAGTTACAAAGGAGGTTAGGCAGGCGAAGGCAGATTACGAGAAATCCTTGGCAAGGGATGCAAAGAAAAACAGCAAAGAGTTCTTTACTTATGTAAACTCTAGAAGGAAGGGGATGAATCAGATTGGTCCACTTGATATTGATGGGTCAACTGTTGATGATCCTGCTCAGGTAGCTAACAAACTGAATGAATATTTTGCATCGACATTCACACATGAGGAGTTATTCAGCGAGGGGAATGCCAGAGGTGTATTCAACTCTAGCAGTAAGCTACAGAATCTTGAAATAACTGGGAGTAAAGTGGAGGAGAAATTGTTGAAGATAAACACAAGAAAGGCACCCGAGGTGGATGGGATCTATCCAGTTATATTAAAGGAGGCAGCAAAGGAAGTAAGCAAACCCTTAGCCATAATTATGAGAGCTTCCTTGGACTCAGGGGAGGTACCCATAGACTGGAAATGTGCAAATGTGACCCCAATTCACAAAGGAGGATCAAAGGCTGACACAAGTAATTATAGACCTGTGAGCTTAACTTCTGTTCCAGGAAAATTAATGGAGGCACTGGTTAAAGAAGCACTGCAGGATCATTTAGACAAGACTTCAGTTATAGCTCAGACACAGCATGGTTTTGTTAAGGGGAAGTCTTGCCTGACCAATTTGATTGGATACTATGATGCAGTCACAAAAGAACTGGATGCAGGGAATAGCTTTGATATTATATACTTGGATCTTAGAAAGGCTTTTGATACTGTTGCACATGGAAGACTGTTGCACAAATTGGAGCAGTGTGACATTGGAGGCAAATTGCTGCTATGGATAAAGGGGTGGTTGAGGGGGAGAAGACAGAGAGTGGTAATCAATGGACACTGCTCATCGTGGACTAATGTTATTAGTGGAGTCCCTCAGGGCTCAGTGTTGGGTCCATTATTGTTTTCTGTATTTATAAATGATATTGATGATGGTATATCAAGCTTAATGTCCAAGTTTGCAGACGATACAAAGGTTGGCAGGGTTGTCAAGGACACTACTGACACTATGCTGCTGCATCAGGATCTGGAAAGGTTGAGCAGATGGGCTGAGAGGTGGCAAATGAAGTTTAACATTGACAAATGTAAAGTACTACACATGGGAAACAGCAACCCCAGAGCAACGTATCAACTCTGTGGTACTACACTGACAGTGGTAGAGAATGAAAGGGACTTGGGGGTGGTTGTGCAGGCAGATATGAAGTTCTCTGAGCAGTGCAGACAGGCTGCAAGAGTAGCTCATGGAGTATTGTCAATGATATACAGGAATTTTTCCAGCAGGGATAAGGAGGTGATTATTCCCTTGTATAAGGCAATGGTCAGGCCATACCTAGAGTACTGTATACAGGTCTGGAGGCCTTATTTCAAGAAGGATGTAGAGCTGCTGGAACGAGTACAGAGAAGGGCAACAAGATTAGTGAATAGAACAAAGGGGTGCTCGTACGAAGAAAGGCTTAAGTTTTGCAAATTACAGTGTCTGGAGACTAGGCACCAGTGAGGTGATCTGATAGAGGTGTATAAAGCCTTGAATGGTTTGAGCATGCTCAATGCTGATGGGATTCTTCCTCTTGCTCAGAATAATCACCTGAGAGGGCATAAATTCAAATTGAGGAAAGACAGATGTAGGATAGACGTGCGGAAATTTGCCTTTAGCCAGCGGGTGGTTGGTTGGTGGAACAGACTTCCATCCCTTGTCGTGGAGGTTGATATCCTAAATAAGTTTAAGGCTCAGCTGGACAGGTATTTTGAACGAACAGAGGGGTGAAGTCGAAGTGGGTTTTTTTTTTTTGGCTGATGGTGCATAAGCTTGCTTTCTTGCATCAAATGCCTCTACTAATGCTAATTAAATTGGCACGCAAGAGAATTTCACCGAGCATGGGAATATTTCTCAAGTCGTCGTGGGAAACGTTTTAACCGTATTTTTATATTCATTTTCAAGCTATCGACTCCATCAAATGAAACGATTTCGTTAAATATGCCAAAAATGCAATCTGTAAAAGAGCGTTATAGTGATCTGTGACAGCGTTATAGTCAGATACGGGTTATAATATAAGAACAGGGTTATAGTGAATTAGTAAAGTTATATGTAAAGTGAACTGCGTTATAAAGGGGGCCTGCTATATGTCCCGAAGTGAAGTTCTTGCAATCTGCTGCATTGTTCACCAACACCATTTGGTTGCAAAAAATATTAGTCCAGTTCTTTATCAATCTCTCAGTATAGTTATTAAAACCATCAATAAAATAAAGTCACATAGCAAATATGATCACCTTTTCAGAAAATTGTGTTGATAATCAAGGGCTTCTTTTACATACAGAGGTCAGATGGCTCTCTAAAGGAAACTGTCTAACAAGATTTGTAAACTTTTTTGATATGATAATTAGTTTTTTAGAAAGCGAAGGAGACAGAAAGAAGGAGACAGAGCAAAGGAGATCAGCAAACACAAAAACAACATACACTATATGGCTTAGATTTTTCGAAAGCAATGAAGTATCACTTCAACTTCAAGGGAAATTAAATTTGCTGAAGACTGCAAATGCATAATAAAGGCCTTCACTGAAAAACTAGAAAGATTTGAAAGCAATTTAATGAGAAAACAATTTCATGGTATGCAAGAATTAGTCGAAATTAATGAATCTCTCACCAAGAATGATATTAAGAATTATTCTGATCATTTGTGTTTTTTAAAAGGTGAAATGAAAAAATAGATTTTCAGATTTATTTTCTTTTGAAGTGAAGCCATAGGTGTTAGATCCAACTGGATGTGATGCCTGTTCTGCTAGTGAAGAAACTCAAGAATCCCTTTGTACATGGCCACTGTTAGGCTGCATCTCGAGTACTGTGTACAGATCTGGCACACCCAGTGTCCTGAGTTGGATATCATCATTCTTCTCTTTCTTGATTTCTTTCTACTTTTCTCTCTCTCTCTCTCTCTCTCTCTCTCTGGGTAACTCAGAAATTTTTTTTTGGCTGGTGCAGCATAAGCGTTGGGCTTCCTTGCACCATATGGCTATTAATAATAATAATAATAATAAAAGAACAACTCAGTGAATTAAAATGTAATGAATAATGCAAATATAAATTCTGAAAAGGTGGAATTATTATTAGCCATATAGTGCAAGGAAGCCTGAGGCTTTTTTTTTTTTTTGGCTGCATCAGCCAAAAAAAAAATTTTCTGAATTACCGAGAGAGAGAGAGACAGAGAGAGAGAGAGAGAGAGAGAGAGAGAGAGAGAGAAATAGAAGGGAATCACCAAGAAAAAGAAAAATGATGATATCCAGCTCAGGACCCTGGGTATGGCTGAGTTGTGTGGATCAAAAACAACAACTTTTTTATCCAACAATGTGGTCTGAAATTTCCAAAGTACTTCTATGTTTTCCAATGTCTTATATGGTTGAAAGAGGTTTTAGTTCAGTAAATAAAATATTAACAAAGGAAAGAAACAGAATTGATATTTGTTCAAGAGGAGACATTAGGATTAACTTACTAACATCATACCGAACACTGAACTTTTAGCAAAGAAGCATCAGACTCAGGGATCCCAATGAATAAAAAAGAGTAAGTATAAAGTATTTTCTTGTTTAAAATTTTCATGAGGGGCAATTAGGAAAAACAATTGTCTAAAAAAGCTCTTTAAGGGGCAGTAATTAAAAAAGGTTGAATAACACTGGTATATGCTATCAAAATTATTTTTTGCATCCAGTTCCTTTGTCATCATATCATAGCATTCAATCAAATTGATCAGACAAGACTCACCCCTAAGAAATCCATGCTGTGTCTGAACTATAACTGCAGTCTTGTCTAGACGATCCTGCCTTGCTTCTTTAACCAGTGACTTCATTATTTTCCCTTGAACTAACATGTCTGTAATTACTCATGTCACCCTTTGATCCCACTTTGTGAATTGGGGATACATTTGCACGTCTAGTCCACAGTGACTTTCCGTGAATCCAAAGCTGTTCTGATAATTTAGACAAGTTTTCTTCAAACTTTCAACCTCTACTTAATCCTTTTCTCTAAATATTATTTCTGTGGAATCCTACTCAGTTAATGTGATTTTAGATATATAAATGACTTAAAATTTTAGAATCATAATATGTACTTTACTAAAACATTAATTATTATGATTATAATGGTGATGAGAAGAAGTAGAAAGGGTCTGTATGATAACAACAGCTCAGCCTGCATAAAAGCCAACTAGAAACAATAGTATAAAAATTAACCCTTCAATAAATTTATTCAATATAATAATAATTGACGATATAGAATACAAAATCAATAAATAATGATTATATGCCATACTGGAAACTGTAAAATTTTTATTACCATCTGAAATTAGTAATTTGTTGTTCACGACAATATACTCAAATTAATGGCTTGCATTTGTTTGTAAAGATCATCAAAATTTGGAGTTATTGAGGTTATTTGCAAATGCATTTCTGGTTCAGCATCTAATTTGTTTCTATACTTTGTTTTTGTTCTTGTATATGTGGAAAAGGATCTTTCGCAAAGATAAGTCGTAGTGAAAGACAAAAGAATATCTATTGCTCATTTAGAAGTTTCTTGGTATCCCTTGTACACTCGAAGCCAAAAATCAAGTAGCTCTTGTTCTTTATACTTCACTTTTAATGTCATATCAGTCGATAAATCGATCAGTTGTTCTCTCTCCTTCAGTGGTAAATCAGTTTCTTTAAATTCACGAAATAGATTTTGAACAGAGTTATATGACTGCTTTTGGACTGTAAAATATTCTCTGAACATTTCATGAAGCTGTGATAAGTGTTGCACAATATATTTTTTGTATAGTCTTATAAAGACTGATTTTGTTGAATGCTAAAAAATCATTTAGCCTTTCAATACATTGTGGATATATACTTTCTCCAAAGATCCAGCTTCAAAATCATTGTTTCGATTTTGTAGTTAACTCTAAAGATATGTATTTTGGTTCCTTGCAATGAAATATTCAATTCATTCAAAAGAGTAAATATATATTGGCAAGATAAGCCGTAATTTGCAACCAAATTTCATCCATTAACTTGGATGCAAAAATCATGATTTTGTTGAGACAAAAAAATTCTTACCTCATCCCTCAAATCATAAAATCGACTTAAAACGTTTCCACATGATAACCGTCAGACCTCGGTATGCAAGAGTAATGTCTTACAAACACCAGATAATTCCTTTCAAAGTAATGTAAATAATCGCGAATTCAATTCTCTTGATTTAATAAAATTAACAATTTTAACTACATTGTTAGTACTTATTTTAACTGATCTGGCATTTGTTTCACAGCTAAAGCATGGTGATGAAGGCAGTGTTAAACATCTGAAGGCAAGGGTGGGTGGAACAGACTTCCATCCCCTGTCGTGGAAGTTGATAGCCTAAATAAGTTTAAGGCTCAGCTGGACAGGTATTTCGAACGAACAGAGGGGTGAAGTGGAAGTGGTTATTTTTATTTATTTATGTTACTTTTTTTTTTTTTTTTTTTTTTGGCTGATGCTGCATAAGCTTGCTTTCTTGCATCAAATGCCTCTACTAATGCTAATGCTAATGCTAATGCAATGTTAAACCTCTTATTAATATGAGGAGCTTTGACTTTTATTCATGATATAGCACCTTTATTGCTCCAAGCAGAGACTTTACTCCATCAGTACAAATGTTCAAACACAAATTCACAAGATAATTCATTTTTTCCCATCTATGTGTCGATAATTTCAAAAATATTTTCCTGTGTGGTCCTGTCTGTAAGAGGTTTACAAATAAGAATATCCTCTTGAACATTTGAATCAAAAATGTAATGTACAAGTACGAGTAATATTGCTAAGCCAGCAACATCAGTTGACTCATCTAATTGTAACGTAAAGCTATGTAATGTTTTTTAAACATTTTATTAATTGTTCTTCACAAAAATGTGACATCTGTAATGTGCCTAGCCACAGTTGTATCGTAAAGGAGAATGCTGTTAATTTCTTTTTCACCAATCTTACAAATACTTAAATCTTTTGCACAAGGCTTAATTAATTTTTCCCCAGTTGTGTATGCCTCACCTGCTTTGGTGATCCAATAGCTAACACGGTAAGATGCTTCCAGTGATGCTTTATTTTCAGAATAAATACACTTAGAAAGCATTTTTGTTTTACTTTTCAGCTCCTCACATTTGCATTTAAAATATTCAATATTTTTATCCTTTAAATGTGGGTGATTACTTTCCAGATGTCTTTGCAATTTTGTAGGATTCAAACTGCTATTCTTCACCACTTTTTTGCATTCAGCTTATCTTCATTTCCAGTGCACGTAAATCCAAAGCTTAAATAATTGTCATCATATTTTTGCTTCTTACAAGCATTTACATTTGTAGAAATTTGTCTTTCTGTGCTGTGCACTTGCTTTGTATTTGATTCATGTGACACAGAAGTAGAAAGCAGAGATATTGATTGCACCATTGCCAAACTATTATTACTCCTTCAGCCTTGATAGATTTTAATTTTCCCATTTTTAATCAATTCTCCATTATTGGGGGTTCGCATGTAAAGCAGAAATACCTACAAATGAAAAGAAAAAATATTTGAAAAATCAACTATAATATTTGTAAATGCAAATAAACTAATAAAGCATTAATTAAAAATATGCATTGTGACAATGGCCGAGCCTACTGAATAAATAACTAGAAATACTAATTTAAAGATTAGCCCATTAATAAATTTATTATGAAATATTAATTATATATATATAGAGTGCTTGACTGAATGCATAGCATTAACTTGAAAACTGCAGTATATATTAGTTGTTTAATTTTATTTCTGCGTACTAATATACATCTTATGTATAAATAAGAAAATGAAGTATATATACCTACCATTTCCAAAATTCAGGCCAATTTATATATAAATACACTTTTTGTCACAGTCAGCAGATCAAAATTGTCTATATGCATCAGAAAACCAATAATAATACTCAACTTGAATCAAGCAATGCACAATATTTCTACAGTTGCTTGTAGTACAGCCAAAGTCACAGTAAGAGGTAGCGGAGTGCTTCCGATTAAGGGTCCTAGCAATACGTAATTTATATAGAAAACAAATAGCTCTTTAAAATTGTGTTGTTAAAATTTTTGTTGTCACAATTTGTTAAATTTTTTTTTCTCAAGTGTAACTGCTATTTTAATAAATTTTTCAAATAAGATAATTATGAAAATTATAATTTTTACAAAACTTCAGAAAATGTCTCACAGAATCCCTGGGTTCTGTGAAACCCAGTTTGCATATCACTGATTTAGACTAAAGGTTTGCTTATCTCCTTTGCTGCCTCCCTTATTATAATTGGATAGATCCCATCCACCTCAGGAGTCATTTTTATATTTAACTTCAACAGTTTCTCTGACGCTTTTCTCTTGGTTATGAGAAAAATGTTTAGCTCCCTGTTTGATTTTGATATAATCTTCTGGCATCCTTCTCCCTAAAGAATTCCTCATGTGTGAATGAAGATGCAAAATACTTATTGAGCCTGTTAGCAACCTGAGCAGGATTATTATTTTCTGCTTTTCTTGGTGTTCTTTGCCAAAGGCTACTTCTCCTAATCTGCCTTGGCTTGGCTTATGACTGCCGTAGGCTTCTGTATCACCTGATAACTTATATTCATGGTGGCGAAGAAAAATCAATATTTCATTTGACATCCATTTAGGTCTGAGCATTGAACTGTATGTCTTAGTTGGAATGAAAAGCTTAGTTGCTTGTATGATTTTTTTCCCCTGAGTGCTATCCATTTAGAATTTGTTGTTGTTAACAACATTAGTTGGTCTCACTGTGTAGAATTTCAAAACTGTCTGAGACCACTGTTTTATATATTACAAGAGAAAACCCTTCACCTTACCCTTGATAGTAAATCCCATATTAATACACTATAATCATTGCTACCTAGTTGGTCTTTTATCTGCAGATTCTTAATGCGCAATAACCCCTACAAAATCTTGCTAGTGTGTGGGTGACAAACTGGCCAGTTTCTGTCAATATCTGGAAAGTTAAAATCCTCCATTATAAGATATTCTGATTTATGGCCCACTCTTTTTTTTGTACAGTTGTTCATTGTACACATTACAGTCATTCAGCCTCTCAATTTTGTTTTCCCTGTGACTAAAGATGTCACACCAAACTGACTCAACGTTGCACTGGTCACCCAAGTTAACTGAATGCACACTGCCTTAGATTTTATGTGCTTATTAGCGAAGAGCATAATCCTCCCTTCTCCTCTTAGCCCTTTCTGTATACTTTGTACTCCCCATATTAAATTGTTCATCCCTTATGTTGGAGTGACATTATATTTCTCATTTCCCCACAGTTCTGCATTTGATGGTTTGGCCAGCACTTCAAATTCATCAAATTTTATTTGCTATGCTTCTACCTTTGGTGTACATGCAAGTATACATACGTGTGTTCTTACTATTAGTTACCCTAACACAATCCATATATTTACTTGTTCCATGATGACCAGAGCATGCCTCTAAATCCCTGGTATCTTGCTTTCTGTGGCTGTCGTTAATCTATTAATCTTTCAAGCTAGGAGTTTTCTGATCTACCCTAAGACTGCCTCGATAGCATCAGAAAATATCATTGCACCCTTTCTATTTAAATGTATGGCGACCCTGTAGAAGTTCTCTCCTGTTAGCAAACACAGACCATGCTGTGAAAAATTCTACCTCATGAGGCCGTGCACACTCTCTCCAGAGCCGAATCGAACAAGGCTCTCATCATGTACTCCCTCTAATCGTGTCTGAGCAGAATTGCAGGCACCTCTTTAGCTAGGTGGACAGGAGCAGCAGTGTGTATCACATGCTTCTTGATTAGATTGGGGTTTGAGCCCATGACCACTGCATATCCCCGGAGCAATATGGCCTTATTTGCTAATGCTCCTAAAAACCAAATAACAACAACAGCAGCAGAATTGCAAGCACTTTCAAATTTAACCTTAATTTGCGACTTTTTCTCAATGTTGCTGTGTACTTTTTAAGTCAGTCCACAGATCTCCAGCTTTTAATGTTATTAGTGCCACTTTGTACAATGTGTTTTGGAGATTTTCTATATATTCCAAGATGGCTTTTCAAATTGTAAAGGTAGCTACAGATGAGAGATCTTAAATTAAACTAGGTAAGAGTGTTTTTCATGATTATTTTTAGTGTTTTTTTGCATTTATGAACGTGCTTGGGTACAATGTGATTACTATAGTGATGATAGCAGTGATGAGGTTATTGTAATAACGCTTTTAAAACTTTTCAGAGGTTTCAAATTTTTGGATATTTTTGTACTAAATGTAGTTATAATAATGGTTTTGATAGCAGGGAAACTAGTGAGTTTAACTTAACTTATTTTTTAGTTTTTAAGGGACTTTTCTTTGTTCCTGACATTGCGATGGACAGGAATTTCTACCCCCACCCCCAAACTACAAACCTTAATAACTTGGGTTCTAAAAGGGCTAGAAGTACAAATAATACATCTTTGGACTCAGTAAAGCATCTTCAACATAGATATTACAACAAAAGTAATGAAAAAAAAAAAAAAAAAAACCAAAATGTGTCTAAAAAAACTGTGATAGTCACAAGGAAGACCTCCCCGAGTTTGAGGTTAACAAAATTCTCAGGGAGAGAACACCTAATGAAGAAAATACAGAGGACTTGGAAAGCTGTCACCAAGGCCCCCTGAGCACAAAAAAAGAATAAGGAAAGAGAAAAATCAACTGGAGAATAAAGAAATAACCAAATCAGAGTCACAAAGGACAGAGGAGAAGAAGAAATTAGAAAGTCTAACAAGAATAATTGATCCAGTGAGACAGACCAAGGAAGTAAAACTCTTTCTTGAAGAGTACATGCACAAACATACAAATAGAATTACATCATTTAGGTTTTTTCATTACTTTTGTTGTAATATCTATGTTGAAGATGCTTTACTGAGTCCAAAGATGTATTATTTGTACTTCTAGCCCTTTTAGAACCCAAGTTATTAAGGTTTGAAGTTTGGGGGAAGGGGTAGGAATTCCTGTCCATTGCTGTTCACTCTACAAATCGCAAATCCTCTCTATCATGGAATATTGTTCCCACATCTGGGGTGGTGCCCCCAAAACCTCTCTCAGGCTTCTAGATTCCATTTAGAAGAGGACAGTTAGGTTAATTAATGATTCATCTCTAACAGAGTCTCTCCACTCGCTTTCTCATAGATGCACTGTTTCTGCTGCATGCTTCTTCTACAGATACTTCCATGGGCACTGTTCTTCTGAATTGGCTTCTATAATTCCCGCTCTCTCTTTCAAAACAGTCCGAACACGTGCCGCCACCAGCCAACATCCATTTACTGTCCAACTTCAAACCCACAGAACCAACTTTTCACATCCCTCGTTTATTCATTCAACTGCTGTTTTCTGGAACAACCTTCCTTCAAATGTATTTCCTGAAAATTACAGTCTACAGAAGTTCAAGTCTAATGTCAGCAAATATCTTCTTCTTTCGTCTTCTCAACCTCCAACCCAAGCACGGTACTAAGTACTATAGGTTCTAATACCTCTCGTGTTTGGGGGTTTCATTAAAAAAAAAAAAAACACATCTGCCATCAGACTGCAGATATCCATCCATCCTATAAGAGAGGCTTATAGAACTCAATACTGAAAACAAAGTCTTAAAATCTAAACTAGAGATAGTAACAGAAGAAAAGGAGAACTACAAAACTATGAATACATTAACTTATGCTCAGGTAACAAAGGCAAATAATAAGACAAACTACCCAATATAAACAAATCTCTACTACGACTAAGCAAGTCGCCATCACCAAAGAAACAAATATAATCATCCTAAAAGCAAAGACTGACTCCTCACTAAAGAGCAGTAAGGTTGCGAAAGAGACTGTGTTAACAAAGTTAAAGCCACATCTAAAAGAAGTCACAGTTAACAACATGAGAAAGACTAGAAACAGTGTTCTGCTGACTGAGGTGGCCATCAAGCAGGACATGTAAAAAATTCCAACTGATTCAGAAGTTAAAAATTAGGCCTGGAGCCAGAAAAGCCAAAAGGATGAAATCCAAACATAATTGTATTTGATGTGGTAGAGTCAACCCCAGAATGGGAACTAATGACTGATGTTTATTACAAAAACTTTCAGACCACATGACCATTGATGAAATAGCACAAGAAATTGGAAGCACAAAAACTAGCACAGAAAAAATGGACAACTTAATATTATTGCTGAAATCTCCCCCAGCATTTGTCAAATAATTAAGAGGACAACAGAGAATCTATGCTGACTGGGCCAGTCATAGATTCAGGGAACACTTACCAGTACGAAAATGTTTTAACTGCCATAAATATGGACATACTGCCAGAGATTGCAGTCAGAAAACACCTGTCTGTGGCCACTGTGCAGTCACTGGCAAGGAATATAAAACTTGCAATAACAAAAACCATCAGCCTAAGTGTGCTACATGCAAGTCAGCCAGGATGTCTGGCTATCATCATAACATCAGGGATCCTAAATGCTCCTGTTATCTAAAAATGGTGAAATTAATACAATCAAGAATAAATTATGGGACAAATTAATAACATTGAAATAACCAGGACTCTAAATTTCATCCAATTGACTATTCGGAGAGCACACATAGTTGTTGATCAGACTCGGACTGGAAGAGAAAGAAATATAGATATCTTGATACTCCAAGAACCCTACACTCATATGGATAGAGTTAAAGGATACCCAAGGAGCTATAAAATCATAGAACACACCACTGGTGTCCCTTCAGCAGCAATAGTTGTTAAAAATACTGACCTGGCTGTTACAAAGGCTAGTCACCACTGCTCCCCAGTGGCAGTGTGTGCAAACATCACCAGTGCGGTGGGTCAGTTCTGCATTATATCACTTTACTGCAGACTTGGAGAAGACATAAACCCAAGTGTTCAGTATCTTCAGACAGCATTATCACTGTTACCGAATGCTAATATAATAGTTTGTGCTGATGTCAACTGCTGGTCAGTCCTGTGGCATAGCCATACAGAAGACAGAGCAGGCACCCACAGTGGACGAACTCCTGCAGGTATTAAATAGGAGCATTAGCAACTAAGGCCATATTGCTCTGGGATATGCGGTGGTCATTCCTTGACCTTTCCGCATCCTCCGTATTTGGTAGTGACAGGCTCGAACCCCGGTCTAATCAAGAAGTGTGTGCTATGCACTGCTGCTCCTTCCCACCCGGCTACGGAGGCGCATACAAAATAACATAAAATAGTATACAGAATAACAAACTGGTGTGTCCAGCCAGCATTACCTTCACTATGAATAGACAGCCCACCAGTCACTCATAGATATCAAGAGATATAATTAATTTAAAGAAAGCCAATTGGCAAATATTCACAGAAGCCATAGCAGCAGCAGCAGTAGTTCCTGAGAGTCCTTAAGTATCTCTCATGAACTCATACACTGCCCTCATAAGACAGAAGAAGAAAGAATCCTGGTAGCTTCTTGAAATGCTGACCCATGGGGAGTCTTGTACAGAATAGTCACCAACAGGCTGCCAAGAGGAGATGTAATTGAGACCACAATAAGACCAGATCGAACCCCAACCCTGTGTTATGCAGACTGTCAACAATATACTAGATAATATCATCCAGACTAAGACTGGGAATTATTTCCCTACTCAGTGTAATAATGAATATGCAAATGCCAACATAGAACCGTTATTTACAACAGAACTGCAAACTGCCTTACTCAAAACTAAGAATAATGAATGCCCTGGGCATGACCTCCTACAGGCAGAAATTATTAACAAATTCTCAGAAATAGCACCAGAAAAGCTCACAGAACTGTATAATCATTGTTTAATAGAAGGCAAATTACCTAAGACATGGAAAATTGTTAAGAACCCTTAAAAACCACCTACAGAACCCAAATCATACAGGCCAATAGCTCTTCCCTGTACTGGGCAAAATATATGAAAGAATGATATACAACAGGATATCTACCTATTACAGCGAAGCAGGCAACCATTCAGACAATCATTATGGAATTAAGCATGGTAACTCTGTGGAGGATGCCATGACTACTGTCATGACATCCTCCAGTTCTGACTACAGTAAAAAACACAGAAGAAAAAAATAATACATGTTAGCCATATCCATTGATTTTGCTGGGGCTTTTGATTCACTCTGGTGGCATAGCATCCTTAGGAGACTCTGTCATTCAAATGTCCCACAAAAACTCTATCAGGTAATTAAAGCCTACCTGGTAAAACTTTAGAACAGGGTCCCCCTTCCAAAATAGTGCAAGAAGAGGAGGAAGAATGCAGTGATTGATATGCTTAACCTACTATGGTTAGTGTTAGTTAGGGTGTTTTATCCCCACCCACTGTTTTTAAACTGGGAACTTGTTTTCCTATTTTAAAACAGCAGGAAGGGGGGGGGATAAACATCCTAAGACTGGGGCAGTCTGGAGGGGTGGGATGACCCTATTCTAAAGATCAGCCGACTACCTCACTGAAGGCGCCTCTGTAGCTAGGTGGGAAGGAGCAGCAGTGCGTAGCACACGCTTCTTGATTAGACTGGGGTTCGAGCCCGTCACCACCAAATACGGAGTATGCGGAAAGGTCAGGGAATGACCACCGCATATCCCGGAGCAATATGGCCTTAGTTGCTAATGCTCCTAAAAGCCAAATAAATAACAACAATAAACCTCACTGAAGGAGTGCCTTGGTTAGCACAAGGTTCCAGGAATTGACATGCCCTGTGAACAAAGGTTTCCCCAGGGCTCAATCCTTGGCCCTTTCTTCTGGACAATTGTTCTAGATGAATTTCTGGCCTTAGATCTGAGCCCAGTGGAAAGCCTATGCTTTGCAGACAATTTGATTCTCCTTGTAAAAGGAATCACAAGAGTGGTTTTAGAGTAAAGATCAAATGCTGTCGTCAAGCAACTACAGAAGTCAGTACAAATTCACAGCTCAGGATATCACCTGAAAAAACTAAATCCATACTTTTGAAAGGAAATCTAAGGAGACCCCTTTAAATTAAAATCAATGAAAAAACCATAAAAATGTGTCAGAACTAAAATACCTACTGGTTATTTTCTGACTCAAATTAACTTTTTATCCACATTTGGCATACTTTGCAAAGAAAGTGAGAAAATATGCAGGCATGATTGCTTGGATCAGTCAGGCTGACTAGGGGTTCAAAAGAAGGACCCTGGAAATCATATACCAAGCAGTGTTCTTGCCTGTCATCATCTATGAAGCCGGTGCATGGTTTACCCGCATGGCCATAGTCAGAAAGAGGAATAAATTAGAGACAATTCAGCAAACAGTACTTCTGTTACCAGAGCATGTTGCACTGTGAGCACACTGGCACTGCAGGTATTGGCTTGTGCTCTCCCACTTTATTTGAAAGCAGCCAAAAGAGGCTTATATTACAGACTTAAAAAGGGCATACCCGCAGAATTTAGCATTAGCATTAGTAGAGGCATATGATGCAAGAAAGCAAGCTTATTCAGCATCAGCCAAAAAAAAAAAAAAAACCCACTCCCATTTCACCCCTCCGTTCGTTCGAAATACCTGTCCAGTTGAGCCTTAAATTTGTTTAGGCTATCAACTTCAACAAGTGATGGAAGTCGGTTCCACCAACCAACCACCCGCTGGCCAAAGGCAAATTTCCGCACATCTATCCGACATTCGTCCTTCCTCAATTTGAATTTATGTCCTCTGAGGTGATTATTCTGAGCAAGATGAAGAATCCCATTGGCATTGAGCATGCTCAAACCATTCAAAGCCTTATACACCTCTATCAGATCACCTCGCCGGTGCCTAGTCTCCAGACTCTGTAATTTGCAAAACTTAAGCCTTTCTTCGTAAGAGCAACCCTTTGTTCCATTCACTAATCTTGTTGCCCTTCTCTGTACCCGTTCCAGCAGCTCTACATCCTTCTTGAAATGAGGCCTCCAGACCTGTATACAGTACTCAAGATGTGGCCTAACCATTGCCTTATACAAGGGAATAATCACCTCCTTATCCCTGCTAGAAAAATTCCTGTATATCATTGACAAGACACCATGAGCTACTCTTGCGGCTCGTCTGCACTGCTCAGAGAACTTCATATCTGCCTGCACAACCACCCCCAGGTCCTTTTCATTCTCCACCACTGTCAGTGTAGTACCGCAGAGTTGATACGTTGCTCTGGGGTTACTGTTTCCCATATGTAGTACTTTACATTTGTCAATGTTAAACTTCATTTGCCACCTCTCAGCCCATCTGTTCAACCTTTCCAGATCCTGTTGCAGCAGCATAGCGTCAGTAGTGTCCTTAACAACCCTGCCAACCTTTGTATCATCTGCAAACTTGGACATTAAACTTGATATCCCATCATCAATATCATTCATAAACACCGAAAACAACAACGGATCCAACACTGAACCCTGAGGAACTCCACTAATAACATTAGTCCACGTTGAGCAGTGTCCATTGATTACCACTCTCTGTCTTCTGCCACTCAACCATCCCCTTATCCATAGCAGCAATTTGCCTCCAATGCCACACTGCTCCAATTTGTGCAGCAGTCTTCCATGTGCAACAGTATCAAAAGCCTTTCTAAGATCCAAATATATAATATCAAAGTTATTCCCTGCATCCAGTTCTTTTGTGACTACATCATAGTATCCAATCAAATTGGGCAGGCAAGACCTGCCCTTAACAAAACCATGCTGCGTCTGAGCTATAACTGAATTCTTGTCTAGATGATCCTGCAGTGCTTCTTTAACCAGTGCCTCCATTAACTTACCTGGAACAGAAGTTAAACTAACAGGTCTATAATTACTTGTGTCAGCCTTTGATCCTCCTTTGTGAATTGGGGTTACATTTGCACATCTCCAGTCTATGGGTACCTCCCCTGAGTCCAAAGATGCTCTCATAATTATGGCTAGGGGTTTGCTTACTTCCTTTGCTGCCTCCTTTAATATAACTGGATAGATCCCATCCACCCCAGGTGCCTTTTTTATGTTTATCCTCAACAATCTCTCCTCCACTTTCCTCTCAGTTATTACAAAATCATCCAGCTCACTGCCAATGTTTACTTTACCTACATCATTCTCCTTCCTGAATAACTTCTCATGCGTGAATGTAGATGCAAAATACTCGTTTAGATTGTTAGCCACCTGAGCAGGATCCTCAACTGTTGAACCATCAATATCCAGTGGACCAATCTGATTCATCCCTTTCCTTCTCGAGTTTAAATATGTAAAGAACTCTTTTCTGTTTTTCTTTGCATCCTTTGCCAAGGATTTTTTGTAGTCTGCCTTTGCCTTCCTAATCTCCTTTGTGACTTGGTTACAGACCAACTTATATCTATCATAGGCTTCTATGTCACCCATTAATTTGTATGTATCCCATGCATTTTTCTTCTCTGCCACATGCCTCATTAGTTCATCTGACAACCATTTAGGCCTAAACCTTGAACAATATTTCTTAGTTGGTATGTAAAGCCTGGTAGCCTCCAAGATTAGTTCCTTGAATGCTTCCCATTTCGAATTTGCTGTTGGTAACGTCATCAGTTGGTCCCACTGTATAGAATTTAAATACTGTCTCAGACCATCATAGTCGCCTTTACGTAAGCAAAAACCCTTCCCTTTACTCAAGGATGGTAGTTACCTCCTTGAGTAAATCCCACTTCAGCACACTGATCACTGCCACCTAGTGGTTCCTTTATCTGCAGATTCTTAATGCATGAAGAATCACTACTGATAATCAGATCAAGAGTATTACTCCCTCTAGTTGCCTCCCGAACCTGCTGGTGTAGAAAACAATCATCCAATAAATCCACAAAAGCCTTGCTAGTGTGCGAGTGACCAACCCACAAATTCCAGTCAATATCTGGGAAATTAAAATCCCCCATTATAAGACTCTCTGATTTACTGGCCCACTCTATTTCCCTGTACAATATCTTATTATACTCATCAGAGTCATTAGGCCTATAGCACACTCCTACTCTCAATTTTGATTTCCCTATGCTTATGTCACACCAAACTGACTCGACACTGCCCTGTCCATCGATGTCGACTGGCTTCACTTCCTTGGACCTTATGTGTTTCTTAATTAATAGCATAACCCCTCCTGTCCTGTCTATCCTTTCTATACACATTGTATTCCCCAAATTCCAGTTCTGCATTACTTATATCTGTGTGACACCACGTCTCTGATATCCCAACAATATCTGCCTTTGATGTTTTGAGCAATACCTCAAATTCATCAAGTTTATTTACCAAACTCCTAGCATTGGTGTACACGCAGGTATACATGCACCTGTTTCTATTCTTAGCTACCCTAACACAACCCATGTGTTTACTTGTACCGCAATGACTCCCAGCAGTCTCTGAAATATCCTGCATCTTGTTTTTCAGGCTTCTGCTCATTTCAATAGAAGCAGTGCAAGAATCACTTTCACCTCTGCCAGTGGCTACTGTTAATCTATTAGTCCTTGTATCCCCCCCCAACTAGCAGTTTTCCGACCCACCTAACACTGCCTCGACAGCATCAGCAAAAATTCTTGCACCCTTTCTATTTAAGTGTATCCCATCCCTGTAGAAGCAATCTCTCCTGTTAACAAGTACAGTCCAGGCTGAAAAAAAATTCTACCCCTTGAGCCTTGCACAATCCCTCCAGGGCCGAATTGATTGACAAGGCTCTCATCATATACTCCCTCCTATCGTGTCTGGGCAGAATTGCAGACACTTTCAAATTCAACCCTAATTCACGGCTTTTTTTCAACATTGACCTGTACTTGCTAATTAATTCCGCCGGTCTCCTACTCTTAATATCATTAGTGCCAACGTGTACAACTATATCACCTTTTGTGCCCTTAAAAGATGATATCCGCTCTACAACGTCAGCAACCTTTGCCCCTGGCAGACATACCCTGGTCCTATTCCACCTATCCTTTTTACAAAGCATGTTCCCCGTTTCCCTGACAATAGAGTCACCAACAACTACTAGTTCCTGTGGGACCAGCGCATTCTGCCTAGGGGGCTGCCTCTGTGTTGCCTGATGACCAAGTGCAAGCTCTGGCGTTGATGTGGCCAGCTGAGAGCTTGATGGGCCCCTCAATTTATTTCCTTCGAGGGCATCCACCCTGTCCTTCAAGCTCTCATAAAGGCCCATAACAACGCTGAGTTGTCGCCTGATTGCCTTCCACTCCTTACATCGTGCACACACAAAGACATCCCCCTTGGCAGTATCATGTCCCGTACCCGACTGCTCCGCAAACATCAAGCAAACAGTGCATTTTAAAAGACTGTGATTCAGAGGGCAACTGCCCCCCTGTGGGCAACAGAACCACAGCACTCCCATTAGCTTGAGCCTTTTGCTTTGCTGCTCTGGTCAGAGTCATGATTCCGATTTAATTCAATAAAATTTCAAAACAAAAATTAAATCCTTAAGTTATATCCCAAAACAGTTATGTTATATATATATATATATATATATATATATATATTTTTTTTTTTTTTTTCGGTATCTAGTGTTTTCTACGAGTTCCCTTTATACAACTTCTGTATCACGTGTACCACTATAGTTATGTATTAATTATTTGTTACGATTAAGTCGTTATATATATATAGAGTTAAAAATACAATTTAATTGACATTAAAGTTTATCAAGATTAATAGATTTACTGATTAATTGACAATATTATATTATGCACTATACTACACTAAGCTTATGCTATTGTGTAAAAATGGCGGGAATTCTCGAACGGTACTTCTACGGACTCGTAAGTATTGATTAGCTTCCAAATCTCGCTATCTCAATTTAGAATAAACTAAGGATCCCGACTAGGTCTATAATCTACTTATAGAAGATAATTTGATATAACAATTGGTTAATAAATCGACTAAATTTGGTTAAAAAAAAAAATCTCTCGTTCAATTTGTGACACGTGGATTTGATACCATTACCGATACTAAGTAATATCTACAAAATCTCTGTCTAAGTTAAACTTTAAACTAAGTATTGTAACTAGGAATATAAAGCTACTCTAGAAAATAAGTTAATATGACAATTTAAACTAATAAATCAGAAAATAAATCAGGAAAAACTTCTCTGTTTCAAGAGCTTCAAGGAGCTACGACCGCACAGGCTAACCTCGCACCCAGACTAATTTCAGGGGGATAGCCCTTGACATAGCCAGCACCACCAAGACTGAAAGAAAGAGAATAGCCTCAAAGTTCCGTGAGCTGTGGCAAACAAATTGGGAGCAGGAAATGAGAGGTCTGGTTTCCAATAGGTTTCTCCCACATGGTTAGTCCAAATCTACCAAAGTGGTACATCCCTGGACTTTTCGCAACATTTATATACAGGTCACATTTCCCTCAAGGCAAAATTAACTTCCTTAGGGCTGACTGATGATCCAAACTGCATGAAAACTGTGCACGGTCTTCACTTTCGCCCTGTGGCAAAAGTGAAGACTTTCTCTACGAATTCATAGAGACAAGAACATTTATTTATAATAGAAGAAAATAATTATAAAGCTTTCACAAGCTTTACACAAAAAGTATTTGAAATGCGTAGAAATATCCAGAGATGAGCCTTATAGTCCCCAAAACAAAACAACGTTCCATAGCCAAACTGCCGAAGTCTCTCACCATGCCTAGATGATGACTTTTTAAACTGACAGGGTAGCTGTATCCAGCTCCCTGACAGATACCGAAATTTGACTAAACTGGATTGAATAGGGCCCCCAGGATTACCCTGCCCCTGGAGGGGGAGGAGGATCTGTGGCTCCACACCAAATAAGTAACATGTTGCGGAGGGAGATAAGCCAGGGAAGCAGCCGAGCTGAAAAATATTAGTCAGCCAGCAGCAAGGGGATGCAGGGTAGAATTAAAGGAAAGAATAAAAGATTGTGAAAGACTGAGAGAATGGGCTGGATACTGAATGCTAGAGTGAAATAGGAATTTTGGTAAAAGGGAAGGAATAGTTTTGGTGGAAAAGAGTGACCAGCAAAGGAGCAAGAGAGAGTGAATGAGTGTTATGGTAAATGGGAATGAGTGAAGGAATGAAAGAAATTTACTCCAAGAACACATATATAGCAACAATATATTTGTTAGAAATACTAACTTAAAAGCATTTTAGGACTAAAGCCTTGGATTGTGTAGAACTTAACTGACGTACAAGTTATTGCAAATGCGTCATTTTAGTAACAGCAAACTGCTAAAGTTGCTAAGTATTGGCATAATTTAAGTATATCTCATATCGTGTATGCCTCCACGAGTTGCCATGATATTGCACTGAGCATTACTTATTCAAAGAAGTGCAATATCATGGCAATTTGTTGTGAAGGTATTCACAATATGAGATTTACTTAAAGGATGCCAATTCTCTTGACTAACAACAACTTGACTTGACTATATACTAACAACAACACAAATACTTCAAAGGCTTGCAAAGTTTGCCACAAGGGCTGCACTTTAACCGAAAGTGTTTGTAATTTGAAGTGCCTGGGAGAGCAGTGCAGTAAGGAAGAATTGTGTACATGAGACAAATGCCAGCATGTATGTGGGTATAAAAGCATGAATAAATGAGAGCATGTCTGTGGGTATAAAAGGGTGCAAACCACATATTGATTAATTTGAGTATTTACTAACCTTTAGTCTCTAGCCACTAAATTGTAATTATTGGATGTTTGTCTAGTAAGTGCAGTACACACCATTGCATTCCCCCCCCCAGGTGAGAAAGAAGATGGATGTGTAAAAAAAAAATTGTATAACCTAACAGAAAATATAGAAAAAGAAGCACAAAAACAGTGTAAAATGTAAGAAAAAACTATAAAACCAGAATGAGAGCAGAGAGTGAATGAGGATTATGAGTGGATAAAAATTTCTGCTTTTCCCCCTCCCTCGGATCGATGATGGACAGACGGCTATAGTGACCCCCTGTCTATCCAAGCAGACACCATTCTGTTGCTAGTTAGCTGGTATGGTTACCAATGCAGGTGCTTCAGCATAGGGATCCTTTTCACTATTTCCCTATGATCCTTCATTCCTACCACCTGGATTGGCTGTTTTCTCTCCCCATCCCCTCCCCCTTTGCCTGGTGGTAACCCTACTGTCCATTTGTCAACTCCCACCCATGTGGCAGGATGGCTATTCTGCTTGGGAGACCCTCTTCTGTCTCCCCCCCCATTTCAACCAGGTGGGTGCCTTTACTACTGCCCCCCTCTCTACTTGCTTTCATATTCTACTGCCCAGCCCACCTCCTCATGGCATTGGATGGTAAACTAGAGGGTTTTGTGTGAAAACACAGGCTCCTAGGCTAAGAGGCCAGATGAACAACACAACCCCACACTAATACTACACGAACATTCACTAACCTACACAAATCTGGTGCCTCCGTAGCCAGGTGGGAAGGAGCAGTAGTGCATAGCACACGCTTCTTGATTAGACCGGGGTTCGAGCCCGTCACCACCAAATACAGAGGATGTGGAAAGATCAGGGAATGACCACCACATATCCCGGAGAAATATGGCCTTAGTTGCTAATGCTCCTAAAAACCAAATAACAACAACACAAATCTGGCATTCACAGAGTTTTGTATTCATCGCATTGCCTGATGCTGAGTTGGGGTTTTATACTCATCGCATTGCCTGATGCAGAGTTGGGGTTTATACTCATCACATTGCTGAGCTGGAGCTGCATTACAATCAACACATATACACTATGTTCTAAAGAATTCCAGAAGTTGGGGTCATAAATTCAAATTACAGGGTTTGAGGTTTAGATTAGATTGTAGGAAGTTTTCTTTTATCCAGCGAGTCATTGATAGCTGGAACAAGTTGCCCTCAAAGGTAGTTATGGCTGACAGTTTGAATAAATTCAGAGGTCAACTGGATATTTACCTGTGTGAGGAGGGAAGCGTATTTTTATGTTCTTCCTCACAGTTAATGGAAAGAGATTCATGCACTCTTATTAAAGATCCTTTTCTAGAAGAATTTTTCATATTTATGTGTCATAAACTTTACTCCATTATATTAACTCTCTGTGAATGGTAGTTCAATAGTGTTAAAATTATAAAGGAAAGTTAAATAGCTGATAAATCTTAGAATAAATTTTATAATTACTCATGCATTTATATAATATTCATTAATGGGATTCAGATTGTTCTAATTATTTTTTGTTTCAGATAATTTATTTGAAGAAGACTCCTGAAGAATCATATAGGCCATTAATTAATGGATCTAGTCCTCCATTTGTTCCATTCAGGTAAGAATTTATCAGCTTGCCCAGTTTTTTTTTTTATCAGAAAAGAAATTGAAAGATAATTTGATAATCTTAAAATGTAATACTAATATGTGAATGGGCATGTTACATAGGTTATCCTTATCTAAAAACTTAACGAAAGTGCTTCACCTGTATAACTTAGAATCTATATACAGTGGATTCTGGTTATTTGGGCCACCGGTTAATCGGGGCAGCCGTTTATTTGGGGCAAATCTTAAAAAACAGAAACCAATCGAGAAAATAGCCAGGGTTTACTTCGCTTAATTGGGACAAAATGCCGTTTAATCGGGGCAGGAGACCGCAGCACTGGAGATTACCTTACGATTGGCTCCGACGGTACGACGTGGTTCGGTCGAAATTCTGGAGGTCACAACCATAAAACAATTAGCAGTCACCTGTGTATTGGGCTTTTCTGTTAGTGAAATCTATCATAAACGGACAGTAAACTCGATCTTATTGAATTTGTGATAATACCAACAGCTGGAATTCTGCGGGTTATTATGGAATGCGTTTACACTTCCATGAAATCTTCAATCAAATAAAAAAATTAATTTTCAAATCTTCTCTTCATTCCTATTTTTAAAACCTTGTAACTCGTTACTCCGTTCTCACTTGCACGTATCGTGTTACTTGCAATTTGTGTGTGTGTGCCATGTTCTTTGTTATGGATTGCTTATCTTTTTACTGTTTTAAATTTTAAACCCCACCCACAAATATCAGCGAACAGAAATGTCAACTAGTTCGTATGTACATATTACAGTACGTATTAATTATTCCGATTATCACGTATATTCTTCCGATTTTCACGTATTTTTTAATTGGTAAGGTAATAAAGGGTAAATTTGTGCTTAATATATCTTTGCTTTTATAGCCTGTGGATAATATTCCTTCTATTTTTGGTAATTAGAATCGCTGTGTAATAGAATTAAAATTCAATTCACATATGTGATCACAATGACCGGCGCTTACTGAACATCGTATAGTGAACGGTACTTTACTATGGTGAGTTCGTCGTAACGTGATTTGATTGTACAGTGAACTAATTGTAAGGGGGGGGGGGGTAAATTGTATTTTTAACTATTTATGTGAAACTTCGGATAATTGGGGCAGCCGCTTAATCGGGCCAAAATGCACTAGTCCCGATGTGTCCCAAATAACCGGAATGGACTGTATTTATAGTAGAGTGTAATAATCATATGTGAATGTTTTATCCTCCATTTTGACGAGTTGAGAACGAGAGTAGCCTGTGCGAATGTACATTTTTGCCGCTCCTGGAACAGAGAAGTTTTTTCTGATTTATTTTATGTTTTATTAGCTTACATTGGCATATTAACTTATTTTCTGGAGTAGTTTTATATTCTTATTTACGATACTTGGATTAAAGTAACTTAGATAGGGATTTTGTAGGTAATACTTAGTATCGGAAAGGGTATCAAACCCACGTGTTTACTGTTCGTAAATAGCCGCCATTGTAACGCGATACAAAATATCTCGAACTAGATAGCATAAGCTTAATATAGTATAGTATAGTACATAATATTGTAAATTAATCAGATAATTCATCTTGTTGAACTTCATTGTCAATTAAATTGTAATTTTCACTATACATATAACGACTTGGGTTAAGTAACATAAATAATTAGTAAAAAATAAATAATTAATACTTAACTTGATACGGAAGTTATATAAAGGGATTTCATAGATAACACTCGATACTGAAACATAAATATAGCGTTATAACTGTGTTGAGATATAAGTTTAGAGTTTTTAATTTTGTACTGAAATTTAAATTTTATTGAAATTAAATCGAAATCATGACTCTGACCAGAGCAGCAAAGCAAAAGGCTCAAGCTAATGGGAGTGCTGTGGCTCAGGGGAGAACTGAGGGGGGGGGGGGCAGTTGCCCTCTGAATCACAGCCTATTAAAATGCACTACTTGCTTGATGTTTGTGGAGCACTCAGGTACGGGACATGATACTGCCATGGGGGATGTCTTTATGTGTGCGCAATGCAAGGAGTGTAAGGAAATCAGGCGACAACTCAGCATTGTTATGGGCCTATATGAGAGCTTGAAGGACGGTGGATGCCCTCGAAGGATTAAAAGTGAGGGGCACAATAAGCTCTCAGCTGCCCACACCAATGCCCGAGCTTGCACTTGGTCATCACGCAACACAGCGGCAGCCCCCCAAGGCAGAATGCGCTGGTCCCAAAGGAACTACTAGTTGGTGACTCTATTGTCAGGGAAACATGCTTTGTAAAAAGGATAGGTGGAACAGGACCAGGGTATGTCTGCCAGGGGCAAAGGTTGATGACGTTGTAGAGCGGATATCATCTTTTAAGGACACAAAAGGTGATATAGTTGTACACGTTGGCACTAATGATATTAAGAGTAGGAGACCGGCGGAATTACTTGACAAGTACAGGTCACCGTTGAAAAAAAGCCGTGAATTAGGGTTGAATATGAAAGTGTCTGCAATTCTGCCCAGACACGATAGGAGGGAGTATATGATGAGAGCCCTGTCGATCAATTCGGCCCTGGAAGGATTGTGCAAGGCTCAAGGGGTAGACTTTTTTTCAGCCTGGTCTGTACTTGTTAACAGGAGAGACTGCTTCTACAGGGATGGGATACACTTAAATAGAAAGGGTGCAAGAATGTTTGCTGATGCTATCGAGGCAGCGTTAGGTGGGTCGGAAAACTGCTAGATTGGGGGGATACAAGGACACTAATAGATTAACAGTAGCCACTGGCAGAGGTGAAAGTGATTCTTGCACTGCTTCTATTGGAATGAGCCGCAGCCTGGAAAATAAGATGCAGGATATTTCAGAGACTGCTGGGAATCATTGGGGTACAAGTAAACACATGGGTCGTGTTAGGGTAGCTAAGAAAAAGAACAGGTGCATGTATACGTGCATGTATAATGCTAGGAGTTTAGTAAATAAATTTGTGAATTTGAGGTATTGCTCAAAACATCAAAGGCAGATATTGTTTGGATTTCAGAGACGTGGTGTCACACAGATATAAGGAATGCAGAACTGGAATTTGGGGAGTACAATGTCTACAGAAAGGATAGACAGGGTAGGAAGGCAGGAGGGGTTATGCTATTAGTTAAGAAATACATAAAACCCAAGGAAGTGAAGCCAGTCGACATCGCTGGACAGTGCTTTGTTGAGTCAGTTTGGTGTGACATAAGCATTGGGAGATCAAAATTGAGAGTAGGAGTGTGCTATAGGCCTAATAACTCTGATGAGTATAATAAGAAACTGTACAGGGAAATAGAGTGGGCCAGTAAATCAGAGAGTCTTATAATGGGGGATTTTAATTTCCCAGGTATTGACTGGAATTTGGGGGCTGGTCACTCACACACTAGCAGGGCTTTTGTGGATTTATTGGTTGATTGTTTTCTACATCAGCATGTTCGGGAGGCAACTAGAGAGAGTAATACTCTTGATTTGATTATCAGTAGTGATTTTTCATGCAATAAGAATCTGCAGGTAAATGAACCACTAGGTGGCAGTGATCACAGTGTGCTGAAGTGGGATTTACTCAGAGGTAACTACCATTAGGGGTAAAGGGAACCGTTTTTGCTTTCGTAAAGGCGACTACGATGGACTGAGAGAGTATTTAAATTCTATACAGTGGGACCAACTGATGATGTTACCAACAGCAAATTCAAAATGGGAAGCATTCAAAGAACTTATCTTGGAAGCTACTAGGAGTTGATACAAGTTGATCTGTAACCAAGTTACAAAGGAGGTTAGTCAGGCGAAGGCAGATTACGAGAAATCTTTGGCAAGGGATGCAAAGAAAAACAGCAAAGAGTTCTTTACTTATGTAAACTCTAGAAGGAAGGGGATGAATCAGATTGGTCCACTTGATATCGATGGGTCAACTGTTGATGATCCTGCTCAGGTAGCTAACAAACTGAATGAATATTTTGCATCGACATTCACACATGAGGAGTTATTCAGCGAGGGGAATGCCAGAGGTGTATTCAACTCTGGCAGTAAGCTAGAGAATCTTGTAATAACTGAGAGTAAAGTGGAGGAGAAATTGTTGAAGATAAATACAAGAAAGACACCTGGGGTGGATGGGATCTATCCAGTTATATTAAAGGAGGCAGCAAAGGAAGTAAGCAAACCCTTAGCCATGGGAAGTACCCATGGACTGGAGATGTGCAAATGTGACCCCAATTCACAAAGGAGGATCAAAGGGTGACACAAGTAATTATAGACCTGTTAGTTTAACTTCTGTTCCTGGAAAATTAATGGAGGCACTGGTTAAAGAAGCACTGCAGGATCATCTAGACAAGTCTTCAGTTATAACTCAGACACAGCATGGTTTTGTTAAGGGGAAGTCTTGCCTGACCAATTTGATTGGATACTATGATGCAGTCACAAAAGAACTGGATGCAGGGAATAACTTTGATATTTTATACTTGGATCTTAGAAAGGCTTTTGATACTGTTGCACATGGAAGACTGCTGCACAAATTGGAGCAATGTGGCATTGGAGGCAAATTGCTGCTATGGATAAAGGGGTGGTTGAGGGGGGTGCTCAATGGACACTGCTCATCGTGGACTAATGTTATTAGTGGAGTCCCTCAGGGTTCAGTATTGGGTCCATTATTGGTTTCTGTATTTATAAATGATATTAATGATGGTATATCAAGCTTAATGTCCAAGTTTGCTGACGATACAAAGCTTGGCAGTGTTGTCAAGGACACTACTGACACTATGCTACTGCAACAGCAAAGGTTGGCAGGGTTGTCAAGGACACTACTGACACTATGCTACTGCAACAGGATCTGGAAAGGTTGAGCAGATGGGCTGAGAGGTTTCTAATGAAGTTTAACATTGACAAATGTAAAGTACTACATATGGGAAACAGCAACCTCAGAGCAACGTAGCAACAACTCTGTGGTACTACACTGACAGTGGTAGAGAATGAAAGGGACCTGGGGGTGGTTGTGCAGGCAGATATGAAGTTTTCTGAGCAGTGCAGATGGGCTGCCAGAGTAGCTCATGGTGTATTGTCGATGATATATAGGAATTTTTCTAGCAGGGATAAGGAGGTGATTATTCCATTGTATAAGGCAATGGTCCGACCACACCTACAATACTGTATACAGGTCTGGAGGCCTCATTTCAAGAAGGATGTAGAGATGCTGGAACGAGTACAGAGAAGGGCAACAAGATTAGTGAATGGAACAAAGGGGTGCTCTTACGAAGAAAGGCTTAAGTTTTGCAAATTACAGTGTCTGGAGACTAGGCACCGGCGAGGTGATCTGATAGAGGTGTATAAAGCCTTGAATGGTTTGAGTATGCTCAATGCTGATGGGATTCTTCCTCTTGCTCAGAATAATCACCTGAGAGGGCATAAATTCAAATTGAGAAAAGACAGATGTAGGATAGATGTGAGGAAATTTGCCTTTAGCCAGCGGGTGGTTGGTTGGTGGAATAGACATCCATCCCTTGTCGTGGAAGTTGACAGCCTAAATAAGTTTAAGGCTCAGCTGGACAGGTATTTCGAACGAACAGAGGGGTGAAGTGGAAGTGGTTATTTTTTATTTATTTGTTTATTTATTTTATTTTATTTTTTATTTTTTACTTTTTTATTTTTTATTTATTTTTTTTTATGGCTGATGCTGCATAAGCTTGCTTTCTTGCATCAAATGCCTCTACTAATGCTAATGCCAATTTTTTCAGTGGTGTGCATTTGGTCTTTTGGTGTTTTTTGTGATGGTCTTATTCACCTCCATCAGGTGTCCAAGTTTTGGTGTTTAGATCCCATATTTAATGGTCTATCCTTTTAAGAACATCCCTTTCATTTCTCACTTGTTTGGATCATTTCAAGAATTATCTTGTCTTTTTGCAGATATGTACGCTACATATGGCCTTACCATTTACTTATATAATGGATTTATAACCTTCTCCTCATTACGTGGAAGGTCCAATAAATTGATAAGATATCCTATGAATTCCTTTGTCATTCGTCTTCATTAAAATTGTGTAAAAAACGTGAGAATCCTATAGTCGCGAAACTTTATAATAGACATGTTGGACATACAACCTCTGTGCTTGAGACCCGCTAATATTTGTAAAATCAGGCAAATGCTAACTTATTATGATTTTCTCTTGAGGATTTTGAATTTAAACCAAATAAAAAGAGTAATAAAGTGTAGGCTATCAAGAAATATTATAGGAATATTAAATGTCAGAAATTCTCTTACCTGAGATTTTTTCAGGAATAACTGCATCCAGGTAAGATGTAATTAGAATAGTATTGAAAGACCTGCCTAGAGAAAAATAAATCTTGTAAGAGGATGAAGGAATAAAAGCAAGCTTTGACCCTAAATCCATGCATGGCACATAATTGGAAGTATAAAGGAAGATGTATTCCCAAAGCTTGACGGGGCGTTTCATTTTTACTATCTACAAAGGGGAAGCGAACACGCGTCAAAGGCCATATTTATAGCCCTGGCACATTCCATTGCTGTATTTCAAAAGCGTGGTGGGGTAACGGATTTATAGGGCGAAAGGAAGAGAAGGATTGAAGGAAAATTCCTGCCTCCTCGTATTTCACTAATAGTTTGGAAATTTGAAAATTTAGGACTTTTAGAACAGCTTAAAGGTTTTTTTGGAGAAAGAATATGAAAGTCTCCACTCGGAAATCTGAGTGTGTGACTATCCGTCCGTTGGTAGAGGTCCTGGATGGGAATACGATCAACAAACAGGTCAATAAACATACATAGACCAGTAATAATTTCTGAGGAGTGGGAGCTAAAACAAATATCCTACAAGTTCAAACTTAATAACAAAACATACACCCCCCCAACCCAGAACATCTACTAACAGAGACGGGTGGTCACGCACCCAGATTTCCAAGTAGAAACTTGGACATTCTTTCTCCAAAAAATCTTTAAGCTGTTCTAAAAATCCCTAAATTTTTAAATTCCTAAACTATTAGTGAAATATGAGTGGGCAGGAATTTTCCTTCTATCCTTTTTCTCTTCTTTTTGCCTACTCAAACACCCCCCACCAAGCTTTTGAAATATGGCAATGGAATGTGCCTGTGCTATAAATATGGCCTTTGATACCTGTTTGCCAACCTCTTGAAGATGGCATAAATGAAAATCCCCAATCAAGCTTTGGGAATTCATCTCTCTTTATATACCACCATCCAGGATCTCTACTAACCTTCATATCTGAAGTCCTACAGGACCACTCACCTCCACCCTGTGTTTGAAATTGTTGTTCTTGAGAAAAAGATCAAGAGTGCATTGGCTGTGTGGTTAGGATTGTCTAGTATTCTGGTAGCTAAATGAACAATCTGTCTGAGGCCATTAGTAATTAAAACAAGCCTCAGCATCTTGACCATCTGGGTCTATGTGAGAGGAAAATGGAAGCCAGCAGTATTTCTGAATATTATCTCACTGTTAGGAAAGTTGTACTGGAGAAAAGTCAAGTTGCAAAGAAGGGAGGTCAAAGAATTTCAAGTGATTAATGGAGTTGGGGGAGCAATGGTTTGTTATTTATTTTATTTTTTTTAGGAGCATTAGCAACTAAGGCCATATTGCTCCGGGATATGTGGTGGTCATTCCCTGACCTTTCCGCATCCTCTGTATTTGGTGGTGACGGGCTCGAACCCCGGTCTAATCAAGAAGCGTGTGCTATGCACTGCTGCTCCTTCCCACCTGGCTATGGAGGCACCTGAGAACAATGGAGGCAACAGATAAATTTGACAGAATGGGGTCAAGAGATTTTAAGCCAAAAAAGATTGAAATGAGGAGATTCCAAATTAATGTGTCTCTGACAGGGAATATCAGAGCAGAAATTTGCATAAGTACCACTTTGAAGTGAAAGGAATTGTGCAGTGAATAATTAAGACAACTGAGATGAACAGTGTTTAAATCAACTGTTAACTGGAATTCTGTCAGAAAAAATAAGTGGAGCTTGGCAGACACTAAATTGAAATGGATCTAATCTGTGTAAGTCAAATTTCAATTTTCAGAGAATATTACAGATTCCCATTTATTCATTTGTCCATTTAGCACATCTTTAGTCCAGATTAGTCAGTTTTTTTTTGCCCCTCATGGATTTTGTCAGTGAGGGCTTCTGAAGAGGTTGATGTGAATTCAGACCACTCAGCACAATTCCTAGTTAGACAGTTCTATCACTTGCATTTACTACAGTATATGCCTTCTACATGGATTTGAGGTCTGGGGAATTTTGCAAAATGATTATGGAGGCATAGATGTTTCAAAATTCTGTCCTGTTCTGCTGTAGTACGTTTTCATTTCAGTTTGAAGTGAAACTGGACACAGCCAACTTTTACAGCTAATAGCTAGAAAAGGCTCCATATCAAGAGCAACAATTATGCTTCTATAGCAGTAGGTGAATGCTTTTATAAACAAGTTGATTCAATACAACTCTAATATTACACAATGATGATGCAGTATCACACTAATTTTACATGATGATTTAATAGCGTGTTGATATGACATAATTTTACCTATGGAGGGAGTTATTAAGGAAATATTAAACTCTAAGAGGGTGATGTGCAACCACCACTATTCTTGATGTCCTCCACAAAAGTATAGTGGGCTTGGGTTCAAATCCCATCTGAAACTTGAGGAACTTTTAAGACCTCTTCAGTCAGGTCTGTAGTTAGCCAGTCTTGTATGGAGGGGCTCTCTTTCTTTTTCAGTCTACGCAACATGCAGAATCAGCCCATTGCGCACACACGCTGTATAATGCGTGTATTGTATTAATGTTTTATTGTATTAATAAATATTGTATAATGTTTAGACATTATACAATAAACTAGTTATAGTACACCTAAACTGGTGTGCTATGTATGACTAGTGTCAGACTCCAAAAAATCAACTGACTAGCTAGCCTACTCTGTGATTTACAAAGAATATATAAGAAGAGCACATTTTAGTGAATTAGTAAAACTGTAAATGTTCTACTGAATTAATATTTATTATTTTAATATTTATCTTTTGTATTGCTTAAAATAAGACAGCGCAAGATACAAATAACACATATAGAGCAATAGACCCTGAGATACCGCAGTATTAGGGTTTACAAAGGGAGCCACAAAATTGCCCTCTTCGACTCATTTTCATTATCTACAAAAATAAATATTTGGACTAACAGACATTATATGGATTACTCTGACACCTATTAATTTAGTCTTTATCTACTTCAACCTAGCATTTAGAATAACTCCATAGGGCGTACTCAGTATTATACAGTTTAATTTCTTAATAATTACAAAAATAAAAACTGATCAGTCCTAGTACTAGATATTTACAGTCTGGCAGCAGGTACATTTCTGCTGCCAGATTGTGCAAATATTAGTATTAGTACCTGTCCAACCTCTCTACAACACCAGATCGAAGTTTGTTTTAGCGATCATCTACCCTCTGATTTTTTTTTTTTTTTAATGAAAACCCCAAACATCAGAGGTATTAGAACCTATAGTATTTAGTACCGTGCGCCTCCGTAGCCAGGTGGGAAGGAGCAGCAGTGCGTAGCACACGCTTCTTGATTAGACCGGGGTTCGAGCCCGTCACCACTAAATACGGAGGATGCGTAAAGGTCAGGGAATGACCACCGCATATCCCGGAGCAATATGGCCTTAGTTGAAAAAAAAAAAAAAAAATCAAAAATCAAATTTAGTACCGTGCTTGGGTTGGAAGTTGAGAAGATGAAAGAAGATATTTGTTTACATTAGGCTTGAACTTCTGTAGACCGTAATTTTCAGGAAATACGTGGGAAGGAAGGTTGTTCCAGAAAACAGCAGTTGAATGAATAAACAAGGAAGGTGAAAAGTTGTTCTGTGAGTTTGAAGTTGGACAGTAAATGGATGTTGGCTGGTGGCAGCACATGTTCGGACTGTTTTGAAAGAGAGAGCAGGAATTATAGAGGCCAATTCAGAAGAAAAGTGCCCATGGAGGTATCTGTAGAAAAGACATGCGGGCAGAAACAGTATGTCTATGAGATATAGAGCGGAGAGACTCTGTTAGAGAGGAGTCATTAATTAACCTAACTGTCCTCTTCTGAATGGAATATAGAAGCCTGAGAGAGGTTTTGGGGGCACCACCCCAGATGTGGGAACAATATTCCACGGTAGGGCGGATTTGCGATTTGTACAGAGTGAACAACTGTTAAGAGAAGTAACACCAAGAGCGAAAGAGAAAACCAAGTTTTTTAGATGCAGAGGAAGCAATATTTGTAATGCTTGTGCCAAGAGAGATTAGAAGTCAGAGTAATTCCCAAAAGAGATATATCATCTTGCCTATAAATTGGAGTCACCAGAGATAAGCATAGGAGCATAAGAATCTTTTTATGCATAAGAATTTGCGAGATATAAGACAAGACTCAGTTTTAGAAGGTTTTGAAATCAACTAAGTTGTCTTTGCCCCACTGGAGAATTACCTGGAGATCATCTTTTTAAGGAACAGGTAGCGGATATTCGAGAAGTTGAAGCTGATTGAGCAGGGCAAGATTTCTCAAAATGGAAAGTGGAATGCAATGTGTTATCATCGGCAAGACTATGGATAGGATTTCCAGTCAATGGAAGAAGGTCATTAATATACAAGAGGAAAAGAGTGGGGGGGAAGAACTGAACCTAGGGGGCCAGCAGCATTAGTGGAGAAGTTAAGAGACAGAGAGCCATCTACCATCATCCTCAGTGAGCGATAAGAGAGAAAACTGGATAACCAATTACAAAAAACAATTGGAAAACCATAAGATGGAAGCTTGTTTAGAAGACCTTTATGCTAAACACGATTGAAAGCCTTTCAGATGTCAAGAGCAACTGCTTTTATTTCACTGAACTTTACCATTGAATTTGTCCATAAATGGGTCCATAAATAACCTGAATATCACCAGTGGATTGACACTGATGGAATCCATAGTGGTGATCGTTGATCAGACGGAAGGTTTCAAGGTAGTTTAAGAGTTGGTGGATAATTGATTTCTCCATTACTTTAGAAAGAGTAGAAGTAATTGCAATGGGACAATAATTGGATGGGAGGAATTTATCACCCTTTTTAGGAACTGGCTGGATATGAGCAAATTTCCAAGCAGAAGGAAAAACACCTTTGGAATAAAAAATAAAAAAAGGAGGCAAAGAACAGGAGTAAGTTCCGGAGCACTGGTTTTGAGAACAAATGGAGAAATACCATCAGGACCTGGAGCTTTCTTAGCATCAAGATTCGTCAAAATCCTTCTTACATCCTTTTGACGGAAGACTACAGGAGGCACTGAATGGAGCATGTTGGGAATGGTGGGAAGTGTTTTACCAAGATCATTAATACATGAGTTGGAAGAAAAATTGGATGCTAGCAGGTCAGCTTTATCCTTGGCTGAAGTGACAACAGAACCATCTGGTTTTGAAAGAGGTGGGGGCAGAGATGGGCAAAAGTTGCATCCAATAGCTTTGGCAAGAGACCAGAGTGCTTGGCTACCATTAGGGCAAGAAGCAAGTTTTCTACTCTTAGCCTGTTCAAAATCTAGTTTGGACTGATTAATAAATGCTTTACAATTGTTGCGAGCTTTGTTGTAGGCAGAAAATGAAACTGATGAATTGGAAACAAGCCAATTATGGTAAGCAACATTCATCCCTTGAGCAGCCTTAGCACATTTATTGGAAAACCAAGGTTTCGATAAAGGACAAGATTTTATAGTGGAGTGTGGGATAAAGGATTCCATTCCTACAAGAATAATTTCACTCACAAGATCTGAGCAAATGTTGACATCAAAAGTTTTGAAACAGTAATCAGATCAAGGAAAAGAAGAAAAGAAATCTCGCAGGTCATCCCATTTTGCATTGTTATAATGCCAAACAACACGAGGTTTGGAATAGCCATGAGATAAAGACTCCATTGGAGAAGAGACATTCTCCAAATTGTAATCTGAGGGCCCAAAGAACCACTCACTTCGACTGTGTACTTAGAAGGGTTGTTTGTGAGAAAAAGATTGTGTGTTGGCTATATGTTTAGGATTGTCCGGTATTCTTGTAGTAAATGAACAATTTGTGCAGGGTCATTAGTAATTGCAAAAGCCTCATCATTTCGAACAGCCAGGTGTGACTAGAAAACGGAAGCCAGCCGGAGTTGTGAACATTAAATAAAATCACCAAGGAAAATTACCTCACTATTAGGAAAGTTAGACTGGAGAAAGTCAAGTTGCAAAGAGAGGAAGTCAATGAGCTCCAAGTGATTAGGGGAGTTAGGAGAATGGTAGAAACAACAGATGAATTTTACAGAATGAGGTAGAGAGATTTTAAGCCAGAGAAGATCGAAAAGAGGGGATTCCAAATTAAGTCTCTGACAGGGATTATTGGAATGGACATATGCACAAGTACCACCTTTGAGGCGAAAGGAATTATACAGCGATTAATTTGGACAACTGAGATGAGCAGTAGTTAAATCAACCGATAACTGAGATTCTGTCAGAAAAAGTACATGGGGTTTGGCAGACTGCAAGTGGAAATGGACATCGTTGATATTAGAATTGAGACCATGTATATTTGTGAAATGAGCTAGGAAGTGTTTGGGAGGTTTAGATCTTTTTGCAGATAAGCTTACTCTATTTGTTTGGCAATTTGTGGTGTATTCAATAGTAAGAAGAGTGGGGGGAACATGCTGTATGAAGTAATGAAATTTTTGGATATGGCGTACACGTGGTAAGAATACACCCAGAACCTTGACATAATGTGGCCTCGACAATGCTCCCCTGCCTACACAATACTCGGACTCCCTCCAGTCATTTATCTGGCAGCGTATGGGTAACTAGATTATGCACTAGCTGATCCGGAAGCCTCCTAAGGAGTTACCAATAGGTTCGGTCCGGTCTGGTGTACTAACTAGCGGCCGGCCTGCGAACTTTGTTTTAGTACTGTACCATTGAAATGTAAGGAAGATTGGATCTCGCCATAATGTCCATCATAGCCTCAAAAGTCATCAGTCATACTGCATGATGGAAGAGATGGGGAAAGGTTGACTTGAATTTAGCTCTGTAGACTAAATAAGTCTCCAGAGCTAAATTCCGAACCTTGAAGTGGGTTCCATCACTTCAAGCCTCCAGTAAGCAAGTGTTGTATTGCACCGGTTGATGAGAGTCATCTGCCAACTAGTATTGCCTGGTAACACAGAGGGGCAGCATTCCTCCATGTGGTGTGGTCGCCCACAATGTGCTTGTGCATGGGAATTATACCCAAGATTACTAACAGTCTCACCATCATGAAGGTGCAAGCAGAGGATTTGGCTGTCACAGACCGTCCAGACTTGGCCGAAATTGGGTCCACTTGACTTGAGTGTCACCTGAATATCAGTTCCATCAGCGTTTTAGACTCCCAGGTAGCGAGTACAGCTTGTCTGGCATATCTGAGAGAATGTCTGTGACAACCCAAAGACCCTCTGGTTGAATGCAAATTTCCACACATTTATCCTACAACCATCTTTCTTTAATTTAAATTTTTGCCTACTCATGTTCTCTGAGCAAGAGGAAGGATGTTGTCAGTGTGTAGCCTTCTCAATCCATTCAGAACCTTAAACACAACACCTCCATCAGATCTCACTCACGTGCCTTGTTTTCAGATGTTGGTCATTTGTAGAAGTGAGCCTTTTTTGTTAAAAGTAACCATTTATTTACTAATCTTGTTGCCCTTTCTCTGTACCTGTTCCCACAGATCCACATCCTTCCTAAAATCAGGTTTCCAGATCTGTTTGCAGTACCCAAGTTGTGGAATAACCAGTGTCTTCTACAATGGAATAATCACATCCTGGGATGGGATTCACAGAACTTTATATCTGACCATACATTAACCCCCCCCCCCACACACACACTCATGCCTTTTTTGTTCTCCACTACCTTCAGTTTGGTACCACACATTTGGTATGTTATTCTGGGATTACTGCTGCCCATGTGCAATACTTTGCATTTTTAAATGTTAAACTTCAGTTGGCACTTCTCAGTCGGTCTACCTAATTTTTCTAGATCTTGATGCATAGAATACTCTGATTTCTGTCATTAACTACCTTGTCATCCATTATATCATCTGCAGACTCAGACATTTAAACCTGATGTGCCTTCATTAATATCATTAATAAATATTGAAAACAACACTGGGACCAGCACCGAACCCTGGTGACCTCTACTAATAATGTTAGTCCATGAAGAGCTGTGCCCATTGATAACCACTCTCTATCTTCTCCCATTCAACCACTCCTTTATCCATAGCATTAACTTATTTCCATATTGTTCCAACATGTACAACTGGCCATGTGGAAAAGTATGAAAAGCATTAGCATTAGTAGAGGTGCATGATACAAGAAAGCAAGCTTATAGAGCATCAGCCAAAAAAACAAACAAACCCTTCCCATTTCACTGATCCGTTCATTCCAAATGTTTGTTTAGTTCTTCCTTGAATTTATTTAAGCTATCAACATCCACCACAGATGGAAGTTTGTACAAGCAATCAAATACCTGCTGAATAAAGGAAAACTTTTACACATCTATTCTACAACTGTCTTCCCTCAGTTTGAATCTATGCCCTCACCCCTCAGGATTGTAATCTGAGCAAGAGGAAGAATTCCATCAGCATTAAGCCTGCTCAATCCATTCAAGGCCTTATATGCCTCAATCAGATTGCTTCGTAGGTGCCTAGTCTCCAGACGCCTCCATAGCCAGGTGGGCAGCAGCAGCAGTGCGTAGCACACGCTTCTTGATTAGACCGGGGTTCGAGCCCATGAGCCACCAAATACGGAGGATGCGGAAAGGTCAGGGAATGACAACCTCATATCCCCTGAGCAATATGGCCTTAGTTGCTAATGCTCATAAAAACCAAATAACAACAATAACAACAGCCTAGTCTCCAAAACAAGAACAAGTGCACCCCTTTGTTCCCTTCATCAGACTTGTTGCCCATCTCTGTACTCTTTCTAGCAACTCTGCATCTTTCTTAAAATGAAGCTCCTAGAATTGTGTACAGAGTACTCAAAGTGTGGCCTGACCATTGCCTTACCCAAGAGGATAATCATCTCCTTATCCCTGCTCGCAAAATTCCTGTATATCATTGACAAGACCCTATGACCTACTCTAGCACCTGTCTGCACTGCTCAGAAAACTACATATATGACTGCACAATTACCACCAGGTCTCTTTTCATTCTCCATTACCATGAGTGTAACCACCCAGTTGGTACATTTCTCTGAGGTTGCTGCTACCCATATGCAGTACTTTGCATTTGTCAATGTTAAACTTCAGTTGCCACTTCTCACCCATCTGCCGAACTTTTCCAGATCTTGTTGCAGCAGCATACTGCCATTACTGTTATTAACAACCCTGCCAACCTGTATCATCTGCAAACTTCATAAATATTATTGATAAATATACAAAATAACAATGGGGCCAACACTGAACCCTGAGGGACACCACTAATAAAATTATTCCATCTAGAGCAGTATCCATTGATTACCACTCTCTCTCTCCTCCCACTCAACCATCCTTTTATCCATTGTAGCAAAATGCCCTTAATCCCATACTGCTCCAGTTTGTACAGTAGCCTTCCATGTGCAATGGTATGAAAAGCTTTCCTGAAATCCCAGTATATGCTATCAAAATTATTTCTTGCATCCAGTTCCTTTGTGACCACATCATAGTATCCAATCGAAATCGTCAGACAAGCCTTCCCCTTGAAAAATTCATGCTGTGTCTGAATTGTTACTGCTCTCTTGTCTAAATGATCCTGCAATGCTTCTTTAACCAGCGACTCCATTATTTTCCCTGGAACAGAAGTCAAACTAAGAGATCTGTAATTACTTGTCACCCTTTGATCCCCCTTTGTGAATTGGAGATACATTTACACATCTCCAGTCTGTGGGGACTTTCCCTGAGTCCAAGGTTGCACTCATACTTATGGCTAAGAGTTTGCTTACTTCCTTTGCCACTTCCTTTAATATTTGATCCCATCTACCCCAGGTGCCTTTCTTATGGTTAACTTCAACAGTTCCTCCTTCACTTTGCTCTGAGTTATTATAAAATCATTTAACTCCCTGTTACAGTTTTATAAACATCTGGTCCTCTCCTCCTTGAATAACTCCTCATGTGTGAATATAGATGCAAAATACTCATTTAGTTCGACAGCTATCTGAGAATGATCATCTACAGTCAAACCACTGATATCAAGTGGACCAATCTGATTCATCCCCTTATTTTTAGAGTTTATATAAGTAAAGAAGTCTTTGCTGTTTTTCTTTGCATCCTTTCCCAAAGATTTTTCATAATCTGCCTTCAACTTACCTAACCTTCTCTGTGATTTGATTACAGACCAGCTTGTATGTACCATAGGCTTCTGTGTCGCCTGACAATTTATGTGCATCCCATGCATTTTTCTTCTCTGCTACATCTCATTAGTTCAAATGGATGTCAGATGAACTAATGAGACTTCTTTCCCACAAGTCTCATTAGTTCTTCTGACATCCATTTGGTCCTAAACATACAGCAGTATTTCTTAGTTGGAACAAAAAGCTTAGTTTCTTCCAAAATTGCTTCCTTGAATGCTTCCCATTTAGAATTTGCTGTTGGTAACATCATCAGTTGGTCCCACTGATAGAACCTAAAAAATCTCTGAGAATATTGTAGTTACCTTTACGAATGCAAAACCCTTCCCTTTACCACTGATGCTAGTTACATCTTTAAGTAAATCCCAAATCAGTTTTTTTTTTTAATGAAAACTCCAAACACGAGAGGTATTAAAACCTGTAGTACTTAGTACCGTGCTTAGGTTGGAGGTTGTGAAGATGAAAGAAGATATTTGTTAACATTAGACTTGAACCTTTATAGACTGTAATTTTCAGGAAATACATGTGAATGTAGGCTGTTCCAGAAAACGGCAGTTGAATGAATAAACGGGGAAGAAGAAAAGTTGTTTCTGTGAGTTTGAAGTTGGACAATAAATGGATGTTGGCTGGTGGCAGCACGTTCGGCCTATTTTTAAAAAGTGAGCAGGAATTATAGAAGCCAATTCAGCCAAAACTGTAGAAAAGGCATGCAGCAAAAACAGTACGTCTATGAAACAGAGAGTGGAGAGAGACTGTTAGAGATGAGTGATTAATTAACCTAACTGACCTCTTCTGAATGAAATCTAGAATCCCGAGAGAGAGGTTTTGGGGCACCGCCCTAGATTTGGGAATAATATTCTGTGGTAGGGCAGATTTGTGATTTGTACAAAGTGAACAGCTGTTTGGAAGAAAAGTAATGCCGAGAGCTAAAGAGAAAACCAAGTTTTTTAGATGCAGAGGAAGCAATATTTGTAATGTGCTTGTGCCAAGAGAGATTAGAAGTCAGAGTAATCCCCAAAAGAAATATATCATTTTGCCTAGAAATTGTAGTGTCACCAAAGATAAGCATAGGAGCAAAGAATCCTTTTTGTGAGATTATCTATTATTATTATTAGCCATACAGTGCAAGGAAGCCTGAGGCTTTTTCTGCACCAGCAGAAACAAAAAAAAAATTTCTGAGTTACCCAGAGAGAGAGAGAAAGTCAGAAGGGAATCACCAAGGAAGAGTAGAATGATATGCAGCTCAGGACCCTGGGTGTGCCAAGCCCATACTCACCAGATGTGAGCCCCTGGGATCAAGGTTCAGTTCTTTCTCTCTCTTTTTCTTTTATATATTAATGACCTTCTTCTATAGATTGGAAATCCTATTCATAGTTTTGCTGTTGATAGCACATTGCATTCCACCTTCCAGTTTGAGAAACCTTGCCCTACAAAAACAGCTTCAATTTCTTGAATATCCATTATCAATTCTTTAAATGCTCATTCATCTCCAGTTAAATTCTCCTGGTGCAGAGATTACTTAGTTAACTTCACTCTTTCTAAAACTCAGTCCTGTCTTATATCTGGCAAAAAGGATTCCTCTCTTCCTATGTTTATCTTCAGTGACACTCAGATTTCTAGACAAGATTACACATCTCTATTATGGATTAACTTAACTTCTAATCTCTCTTAGCATAAGCACATCACAAATATTGCTTCCTCTGCACCTAAAAAACTGGGTTTTCTCGGAAATTTTGCAAAGGAGATTTCACTCCTTTGCAAGGTATGCAAATTATGCAAGGAAGAAAGCTTATACAGCATCAGCCAAAAAAAAAAAAAAAAAAAAACGCCCAATATCACCTGTCCATCCCTCTAATAATTTGTCAAAATTCTTTAAATTTAGACTACTCACTTCCACAACACCACGAGAAACAAATTTAGTCAAATAACCCACTTCCTCAGTACCATGCTGCATTTTGAAGAACTGAAGTCTTTCTTGGAAAAAGTACTTTTATTTATGAGTACTTAAAAACTACTCACTGATCTCATTGCTCTTCTCTGCACCCATTCCAACATTCACATCCTTCTAGAAATGAGTCTTAGTTGGAATTAGTTGGAAACACAGATAAGAGCAATACATATTAAAAAAATTTCAAAGCAATTTGTACATAAAAAGATGTGTTATTGAAATATGCTTAAAATTACCTTCAAGTATATTCAAGAAATGTAGACCAATGTAGACCACCCAGAGTCCACACATCAAAACTATAGAGCAATGAATTAACAGCCTGAAAGGATTAATGTCCAGTTATTGGTTCACAACACAGAAAAAGAATAACTTATCTTATTCAGAAAGAGTATACAGAGTACCTATACATTACAGAAGGGAGGTTCTCATGAAACTGTGTCCATATTGTGAAATTCCACAATGCAAACTATTTAACTAGTGACTTCCATGTTATAAGTGGAATGAATTCTTAGGAATATTTTTTCTGTATGCAATCTTTTAATGTAATTTACACATTTTCTCCATGTTAAAAGTGGAATGAATTTCTGTGGAAATTTTATTAGCTCACAGCTGTAGTAAACATACTTTTTTAAAATTAAATTTAAGTTTTATATTTCCTTCCAAATAATAGAAGGTCAAAATCTTAGTGCATGATAGATTTTTTTTCTTTTATTTATCATTTCTTGACAAATTTACTGACAGTCTCTTGTGGTCTTGGTCTCTTTCTCTCTCTAACCCCCCCCCTGCCACCACTCCCTCCCATAGCCTTCCTGTTTTCAACAATCTCTAATTGATCTTAAGAATTCCACTTTAGCAAAGGTATAGTATGATACTAGTATGACTTTGGAATAAAATCAATATTAGGGGAAAATGCATGACAAAAATCAAAGAAATTATGGCATCACAATACCAATCTAATCTGTCTAATTTTATTCACTTAAAATTTAAAGTGAATTCTGAAAGTTACTCGTACATCATTACTGATTTTGTCAAATGGACAAAAGACATACTGGAGGTTATTTGTATGTATATTTTATCAGGACTACACATATAGTTTTTTTTTTTTTTTTAATAGATTATATAAAAATTGACAGATGAAAGTTAAAAATAAAATAACTAAGAATTATTCTTAGTTATTTTATTCAGATATAAGACAAGACTGAGTTTTAGAAGGATTGAAATCAACTAAGTTGTCTTTGCCTCACTGGAGAATTACGAGGAGATCGGAATTTAAGGCATTGGTACCGGTTATTTGAGAAGTTGAAGCTGATTGAGGTTTCTCAAAATGGAAAGTGGAAGAAAGGTGCTGTGATAAGCAAAACTATGGATAGGATTTCCAGTCAGTGGAAGAAGGTCATTAATATACAAGAGGAAAAGAGTGGGGGGAAAGAACTGAACCTTAAGGACACCAGCATTAGTGCAGAAGTCGGAAGACAGATGGCCATCTACTATCACCCTCAGTGAGCGAACAGAGAGAAAACTGAATAACCAATTACAAAAAACACTTGGTAAACCATAAGATGGTAGCTTGTTTAGAAGACCTTTATGCCAAACACGATCGGAAGCCTTTGAGATGTCAAGAGCAACTGCTTGTGTTTCACCGAACTTTTCCATTGAATTTGTCTATAAATGGGTAACATAAGCCAGAATATCACCAGTGGATCGACACTGACGGAATCTATACTGGTGATCGTTGATAAGACTGAAGGTTTCTAGGTAGTTTAAGAGTTGGCAGTTAATTGATTTCTCCATCACTTTAGAAAGAGTAGAAGTATTTTCAGTGGGACGATAATTGGATGTGAGGGATTTCTCACACTTTTTAGGAACTGGCTGTGTATGAGCAAATTTCCAAGCAGAAGAAAAAACACCTTTGGAATAAGAAAGTGAAGAAAGGTGATAAAAAACAAGATTAAGTTCAGGAGCACAGGTTTTGAGAACAAGTCGAGAAATACCATCAGGACCTGGAGCTTTCTTAGCATCAAGTTTCGTCAAAATCTTTCTGACATCCTTTTGACGGAAGACCACAGGAGGCATTGAATGGAGCATGTTGGGAATGGTGGGAAGTGTATTATGAAGATCATTAATACACGAGTTGGAAGAAAAATGGGATGCTAGCGGGTCAGCTTTATCCTTGGCTGAAGTGACAACAGAACCATCTGGTTTTGACAGAGGTGGGAGCAGAGATGGGCAAAAGTTGCATTCAATAGCTTTGGCAAGAGACCAGAGTGCTCAGCTACCATTTGGGCAAGAAGCAAGTTTTCTACTCTTAGCCTGTTCAAACTCACTCCTTTTGTTTTGAAACTGATGTTTGTTTGTTTTATTTATGGTTATATTTGTTTATTTAGGTATTTTTAAATCTGGTTGTTATTTTTGTGAAGCTCTTAGGATAACTCTCAGGCAAATGTTTTTGTTAGTGCAAAAGTTGGATTGGAGCATTACATAAGTTGACATTTACATCCTTCAGTATGCTTGTTTGTTTTTTTGGTTTTTAGGAGCATTAGCAACTAAGGCCATATTGCTCCGGGGATATGCAGTAGTCATTCCCTGACCTTTCCGCATCCTCTGTATTTAGTGGTCACAGGCTCGAACCCCAGTCTAATCAAGAAGCATGTGCTACGCACTACTACTCCTATATGTAGGTGCCTCCCCTTCAGTATGTCACCTTTAATCTTTTCATTTGTCATTATATTGTTTATATTTGTATAAATACACTTATACTCTTTCAATATAATTTTATTTCAGAGATGCTTCATTTGGACCATGTACTTACAATCTAACCTTATTGGATTGCCTTCTGGCCGTCAGCAAGGTGAGCTTTCTGCCTTCTTAAATATATTGTATTTCAGTATGTTACTTAAAAGGGTTGGGTAATGTTCGTAACTTAAGGTTTCAATAGCAATCATCGTATATCTGTTTATTCCACATTTTGTGCCAAATTCTATTCCCTCCACATGAGATTGGCTAACTGCAACCTTGATTGAAGAAGACTCTAGAAATTTCTCCAATTTTTGTTGAGAATTGAACTAAATCTCTCGAAATGAGTTACAAGCAGTGAAAGTACTATACAGTCACACAGGACAACCTATATCTAAAAAAATGGTATAATCTTATTTCTGCAATGCTCACTCTCCTGTGCAAACTGCTTGGAAATGTTTCTGTGATATTACTTCATGCATAATACAAATATTAAGAAGAAATAATAACTAAAAATGACTAAGTATAAAACTGAAAATAAAAATAAAAACATCCTGAAAAAAGGTAAAGTACGCCTTGATGTTCTGAATCATTCTGCACTGCAGTTAAAAAAAAAAAAAAAAAAAAAGAGTTTAAATGCATCAGAAACTTAAATGGTAGTTTTTTTGGTCAGGGACCTTTATCAGGCAGCATGGGAGTGTAATGAGATTGAAGTGGAGAATGAAAAATTTTTTGTGAACACATGGTGAACTTTATTGGGAGGTCACATGTTCATCTTACTGATGTGATTTCTTCCTGGAAACTTTTCATCCTGGAAAAAGTAATGTGATTCTGGTCAAATTATTTGAAGTATCTACTGTCAGTCAGTCTAGCATTTAACAGAGGAATGTTTTGAAACTGAAAAACCTTTATAGCTAAAGCTTGATAGACCAGGCAAAGGGAATTTTAAGGACTATGCTCACTTCTAAAGTTACAAAATACCCCACCTTTATATTTCTTATTTTTATAGGAATTTTTATATTTCTAGCAAAAAAAAAAAAAAAAAAAAACCAACTACGCACTTCACCCATCCATACTCTCCAAGAATTTGTCTAGTTCTTCCGTGAATTTGTTCAAACCACCCACTTCCACTACAACATAATGTACTATTTAGTGGTGGAAGTAAAAGGACTCTGTTTTGAATACTACTGATTATGTAATTACTCATATGTCTGCTGGATTCTTTTGTTCTGTAAAATTGTTACTAATATTCAAAATGTTAGAATAAAGATCATCATTGTGAGTGAGAACCTGATTAACTAAACTTTTAATAGGATGGCTTAGGTAATTCCCCCCTCCCCCCTCTAATTTTGTTAAGCATAGATCTGCTTTAGTATGAAGCTGATTTATGTTAAAATTATATTTAAAATAAATAAATGCACAAGGCATAATACTTTAAGAGTTTGGTATCTATATAATATCGGTGTTTAGATACACCATAGATAACTCTTAATAAACTACAAAGTAGTTGTTGTAGGCATCATTTGCTGTTTCTCATATTGTGCTCTGCCTTCACGACGAGTTGCCATGATATTGCACTACTTCGAATAAGTAACTCTTCACTAATAGAGAAGACTATTGTTACTTATTCTCAGTTGAGTACCACCACCCAGACAGCACTGTGCTGTCTGGGTGGTGGTACTCAACTGAGAATAAGTAACAATAGTCTTCTCTATTAGTGAAGAGTTACTTATTCGAAGTAGTGCAATATCATGGCAACTCGTCGTGAAGGCAGAGCACAATATGAGAAACAGCAAATGATGCCTACAACAACTACTTTGTAGTTTATTAAGAGTTATCTATGGTGTATCTAAACACCGATATTATATAGTTAAAATTATAACGTAGAATATGTACATTATCGCGTGTGAAATACTTTTTGATTGTACTAAACTTTATCCAGAATAATCAATTTTTGTGAGCTTTCTGTATTACAGTGCTGTTGTCATAATATTTGGATATCAGTTTTCATGGCTTCTAGTATTAGTATTTATAATCAGATTTGTTTCTTGCGTATACAGTTCTTATTTGGGTGGTCATTGAGCTTATGATGTATTTCAGTGATACATCCCTAATTGGTTAATAATGCTGGCTTGATCATGAATTTGAACTCATAATTTAGTGCCTTATAATAAATAAATTGACAACAGAATTTGTAATTTTTTTTATTAAATTTTATTAATTTTTTACTGTAATAAATTTTGTGGTAAACCACTTTAGTTAAGTATAAAATTTTTTTTGCTTTGCTTCTATTCTGCAGTTATTTATCATACCATATTTTATAGGCCCTCACAAATGGCTTTTTCAACTTTGATGCATTTGATGTTGATGAATATGAATATTATGAGGTTAGTGAAAACCAAGATTTCAAGCTGCTACTAATGATTTTGGCTTTATTATTGTGAAATAATTTAATTATAATAGTTACTATTATAATTGAATTATTTCATATAAATTATTTCACTATAATTAAATTATTTCATTCAATTAAATTAAATTAAAAAATCTGAATTTTAGCCTTCTTTTGAGGCATTGCTGAAATATTTACACAAGTTATATTTTGAAATTTGAATAATTTGGTTTTGTCTTTTTATTCACATTTAAACACTACTATTTGACAAAATTTTGATTTAGTATTGCAATAATTCTTTTACATATGTTTCTATAAGAAATTGTTTAGTTGCGTAGTCTTGTGCATTAATTTCTTTTTTTTAATTTTATATACTTTTGTGGATGTGATAGATATATTTTAAATATAAATATAGACATTTTACAGAAAATTTTCATTAAAAATATTTTAGTGCACTCTCATGATTTGTTGTCTGTTTAAAACTTTTAGTGATCAAACAATGGATCTACTATGATATTAGCATATATATGCAAAGAATCACAGACTTTTGCTGAACTGGCCAAAAGAAAAAAAATAATAATAAAATAAATTAATAAAAATAAAAATGAGAATTATAATAATCAACAATAATAACAAAAGAATAATAATAAATAAATAAATAAATAAAAACTAATAAAAATATAAAGGAAGATACAACATTTTTTTTTTTTTGGCGAGATCTCCATACAAAAAAGTAGATAAGAAAATAGACCAATTATGTGCTTTCCTACTCATGTAGGTAAGCACATAATTAATCTATTTCTTATCTACTTTTTCTGAACTTCCCTACCTTAATTTGATTTTATGATCCCTAGTTCTGGAATTCCTTATAACAGTCAAAATTTTGCCTTTATTCAGTTTACCTTTCCTCTCTCAAAGCCTTATAGACCTCAGTTGGGTTCACTGTAAGGTACCTGTTTTCCAAGCTCTTTAGGCACATAATCAAAGCCTTTCCTCATATGGTTATCCTTTTGCCAATCGTACCATGTGGATTTCCCGTCTTTGGACCCTTTAAGTCCAGTGTGTTTTTTTTAGGTGAGATCTCCATCATTGGACACTTATTTAAATGGGATTATGACCTCTCTGTCTCTACAGACTTTTGTTATAGGCTGTAGATACAGGGGGATAGTAAAATGAAGGCAAAATTTTCACTGTCATGAAGGATTCCAGAACTAGGGATCAGGAAACTAGAACTGATTTACATTTTCAAGTCACATATACGCAGCTCATCGAAATGCTGAGGCTTTTGGAATTACTAATGACCTCACACAAATTGTTCATTTATCTACCAAAATACCCCTCCAACTTGACAACATAAAATCCAATGAATTGCTACCACTCCCTCCAGATGGGCAGCCTCTAACAAACTAAAAATATCATCTCAGAAAACAAAGGTCATTCTCGTATGAGGAAAACTCTGTGATAATAAGAACCCAACCATAAGAATAGACAATATCTAGGTATCATAGAAGGACAATAAACTCACTTTCCAATAACATATAGCATATATCAAAAACAAAGTTGAGAAATTTACCATAATGATCAGGAGGGTTGCCTTCTCTGATTGGGCTTCACAGTCATATTGCACAAAAGCATATTCCTGCCCATTGTTATACGGAGCAAGTATCTGGTTCAGGTGTACAGATAAAGTGCACATAAAGAGAAAACTTGAATCCTTTCAGAAGGTGATGTTAGCATCTACCAGACCATTAGCATTAACAGAGGCATATGATATAAGAAAGCAAGCTTATACAGCATCAGCCCAAAAAAAACCTTCCCATTTTACCCATCCATTGTTCCAAACATTGTCCAGTTCTTTCTTGAATTTATTTAAGCTATCGACTTCCATAATGACAGATGGAAGTTTGCTCCAGCAATCAACCACTCGCTGGTTAAAGGCAAATTTCTGCACATCTATTGTACAGCCGCCTAAATCCTGTTGCTTTGCTGCTCTAGTCTGAGGCATGATTTCTGTTTAAATACAATTTAATTGATTAACAATGAAAATTAATAAGATTAATAAATTTCATTGATTAATTGACAATACTACACTAAGCTAATAGATTCCTAAATTTGATAGATTTTAAAGTTAGTGCAAATGGGCTGAGAGGTGGTGACTGAAGTTTAATATTGACAATTGCAAAATACTGCAAATGGGTAGCAGTAACCCCAGAGTAACAGTCAGAGTAGTGGAGAAGGAAAAAGATCTGGAGGATAATTGCACAGTCAGATATGAAGTTTTTTGGGCAGTGCAGACAGGCTGCAAGAGTAGCTTATGGGGTCTTGTCAATGATATATAGGAATTTTGCTAGCAGGGATAAGGCAATGGCCAGGCCACACTTTGAATACTGCATACAGTCTGGAGGCCTCATTTTAGGAAAGATGTTGAGCTACTAGAATGAGTATAGAGAAGGGCAACGAGATTAGTGAGTGGGACAAAGGATTGCTGTTACCAAGATAGGCTTCAGTTCTGCAAATTGCAGCATCTGGAGACTAGGCACCTGTGAAGGATCTGATTGGGGTGTATAAGACTTTAAATGGTTTGAGCAAGCTCAGTGTTGATGGGATTTTTCCTCTTGCCCTGATTAATCACCTGAGGGGACATAAATTCAAAATGAGGAAAGGCAGTTATAGAATTAGATGTGTGGAAAGAGCAAACTTCCATCTGTCATTGTGGAAGTCGACAGCTTAAATAAATTCAAGGCTGAACTAGATAAACTTTTGGAGTGAATGGATGGGTGAAACAGGAAGTGTTTTTTTTTTGGCTGATGCTATATAAGCTTGCTTTCTTGCATCATATGCCTCTATTAATGCTAATACAAATGTACTAAATGCAGTGATATGCATTACCCTATCTAGTTTTATGTCATACCTTATGTTATCAAGATCGAGATATACGTTATACTGTAATGATCACAATGTTAAATTAGTTATATCCTTAGCTAAACACCAAAAAGATATAGGCCCAACAAGTGATTAGATCTTTTTGAGCTACTTATTTATCAAAATTAAAACCCCACTATTCCTCTGCACTACTGGTTATATACTACAATATTCCCACCAAAACACCAGTAGTACGTAGAATAGCAGTACGAGTAGTGAGTTGTAACTTACAAAATCACTAGCTAAATAAAAAAAATAACCTAACAAATGTGATTAAGACTGTTTAAATTCTTTGTAAAAGTAAAACAATTTAATATGTCTGTTAATCAAGAAGACAGTAAAAATTTGCAAAAAAACATCCTTTTGCAGCAGCATAAACGTTTTCATCTTGGCATTTATCTCGTTTGAGAAGTTCATGATGTTTTTGTAGCACTGTGTCTGACAGTGGAACATATAATGTACCATTACTTGCAGTGAGTGTTCCAGAGAGATAAAATTGGGATATTTATTTTGCAGAAAACATTTGATGGGCCATAGGGTGAGAGCTTGTTTAGAAGATCTTTATGGTACACACAAGTCTTAGAAATATCAAGGGCAATTGCTTGACTTTTACCAAATTTTTCAATCAAATTTTTCCAAAGATAAGTAACATAAACCAGTATATTATCAGTGGATCAACACTGGCAGAATCCATATTGGCAAACATTGATCAGGTGGAAGGTTTTGAGATAGCTTAAGATTTGGCTGTTGGTGGATTTCTCCATTAATTTGGAAAAAAAAGTAGAGGTAAAAGAAGTGGAACAATAATTGGATGGGAGGGATTTGTCATTCTTTTTAATATGAAATCTCACCACATCATGCCACAACTTCACATGAAGTTTTGGTAAACACTTCTTGAATACAATGAATACAAACAGTAACCCCAGAGTAATATATCAACTGTGGTACTACACTGACAGTGGTAGCAAATGAAAAGGACTTGGGGGTAATTGTGCAGGCAGATATGAAGTTTTCTGAGCAGTTCAGACGGTCTGCAAGGGCAACAGGATTAGTGAATGGAATGATTGGTTGCTCTTACGAAGAAAGGCTTAAGTTTTGGACAGTGTCTGGAGACTAGGCACCTGCAAGGTGATCTAATTGAGGTGTATAAAGCCTTGAATGGGTTGAGCATGCTCAATGCTGATGGGATTGTTCCTCTTGCTCAGAATAATCACCTGAGAGGGCATAATGAATACAAACAGTATTCATTATGCCCTCTTTCTTTCCTCAATTCAAATTGAGGAAAGACAGTTGTAGGATAGATGTGTGGAAGTTTGCTTTTAGCCAGCAGGTAGTTGATTGGTGGAACAGACTTCCATCTTTTGTTGTTGAAGTTGATAGCCTAATAAATTTAAGGCTGAGCTGGACAGGTATTTGGAATGAACGGAGGGGTGAAATGGGAGTGTTTTTTTTTTTTTTTTTTTTTTGGCTGGTGCTGCATAAGCTTGCTTTCTTGCATCATATGTCTCTGCTAATGCTATTTGATAATGAAACACAGCTGAAATGTATTGCAAGTTTACTTAATTTATGTTTTTGTTGTATCTTTTATATATATATATGTATAAATGGGTATTCAATGTAACCCCTTAAATGTAATGTTTTAAGAGTTACATATGAAAAGAGGTATACAGTTGATGAAATGGTTTCAGTGAATGCAAGATTAATAAATCAGGTATGACAGATGCACCTAAAAGTGCAAATCAGCATTAAAGGATGCAAGAGTATATATAAGTTGTATTGTTATATCGAATTATGTATGCATAAATGTATGTGAAAGTTACACAAAGTGCCAGTAACTGGAAGGGTGAGAAAAGTAGAATAAGAAGTGTAGTAGATTTGTGGAAGGTGAAAGAATGTTAATAGCCTAGAGGTTATGACGAATTAAGAAAATTATGGGCTAAATTGCCAAGCTACTGATAAAATGCAAATAAAATGAAAATAGTATAGCTGTTATCAGTTGGGGGGGGGGGAACATTTTTAATAAATGGTCTAATATAGGTAATGCAAAAATTCTTGATCTGATGTCAGCTGAATTAAATATTGATACATGATCAGGTATTTCAATAGGAGACTACACCTGACCATGTATCAGGAACTGCCTTTCTATACTTTTCCGTAATAGTACAAGAAAAGCGAAAGGCCGAAAAAGTAGCATTATTAGCAGTAGTAGCATTTAGTAGAGGCATTTGATGCAAGAAAGAAAGCTTATGCAGCATCAGCCAAAAAAAAAAAAAAAAAAAAAAACCCCACTTCCACTTCACCCCTCTGTTCGTTCAAAATACCTGTCCAGCTGAGCCTTAAACTTATTTAGGCTGTCAACCTCCACCACAAGGGATGGAAGTCTGTTCCACCAACCAACCACCCGCTGGCTAAAGGCAAATTTCCTCACGTCTATCCTACATCTGTCTTTCCTCAATTTGAATTTATGCCCTCTCAGGTGATTTTTCTGAGCTAGAGGAAGAATCCCATCAGCATTGAGCATGCTTAAACCATTCAAGGCTTTATACACCTCTATCAGATCACCTCGCTGGTGCCTAGTCTCCAGACACTGTAATTTTCAAAACTTAAGCCTTTCTTCGTAAGAGCACCCCTTTGTTCCATTCACTAATCTTGTTGCCCTTCTCTGTACTCGTTCCAGCAGCTCTACATCCTTCTTGAAATAAGGCCTCCAGACCTGTATACAGTACTCTAGGTGTGGCCTAACCATTGCCTTATACAAGGGAATAATCACTTCCTTATCCCTGCTGGAAAAATTCCTGTATATCATTGACAACACTCCATGAGCTACTCTTGCAGCCCATCTGCACTGCTCAGAGAACTTCATATCTGCCTGCACAACCACCCCCAAGTCCCTTTCATTCTCTACCACTGTCAGTGTAGTACCACAGAGTTGATATGTTGCTCTGGGGTTGCTGTTTCCCATGTGTAGTACTTTACATTTGTCAATGTTAAACTTCATTTGCCACCTCTCAGCCCATCTGCTCAACCTTTCCAGATCCTGTTGCAGCAGCATAGTGTCAGTAGTGTCCTTGACAACCCTGCCAACCTTTGTATCGTCTGCAAACTTGGACATTAAGCCCGATATACCATCATCAATATCATTTATAAATACAGAAAACAATAATGGACCCAACACTGAGCCCTGAGGGACTCCACTAATAACATCAGTCCACGATGAGCAGTGTCCATTGATTACCACTCTCTGTCTTCTCCCCCTCAACCACCCCTTTATCCATAGCAGCAATTTGCCTCCAATGTCACACTGCTCCAATTTGTGTAGCAGTCTTCCATGTGCAACAGTATCAAAAGCCTTTCTAAGATCCAAGTATATAATATCAAAGTTATTCCCTGCATCCAGTTCTTTTGTGACTGCATCATAGTATCCAATCAAGTTGGTCAGGCAAGACTTCCCCTTAACAAAACCATGCTGTGTCTGAGCTACAACTGAAGTCTTGTCTAAATGATCCTGCAGTGCTTCCTTAACCAGTGCCTCCATTAATTTTCCTGGAACAGAAGTTAAGCTCACAGGTCTATAATTACTTGTGTCAGCCTTTGATCCTCCTTTGTGAATTGGGGTCACATTTGCACATTTCCAGTCTATGGGTACCTCCCCTGAGTCCAAGGAAGCTCTCATAATTATGGCTAAGGGTTTGCTTACTTCCTTTGCTGCCTCCTTTAATATAACTGGATAGATCCCATCCATCCCGGGTGCCTTTCTTGTGTTTATCTTCAACAGTTTCTCCTCCACTTTACTCTCAGTTATTACAAGGTTCTCTGGCTTTCTGGCAGAGTTGAATACACCTCTGGCATTCCCCTCTCTGAATAACTCCTCATGTGTGAATGTCGATGCAAAATATTCATTTAGTTTGTTAGCTACCTGAGCAGGATCATCAACACTTGACCCATCAATATCAAGTGGACCAATCTGATTCATCCCCTTCCTTCTAGAGTTTACATAAGTAAAGAACTCTTTGCTGTTTTTCTTTGCATCCCTTGCCAAGGATTTCTCGTAATCTGCCTTCGCCTGCCTAACCTCCTTTGTAACTTGGTTGAATAACAACTTGTATCTATCATAGGCTTCTGTGTCATGTGTTAATTTGTATGTATCCCATGCATTTTTCTTCTCTGCCATATGCCTCATTAGTTCATCTGACATCCATTTTGGCCTAAACCTTGAACAATATTTCTTAGTTGGTATGTAAAGCCTAGTAGCTTCCAAGATAAGTTCTTTGAATGCTTCCCATTTTGAATTTGCTGTTGGTAACATCATCAGTTGGTCCCACTGTATAGAATTTAAATACTGTCTCAGTCCATCGTAGTCGCCTTTACGGAAGCAATAACCCTTCCCTTTACCCCTAATGGTAGTTACCTCTTTGAGTAAATCCCACTTCAGCACACTGTGATCACTGCCACCTAGTGGATCATTTATCTGCAGATTCTTAATGCATGAAGAATCACTGCTGATAATCAAATCAAGAATATTACTCCCTCTAGTTGCCTCCCGAACATGCTGATGTAGAAAACAATCATCCAATAAATCCACAAAAGCCTTGCTAGTGTGTGAGTGACCAGCCCCCAAATTCCAGTCAATATCTGGGAAATTAAAATCTCCCATTATAAGGCACTCTGATTTACTGGCCCACTCTATTTCCCTGTATAGTTCCTTATTATACTCATCAGAGTCATTAGGCCTATAGCACACTCCTACTCTCAATTTTGATCTCCCAATGTTTATGTCACACCAAACTGACTCCACACTGCACTGTCCAGCGATGTCGACTGGCTTCACTTCCTTGGTTTTTATGTGTTTCTTAACTAATAGCATAACCCCTCCCCCCTTCCTATCCTGTCTATCCTTTCTGTAGACGTTGTACTCCCCAAATTGCAGTTCTGCATCCCTTATATCTGTGTGACACCATGTCTCTGATATCCCAACAATATCTGCCTTCGATGTTTTGAGTAATACCTCAAATTCATCAAATTTATTTACTAAACTCCTAGCATTGGTGTACACGCAAGTATATCTGCACCTGTTTCTATTCTTAGCTACCCTAACACAACCCATGTGTTTACTTGTACCGCAATGGCTCCCAGCAGTCTCTGAAATGCCATGCATCTTGTTTTTCAGGCTTCTGCTCATTCTAATAGAAGCAGTGCAAGAATCTCTTTCACCTCTGCCAGTGGCTGCTGTCAATCTATTGGTCTTTGTCTCCCCCCAAGCTAGCAGTTTTCCGACCCACCTAACACTGCCTCGATAGCATCAGCAAATATTCTTGCACCCTTTCTATTTAAGTGTATCCCATCCCTGTAGAAGCAATCTCTCCTGTTAACAAGTACAGTCCAGGCTGAAAAAAATTGTACCCCTTGAGCCTTGCACAATCTTTCCAGGGCCGAATTGATCGACAAGGCTCTCATCATATACTCCCTCCTATCGTGTCTGGGCAGAATTGCAGACACTTTCAAATTCAAATTGATGAAAATGAAATTAGCAATTTCTAATACAGTATGGACAAGGTAGTCCCAATTCAATGTAATTTATTTAGGTAAAAATAAATATCAAGTTGGGATAAAAATGGTTAATATCAATTTGTTTAATATGAATATGTAGAATTTAGTATAGGAGTTAATTAAATACACAAATGCTAAAAGACCTACAAGTGAAAATGAAAATGGACTGCACTTTCGGAAATGACTCGGCAAACAGAAAAGGACTGTGATTTTGGGATGCTGGAATATTCGAGGCCTTTCAACTAAAAGAAACTTTCTTTCTGATGAACTGCACAAATTCAAGTTAGACATCGTCGTTTTATCAGAGACAAAGAAAAAAAGATGTGGAGAGGAAATAATGGGAGAATACTATCATTTTTGGAGTGGAGTTGATAAGAGTGAAAGAGCAAGAGCAGGAGTTTCTATTGCTGTTAAAAAGAAATTGAGACACAACATCAAAAACTGGCAATTTATTAATGAAAGAAAGATCTCATCGGAACTGAAAATATATGAGAGAGAAATATGTATTTTGGGAATATATGCCCCGACTAATGACACCGCTGATACTTTGAAGGATGAATTTTGGGAGGATCTGAGAGAACTAATAGAAAAAATTCCTAAGAACAAAGAGATATTTCTAATGGGAGATTTCAATGCAAGAGTAGGAACTGAATAAAATAGCAAAGTTATTGGAAGATTTGGAGAGAAAGAGAGGAATGACAATGGAGATAGATTATGCAATCTTTGTGAACAGTTCGACTTGAGAAAAAACAACACATTTTTCCAACACAAGGATATCCATAAATATACTTGGTCACAGGAGACAAGACAAATTAGATCAGTTATAGGTTACATTATTTCAAAACATTCAAGTACGTATGTATTGAAAGATGTCAGAGTTTATAGAGGAGTTGAATGTGGATCTGACCATTTTCTTGTTAAAACAACACTGAGGTGGAACTGGATTAAGAAAATATGTGTGGACAACCAACAATGCAGGGAAGGAGAAATGCTACAGGTGGATCAATTTATCATTGACCTACTCCAGGACGACAGCATTAGAAACAACTTCACCCAAAGACTGGATGCTGCAATTAACATAGAGATAAAAGGTAATACTGAAGAAATCTACGAATATTTAAAAAATACTGTTAAAAAAATACCTCATGAAATCCTAGGCAAAAAGAAGAGCCAAGGACCAAAAAAGACCTGGATTACAGAGAAAGAGCTTCTGTAGAGGAAAAGAAACTTGCATATCAGAAATGGCTGGGTGATAGGAATGATGCATATAGGAACATTTATGTTGAAAAAAAGAAAATAGCCAATCGGTTGGTAGTAGAAGCAAAAAATGAAGAATGGGAAAGGAAATGCGCAACTATTAATAGCAAATTGGGCTTCAAGCAATCAGTGGAATCATGGAAGGTCCTTAAAGACTTGAGAAAACAGAATAAACACAATGCTGTTTTGCAATTAATACCTTTGAAAGACTGGACGGAGTACTATGAAGGACTTTTAAAAGAAGACCGGGAAGAGTTCAAGACGATGGAGGATTTTGGTGTAGAAGACTCGGGCTTAAAAGTTTCTGTTAGGGAAGTGGAACTTCTGCTAAAGGAAGGAAGGAAGGAATGGCAAATCACTTGGACCTGGAGGAGTTTACATGGAACTTCTGAAATATGGAGGAAGAGGAGTGGCTGTTCTGATACAAAAACTGTTAAATAGTATACTGAGAGGAGAAGAAATAACGAAGGAAATGATAACAGGATATATTACATCAATTTATAAGAAGGGCGATTGGAAAAGCTGTTCAAATTACAGTGGAATATGCGTCCTGAACCCGCTGTTAAAGATCCTTGGAAAATGGATCAGGAACCATTTAGAAGCCCGAATCGAGGTATCAGAAGAACAAAGTGGTTTTTCAGCTGGGAGGTCATGTATAGATCATATCTCAACAGTACGACAGATCCTTGAAAAATGCCAATCAAAAGGGGAAAAAATCTTTATGATTTTCATTGACCTTGAAAAGGCATATGACAGTGTTCCAAGAAAACTCTTATGGGAAGCACTGAAAGAGGCAAATATTGATGGACAACTGATTAACATTATTAAGGCAATTTAGAGGAATAATAGATGCAGAATTAAAGTGGGATAAACTTTGTCACCTGAATTCCACACTTCAAAAGGCTTATTACAAGGTTGTTGCATGTCACCAACACTTTTCAAAATTTATATTGACATCTGCCTAAGATCCTGGTCAAAAAAATGTAATAAAATTGGATTGCCGATTAATAAGAACACCTATATTCAACAATTTACTTTTTGCAGATGATCAGCTGGTGATAGCACAAGACTTAGAAGATGCAAAGTATGCATGTCGTCAATTGTTTGAGGAATATAAACAATGGGGTCTAAAAATCAATTTTAGCAAGACTGAAATGTTGTCTTCAGGGCCAGGACACGTTCTAAATATTACAGGTTTTAAAATCAAACAAGTCGATAAATTCAAATATTTATGATCAATCTTACAAAGTGATGGATCATCCCAAGCAGAGATCAATAAGAGAATTACAGACGGCAGAAAGGCTATCGGCATGTTATACTCTGTTCTGTGGAGCAAAAATATCCTAAATAAAACAAAGAAACTTATATTTCAAACGATTGTACAAAGTCTTCTATTGTATGGAGCGGAAACTTGGACATTGAATAAGCGAGCGAAAAACAAATTGCTCTCCACAGAAATGGATTTTTGGAGACGCTCAGCAGGAACTTCTAGAAGAGACAGAAAACGGAATGAAGACATAAGGGAAAAAATGGAAGTGAGAAAGACTATTATTGACACCATCAAAGAAAAGCGTCTAACATGGTATGGACATGTAAAACAGATGCAAGAAAACAGATATCCAAAGGCTATCCTGGAATGGATACCTCCTGGAAGAAGGAGAAGAGGAAGACCTAGGAGGACATGGATGGATGGAGTATGGGAGTGCATGACAGCCCGAGGCTTAACCGACCAAGACACCTTGAACCGCACTTTATGGCGGGAAAAAATTCCTAACGAGAAATAACTTGTAGGCTGAGGAAACTCACTGTAAATGGAAACACTCCTCTTGAAGAAGATTTAATTTTGTATAGATAGGAAATCAATATATTTTAAAACTAGATTTAGAACAAGCAAATGATATAAGGGTGAGGTATTAAATTGAGAATGGTGAAGGGAAAAAGGAGTATTTTAAATAAATAAAGACGAAAAATAGCAATAGAAGTAGGATAGTAGGAACGTTTATGTCACCTCATATTACACTAATAGTTTAACGAACGGGAAGAACTTTAGAATTAGACAGCAGAAAGATAAAAAGCATAGAAAAAGTTATTAAATAACACTAAGCTTGCTGGGGATTGGGAAGCCCAACCTGGCATTTGTAAGCATTAGTATAAAAGGGAGATAATACCAAATGCTTGTATTGAAAGGAAAAATATGTGTCAAAACATGCTGAGAAACGAATCTAAAACAAAAGCAAAAGTATGATAAGACAGTGAAAGTGTACAAAACCTGGAGTATTTCAAGAAATGCAAAGCGAAAATGAGCTGGCTGGGAAAAATAAAGGCAGCGGGATGAAGTGCACAAATTCAGTAGAGTATGAATGCATGCTGGCTTCAACCAAATGAGCAATAATCTATATGATAAAGCAATTTATAGCAGCGAAGCGGACTTAATAGTAAATTGCGAAGAAATTTAAAATAGCGGAAAAATAGTGACCTCTATTGTCTTATTTAGAATACAAGTTCATGGAGATAATTTATAATTAGCATTGGAAAAAGAAACACGATTGGAATAGTATCGCTTTAATGCGATAAAGTCATGCAAAATTAAACATTACTGTTAATATATAAAGAATTATACAGTGGCAAAAACATGTACACATTAGACCATATGATGGGGCTACGTTATAATAAGCTGAATAGTAAACGTATCAGAGTATAGTAAACAAGAATCATCAAATCTTTTGAGATATAAATAAATTAATAATTATAAACTATCCAAATTTGCATGAAAGTACATCCAAGGAAAAAGAAGTGGTTTAAATCCATAGAAATAAATAACATGGTGACTTAAGATCCGAAGGTGGTATATAATTGGAAAAAGAAAAAGAAACGCGGTTGGAATAGTATGGCTTTACTTTGATAAAGTCATACAAAATTAAACATTATCGTTAATATATAAAGAATTATACGGTGGCAGAAATATAGTTCTTTTTAATGATGCAGGAATAGGTTTGAAGCTAAGCTGGATATTTGGGAACCTATAGGAACACCAATAGTTTGTTTATAGATAAATTTGCCATCGAAGATATAGTTATTGAGTAAACAGAGGTTTACATAGTTGTTCCATCTGTTTTCATTTATGTTTAATTTATCTTCGTTTCTGTGATAAAGCTGTTTTAGCACAAATATCAGTAAATTATGTGGTATGGAGGTAAAATCAAATGTTTCTATGTTTGTTATTGTAATATTAGATTTAAAGGTGTTGATGACAGCTAGGTTATTATTAATTACCCAAGTAGATGTGAGATTATTAAAAATAGCTTTTAGTAGTTTGACAAAATGTTTGTTTGAAGGTAGCAGCCACTGTTTTTAGAGCTTCTAATAAAAAACCTGAAACCTACAGGTTGTTTATGGAATTTTGCAATCATATAGAGAAATGGTAGGGTTGTGTTTTGTAATTTAGTATGTAGTTTTTTATGTAAAGCAATTAGCTTTTTAACTGTGGCTGAAGGATTAAGATGGCAGACAGTGAAAGTGGAACTATTTTCTATTTCATTTTTGAGTTGAATACAGTAAATTTGCTTACAAAATGTGGCAAAGTTGTCGGAAGCTTTATCTACCGGGGTGATGATAAAATTGTCTTGTAATTCTATTATATGTTTTTTAAGGTTGTAGGTTACTTTATCATATAGGGTGTGTAAAAGTTTTTGTACAGTTTGTAGGCATTAGATATAGCTTTTACAATGTCATGATAGATGATGGTGATCCAATTTTGGTATGCTTCATGTGGAATGTTGTATTTTGAAGCAAGTTTGTTAGCAAAATGTATTAGATTTAAATATAATACTCTGGTGATATTATTAAGGTTAGCTTTATTTATGGGTCTGCATTTAAAACTTTCGATCAGCAGTTTTTAGGTCATGGCTCTTAATGATGTTAAGATTCCTGTAATAATATGCCCATGATGTCGATCAGTATAAGGGGCATAAATAGGGTTATTGCAGTGGCATGGGGCTACGTTATTCTATGCTTTTTATCTTTCTGCTGTCTAATTCTAAAGTTCTTCCCGTTCTTTAAATTAGTGTAATACGAGTTGACAAGAACATTCCTACTATCCTACTTCTATTGCTATTTTTCGTCTTTATTTATTTAAAATACTCCTTTTTCCCTTCCCCATTCTCTATTTAATACCTCACCCGTATATCATTTGCTTGTTCTAAATCTATTTTTAAAATACATTGATTTCCTATTTCTGAGTGGGTAGAATATTTCCTATGTTAGTAGCTAGTTGTTTATAGTTGCAATTTTCAAGTCTAATGGAGGATCGTATTTGTAAGAATGGCATATATCAAATTTGTATAGGCTGTTTGAAGGCAATAGGTTATTATGCTTAGAGTAGTGAGGACCATGATATATTGTTGAACCATTTTTGTGTAAATTTAATATTGCAAAATTCAGTGCAGTGGGTAGTAAAATTGCCAGTTCTGTAAAGACCAATGTCTTGTATAATGTGTTTTAGTTGGATATTGTTGAACCTGAATTTTTGACAGAATTAAACTAAAGCTTTAAGGAGGAGATTTTTTGATGTTAAGAAGGAAATGGTTTATTATGGGTAAATTAAGAGTACTATGGTCCCAAGAACTGAGTAAATTATTAAAATCAAACTTTATATTTGTGTATGGATTAAGCTTTTTGTTACCATGTGAGTGTGCATTTTTTAGCTAGCATGATGTGACTAAGATTAAATAATTTGTAAATACAGTGTTTGGTGTTTAGAGAACTATTGCTAAATAAAATTTCATTAAAGAATTTGTTGTTAAGACCATGTGGATACACATAATTGTTTTCGTAGTATTCACGTGTGTGGTTATCTTCAATGGTAGCTAAGATTTTTATGGCGATTTTTGAGATTTTTAGGACAAACATCTAACTCCCTAAACAAGAATTAATGGACATAGATCAGAAAATAAAAACCTAACTATTGCTAAAAACAACGACACTGATTTAGAACTCTTACACTTCCACCACCACAACTTCACTAATGCTGCCATAAAAATTTTAGCTATCATTGAAGATAACCACACACACATGAATACTATGAAAATTTTTGTTTATATTCTTTTATGTTTTAAATTTTTATAAATAAATTAAGACCATGTGTATCCACATGGTCTTAATTTATTTATATCTCAAAATATATGATGATTCTTCACCACCTTTGGATCTTAAGTCACCATGTTACTTATTTCTATGAATTTAAACCAGTTCTTTTTCCTTGGATGTACTTTCATGCAGATTTGGATAGTTTATAATTATTAATTTATTTATATCTCAAAATATTTGATGATTCTTGTTTACTATACTCTGATACATTTACTATTCAGCTTATTATAACGCAGCCCCATCATTTGGTTTATCGTATATATGTTTTTTGCCACCATATAATTCTTTATATATTAACAGTAATGTTTAATTTTGTATGACTTTATCACATTAAAGCCATACTATTCCAACCGCGTTTCTTTTTCCAATGCTAATTATAAATTATCTCCAAGCACTATAGTCGTATTCTAAATACAACTATAGAGGTCACTATTTTCCTGCTATTTTGAATTTCTTCGCAGCGTACTATTAAGTCCGCTTCACTGCTATAAATTACTTTATCATATAGATTATTGCCCATTTGGTTGAAGCCTGCATGCATTCATCTGCTCTACTGAATTTGTGCACTTCATCTCCCCACCAGCTCATTTTCACTTCGCATTTCTTGAAATACTCCAGGTTTCGTACACTTTCACTGTCTTATCACTTTCAGTTTTGTTTTAGATTCATTTCTCGGCATGTTTTGACATATTTTTCCTTTCAATACAAGTATTTGGTTATTATCTCCCTTTTATACTAATGCTTACAAATGCCAGGGCCCTTACTATAAGGTTGGGCTTCACAGCCACAGCAAACTTAGTGTCATTTAATAACTTTTTCTATGCTTTTTATCTTTCTGCTGTCTAATTCTAAAGTTCTTCCCGTTCTTTAAATTAGTGTAATACGAGTTCACAAGAACATTCCTACTATGCTACTTCTATTGCTATTTTTCGTCTTTATTTATTTAAAATACTCCTTTTTCCCTTCCCCATTCTCTATTTAATACCTCACCCTTATATCATTTGCTTGTTCTAAATCTATTTTTAAAATACATTCATTTCCTATCTATACAAAATTAAATTCTATGCTAAATTCTACATATTTATATTAGACACATTAATATTAACCATTTTTATCCCAACTCGATATTTATTTTTACCTAAATAAATTACACTGTGTTGGGACTACCTTGTCCATACTGTTTTAGAAAGTGCTAATTTCCTTTTCTTTTATTAATTATTATTATTTATTTTATTTTATTTTTTATCATTGTTTTATTGTTTTTTTTATTATATATATTTTTTTGGTTGGTGCAGCATAAGCCATAGGCTTTCTTGCACCATGCGGCCATTACTAATACTAAAAGTATAGAAAGGCAGTTCCTGATACATGGTCAGGTGTAGTCCCCTAATGAAATACCTGATCATGTATAAATATTTAATTCAGCTGACATCAGATCAAGAATTTTTGCATTACCTATATTAGACCATTTACTAAAAATGTTCCCCCCTCCCCACCACATCTGATGACAGCTATACCATTTTCATTTTATTTGCATTTTATCAGTATCTTGACATATTAATTTTACTTTACAGTTCCCCCCTTTATATTGGCTTGGCGATTCAGCCCATAATTTTCTTAATTCGTCATAACCTCTAGGCTATTAACATTCTTTCACCTTCCACAAATCTACTACACTTCTTTTTCTACTTTCCTCACCCTTCTAGTTACTGGCACTTTGTGTAACTTTCACATCCATTTATGCATACTTAATTCAATATATGAATACAACTTATATATATATATATATATATATATATATATACTTAACTTATTTATACATTATTATTTTTAAATTATGGTAGTACTTGGGCACATCAGGTTTTTATTGCACAGACAAACAGTACCACAAACACATAAAACCTAAAATTTGCAGGAAAATTGAACATTTTCAGACTGACCACCACAGGACATGGAGGCGAGATACTATGATATTTCAGTCTTTACATACCCGAAGGGCTTTGAATCTCCTGTCAAAGTTTGCTGTAATATCCGTAAATCACCCTGTTTATTTAAAATTAAGTACATATATTCAATAAGATTACTCTTATAATTCCAAATTATCCACCAAGTAATTAACCTAGCAAAACTGGTATAGAGATTACAGAAATGGGTATGTATAATACATTCCTCTAGTATGGCTGTATGTCTGCTCAAAGCCCCTGAGGAAGTAGCAGAGGTATGGCCATGAGGAAGAATGTTAATTTTCACTAACTTTTGCTAATTTCTCCAGTTTTCTTTAAAACTTTATTAATTTTGTTGTTTTTATACGTATTTTCCTGATGCTCCCAAGTAGTACCATAATTTAAAAATAAGAATGTATAAATAAGTTCAGTACATATACAACCCATGCATGTATAATGTCTAATTGTCCTCAGACAATAGCATTAACGCTGGAGCCAATATTTATGCCATTTAATATTTAAATCTAAATGTCATTTGACATAATTCCAATATATATATCATTTGGCCTTCCTTTTGACCAGGTGCTTTAATCTGATACTATGCTTTCCTTGGTAACTTTTATTGTATGCTGCATTGAAATTATATTTAGAAATTATTAGTGCACATGCAATTTAATATATATTTTTTTTCCAGCGTGTAGAAAATGGTGATCTTAATTGGATTGTGCCAAATAAATTTATTGCTTTTTGTGGACCACATCCAAAAAGCAAGATTGAAAATGGTGAGATGGTATTTTTAACCCATTAACTAGTAACCCATAATGGTTTTGTAGATATATATTTAGAAGCATACTTACTTTAATTTACTGTAATTCTTATAATTTTTTATTTTTTAATGAAAATCCCAAACGCAAAAGTAATTTTCAGGAAATGTGTGTGATGGACTGTTATTCCAGAGAATAGAAATGGTAAAGAGAACAACAGTTGGTTCTGTGAGTTTGGAGTCCAAGGACATCATGACTTAGACGGAAATGCCTGTGGGCATTTCCAGTGTGAGTCATGCGTTCATCAGTTGTATAGACCGTGGCATGTACTCTAGGTCTGGTCTAGTAGATAAAACTGATGATATTTTTCTTTGCACCCTATGTAAGGAGTATTGATCTCAAATTAGAACTTGGTGCATTAGAGGAGATTTGATTCACTTAAGAAATTGGTGCTTTCCCTAGAAACAAATGTAACTGGGAGCTTGTCTGAGACTCAAGTATCTTGTGACCTGCCAACTGATGCACTCCAATTTGCATCAAAGAAAAGAATAGTCAAGTGCATACTGCTCTGGTTGAAGGAGATTTAATTTTGGGTGATTCTGTTGTCAGGAAAACAGGTAACATTTTTTGTAATGGTGGACCAAAACCAGGGAGTCTTTGCTGGGAGCAACAATTAATGATCTTAACCAACAGATTATCAGATTTTAAGGGGGATAAAGAGAGCATTATTATTCATTTGGGGACTAATTGCACTTAGTAACCTACCAAGTGATGCACTCTCAATTTGAGCCCCAGACAGAATAATCAAGTGCAAACTGCTCTGGTTCAGAAATACTTAGTTCTCTTTGGAGACTTCATTGTCAGGGAAACAGGAAATATTTTTGTAATAAGGATAAGTGGACTAGAACCAGAGTATATCTGCCAGTAGCAATAATTAATGATGTCACCAATAGATTGTCAAATTTTAAAGGGGATAAAGAGAACATTATTATTATTTATGTGGAGACTAATGATATTAAGCACACATGATCTGATGATTTGTTAGACCATCCTGAAGAAAAGCCACGAGTTTGGTCAGAATGTCTGATGTGTCTGCGATTCTGCCCAGGCATAATGGGGGGGGGGATTATATGCTGAAAGCTTTGTGGATTAACTCAAGACTTGAAGGATTCTGCAAGGCTTTTGGGATAAATTTTTATCAGCTTGGCCCACACTCATAGTTAGAAGGAATCTGCTTTTTAGAGATGAGATACAAAGGTGGTGCAAGGGTTTTTGGCAGTATAATTGAGAATACCTTAAAGGTTCAGGAAAATTGCTAGTTTGCGCCGGGGGGGGGGGACAAGGGCAATATAAATATGTGTTTATCTGATAAATTGATCAAAGTAATGCTTGCACATACCTTGAGTTCTTGTTTGTTACCACAACAGATCATATTAGCATGATGTTCTGAGGCCAGAAATGTTTCAAATGAGCAGGTAAAATATAACAGGGAAGCAAGCTTAAATAACTTCAAAGGGTGTGTCAGGGTAGTTAAATATGCAAGTCTTAATTACTTATACAGTGATGTCAGAAGTGCCATCAATAAAATGAGTGAATTTGGACTGCTGGTTAGGACAAGTAACGCTGACATAATAGGGCTTACAGAAACGTGGTGCCACCCGGAAATAGGGAATGATGTGCTTCAGTATGGTATTTACAATGTATTTAGGAAAGATAGGGCAGACAGAAGGGGTGATGGGGTTATGGTTCTTATCAAGAGTAGCCTGAGTGTGACAAAAAATTTTCCGGATTCAGAAATTTCGCATGATAGTATAAAATCTGTATGGTGTGAGATAGTTGGAAGCAAAGGTATAATGAGAGTGGGAGTAATATACAGGCCTAGTAATTGTGAAGATTATGATGAGAGCCTCTACATGCAAATGGAATGGACAAGTAAGTGTGAATGAGTTTATTATGGGTGATTTTAATTTTCCTCTAATTGATTGGAGCAAATGAGAAGGAAACTCGACATGGGGGACACATTTTTAAATCAACTAAATTAGTGGTTCCCAAACTACTGAGATCTGTAGACCCCTTCGAAAATCAAAAAAAGTTTCCAGGCCCCTATAACCTATGCATACATATACACGGGGTGTTTCAAAAATGATGGTCAATAATTTAAAGGTGAACTGTACAGACTACAATATGCAAAAAAAAGCCTAACAAACAGTCGTAAAGTGAATCGTTTTTGAGATATTGCACATTTCTAGTTGGGATCTACCACTGACAAGGTGAACTGTACAAAGTTGGGATCCACCACTGACTTGTTTGTTTAGGTTAGGTTAGGTTATGCTCGTTCTCTCCCTTTCCCCTTTCTCCGAGACGTAGCAGGCATGCTAGTACTTATCAAAGGATAGTCAACATGGAAAGAGGTTACAGCAGCGAAGAGTATGCGGACATGCACTTCATGTATGGTAAAGCCAATGGCAGTGCACTCGAGGCTGCACGTTTGTACCAAGAAACATTTTCCCGCCAAAGGCAGCCCAACAGGCGCACATTCATCAGGGTACATCAGTGCTTTAGAGCAGGCATGTTGTCAAACTGAAGGTCCCCCGAGGGCCATATGGGTCACATTTGTGTTGTCATGAGGGCCGCACACGACAACTAATTGAAGTCATTTAATAAAAATTATTGCAGAACATACAATGTGCATACAAATGGTTTAGCAGCTAGCCACATTCATGAATGCAAAGTAATGAAGTAGTTTAACAAAAGAAAAAAAAAAGAAATTTTAAACGGCAACATAGACTTGTATGCAACAGCAACAAATACATTGTTGAACATTTATATCAAAATGAACATTTATTTACGACTATTTTTAGTGTTTTGTCCTGAGGCTTGACACTTCGTTTTAATGACAATTTTAGCTATGTCTGGCTGAAATGTCTGTGCAGTTCTGACTTTCATCAGACATGAGAGGTGTTGATCAGTCAGTCTTGTTCTCTGAGAAGTTTTTGTTGATTTCATGAAGGAAAATAACTGTTCACACACATAGGTAGAACTGAACATTGCCATAATCCTTGTGGCAAACTTTCTGAACTTTTTAAACTTTTCAGGAAGGTATGAAAAGAAACGAGTTATCCCCACTTCAAGGTACTTTGCTCTGAGCGTAGAATTCGACTGCATTTCTAATAGTTCCACCTGCAGTCTTTCTTCTGCCTTGGCAACATCAAAGGTGAATGGTGCTGAGAATAATGCAAAGTGGTGTTCAAAAGATGAGAAATCACGAAATCTTTCCTGAAATTCTTTTGACAACAATTCCAGGTAACTGTCATACTTAGCAAAGCTAAATACATTTGTTTTTCAGTGTTTTTGGCAGTGTTTTTTTAGCTCTTTGCACTTAGGAAAATGAACTAAATTTTCATTTGACAACTGTGACTTCCATAAGCTTAGTTTTGTAATGAAGCACTTGATGTCATCATACAACTGAGTGATGAGTTTGTTTTTACCTTGTAATTTAAAATTAAGATCAGTTAATTGTGCAGTAATGTCCACAGCAAAAGCTAGATCCTGGAGCCAACTTTCATCTTTTATTTCATCCGTGTTTTGACCTTTCATCACCAAAAACATAATTATTTCTTGTCTCAACAAATAAAATGTTTTCAGCACTTTGTGACATGACAACCAGCGGACTTCTGTGTAGAATGGAACATCAGTAAACTGATTATCCATATCTTCCAACAACTGGCTGAATTGACGGTGGTTGAGAGCATGGCCTCTGATATAGTTCACTGTCTTTGCGACCAAACTAAGCACATGATCCAATTTTAAAATCTTTGAACACAAATTTTTCTGATGAATAATGTAGTGAAAATATGCAAATGATGAATCTGGATGTGAGTGTTCTATTTTTGTTCATAACATGGCAGCAAACCATTATGTCTGCCAACCATATTTGCAGCACCATCAGTAGATAAGCATGCAAATTTACTCAAATCCAAACCATAGTCATGCAGAACCTGCTCAACTTTCTCAAAGATATCCTGGCTTGTCATAGTGTCATGCATGGGGATCAGTTCTTCATAAATATTAAATTAACTGTCACAAGCCGTGATGAAAACCGCAATCTGTGCCATTCCAGTGATGTCAACAGTCTCATCAATAGCAATAGAAAAATGTTCAAATCTTGATGATGTGGCCTTCAACTGTTGTTTCATATCATTTGACATTTCATCAATCCGTTCAGCAATAGTGTTCCTGGTTAATGAAATATCTTTGAATGTGTGCTTTCTCTGGACACACAATTTGAGCCGTTTTTACAAGGCATTGCTTTACGAAATCTCCTTCACTGTAAGATTTCCCACTCATGACGATCATTCGGCTGAGTTCATTAGCTTGCAGTAACGGAAGCGACATTCCCTTTCTCAATTTTCGTAAAACGAGTCTGTTGCTGTCTTACGTTAGCCTTCAATTCCTTGAGACACGCATTGGGCCTTCATATTTATCGTAAGATCGATGGTTCATTTCATAATGTCTTTTCAAGTTGTACTCTTTTGGTGTGGCAATGCTTTTGTTGCAAATTAAAACAATGTATCTTTCCATTCACCGTTGTGCAAAAATACTGTAATTCCCATTTTTCGTGAAACACTCGCCCTTCTTCGTTCAGTTTCCTTTTTCTCTTAGCTGGAGAAGTATTAGCCATTTTTAATGATGATGTGCAATCCGAAAAATAATAAAATTAAATTAAAAATAAAATCACCGGTTAAAAAACTGAAATGAAATTTAGGCCAGCTTATGTATTCTTATAAGCGAGATAAACGGGTTTTTACCTCATGCTCGTTGGTTCCACTCTGTCACTCAGGCCGAGCGGTTTACCTTAACGAGAGAGGAACCTTTTCCACTTGTGGGCCGTGGAATTTGGATCAGGACCCAGGTACCTACACCAATAAATTGGCAAGAATGATAGAATTCTTGTCGTAAGGCAGCTGCACGTGATATTCAAAATTCTAAATTACCTAAATTACTTCAATTAACAGATTTTGCAGTTGCTACAGTGTCCTTTGTGTGGGCTGCAGGTGTGCTTGCAAAGGGCTGCATGCAGCCCGCAGGCCACATGTTTGACACGTCTGCCTTAGAAAACATGGTTGCTTCGCACATGGAGTACGAACAGGTAGACCACGAAGCATAACACCTGATGTTGAGGAAAGGGTGTTAGAAAGAATAGAACAAAATCCAAGAATTTTGACAAGAAGGGTTGCTTTGCAAGAGTGTGTACTGAATCGTAGCAGTGTGTGGTGAATTTTATATCTCTTATTACTGTATCCCTACCACATCCAACGTGCACAAGGTCTCAGCAGTACAGACTACCCTCCCAGAGTGCTCTCATAGTCAGTGGCAGATTTTAATAGAAAATGCACATTATCTCCAAAATGGTTCATTTGTGGCCCAATATTCACTGGGACTTTTTTCCTTATTTTAGTTTGTACTTTTCACCTTTAAATTATTGACCATCATTTTTGAAACACCCTATATATTACAGCATTTATGACTAATGAAATTTAATAAGAATATGGAATATAGGTATTTGGAGTAAAAATACAGTATACCTATAGAACCATGAGGCCATCTGGACAAATATTTAGGTAACCTAAATAAGATAATAGAAAATTATATATTTTCCCTAATTAAATAAGATAATTTAAAATAAGATAAATAAGATAATAGAAAATTATATATTTTCCCATATAAGCAAATATTTACATCAATATGGACTGTTAAACAACTCTCTGTTCTCATATCAGAAGGGCAAGAGCACACAGACATTATTAGAGAATTTAGTGGACTCTCTTAACTTACATTTAAACAACAATAACTTCATATTGATTTTATTTATAGATTTGACCAAAGCATATGACCTAATTGATAACCCAATATTGCAACAGAAATTACTGAAATATGGTATAAGAGCAAGACTCAATCAACTCCAAGAAAATTATTTAACCAAAAGAAAAAATAACAGTAGAAGTAGAAAATACAAAGCGAAAATCTTATAATGTAAAGAAAGGAGTACCTAAGGGCATTCATGCTGGGCCAATCATGTTCAACATCTATATAAACGACATATTCGAAGTAATTAAGAACCCCTTTATAAAGATTTATGCATATGATATAATCTTATATAGCATTAGCATTAGTAGAGGCATTTGATGCAAGAAAGCAAGCTTATGCAACATCAGCCAAAAAAAAGAAAAAAAAAACCACTTCCACTTCACCCCTGTGTTCGTTCAAAATACCTGTCCAGCTGAGCCTTAAACTTATTTAGGCTATCAACTTCCACAACAAGGGATAGCTGAGCCTTACACTTATTTAGCCTATCAACCTCCACGACAAGGGATGGAAGTCTGTTCCACCAACCAACCACCCGCTGGCTAAAGGCAAATTTCTGCACGTCTATCCTACATCTGTCTTTCCTCAGTTTGAATTTATGCCCTCTCAGGTGATTATTCTGAGCTAGAGGAAGAATCCCATCAGCATTGAGCATGCTCAAACCATTCAAGGCTTTATACACCTCTATCAGATCACCTCACTGGTGCCTAGTCTCCAGACACTGTAATTTTCAAAACTTAAGCCTTTCTTCGTAAGAGCACCCCTTTGTTCCATTCACTAATCTTGTTGCCCTTCTCTGTACTCGTTCCAGCAGCTCTACATCCTTCTTGAAATGAGGCCTCCAGACCTGTATACAGTACTCAAGGTGTGGCCTGACCATTGCCTTATACAAGGGAATAACCACCTCCTTATCCCTGCTAGAAAAATTCCTGTATATCATTGATAACACACCATGAGCTACTCTCGCAGCCCATCTGCACTGCTCAGAGAACTTCATATCTGCCTGCACAATTACTCCCAGGTCCTTTTCATTCTCTACCACTGTCGGTGTAGTACCACAGAGTTGATACGTTGCTCTGGGATTGCTGTTTCCCATATGTAGTACTTTACATTTGTCAATGTTAAACTTCATTTGCCACCTCTCAGCCCATCTGCTCGACCTTTCCAGATCCTGTTGCATCAGCATAGTGTCGGTAGTGTCCTTGACAACCCTGACAACCTTCATATCGTCTGCAAACTTGGACATTAAGCTTAATATGCCATCATCAATATCATTTATAAATACAGAAAACAATAATGGACCCAACACTGAACCCTGAGGGACCCCACTGATAACATTAGTCCACGATGAGCAGTGTCCATTGATTACCACTCTCTGTCTTCTCCCCCTCAACCACCCCTTTATAGCAGCAATTTGTCTCCAATGCCACACTGCTCCAATTTGTGCAACAGTCTTCCATGTGCAACAGTATCAAAAGCCTTTCTAAGAAACAAGTATATAATATCAAAGTTATTCCCTGCATCCAGTTCTTTTGTGACTGCATCATAGTATCCAATCAGATTGGTCAGGCAAGACTTCCCCTTAACAAGACCATGCTGTGTCCGAGCTATATCTGAAGTCTTGTCTAGATGATCCTGCAGTGCTTCTTTAACCAGTGCCTCCATTAATTTTCCTGGAACAGAAGTTAAACTCATAGGTCTATAATTACTTGTGTCAGCCTTAGATCCTCCTTTGTGAATTGGGGTCACATTTGCACATCTCCAGTCTGTGGGTACCTCCCCTGGGTCCAAGGAAGCTCTCGTAATTATGGCTAAGGGTTTGCTTACTTCCTCTGCTGCCTCCTTTAATATAACTGGATAGATCCCATCCACCCCGGGTGCCTTTCTTGTATTTATCTTCAACAATTTCTCCTCCACTTTACTCTCAGTTATTACAAGGTTCTCTGGCTTTCTGGCAGAGTTGAATACACCTCTGGCATTCCCCTCGCTGAATAACTCTTCATGTGTGAATGTTGATGCAAAATATTCATTTAGTTTGTTAAGTACCTGAGCAGGATCAACAGTTGACCCATAGATATCAAGTGGACCAATCTGATTCATCCCCTTCCTTCTAGAGTTTACATAAGTAAAGAACTCTTTGCTGTTTTTCTTTGCATCCCTTGCCAAAGATTTCTCGTAATCTGCCTTTGCCTGCCTAACCTCCTTTGTAACTTGGTTACAGATCAACTTGTATCTGTCATAGGCTTCTGTTTCACGTGTTAATTTGTATGTATCCCATGCATTTTTCTTCTCTGCTATATGTCTCATTAGTTCATCTGACATCCATTTAGGCCTAAACCTTGAACAATATTTCTTAGTTGGTATGTAAAGCCTAATAGCTTCCAAGATAAGTTCTTTGAATGCTTCCCATTTTGAATTTGCTGTTGGTAACATCATCAGTTAGTCCCACTGTATAGAATTTAAATACTGTCTCTGTCCATCATAGTCGTCTTTACGAAAGCAATAACCCTTCCCTTTACCCCTAACGGTAGTTACCTCTTTGAGTAAATTCCACTTCAGCACACTGTGATCACTGCCACCTAGTGGTTCATTTATCTGCAGATTCTTAATGCATGAAGAATCACTACTGATAATCAAATCAAGAGTATTACTCCCTCTAGTTGCCTCCCGAACATGCTGATGTAGAAAACAGTCATCCTATAAATCCACAAAAGCCCTCCTAGTGTGTGAGTGACCAACCCCCAAATACCAGTCAGTATCTGGGAAATTAAAATCCCCCATTATAAGACTCTCTGATTTACTGGTCCACTCTATTTCCCTGTACAGTTTCTTATTATACTCATCAGAGTCATTAGGCCTATAGCACACTCCTATACTCCCAATTTTGATCTCCCAATGCTTATGTCACACCAAACTGACTCGACGCTGCACTGTCCAGCGATGTCGACTGGCTTCACTTCCTTGGATTTTATGTGTTTCTTAAGTAATAGCATAACCCCTCCTCCCTTCCTATCCTGTTTATCCTTTCTGTAGACGTTGTACTCCCTAAATTCCAGTTCTGCATTCCTTATATCTGTGTGACACCACGTCTCTGATATCCCAACAATATCTGCCTTTGATGTTTTGAGCAATACCTCAAATTCATCAAATTTATTTACTGAACTCCTAGCATTGGTGTACACGCAAGTATACATGCACCTGTTTCTATTCTTAGCTACCCCTAACACAACCCATGTGTTTACTTGTACCGCAGTGACTCCCAGCAGTCTTTGAAATATCCTGCATCTTGTTTTTCAGGCTTCTGTTCATTCCAATAGAAGCAGTGCAAGAATCTCTTTCACCTCTGCCAGTGGCTGCTGTTAATCTATTAGTCTTTGTAATAGATTAACAGCAGCCACCGTTAATCTATTAGTCTTTGTAATCCCCCAAGCTAGCAGTTTTCCGACCCACCTAACACTGCCTTGATAGCATCAGCAAATATTCTTGCACCTTTTCTATTTAAGTGTATCCCATCCCATCCCTGTAAAAGCAGTCTCTCATGTTAACAAGTACAGTCCAGGCTGAAAAAAATTCTACCCCTTGAGCCTTGCACATTCTTTCCAGGGCCGAACTGATCGACAAGGCTCTCATCATATACTCCCTCCTATCGTGTCTTGGCAGAATTGCAGACACTTTCAAATTCGACCCTAATTCACGGCTTTTTTTCATCAGTGACCTGTACTTGTTAAGTAATTCTGCCGGTCTCCTACTCTTGATATCATTAGTGCCAACGTGTAAAACTATATCACCTTTTGTGCCCTTAAAAGATGATATCTGCTGTACAACGCCATCAACCTTTGCCCCTGTCAGACATACCCTGGTCCTGTTCTACCTATCCTTTTTTACAAAGCATGTTCCCTGTTTCCCTGACAATAGGGTCACCAACAACTACTAGTTAGGTAGGCGCCTCCGTATCCAGGTGGGAAGGAGCAGCAGTGCGTAGCACAAGCTCCTTGATTAGACCGGGGTTCGAGCCCGTCACCACCAAATACGGAGGATGCGGAAAGGTTATGGAATGACCACCGCATATTCCCTGAGCAATATGGCCTTAGTTGCTAATGCTTCTAAAAACCAAAACAACAACAACTAGTTACACCTGACGTAGCGAGTGGTCAGGAGCGAGAGTGCATAGCACACGTTCTTTGAGTGGACCGGGGTTCAAGCCCGTGACTACTAAATATGATAAATATCTGTATCGACAATTTATTGTAAACTCTACTGACTTGGTTGTCGTGCCAGAGTATAAACAGAAAAAAAAATTATTTTATTAGTTCCTGTGGGACCAGCGCATTTTGCCTTGGGGGTTGCCTCTGTGTCACGTGATGTCCAAGTGCAAGCTCTGGCGTTGATGTGGGCAGCTGAGAGCTTGATGGGTACCTCAATTTAGTTCCTTCGAGGGCATCCACCCTGTCCTTCAAGCTCTCATATAGGCCCATAACAACGCTGAGTTGTTGCCTGATTTCGATACACTCCTTGCATCGCGCACACACAAAGACATCCCCCATGGCAATATCATTTCCTGTACCTGAATGCTCCACAAACATCATGCAAGCAGTGCATTTTAAAAGGCTGTGATTCAGGAGGTAACTGCCCCCCCTCAGTTCTCCTCTGAGCCACAGCACTTCTATTAGCTTGAGCCTTTTGCTTTGCTGCTCTGGTCTGAGTCATGATTTCTATTAATTTCAATAAAATTTCAATTTCAGTTCAAAATTATAACCTTAAACTTGTATCCCAACACAGTTATAACCGTATATATATTTTTCAGTGTCAAGTATTAATTATCTACGAGTTCCCTTTATATAACTTCTGTATCAGTTATGTATTAATTAATTATGTTACGTTTGTAATCTAAGTCGTTATATGTATTTAGTTAAAAGTACAATTTAATTGACAACGAAGTTCAACAAGTTTAATAGATTCTACCGATCAACTGACAATATTATAACCTATACTATACTAACGCTATCTAGTTCTATATATAACGTATCGTATGACAAAGGCGGCAAGTTACGAACGGTAAATCTACGGACACTTAAGTATTAATTAACTTTTAAATCTAGCTGTCTCAATTCAGAATAACTAACAATCCTTACTAGGTCTGTAAGCTACTTACAGAAAATAATTTGATGTAAAAAATATTCAATAAAGCGGCTAAATATGGCTAAAAAACTTCTCGTTCAGCGGAGTTGCAACTTGTAACACGTGGATTTGATACCCTTACCGATACTTTTATGCAATTACAAGGCCGAGTAAAGAATAAATACACCAGATTAATCATAAAATCACAAAAGAATGCTATACTACTAAATTTAAATCAAAAGTTTTAGAAAAACAATTTCAAATTAAAAAATAAGAAAAATCCACTTAGCGGCTTTGAACATGTCTGGCTCCTACTAGCCTCGTCAGCAGCCAAATAGGAATATACAGTAGGAAAGAACCTAGAAAAAATGGCGAATGATTTACAACATGATGCAATACATTTACAAAATTGGTTGCATGATAATAAATTAGCACTCAGCTTTGAAAAAACAAAATTTTTGGTAAATAAGACCTCCTCATCAAACCTTGGGCATTCAACCCTCCATCAAATTGCACAAACATGATTGCCTACATGATCAGAATTTCAAGAATCGCAAATGTCTAACTGTTGAAGTTTCAAATCACTGTTACCTTGGGTTATGGATTGACTACAATCTAAGTTGGGAAATGCATATAACAAACTTGTACAAAAAATATGAGATTTTATGTGTACTTTTTCTACTACATTAAGAATAAGTTAAATCTTAGAACAAAAGTTACCTTATATTATGCATTAGTGGACTCCCATCTCAATTATTTAGTAAATATATGGGCACGAGCAAATAAAACAGGAATAAGGGCAATAAACAACTTAATGAATAGGATTCTGAAACTTTTAATGGGGACAAACTCTTGGAATGACCTGAACAGGAGAAGGCAATTTTTGTTGAAACATAAAATACTGTATCCTGTTCAGAAACTGAAGTTAAATCTATTCTTAAAAAATCTTAACACTATTTTTGAAGAGTCGAATCTGCAAAGAAATGTCTCACAAAATTTAAGGAACCATAAAGCAATTACTTTGCCTCACCCTAGAGTACTAAATAGATTTGGAGATAGGCACACAATGAATATAATAAACAACTTGTTGGCTAGTGTTGATTTCAGGCTCAGGAGAAGTTACCCCATCTCCAAATTACAATTCATAATAAGAAAATTCTTGATACTCAGTGACACAGTAGATTAAAATTGATATGCAGATAAACTACTACCTATGTTTACAGTGTGGAATATACTATGTGTAGTGACTTCATCGTCTTTTCTGTAAGATAACAAATTTGTACAAAACTGTTGTAAAGGAAGAATTAAAACTTAGATGTCAAGAAATTTACTTTTCTTAACAAGTTTCATTTATTGTAAACGAATTCTATTGATAAATAAATTAAATGAACACAACCTAACCATTTGTTGGATAAATATAGGACCATGCTGAAAAAATTCCACGAGTTAGGTTAGAATGTGACTGTGTCTGCAATTATGCCCAGACACAATAGAAGGGATTATATACTGAAAGCCTTGTGAATTATCTCAAGGCTGAGGGAATCTGCTAGGCTTTTAGTGGGGGGGGGTGATTTTTATGTGTAGCCCACACTTATAGTTAGAAGGAATCTTTTTTTTTTTTTTTTTTTTTTTTTTTGTAGAAATAGTATTCATCTGAATAAAGGTGGTGGAAGGATTTTGGCCAATATCATTATGGATTTCTTAGGGGTTTAGGGGAACTGCTACTAAGGGGGTGGTAATATAGATCTGTGTTTATCTTGTGATATGGGTCAAAGTAATGTGTGCACTCACTTAAAAAATTCTTGGTTCTCGTCACAACAGCTGAAGTTGGTAAGGTGTTCTGAGGGTAGCAATGTTTCAAATGAGTGGGAAGATAAAGCTAGGGAAGGAAGCATAAATAACTTCAAGGTGTGCATCAGGGCAGTAAACTGTAAAAGAATACTTAGTCTTAACCGTATCTACAATAATGTCACATTATCAGTAAAATGACTGAATTCTAACTCCTGGTTAGAACAAATAATGATGATGTAATAGGGCTAATGAAATTATATATATGGTGCCATCCAGAAATTGAGGATGAAGGGTTCTACTATTGTATGTATAATGTATTTAGGAGAGAAAGGGAAGATAGAAGGGTGATGAGGTCATGTTTCTTAAATTGAATAAAAAACTTTAGAATAAAACATTTGAATAAAAAAACTGTAGGGAAAGAGCGAGATCTGGGAGTTACAAAATGGAAAGAGACAAGTTTTTTGAGCAGTGTAAACAGGTGGCCAGGAAAGTCCGTGGTGTCCTATTGATGATTTATCAAACAATACCCTGTAGAGATAGGGAGGGCCGGGTGGATAAAGTGCCTGCCTGGCAACCCGAAGATTGTGGGTTCGAATCCGGCCTCTGGCTTGGATCAAAGTACTGCAAAAAACCTTGGGAGCTGCACTATGGCCACAGAAAGCGATGTGCCAACAACTACAAAAAAAAAAAAAAAAGATAGGGAGGTCGTAAACCCATTGTATGGAAAAGGCAATTGTAAGACTGCATTTGGAATACTGTGTCCAAGTATGAAGATCTCATCTTAAAAAGACATTGGCTGTGAGTTTCTTGAAAGGGTCCAAAGATGGGCAGCTTGCATGGTGAGAGGGATTAGTAAAATGAATGAAGGTGTAGAATTTTCACCGTTATAAAGAATTCCAGAACAAGGGGCCATAAATTCAAATTACAGGGGAAGAGGTTTAGACTAGATTGTAGGAAGTTTTATTTTTGCCAGTGAGTTGTTGATTGCTGGAACAGGTTGCCTTCTTAGGTAATTATTATTATTAGCCATATGGTGCAAGGAAGCCTGAGGCTTATGCTGCATTATCCAAAAAAAAATTCTGAATTACCCTGAGAGAGAGAGAGAGAGAGAGAGAGAGAGAGAGAGAAAGAACAAGAATCAGAAGTAGGACTCACTAGATGTGAGCCCCTGGGGGTTGAATAGAAATAGTATTCACCATATAGCGCAAGGAAGCCACAGGCTTTTGTTGCACTGGCAAAAAAAAAAAAAAAAAAAGTAGGTAGTTGAGGCTGACAGTTTGAATAAATTCAGAGGTCAACTGGATAGTTAGTTACCTGCACGAAGAGGGAAGTACATAATTTTAATTTGTATTTTATCTACTTTTTTTTTTTTTTTTTTTTTTTGCTACACGGCTGATGTAGCAGAAGCCTTGTAGCTGCTTTGGCTATACATTATATGGCTATACTAATACTCACTTTCCATCCTGCCTCCTGTGAGAACGATCGGCTTTGAAACCTTTTATACAAAATAAATGGATAAAAAGTATATTTTATTTCTTATTACTGAATTCCTCCTAAGTTGCCAAAATTTCTTTTGTTTCCTAAACCTTTTTTTTTACTTCATTGATTTTGTTAATTTTTGATCTCTGTGTAAGAGACCAAATTGCCTTATTCCAAATTGTGGTGCAGATCACCAGATTGTCGGCGCCTCCGTAGCCAGGCGGGCAGTAGCGGCAGTGTGTAGCACACGCTTCTTGATTAGACTGGGATTCGAGCCCGTGACCACCAAATACGGAGGATGCAGAAAGGTCAAGTAATGACCACCGCATATCCTCTGAGCAATATGGCCTTATTTGCTAATGCTCCTAAAAACCAAATAACAACAACAACACCAGATTGTCTTGTTCACCGAATGGCATGCATTGAATTATCACATACACTCAACTGTCATGTGCCGAATTATTGCATACAGCAAATTGTCATGCACCAAACTGTTGTACAACAAATTTTCTTGCAAGGAATTGACGTGGACCTCGTTTAGAGTAGTGTGTACAGGCCGAAAAAATGTGGGTCTTTTGGAATTGGTGCAGAAAAGAACAACCAGATTAGTCAAGAACACTAGGCACTTGCAAGGATACCTGATTAAGTGTTTAAGTCTTTAAATGTGCTGAGTAAAATTTGTGATTTTCTAATGCACACACAGAGACAACAACTGAAATTGATAAAGGTTGGCTTCAGGATAGAGCTGCAAAAGTTTTCTTTCAGCTGGTAAATAATTTTTTGTTGGCACAAACTGCCATTTGGTGTTGAGAAGTGGGCAGTTTAAATAAATTTAAGGAAGAATTTGACATATTATTAGATGAAGTGTGTGTGTGTGTGTGCGTGTGCGTGCGTGCGCGCGTGCGCGTGTGTTTGCTGATCCTATATAAGCTTGATTATGTTATCATTTGTGAATAATAATGTTCTTGTTTATACTCCGGCACAACCACCAGTTCAGTGGAATTTACAATAAATCAATCAATATGAGCGTTATCGTATTTAGCAGTCACGGGCTTGAATCCCAGTCTACTCAAAGAGCACGTGCTACTGCACTCCTGCTCCTGACAATAATAATAATCCATTAATGTTATGTGTGTTTCATTTTATTGGTGGCATTTTTCAGTTTGGGTCTTTTCAAGAAAGATGAAAATTGGAGTGTGATATAACCTTAGAATATGGGGTTTTAGTTAAGTTATTTTGGCATGTGTGATTTAGCAAATTCTTCACTGCTCTGATCTTAAATTACATTTGTGGCAGAGTAGATTTATGACTTGTCTTGTTTGAATTCTGTTCATTAGGTTAACACGTTTGCTGCCTCAGTGCATATAACTAAAATGGCACTAGTAGCATTGTGGCATAATGCATACAAGCAGTCATTCTTAAGCTGTCAACCAAGTGCCATAATGTAAAGGCACATGAAATTAACAACTCAGAATTGGCACAATAATTGAATGCTTTGCAGTAATGCTTAGCATTTGATTATAGACTTGGCACACAGTTTTGTTTGTTTTTTGCTTGTGCTGATGTACATGAATACACCTTTTATAAAATTTTAAGATTTGTTCTGATTTACAACTCAGTACAAAAGTAAGTGCTTGCTTTTAGCAATGAATTTTAAACTTTTAATTATTAACTGTATGAATTTTTGGAATGTTGGTAATTTTCAAAATGTTGATTTTTTTTTTTTTTTCAACATTCAAAAATTATGGCACATCGATTGAGTTCTCTCATATTTAGATGATATCAAAAGTAAGTTCTAAAGGTTATGAGAAAATAAAAAAATTTTAATACTGTCAGATGGTAATTTTCAAGAAATATATAGTATGTGAGATTGGAATTGAACTGTGAATACACATTGGCTAGTTGAAGCATGTATTCAGATTGGTTTGGAATAACAAGGTTTTGTTTTGTTTGGATTTTTTTGGCGCACTAGCAACTACGGCTATGGTGGAATAACAAGGTGGTATTACAAATGATAATTGAGAAGAACAATTGTCATAGAATAGACTATAATGGTTTTGTAGATCTTATGTATATAGAATAAACTAACTAAATATGCAAGCAAATATTAAAATATGAAAAAATTAGTACAGAAATTTTAAAAATATATATGTATATATAAAAGTGTTCAGTTAAAAGGCACTGGAGTGTGTCACACTTACTTTTAGGCTTAGGCCATTCTGCACCCTTTTTATATACATTAGCATTTTTATACATTAGCATGCATGCATAAGTGCCTGTTGTCTTCACTATGTCCAATGGAACTCTTCTCTCATGTCCATTCTTAGCATTGTGCTGTTTGGTTTACAAGAATGCAAAATGTGGGATGGTCTGTAAGATTTCTGTTATTCTTTTCTTTGGTTAGATTACTGTTTTAAATCTTCTGATGTCACTGTTTGCTTAGATTGTGTAAGTGAAATAATTTTTACAGGGATCAAATCCTTAATTCCATACTCCACCTTAAAATCATGTCTTTTATCTGAACCTTGGTTTTCCAGTAATTGTGCTAATGCTATTAAAGATAAGAATATTGCATATCACAATTGGCTTTCATCCATATCTCTAGGGTCATTTTCTACCTACACCAAAGCTCATAACAGTTTTGAAGCAGTTATTAATCAGTCCAAATTAGATTTTGAATAGGCTAAGAGTAGAAAACTTGTTTCTTGTCCAAATGGCAGTCGTGCATTCTGGTCTCTTGCCAAAGCTATTGGCTGCAACTCTTTCCCATCTGTACTCCACATCTGTTAAAAGCTGATGATTCTATTGCTACCTAAGCTAAAGGTAAAGCTGATTTGCTAGCATATTACTTTTCTTCTAACTCTTACATTGATGACTTCTTAGCATTAGCAGGTAAACCACCACCTACTATCCACAGTACACTTCACTCAATGTCTCCTGTGGTCTTCCATGAAAAGGATGGCAGAAGAATTTTGAACAATCTTGATGCCAAGAAAGCATTAGTTCCTGATGGCATTTCTCCACTTTCTAAAAACCTGTGCTCCTGAGCTTACTCTTGTTCTGTGTCACCTTTTTATACTTTCTTATTCATCTGGTGTTTTTTCCTTCTGTTTGGAAATTTACCTATATCCAGCCAGTTCCGCGCCTTCGTAGCCAGGTGGGAAGGAGCAGCAGCGCATAGCACACATTTCTTGATTAGACCGGGGTTCGAGCCTGCCACCACCAAATACGGAGGATGCGGAAAGGTCAGGGAATGACCACCGCATATCCTGGAGCAATATGGCCTTAGTTTCTAATGCTCCTAAAAACCAAATAAATAAACAAACAAATAACCAGCCAGTTCCCTAAAAGAATGACAAATTCTTCCCATCCAGTTATCATCCCATTGCACTCACTTTACTTTTTCTAAAGTAATAGAGAAATGTTAACCACCAACTCCTAGACTATCTTGAAACCTTTCATATGATCATCAATATGGATTCCATCAGTGTCATCCACTGGTGATACACTGGATTATGATATACCCATATAAAAAAATTCAGTGGAAAAGTTTGGTTAAACTCAAGCAATTGTTCTTGAAATTTTAATGGCTTTTGATTGTGTTTGACATAAAGGTCTTCTAAATAATCTTCCATCTTATGAATTACTGACTTTTTTGTAACTGGGTATCCAGTTTTCTCTCTGACCACTCACTACACGTTTTCTCTCTGATGGTAAGTGGTTCTCTGTCTTCTAACTTCTCCACTAATGGTAGTGTTCCCAAAGGTTCAGTTCTTCTCCCAGTCTTTTTATCTTGTGTATTAATGACCATCCATTGACTGGAAATCCTATCTTTAGTTTTGCTGAAGATAGAACATTGCATTCTTTTTTCCAGTTTGAGAACAGGAGTCTGCACAAACAGCTTCAACTTCTTGAATATTCTTTACCAATTCCTTAAATGCTGATCTCCAGAGGGGCAAAGGTAATTTATTTAAATCCATTCCTTCTAAAACTTAGTCCTGTCTTATATCTTGCAAAAAGGATTCTGCTCCTGTGCTTAAGTTTGACAACACTGATTTCTAGACAAGATCACATATCTCTGTTATGATTACCTTAATCACTAATAGATATATTGTGATTCTCCCAACTTCTAATTTCCATTGGCATAAGCAAATTGCAAATTTTGCTTTCCCTGCATCTAAAAAACTGGGTCTAGTTGGGTTAAATCTTCTCATAGATGTTCTGTTTCTGTTACATGCCTTTTCTATTGATACTTCCTTGGGCCCTGTTCTTCTGAATATGCTTCTATATCCCCCCCCCCAAACCAGTCCAAACATGTTGCAACCAGTTTTACTGTCCAACTTCAAACTCACAGAACCAACATTTCTTCTTCTTCATTTATTCCTTCAATTTCTGTTTTCTGGAACAATCTCCCTTTACACATATTTCCTTAAAATTACAATCTACAGAAATTCAGTTCTAATGTTAACAAGTATTTTATAGAAAGGATGTAAAATTGGAATTGTTCTATATATCACCTTTTAGATACATATTTTATGGAGGAGTGGAGATCTTATAGTTATTTCAGATGGAATGTATTAAGTTGGTTGTTGATAATTCTTGTATAAACAAGAAAAGTTAAGGTTAAGGTAAATCACCTTATTACTTATGTATGTACATGAAGAAGTTATAGTATGTTTTATTGGACTAAATTCAAAAATAGCAAAAGCTTAAATTTCCAGTACTCACCTTTGATTGATCTGCAGTTGTTATGGTTTGAATAATAAGAGATTGGCTAACTTTAAGGTGATTGGTTTATTAAAAAAATTAAGGGGATGAATAAGTGGCAATTATGATGGAAACGGGATTGGTTTATTAAAAAAATTAAGGGGATGAATAAGTGGTAATTATGATGGAAACGGGATTAAAATATGCGCAAGGAAGTAGAAGTGCACTAACTCCGTCCTTGGTTGTCGTGAAGTTGATTAGAGTTGGAATTATTCACTATTTAGAATTTCAACTCTAATCAACTTCACGACAACCAAGGATGGAGTTAGTGCACTTCTACTTCCTTGCGCATATTTTAATCCCGTTTCCATCACAATTACCACTTATTCATCCCCTTAATTTTTTATTAAACCAATCACCTTAAAGTTGGCCAATCCCTTATTATTCAAACCATAACAATTGCAGATCGATCAAAGGTGAGTATTGGAAATTTAAGCTTTTGCTATTTTTGAATTTAGTATGTATGTGAAGTAATTTGTATAAACCAATTAATGCATTTTTTCCTTCCCATTTAGATTTAGGCCTTCAGTATTAATATTAACAGGGTAAAGTTTTACATTAGATTTTATATATATATATTGTTAATTGCTTTTTTTAAATTTTATCTTCTAGGGTATCATCTGCATGCTCCGGAATCATATTTCCCATACTTCCACAAACATAATATAACAACAGTTGTTAGACTTAATAAGAAAATCTATGATTCCCACCGATTTTCAGACAATGGTTTTGATCATAGAGACTTATTTTTTGTTGATGGTAGTACACCTAGTGATGCAATTATGAAAGATTTTTTAGAGATTTCAGAAACTGCAGTTGGAGCACTTGCTATTCACTGTAAAGGTAAGGATTTTTATTTACCTTGAGTGCACGTAAAATTTTTATTAAATCTAGGTTTTTGAAAATTAGAATTTTACAAAGACAATACATGAGGTTGTAATGATACTCTAATCTTTATTTTGGATTCTGTTACCATTCTTTAATGTGCAGTATATATATTCTGAGCAGGAAAATTTTATTCATTTTAGAAGGTCCTGTTAACATTACCAGGTCCATTAACCAAGTACTTGGTGAAGACTATATTCTAAAAATATTGAAATTTAAATACTTAAATTTAAAATTAAATTAAAAGATAATAATGAGATGTAAGTGTAGCTCTAAACAAGAGCTTTCATAGTTATTACTTAATATTTAATATTTTAAATATTCTACCATAGAATATTTTAGAAAGCATGTCTTTGTTTTATTTGTATCTTATTAAGTATATTTTTGTATTTTTATAATTTTAGGTTTTTAGACTTTCTATTGTTCATAAGTATATTTTTTGTTAGAGAGATTAATTTTTGTCTTAATTTCAAAAGTAGGTCTCTTATTGTTTGGCAACTCACCAGGTGTACTTTTGATACCTTGATAGAACCAGTATGATATAAGTTACTAGAACTAACTTTAGGCTTTATTCAGTGATATTGTGATAATTTTTAATTTTATTTAAATTTTTAAGGGGAAATTTTTAAAGATAATTCAATGGTGCCTGTTTTAATATTTTTATTATTTAAATTTTTACCTTACTTCTCCTTAAATTTTGGTTTCAACTGGATAAGGCATGCATAAAATGTCAGAGGATGTCATGACTGATAGAGGAATTGTCATTGACAGATCACCTCTGAGTTATGGCCTTTTTCCTTGTGTTCACCGCTGTATGTATGCAGAAATTTTCTAGCTGATGGTGATTCTTTTTTGTGTTCTTTATTTAGGGAGTATAGTGACCTAAAATTGCAATTTGGTATACAGTTAGATGAGACTGCATCTCTGAGAATGCAAGTAGATACCCTAGAAAAAATTTTAACTGGACTAGAAGAGAACTAAGTGTCTGTTTGTATACTGAGTGATCCTCTCTCAAATCCAGCTCTAGGAGGGAATCTTTCAGTGCAGAATTGCTTTGGTTTTTCCCAGGAGTTCGTCTTATTAGGGGGATTCAGTTGTAAGGGAAACAGAAAATTTATTCTGTAATAAAGACAAATGGAACAGAAACAAAAGGCTTGAACTGTAAAGTATTATTCTTAAGTGATCAAGCAGTACAGAGTGACCTCATAGAGTGCTTCAAATTTATATTTAGTTCTTTCCATTTATAGAGCTCTTTATTTGTTTACTTACCTATTCTTTGCTAAAGTAGTCAGTATAGCTTTCTTAGAAGAAAGGAAAGTTACCTTTATTTTTCTTATTCTTATCTAACTAACTTATAACTGTCGCTTGGTCATTTGGTGACACTACTCCTGCCTTCACATGGCAGGGCTAGTAACTCAGCTGGAGAGTTAATCCCCCCCCCCCAACTGCAGAAAGGAGCAGACTTTGGGCTGTGGTGCATTCCCATTCCTTTGAGCTAGAACTATCTTGATACACAAAACCCTGATTGTGACATTTCTAAGAGATTAAAAACTAGCTAACCTTAACAGGATTGCCCATTTTTAAAATTATATTTATTATTGAATTAGCCAGTGAGTTTCCACCTTTTTTCATTCTTGTAATGTCTAGAAAATGCTGTTGGTTCACCAATAATGGTCAGGAGACTCCAAGTTTGGAGATTTACTTGTTGAAGCTGTAAACAAACACTCAAACAAACACACTGTAAACAAGCTCTCCTTAAGTTTCTAGCTTTTAGTGGAGTTCTTCTCAACGTAATGCCTAATGCTTCTCTCAACCTGTCCAAAGGTGTCATCTCTGAATGGGACCTAATGGATGTTGCGGAGGAAGAAATTGTCCAGGAACTGTGGAATCAAATGTTGTACAGAAAAAAATGGATACAAATTAGAAAGATCGTGTGCTGCTAAAGTTGTTGAATTTGCCTATACATTTCAAATCCTACATAATGCTACAAATGTCAAAAAATACAGGAATTCTCAAGCTGTTTGTTGAGTCGTTCCTGTTTGTCTCAGCTGTGGTTCCAAGACCCACACTCAAACTGATTCTAACTCCCAAACTACAAAATGTCCAAACTGTAAAGCAATCATCCAGATTTTTTTTTGGTAGTTGTTGGCACATGGGCTTCTGTGGCCATAATGCACCTCCCAAGGTTTTTGCAGTACTTTGATCCAAGCCCGAGGTGGGAATCGAACCTGCGACCTTTGGGTTGCCAGGCAGGCACTTTACCCACCCGGCTAGCCTGGTCAGCAATCATCCAGATAATCTAGATCATGTGAGCAATCGAAAAATAGAAAAACAAATTCCGTTTTTCTGGAGGATAAACGGAATTAATCTTTCCGTTTATCCTCCAGTTCTGTACTCCAGCATTGAATGGATAATAATAAATGGCTCAGTAGATTAGAAAGTGATCACTTTCTGATCAGATGCAAAATTCAAACAACAATGGACACTAACAAAAATCATCCATTTCATTAGATGGGAAAAAAAAAAAAAAACCCACTATTCATACAGTAGTAGTAGTAATAATGGAGGCATGTGATGCAAGAAAGCAAGCGTATGAACTTTGTAGTATCAGAAAAAAAAAAAAAAACCCAATTTCACACATCCATTCTTTGTAAAAGTTTGTCCAATTTCTCCTTAAATTTATTTAAGCTATCAACTTCCACAACAACAGGTGGAAGTTTGTTCCAGCAGTTAACTACCTGCTGGCTAAAGGCAAATTTCCAAACATCTATTCTACAACCGTCTTTCCTCAATTTGAATTTATGTCCCCTCAGGATCGTAATCTGAGCAAGCATAAGAATCCGGTCAGAATTCAGCACGCTAAACCCATTTAAGGCCTTATACACCTCAATCAGATCACCTCGCAGGTTCCTAGTCTCCAGCTGCTGCAATTTGCAGAACCTAGCTTTTCTTGGTAAGAGGATCCCTTTGTTCCCCTCACCAATCTTGTTTCCCTTCTCTGTACATGCTGAAGGAACTCTACATCCTTCCTAAAGTGAGGCCTCCAGACCTGTACACAGTATTCAAGGCATGGCTTGGCCATTGTCTTATACAAAGGGATAATCACTTCCTTTTCCCTACTAGCAAAATTCTTGTATATCATTGACAAGACCCCATGACAAGACCTGCTCTGGCAGACTGTCTCCATTACTCAGAAAACTTCATATCTGACTGCCCAATTACTCCCAGGTCTTTTCATTTTTTACCACCCTGTGTGTAGTAACACATAGTTGGTATGCTTCTCTGGAGTTATTTCTCCCCATATGCAGTACTTTGGATTAGTCAATGTTAAACTTCAGTTGCCACTTCTCAGCTCATCTGCCCAACTTTTTAGATTCTATTGCAGCAGCAGCACACTGCCATTACTGTCATTAACAACCCTGCCAACCTTTGTATCATCTGCAAACTTTGACATTAAGCCTGATATACCTTCATCAATATCATTGATAAATATACAAAACAGCAGTGGGCCTAACACCAAACCCTGGCGACTCAACTAATAACATTAGTCCACAAAGAGCAGGGCCATTGATTACCACGCTCTGTCTTCTCCCACTCAACCACCCTTTTATCCATTGTAGCAACTTACTCTTAATACCATACTGCTCCAATTTGGACAGTAGTCTTCTGTGCACAACAGTGTCAAAAGCATTCCTGAAATCCAAGTATATGATATCAAAATTATTTTTTGCATCCAGTTCCTTTGTAACCACATCATAGTATTCAATCAAATTTGTCAGACAAGACTTTCCCTTAACAAACCCATACTGTGTCTGAATTATTACTGCAGTCTTGTCTAGATGATCCTGCTATGCATCTTTAACCAGTGACTCCATTATTTTTCCCCGGAACAGAAGTTAAACTAATGGTCTGTAATTACTCATGTCACCCTTAGATCCCCCTCTGTGAATTGGTGTTACATTTGCACATCTCCAGTCCATAGGGACTTCCCCTGAGTCCAAGAATGCTCTCATAATTATGGCTGAGGGTTTGCTTACTTCCTTTGCCACCTCCTTTAATATAACTGGATAGATCCCGTTTATACTAGGTGTTTAACTTCAACAATTTCTCCTCCACTTGGCTCTCAGTTATTACAAAATTATTAAGCACCCTGTTACAGTTTGATAAACTTCTAGCATTTTTCTCCATTAATAACTCCTCGTGTGTGAATTTAGATGCAAAATACTCATTCAGTTTATCAGTATCCATTGACAATGCTGCCAAGCACATTATAAATCAGTTGTTAGCTGCGGTGCAAATTGCTATTCTGAAAATATCTGCTTATAAACGTGTAAATATCTGCATACTAACTCATGGTAGAATGAGATATGTAATACTATCAAATGAGAGAAGATCAATGCAGGGAATCTATTTTTGGAGTTTCCTGCCACCACCAATCTGATAAATTATGAGTGGCTCAAAGAGAGAGAGAGAGAGAGAGAGAGAGAGAGAGAGAGAGAGAGAGAGAGAGAGAAAAAAAAAAAAAGTACCTTACATTAGAAAGCAAGCTAAATTCAAACTGCTGAATTCATTTCATTTAGATGATCACTAAAGACTGACTCCCAATTAATATGGCATAAGATTAGAATGTTAATGGTAAATTCACTCAAATATCTTTCACAATTCTTCAACTATAATGGGAAGGAATTATCCTTCCCACTAGATATTGCAAATTCTCTTGGTTTCTCTTTCTCCCAAGTATCAGCATCAACTGCATTGTTGACTATTAATTAATACAGAATTTGAACGTAAAATCTAAGGATAAGGTCCTTCTTAGACCTTATGGTTAAAACAGAATTACATATATGTAATGCATTGATATACAGAAAACATTTGTTACTATTTGGTGATACATTAGCATTAGTAGAGGCATATGATGCAAAAAAGCAAGCTTATGCAGCATCAGCCAAAAAAAAAAAAAAATCCTTCTACTTCACCCCTCCGTTCGTTCGAAATAACTGTCCATCTGAGCCTTAAATTTATTTAGGCTATCAACTTCCACAACAAGGGATGGAAGTCTGTTCCACCAACCAACTACCCGCTGGCTAAAGGCAAATTTCTGCACATCTATCCTACATCTGTCTTTCCTCAATTTGAATTTATGCCCTCTCAGGTGATTATTCTGAGCAAGAGGAAGAATCCCATCAGCATTGAGCATGCTCAAACCATTCAAGGCTTTATACACTTCTGTCAGATCACCTCACCAGTGCCTAGTCTCCAGACACTGTAATTTGCAAAACTTAAGCCTTTCTTCGTAAGAGCAACCCTTTGTTCCATTCACTAATCTTGTTGCCCTTCTCTGTATTCGTTCCAGCAGCTCTACATCCTTCTTGAAATGAGGCCTCCAGACCTGTATATAGTACTCAAGGTGTGGCCTGACCATTGCCTTATACAAGGGAATAACCACCTCCTTATCCCTGCTAGAGAAATTCCTGTATATCATTGATAAGACACCATGAGCTACTCTCACAGCCCGCCTGCACTGCTCAGAGAACTTCATATTTGCCTGCACAATTACCCCCAGGTCCTTTTCATTCTCTACAACTGTCGGTGTAGTACCACAGAGTTGATACGTTGTTCTGGGGTTGCTGTTTCCCCTATGTCAATGTTAAACTTCATTTGCCACCTCTCAGCCCATCTGCTCAACCTTTCCAGAACACTGTTGCAACAACATAGTGTTAGTAGTGTCCTTAACTGTTACGAGTGGTATGAATCCCACCTTTCTCTTTTCGGATAAATTAAATCTTTAGTAATTGATAAATTCAGTATTAATTTGGTTTCCCTAATTGCTGATATTTATTTTGATTGTGTCGAAATTCATAAAAAATTGTAATACCATCAACAAGGACGGAAACCAGTAAAATCAAATAAATATTATTCGAAATTAGAATTAAAATATTAAATATCTTCTAAAGACCCAGACCACTCGTAACCTTGCTTAGGAGAAAGTCATATACAGTACATTTCAGCTATAAGAACTTCCGCTGAAAGGTCACGCGGGTCAAGGGAAAAGTGTCTTCTCTTATAAACACACGAGCGTTCGGCAAGTATGGGAAGATGCTATAGCAGGGGAAGAACAGTTCTTTCCCCACATAAACAACAAAATACTTTGAGCTCTTTCTGAATGATGGTGATATTGAATAACACTCTCGCTTGCCCAAAAATGGTCAAAAGTAACACCCGTGTCAGTAGCCATGACGTACTTAGGGTTGGTTGCTTGTTAAGTGAAGGAATCTGCAAGGCTTTAGGGGGTAAATTTTTATCAGCATGGCCCACACTTGTAGGTAGAAGGAATTTGTTTTGTAGAGACGGGATACACTTAAACAAAGGTGGTGCAAAGGTTTTTGCCAGTATTATTGAGGATACCTTAAAGGTTCAGGGAAACTGCTAGTTAGGGGGGATGTGGGTAATACTGACACGCGTTTATCTGATAATATTGGTCAAAGTAACTCTTGCACATACCTCAAGAGTTCTTATCTGTTACCCCAACTGGACGTATTATCTAGATGTTCTGGGGGCACAAACGTTTCACGTGGGCGGGTAGCTAATGCCAGGGAAGAGAGCCTAAAAAACTTCAAGGGTTGTGTTAGGGTTGTTAAATATACAAGAACAGTAAATCTTAATTGTTTATACAGTAACGTTAGAAGTGTCGTCAATAAAATGAGCGAATTCGAACTGCTGGTTAAAACAAGTAACGCGGACATAATAGGGCTTACAGAGACGTGGTGCCACCCGGAAATTGGGGATGATGAGTTTCAGTACGGCTTGTATAATGTATTTAGGAAGGATAGGTTAGATAGAAGGGGTGGTGGGGTAATGCTTCTTATCAGAAGCAGCCTGAGTGCGACGATAGCTTTCCCGGATTCAGACGTTTCACATGCTAGTATAGAGTCTGTATGGTGTGAGATAGTTGGAAACAAAGGTATAATGCGAGTAGGAGTAATCTACAGACCAGGTGATTGTGAAGATTATGACAAAAGCCTCTACATGCAAATGGAATGGGCAAGTAAGCATCAATGCCTTATTATGGGTGATTTCAATCTGCCTCTAATTGATTGGAGTAAATGGGAAGGAAACTCGACATGGGGAACAAAATTTTTAAATCAACTAGATGACTGTTATTTGTATCAACATGTCAGAGAAAATACTAGAGAAAAGAATATCCTAGACCTCATCATCACACATGAATCAGATGACATAACAGGGCTGACAGTAGAGGAACCAGTAGCAGGAAGTGATCACGGAGTTCTACGGTGGATGATGACGAGAGAGGTAGCAGAAGTAAAAGGCAAAGGAATGGGTTTTAATTTCAGAAAAGGAAATTACGATGCCTTAAGGTACTACATGGCCTCTATTAACTGGGTAGATATCGCGCAGAGAATGAATACAATTGAACTGTGGTACGCTTTTAAAACATTAATCACAGATGCCTTGAATGCGTATATACCATTAAAAAAATACTCCACGAGGAGGGTTCCAAGTTGGATGACTAGTGAAGTTGCCGCATTACTTGAGCAGAAAAAGGTGGCATGGAAAGGTTACAGAACAATAAAAAGTACTGAAGCCTATAACAGCTACAAGGTGATGTGTAATAGAGCCACAGAAAAGGTTCGACTGGCAAAGGCAGTTTATGAGAAATCACTAGCAAACAGAGCAAAGAGGGGGGATAAAGAATTCTTCACATATATAAATGCCAAGAAGAGCAGGACAAACCAGATCGGACCTTTATGTAAGGGAAAGGGGATAGTAATAAATACACCAGCTGCCGTTGCAGATGAACTCAACAGTTATTTTGCATCGATATTTACAAATGAAAAGCCTTTTGTGACAAAGGGAAATTGTGGGAGCGAAGTTAAAAAATATGTAATTAATGATATTGAAATTTCGCAAGATTATTTAATGAAAAAACTTTCGAGCCTACAGACCAGTAAGGCTCCTGGAGTTGATGGAATATACCCTATAATCTTAAGAGAGGCGGCAAGCGAGTGCATTGAACCATTGAGGCTAATTATGCGAGCATCATTAGACTCTGGGGAGATTCCCTTGGATTGGAAAAGTGCAAATGTATCTCCCATACATAAGGGTGGCTCTAAAAGTGAAGTTGGAAATTATCGACCTGTCAGTCTGACTTCAGTAGTAGGGAAAATCATGGAGGCAATGATCAAGGGTGGAATTCAGGATCATTTGGATCGAATTGAAATTCTCAAGGATACTCAGCATGGTTTCGTAAAGGGAAAATCATGTTTAACAAATCTGGTTCGCTATTTCGAAAGGGTCACTCACGAGCTGGATTTAGGGAATAATTTCGACATTGTTTATTTAGATTTCAGCAAAGCTTTTGACTCAGTCCCACATGAGCGGTTGCTTTATAAGCTGGAACAGGTTGGAATCACTGGGAAAATCCTTAGATGGATAGAAGGATGGCTTCAGGGCAGGAGGCAGAGGGTTGTGATAAATGGCTATTCCTCAGATTGGGTTGATGTAAGAAGTGGGGTTCCCCAAGGATCAGTATTAGGACCACTGTTGTTTTTAATTTTCATAAACGACATTGATGAAGGGATAGAGGGCGTGATGTCTAAATTTGCAGATGATGTTAAAATTGGGAGAGTAGTTAATGATCACTGTCAAGCTGAGCTTCTTCAGAGAGACCTAGATAGACTTCAGGAATGGTCAGAAAAATGGCAGCTGTGCTTTAATCCAACAAAGTGTAAGGTATTACACCTGGGAAACAGTAATCCCAAAAAAACTTATTCACTTGGTGGAGTTAAACTAAAGCCAGTACTGGAGGAAAGGGACTTGGGTGTTACGATACGGTCAGACATGAAATTCTCTGAGCATTGTAAACAGGTTGCAAGGAAGGCCCATGGTGTCCTATCGATGATCTATCGAACTTTTGCAAGTAGAGATAGGGACGTGATAATCCCATTATATAAGGCTTATGTTAGACCACACTTGGAATACTGTGTTCAAGTATGGAGACCGCACCTGAAGAAAGACATCGAGCTTCTTGAAAGGGTGCAAAGAAGGGTAACTCGCCTGGTGAGATCGGCAAAAGGGCGTCCTTATGAAGAAAGACTTCGAATATGTGGGTTGCAGAGTTTGGAAACTAGACACCTTAGAGGAGATTTGATTGAGGTGTTTAAGGCTCTGAGAGGCATCAGTAAAATGAATGAGGACAAAATTTTCAAGATTATAAATGATGCTAGAACTAGGGGACATAAATTCAAGTTACGGGGGGAAATGTTTAGATTGGATTGCAGGAAGTTCTATTTTAGCCAGCGAGTTATAAATTACTGGAATAAGTTGCCTTCATGGGTGGTAGAGGCCGACAGTTTGGGGAAATTCAAAGGGCATCTGGATAGTACTTTCGGGTAAGGGAAGCACATAGGATGATAGGTTTAATTTCCTTTTTATTTATTTTTTATTTTATTTTTTTTTATTTATTAATTATTATTATTTAGTTATTTATTTATTTTTTTTTTTTTTGTTTTTATCATTGTTTTGTTCGGATTTTTTTTTTTTTTTTTGGCTGGTGCAGCATAAGCCATAGGCTTTCTTGCACCATGCGGCCGTTACTAATACTAAGTGCTCTAGAAGAAGAGTCAACAGATTCTTGGGCCATGACACGATGCTTGGACCGCCTAAGATTTTGGCCTTGGAATTAGAACATCCAATGAGACAAGCGATGGAAAGATACCCAAAAGATTTGACCCTGAATATAAAAGAAAAGGAGAGAAAAATGAGGGGTGAAGAGTGAAGAGTTGAGAGTTGAGAAGAATTAAGAAGTAAAAGTGTTGGCGTTGTTGTTGTTAAGTGAGAAACAGATAGTGTAGTATTAGTAAGAAGAATTGGAAAATAGTTCGACTTAGAAGATTAAGAGAGTCGCGACTTTGGTCTATAGTGAAAACGCTATCTAGTAAGAATTGTGCCAGTGAAAATCATATTGAGGAACCAAGCAACTTTCCAGCAGCAGTATCAAGCAGAGGGAAGCGTCCTTAGAGGGAGAAATCTTGATTGAAACGAGGGAAAGATACAGGAAAACGGTAAGCGGAATGTTTCATCATGTATGTATGAGAACGAGAGATAGTTTAAATGGAATATTACGGTGACGCAGTTTTCAAAGATGATTCCTTTCTAAGTTGATTTCTCTCTGTTTTATATATGTTACACGTGAATTGTATTACATGTCGCGGTACAACAGTATAGGTACCATGAATATTAACTGGTTAACATAAAGCTTTGATAATCCAATGTATGTACTTAAAATATTAAAAGTCTTAAATGTTAAATGTTCACAAATATTAAATGTTTTAAATATTAAATGTCTGAAATATTAACTGTTTTAAATATTAAACAGAGGAGAAAAGGGTGAAAAGATGTTGGTACTCAGTTGATATTCAACAAGGGCAAATAGCTAAATATACAAATATATATATGTTTATGGATAGTATAGATTGTTGTATTAACTGCATGGCCCTTGTAAGAGAAATATATTTATAAGGAATCATGGTAATGTTGAAGCAATATAATACTAAAAGGGGTATAAAAACAAATGATAATAACTTTTGATTTTAATAAGAAGATGAAATGTTATAAGAGTGAGAATGAACTATATATGTGTATTTTCCTTTGTAATGTGTTTTTATATATTGTAATAAATGATTGTTTTGTTACCAGTACTGCCTCGTTGCTGACTTCAGATCACATCAGTAATCACCTGGGGTTGATTAAGTTCAATTAAAAATTATTGCGCTAAGGAAGGTAATTTCATTAAATTTATTAATTAAATCCTTTCTTAGTTACACAACGCAGAAACGGGCTCAAATCGCGATATAATTTGGATAGATGGGTCATCCAATCTCACCTATTATATTTTGGATATACGAAACCCAGTCCTAAACAAAGCCACAAGGCACACAGATAAGCCATAACTATGTTGGGGAGGTTACTGAGAAAAGGGGGGAAAGTTTAACCATGCAAATACAACTTAATGACAGCCTTTATAGCAGTCACAGCCTTTTGTAATAGAAGACGCTATTTATTATATCCCCTGACAAAATGGTTGCCGTGATTGTATTTAACTTTTCTTAACTATTATCCACATTATACCCGTCTACCAACGAACCATTCTTCATTCTCATCCCCCCCCCCCCACAATATAACAACCCTGCCAACCTTTGTATTGTCTGCAGACTTGGACATTAAGCTTGATTATACCATCATCAGTATTATTTATAAATACAGAAAACAATAATGGACCCGACACTGAACCCTGAGGGACTCCACTAATAACATTAGTCCACGATGAGCAGTGTCCATTGATTACCATTCTCTGTCTTCTCCTCCTCAACCACCCCTTTACCCATAGCAACAATTTTCCTCCAATGCCACACTGCTCCAATTTGTGCAGCAGTCTTCCATGTGCAACAGTATCAAAAGCCTCTCTAAGATCCAAGTATATAATATTAAAGTTATTCTGTGCATCCAGTTCTTTTGTGACTGCATCATAGTATCCAATCAGATTGGTCAGGCAAGACTTCCCCTTAACAAGACCATGCTGTGTCTGAGCTATAACTGAAGTCTTGTCTAGATGATCCTGCAGTGCTTCTTTAACCAGTGCCTCCATTAATTTTATTGGAACAGAAGTTAAACTCACAGGTCTATAATTACTTGTGTCAGCCTTTGATCCTCCTTTGTGAATTGGGGTCACATTTGCACATCTCCAGTCTATGGGTACCGTCCCTGAGTCCAAGGAAGCTCTCATAATTATGGCTAAGGTTTTGCTTATTTCCTTTGCTGTCTCCTTTAATATAACTGGATAGATCCCATCCACCCCAGGTGCCTTTCTTGTAGTTATCTTCAACTATTTCTCCTCCACTTTACTCTCAGTTATTACAAGATTATCTAGCTTATTGCCAGAGTTGAATACACCTATGGCATTCCCCTTGCTGAATAACTCCTCATGTGTGAATGAATACTGCATAATATATGGCCTAAGTGTTTTTGTACTACAAGGCATTCTACCACTGAAAACTGCATAATTCATGGCCTAAGTGTTTTTGGACTACAAGGCATTCCACCATTATTTATCCAAAACTTTCTACATGCTAGAACATTCCAGGTGTGCTATCAATGTGCAGTATCTTTTATTAACAGCATCCAATTTATGGCTTTAATTCTTTCACAGTATTTTGTCCAGGAAAAAGGCATACCACAGAGATCTGTGCTCAGTACCATTTAATTTTTTTATTTTCAAGCAGTATTCCAAGTACTGTATCCACATGCCTCTATGCAGATGACCTTACTATTTCGTGCCTTTCTTGGAACATGCTCACTATAAAGTGACATCTTCAACTTATATTGAATAAGCTACTTTTATGGACAAATAATAATGGCTATTATCAGTCCGAACAAAACTAGTGCCATACATTTCTATAGGAAGCAGAAAATGTATTTTTGGTTCTGAATTATGATTAGAGGGCATGCAGTATCTTTTACTAACAGCATTCAATTTATGGCTTTAATTCTTGGCATTAAGCTTAACTTTTTTTCAGTGCACATGAAATGTATAGGAACTACTGTTTAAAGAAAATGAGCATACTTCAAGTAATCTTTCATGATTTGGTGCACCTCATGTCACCCTTCATTTGTATCAATCCCTAATTAGATCCCATCTTTTGGTGCTCCTGTATACAGTTTTGGTAAAGAAAGTGCACTAAGGTGGATCAATCTGATTCAACAACAACAGAATTACCCCGGGTGCATCCCCAGTTTGCAGACTATACTTTGAAGCTTGTGAACTACAATTATTTCTTTGAAGGAAAATGCTATTAGTAAATTATGCAACAAAAATCCAGAGTCTCACTTCTTATCCTATTTGGCCATAACTTTTCAATCCACATTGCATCACCTAAAAGGGGAGGGTGAAAAGTTCATGGCCTGAATATGAAAGGGTAGTGTTACAGTGTTAAAAATTTCTGTATTTAATGTATAACATTTAAAATAGTAATCCAACAAGTTTCATGCAATTTTAATAAAGTCTTTTATTATTATTTTTTAAATTACAGATTCTGAAGTCAATCAACAAAGTTGAGGAAATATGGGCAAAATTACTCACAATGCAGTCTTTTTTTCTTTTTCTTTTTTTTTTTTTTTTTTTTTTCTTTTTTATTGTTGGCGCATTGGCTTCTATGGCCATAATGCACCTCCCAAGGCTTTTGCAGTACTTTGATCCAAGCCCGAGCGGGATACGAACCTGCGACCTTTGGGTTGCCAGGCAAGCACTTTACCCACCTGGCTAGCCCGGTTGGCACCATGCAGTCATCCAGTATTTCGGAAAAAAGGGACTAAGGCCAAAGGCAATTCATGAGGATATGGTTACAATATTGGGGAGGATGTCTTCCTTCATATTCAACGGTTAAAAAGTGGGCAGAAGAAATTAAAGTAGGGAAGGAGAGCCTGGAAGATGACCCACTCTGTGGAAGACCTGCAACATCACTCCAGAAGTTGTTGACAGTTTGCATGATCTGGTGATGATCGATTGATGATCAGTTTGATACCTTACCAGCATCTTGGGTATCTCATCTGAACATATCACCTAATAAGAGATTCTTGCTATGAAAAAGGAGTCAGCACAATGGGTCCCAAAGTTGACAGCAGATCAAAAATGCACAAGCGTTATCAAGTCAAGTGAACATTAGCACCATTTTCAGCAGATCCAGCAAAGTTGCTTGCAAGGTTAGTGACCATGGATGAGACATAGGCCCATCACTTGAGCTAGTGACAAAAGAGCAGTCCAAGAAGTGGAAACACAGCTGTACAAAGCCCAATATTCTCTCAAGATGGTCATTACACTGTGTGAAACAGGATAAATAGATTCAAAATTTTAAATAAATCTGAAAGTGAAAGTAACTACAGTTGACCCTTGAACAACATGGGGGTTAGTGGTGCCAACCCCCCCCCCCATGCAGTTGAAAATCTGCATATAATTTTGACTCCCCAAAAACTTAACTAATAATAGTCTACTGATGACGGAAGCCTTACTAATACCATAAACAGTCGATTAACACATTTTGTATGTTATATGTATTATTAGCATTAGCACTAGTAGAGGCATATGATGCAAGAAAGCAAGCTTATGCAGCATAACCAAAAAAAAAAAAAAAAAAAAAAAAACCCTCTCGTTTCACCCCTCCATTCATTCCAAATGCCTGTCCAGCTCAGCCTTAAATTTATTTAGGCTATCAACTTCCACAACAACAGATGGAAGTCTGTTCCACCAATCAATTACCCGCTGGCTAAAGGAAAATTTCCGGACATCTTTTCTACAGCTGTCTTTCCTCACTTTCAAATTGTGCCCCCTCAGAGTCTTAATCTGAGCAAGAGGAAGAATCCCATCAGCATTCGGCTTGCTCCTACTTAAGTTCCTACTCTCCAGGCACCTCGCAGGTGCCTGGAGAGTAGGAACTTAAGAACGCAGAACTTAAGCCTTTCTTGGTAAGAGCACCAATTTGTTTCCCTCACCAATCTTGTTGCTCTTCTTTGTACTCATTCTAAACTTTACATCCTTTCTAAAATGAGGCCTGCAGACCTGCAGAAGCCCGCAGGTCTGCAGGCCTCATTGCCTTGTACAATGAAATAATCACCTCCCTATCCCTGCTAGCAAAATTCCTATATATCATTGACAAGACTCCATGATCTGTCCTGTGCAGCCCATCTGCACTGCTCAGCGAACCTCATATTTGACTGCACAATTACCCTCAGGTCCTTTTCCACTTCCCTGAGTGTAGAACCACACAGTTGGTACATTTCCCTTCGGTTATTGCTACCCATATGCAGTACTTTGCATTTGTCAATGTTAAACTTCAGTTGCCACTTCTCAGCCCATTTGTCCAACATATCTAGATCCAGTTGAAGTAGCATACTGTCTTTACTGTCGCTAACAACCCTGCCAACCTTTGTATCACATGCAAACTTGGACATTAATCCTGTGTTCAAACCATTAACCAGTGATTCCATTATTTTCCCCAGAACACAAATTAAACTAATAGGTGTATAGTTACTTGTGTCACCTTTTGAACCCACTTTGTTAATTGGTATTACATAAAATTTCACACTTCCGGTCCATGGGGACTTCTCCTGAGTCCAAGGACGCTCTCATAATTATGGCTAAATGTTTGCTTACTTCCTTTGCTGCCTCCTGTAATATAACTGGAAAGATCCTGTCCACCCCAGATGCCTTTTTTATGTTTCACTTCCTTCAACAATTTCTCCTCCACTTTGCTCTCAGCTATTCCAAAATCACTTACCCCCCTGTTAGAGTTTGATTTCTGGCATTCCCCTCATTGAATAACTTCTAATTTCTGAATGTAGATGCAAAATACTCATTCAGTTTATCAGCGACCTGAGCATGATCATCAATAGTCAACCCATCTATGTTAAGTGGTCCAATCTGATTCATCTGTTTCCTTCTAGGGTTTACATAAGTAAAGAACTCTTTGCTGTTTTTCTTTGCATCCTTTGCCAGTGATTTCTTGTAATCTGCCTTCGACCACCTAACCTCCTTTGTGTGATTTGATTACAGACTAGCTTATATCTGCCATATACTTCTGTGTCACCTGATAGTTTATATGCATCCCATATGTTTTTCTTCTCTGTCATGAGCCTCATTAATTCATCTGACATCCATTTAGGCCTAAACCTTGAACAGTATTTCTTATTTGAAATGAAAAGCTTAGTAGCCTCCAAAATTAAGTCCCTGAAAGCTTCCCATTTAGAATTCAACATTGTTACCGTCATCAGTTGATCCCACTGTACAGAATTTAAAAACTGTCTAAGACCCCTTGTCGTCACCTTTACGAAAGCAAAAGCCCTTCCCTTTAGCGATGATGGTAGTTTCATCTTTAAGTAATTCCCATATCAGTACATTGTGATCACTGTCACCCAGTGGTTTATCTGAAAATTCTTAATGCATGAATAATAACTGCTGATAATCAGATCAAGAGTATTACTCCTTCTGGTTGCCTCTCGAACATGTTGCTGTAGAAAACAGTCATCCAATAAATCCACAAAAGTTTTGCTAGTGTGCTAGTGACCAACCACAAGTTTCAGTCAATATCTGGCAAGTTAAAATCCCCCATTATTTATTGGCCCACTATTTCTCTACACAATTGCTTATTATACTCATCGGATTCATTAGGCCTATAACACACACCTACTCTCATTTTTCTTTTCCCAGTGTTATGTGACGCCGAATTGTGAACATTCCATTGTCTACCAACATCAATTGGATGCACTTCCTTACATTTTGTGTTTCTTAACTAATAGCATAACGCCTCCTCCAATCCTGTCCTGTCTCTTATTTCTGTACACATTGTACTCCCCAAATTCCAATTTCGCACTGCTTATATCTGTGTGACACCACGTCTGTGATATCCCAACAGTATCTGCCTTTGGTGTCTTGATAGCACTTCAAGCTCATCAAATTTGTTAACTATACTCCTAGCATTGGTGTACATGCAAGTATACATGCACCTGTTCCTACTCTTAGTTACCCTAACACAGCCCGTGTTAGGGTAACTAAGTTTACTTGTTCCCCTATTGCTGATTAACTTCAATCTCTGGTTGAGGGTCAACATTTGCCTTAGATATCTCTGTGCCCAAGTTATCTTCTGTTGGCAAAACCAGACTGGGTGCGAGAGTACGTGAACAGGTGAAGTTTTTACGGGCTCCAGCAAATAGAGAAGTTTTGCTTTTTTATTGACTTAAATTGGCATATTAATTTATATTTTAGAGTTGCTTTATATTCCTATCAACAATACTTTAGTTTAATTTGAATTTAGATAGAGATTTTGTAGGTTATTACTTAGTATCAGTAAGGGTATCAAATACACGTGGGGACAGGTTTTGCAGCTCCTGCGAACGAAAATTTTTTAATTATACTTAGCTGCTTTATTGAATTAATTGTTAGAATAAATTATTTTCTGTAAGTAGCTTATAGACCTAGTCAAGCTCCGTGGTTTATTTTGAATTTAGATAGCGCAATTTGGAAAGTAAATAATACCTCGTGTCTCTAGATTAACTGTTCATAATTTGCTGCCATTGTTATACGATAACATGTGCACCGAACTAGATAGTGTAAGGTCTAACAGAAAATGAGATAGTGAGTATAGTAGTATCAATTAATCGGTAAAATTTATTAATCTTATTAAATTTCATTGTCATTTGAATTGTACTTTAACTAAATAAATATAGCAACCTAGTTTTTACAAACGTAACATCATAAATTAATACATATAAGTTAACAGGGGATAAGAAAGTCATATAACGTAATTCGGAGATAACATTCGTTACCGAAATACATATATAGTGTTATAACTGCATTGGAATATAAGTTTAGGGTTATATTGTGTATTGGAATTTTATTTAACTTGAATAGAAATCATGATTCAGACCAGAGCAGCAAAGCAAAAGGCTCAAACTAATGGAAGTGCTGTGGCTCAGGGGAGAACTGAGGGGTGCAGTTGTTCACTGAATCACAGTCTATTGAAATGCACTGCTTGTTTGATGTTTGTGGAGCAGTGAGGAATGGGACATGATATTACCAAGGAGAATGTCTTTGTGTGTGCGCGATGTAAGGAGTGCGAGGAAATCATGCGCCAACGCAACATTGTTATGGGCTTATATGGGTGGATGCCCTCGAAGGATTTAAATTGAGGGGCCCATGAAGCTCTCAGCTGCCCTCATCAATGCCAGAGCTTACACTTGAACATCAAGCAACACAGTGGCAAACCCCAAGGCAGAATGCACTGGTCCCAAAGGAACTGGTTGTTGTAGGTGACTCTATTGTCAGGGAAACGGGGAACATATTGTGCAAAAAAGGATAGATGGAACAGGAGCAAGGTATGTCTGCCAGGGCAAAGTTGTAGAGCAGATATCATCTTTTAAGGGCACAAAGGGTGATATTGTTGTGCACGTTGGCACTAATGATATTAAGAGTAGGAGACCGGCAGAATTACTGAACAAGTACAAGTGAATGTTGAAAAAAAGCCATGAGTTAGGGTTGAATTTGAAAGTGTCTGCAATTCTGCCCAGACATGATAGGAGGGAGTATATGATGAGAGTCTTGTCGATCAGTTCGGCCCTGGAGAGATTGTGCAAAGCTCAAGGGGTAGAATTTTTCTCAGCCTGGTCTGTACTTGTTAACAGGAGAGACTGCTTCTACAGGGAAGAGATACACTTAAATAGAAAGGGTGCAAGAATATTTGCTGATGCTATCGAGGCAGAGTTAGGTGGTTCGGAAAACTGCAAGCTTGAGGCGATACACAGACTAATAGATTAACAGTAGATGCTGGCAGAGGTAAAAGCGATTCTTGCACTACTTATATTAAAATGCAATTGAGCAGCAGCCAGGAAAGCAAGGTAATGGGGATTTCCAGGACTACTGGGAGTCATAGTGGAACAAGTAAATACATGGGCTGTGTTAGGGTAACTAAGAGTAGAAACAGCTGCATGTATACTTGCATGTACACCAATGCTCCCTGTCTGACTTTTTTGCTTTTCATTTCTCTAAAAATGATTTTTTATGGTACCAGTCCTTCTTCCACTGTTTGCTTTAGTTTCAGTGCCCGTATCATAGAAGGGTCCATGTTGTAAAAGAAGTCAAAAGCAGTCTTTAATAATCGGAACCCTTCTGCCAGATTGTCTAAAGTCAATTTGTTTTCTGGCAGTACTTCTTCCTCATCGTCTGGCACTGGTTCAGAAGCACTCATCTCATTGAAGTCATCTTCTGTTAATTCCTCTGGTGTGGTGTCTATTAGCTCTTGAATTTCTCCAAGATCAATATCTTGAATCCTTTCACCCCGCACCTTTTTTGCCATATCCCCAATCTCTTTAATAACTTCCTTGATTGGCTCTGTCGTAAATCCTGTGAAGTCATGCACAACATCTGGACACAGTTTTCTCCAGCAGGAATTTGTTTCAGGCTTGATGGCTTTCATGGCTTTCTCTATAACAACGGTGCATCTTCAGTGGTGTAATCCTTCCAGACTTTCATGATGTTCTCGCTATCTAGGTTCTCTTCCGTAGCATTGACAATCCTTTCCATTGAGTACCATGTGTAATGAGTCTTAAAGGTCCTTATGATCCTTTGATCCATAGGCTGAATTAGAGACATTGTATTTGGGGGCAAGTACACCACTTCTACACCTTCGGTGTTGAACTCACAGGTGGCCAGGGGCATTGTCCAATATCAAAAGAACTTTAAAAGGCAGTCCCGTACTGGCAAGGCACTTCCTGACTTCAGGGACAAAGTATCTATAGAACCAATTCCAGAAAAAGGGTTCTCATTGTCCAGGCCTTCTTGTTGTTCAACCAAAAGACTGGCAGCTGGTGTTTATCTTTTCCCTTCAAGGCTTGGGGGTTAGCAGCTTTATAGATAAGGGCAGTCCTGACCATAAACCTGACTGCATTTGCACAAAACAGTGGAGTTAGCCTATCCCTTCCTGCCCTAAATCCTGGTGCTTGCTTCTCTTCCTTATCAATAAATATCCTTTGTGGCATTTTTTTTTTTCAGAATAGGGCAATTTCGTCTGCATTAAAAACCTGTTCAGGCAGAAATCCTTTCTCCTCAATGATTTTTTTAATGGTGTCTGGGAACTCGTCTGCTGCCTCTTGGTCGGCAGAAGCTACTTTTCCTGTTATCTTGACATTTTTTAAGTCAAATGTCTTTCTAAAATTATCAAATCATCCTTTGCTAGCATTAAATTCTCCAGCTTTAAATCCTTCACCTTCCTTTTGCTTTAAGTTGTCATATAATGACTTCGCTTTTTCTCGAATCATATTAGTATATAGGTATGCCTTATATAGTATGAACCTGAGCTGTAATGCTCAATACGTTCTACGTTGATATCAATATTTGTAGAATAATAAGAGAAGGTTTATTTTTTTTTTTTGTTATGAAAACCCCAAACACGAAAGGTATCAAAACCTATAGTACTTAGTACCGTGCATGGGTTGAAGGAGAAGTATGGGGGGAGGGGGGGATGCCGGAAACTTTGCTCTAGAGACTAAACAATGGGTTTCACCACTTCAAGCCTCCAATAAGCAAAGTGGTGGTATTTCACTGGTTGATGAAAGTCATCTACCACCTGTAGTTTACCTCAATATAGTACGTAGAACTATATTTTATATAATTATTTATTATTATATAAAATAATAATAAATAATTATTATTTATTATTTTTTTACTCTAATGTAAGTTTTTTGATTTTTTCATTTTAATTTCTGGAGAGTATCATACAGAAGTGTTCTTTATATACTATATTGAGGTAAACTTCTTATTATTTTACAAAACGGTATACCTTATAGCAATCCTGCACCCACATGAAAGCTGCATTTTCAATACGAGATAAAAAAAGGTATTTCACAAAAAGTGCAAGGTTTTTGTGCCTGCTGGCATAGCCGTAGCGATGTCTTCACGAATCTACTTTTCTTTTTTTTTTTACAATGGTTCATATGCTGGGTTCATTTATCTTGAAATGGCAGGCAACTGCAGCTGCTGACCTCAATCTATGGTACATATCAAACAATTCAACTTTTTCTTGTAATGTCATGACTTTTCTCGCTTTTTGGGAGCCCAGCATCATTAGTGGCGCTTTGTATGGGTCCCACGGTGTTATTCAAGGTTTATGGTATTGCACTAAACATGATGAAAAATATGTGAGAACAGTGAGAGATCACTTTTTACTGTGATACGCAATTACTGGAGAGACGAACTGCTGACGTAGAGATGATTAGGGTCACACGGCGTTTTAAGTGGATACTCGCAACACTTGAGCTCACTGCAATAGCAACAGGTGGTGGCTACGAAATTATTACAGTAGTACAGTATGTACTACAATTAATTTTATACAGTTATGATCTAATACTGCATCTTTACATTTCTCTTGACTACGAATGGCCCCATGTACGGTATGTGTGCGTAAATTTTGATAAATTTTAGCTTTTTATAATAGACTAGCCATAGGCTACCCGTTTTTAAAATGGGATACAATTATTAGGTTGTTAATTCATCTCGTACTACTTACTTAATAGAATTTTTTATACTTTTTTCTCCTTGAGTTTATGCATACATTGCTTCATGTGAAAACATCAAAAATTAATCTATTATATACAAAGATATATATCTTTGTGTATATATATATATATATATATATATATAGGTTACGCGGTTCGTTTGCGAGTTTTTCCAAATTGTCTCAAATCTCCAAAAAAATTTCCAGTAGTACAGTACAAAGAAAAAATAGCTATTGCTATTTTTTTCAATATTTATTGAAAAAAATCCACATATAAGTGGACCCAGTTCAAACCCATGTTGTTCAAGGGTCAACTGTAATAGTATTAACTATATATAATGTTTTTTAATAATATTTATATATATAATAAGCAGAGATGTATGCACATATTTGCAATTTTTTGCACTTAATAGTCTTTAAATAATTTCTTAAAGCAATAGCTGTTTTTTATTTGTACTGTACTACACTAAACAGTAATTATAAATTAATTTATAATTGCTGTTTATCCTCTTGGTATCTGTGATATCCCCCCCCCCCTCTGATATCATATTAGTCTAGTTCTGCTAATTTCATAACTTTGCAATTTAAGCATCTGACATCAACAGTTGCTCCAATAGCATATTTAACACTCTGTGTATCTTGTTCAACAAGCATCTAGGTGGACATCTTGTTAACTTGGATGACACCTTAGCTGTATGAATCTCAGTTGCAAAAAAACTAATGTCAACTTAAAATAAAGCATATTTGGCTAAACAAGGATTAGGTGGTAAATTATTAAATAATGCAAAACAAATATGTTACTTTACAATTGAAAAAATTTAATTTTTTTACTACTTATTTCAAGCTGGCCTTGGAAGGACTGGAACTCTTATTGCCTGCTATATTATGAAGCATTATCGTTTTACAGCAGCAGAGGCTGTAGCCTGGATTCGGATTTGTAGGCCAGGATCTATTATTGGTCATCAGCAGCATTGGCTGGAAGAGTGAGTATTTCTTTATTTAATTTTCCATATATTTTTATAAGTAAAATTAAACTTTACATGGAGTTTAATATAATAGGATCAACTCTCACATCATGGTTTCCACTGTTGTGGTTTGTTTAATTGATGATATTGATTTATTGATATTTTCAGTAGATCTGCAATAATAGAAGAACTATTTTTTGTTGTTTATACAGTTATCATTTTAAAAGCTGCTGTTTAATGTACTGCTATTGAGTTTATCTGATTAGCTTCTTTGTTATCCTTAAAGCTATTATTCCAATGCATTGTATGTTTCTTATGGGAAATAATTTTTTTTTTTTTTTGTGTTATATCTTATTTTGAAAAAGTATAAAAGGGTACTAAAAAGTATAAAATATTTTATTATTTTACATTTTTACATTTTCTTTTTAGTCTGTAAGATAACACACACAGTAGGTTATTGAAGAATGTATTATAAGGGGATAAGTTTTAAACCTGCCCTATATAAAAAGAAGGTTAATATTTTGTTGATGGTGCACCCTTCAAAATGGCGGTGAGGAGAAGAGGGGGAAAGCAGTGATTGACGGATTGTGACTCCGCCCACTCACTGCGTTCCCGCTATTCTCCTCGGCAAACGGTACTAGATGACACGCGGGTGGCACAGCAACAAATACGGCGGCCGAAAACAGGATAAATCCAATAATTTCAAAAGTTCAAGTTACAAAAATACAATTTTCGTGGATCACAAAATATCACATGACATTCAAATAAGTCGGATAGAGCCGAAAAGAAGGGGGGGGGGAGGTAATTTTCGTGAAAGAAAAGGAACAGCAAATGAACAATTATTAAAAAAAAAACAAACAAAAATGCACGTTTTTCTAAGCTATATATTACGAGCATTAACAATGAGATTGCCTGAAAAGGAAAAAAAAAAAAGACAAAACAGTAATTTTTAAGGAAATTTAAATAGGGGGATTATTATTTTTAAGGCAATTATTTTTAGCGCAAATAGGGGGATTAATTTGGGGGGGGGCTTCTGCCCCCACACCCTGATATACGTATTATTCAGCCTTTTCCAAAACCAAAAACTTTTTTTTTTTTTTTTTTTAAGTTAGCACCACGTGCAACCCTTGATTCTTCTCGCCAGTACATTACTAGACGGGGATCCCGATTCCCTGCCTTTCTGCCCGAACATGAAAAAACAAGTAATTAGTATTATTTGTAACAAAAATTAACACCACGTGCAACACTGAAAATTGCTGATGCCCGTCAACAGAAATGCTAAAAGGACAGAAATCACGCACCTTATCATTCGAATTATGTTTTCTAAACGATCCAACACTTTCGCACTAATATTTTGCAGGAATAAATCATCAGTTGAAGAGCAAGAAGGCAAAGCAAAAAATAAATCACAAGCAATCTAATAATCACTGATCTAAAATCTAAAAAAAAAAAAATTAACACCACGTGCAACACTGAAAATTGCTGATGCCCATCAATAGAAATGCTAAAACGACAGAAAACCACTCACCTCATCAATCGAATTATATTTTCAAAACAAACCCAACATTTTCGAACTAATATTTTGCGGGGGGGGGGAAATCGCCCAATACAATAGACCCGTCTCAATCAAGGGAAACCAAAGAGTAAGTCACTAACAATCGAATATGCAAATAGGGGGATTTTTTTTTTCTTTTCTTTTCTGGGGGCCTCTGCCCCCACATCCCCGATATACGTATTATTCAGCCTTTTCCAAAACCAAACACTTTTTTTTTTGTTTTATAATTACGCATCGATAAAATTAAATAATCTGCTAATCAAGTATTAACACCACGTGACATTTCTAACAGCAAAATTCATAACACGAGTGACACACGTGCCAGATGTTTCCATATGTTCAGGAGAACACGTGACACTGGGCGGAGTCAGCACCCGTCAATCACTGCCGTGTAGAGAGGGTGCGCCAAGTACTAAATCTTAGCCAAAAAGAACTAGCATAGCTGCCAATTTTGTGGATTTACAGTAGAGAATCAGTATTTTTTGATCAATTTGACCCTTATCCATCTCACTGATAGTTGGTTACAAAAAGTTTCTCTTGACAGTGAATCTATACAGGGTCTGAAATTAGCATTTTTAGCATTAGCATTAGTAGAGGCATATGATGCAAGAAAGCAAGCTTATGTAGCATCAGGCAAAAAAAAAAAAAAAAAAAAACTCTCCTGTTAGTTAGTTCCAAATATCTGTCCAGCTCAGCCTTAAATTTATTGAGGCTATCAACTTCCACAACAAAAGATGGAAGTCTGTTCCACCAATCAACTACCTGCTGGCTAAAAGCAAACTTCCACACATCTATCCTACAACTGTCTTTCCTCAATTTTAATTTATGCTTCTCAGGTGATTATTGTGTGACAACCTCAAGGACCACCTGAGTGATTATCTCAGGTGGTCCTTGAGATTGTCACAGACATTCTCTCAGATATGCCAGACAAGCTGTATTTCCTACATGGGAGTCTAAAACGCTGATGAAACTGATATTTGGGTGACACTCAAGTCAAGTGCACCCAATTTCGGCAAAGTCCGGATGGACTGTGACAGCCAAATGCTCTGCTTGCACCTTCACAATGGTGGGAATGTTAGTAATCCTGAGTATAACCTCCATGCACAAGTACATGGTGGGTGACCATCCAGGTGTGAACCAAAGTAAGCAGGAGTCGAGGTGTGGCTCCCACACCACATGGAGGAATGCTGCCCCTCTATGTTACCAGGCAGTACTAGGTGGTAGATGACTCTCATCAACCGGTGCAATACCACCACTTTGCTTATTGGAGACTTGAAGTGGTGAACCCATGTTTAGTCTCTAGAGCTAAGTTCCGGTCAAACCTTCCCTATCTCTTCCATCATGCAGTACGATTTATGACTTTTGAGGTTATGATGAATGTTGTGGTGAGATCCAATATTCCTTACATTTCTAGGGTACAGCTCTAAAACGGTGTTCGCAGGCTGGCCGCTAGTTAGTACACTGGACCGAACCTATTGGTAACCCTTTAGGAGGCTTCTGGATCAGCTTGTGTATAATCTTGCTACCTCTACTCTCCCAGATAGTGACTAGAGGAAGTCGGAGTAGTGTGTATGTCGGGAGCATTGTCGAGGCCACGTTATGTCAAGGATCTGGGTATATTCTTACCACGTGTACGCCATATCCAAAAATTTCATTACTTCATACAGCATGTCCCACCCACTTTTTCTTACTATTGAATACACCATGAATTGTCAAACCAATAGAGCAAGCTTATTTGCGAAAAGATCTAAACCTCCCAAGCACTTCCTAATTCATTTCACAAATATACGTGGTCTCATTTCTAATCTCAATGATGTCTATTTCCACTTTCAGTCTGCCAAACCCTGTGTACTTTTCCTGACAAAATCTCAGTTATCGGTTGATTCAACTACTGCTCATCTCAGATGCTCAAATTATTCGCTGTATGATTCCTTTCGCCTCAACGGTGGTACTGTGCATATGTCCATTCTGATATTCCCTGTCAGAGACTTGGCAATTTGGAATCTCCTCTCTTTGATCTTCTCTGGCTTAAAATCTCTCTCTCTACCTCATTGTGTCAAATTCATCTGTTGTCTCTACCGCTCTCTCAACTCCACTAATCACTTGGAGCTTTTTGACTTCCTCTCTTTTCAACTTGACTTTCTCCAGTCCAGCTTTTCTAACAGTGAGGTAATTTTTCTTGGTGATTTTAATGTTCACAACTCCAGCTAACTTCCATTTTCTAGTCACACAGACCCAGCTGGTCGAGATGCTGAGGCTTTTGCAATTAATAATGACCTTGCACAGATTGTTCATTTATCTACAAGAATACCAGACAATCCTAATCATACAGCCAACACGCTTGATCTTTTTCACACAAACAACCCTTCTAAGTACACGGTCGAAGTGAGAGGTCCATTAGGCACTTCAGATCACAACTTGGTGATTGTCTCTTCTCCAATGGAGCCTTTATCTCATGTCTATTCCCAACCTCGTGTTGTTTGGCCTTACAAGAATGCAAAATGGGATGACCTGTGAGATTTCTTTTCTTCTTTTCCTTGGTCGGATTACTGTTTCAAAACTTCTGATGTCAACGTTTGCTCAGATCGTGTCAGTGAAATTATTCTTGCAGGAATGGAACCCTCAATCCCACACTCCACTTTAAAATCTCGTCCTTCATCTAAACCTTGGTTTTCCAATAAATGTGCTAAGGCTGTTCAAGAGAAGAATGTTGCGTATCGTAATTGGCTTGTTTCTAATTCTTGAGTTTTCATTTTCTGCCTACATCAAAGCTTGCAACAATTGTAAAGAAGTTATTAATCAGTCCAAACTAGAGTTTGAACAGACTAAGAGTAGAAAACTTGCTTCTTGCCCTGATGGTAGCCGAGCATTCTGGTCTCTTGCCAAAGCTATTGATCGCAACTTTTGCTCTTCTCTGTTCAAACCAGATGGTTCTGTTGTCACTTCAGCGAAGGATAAAGCTGACCTGCTAGCATCCCATTTTTCTTCCAATTCATGTATTAATGATCTTGGTAAAACACCTCCCACCATTCCCAACACGCTCCATTCAATGTCTCCTGTGGTCTTCCGTCAAAAGGCTGTCAGAAGGATTTTGACGAATCTTTCTTAGCTTGAAGGAGCTAAGAAAGCTCCAGTTCCTGATGGTATTTCTCCACTTGTTCTGAAAACCTGTGCTCCTTAACTTACTCCTGTTTTTTGCCGTCTTTTTTCACTTTCTTATTCCAAAGGTATATTTCCTTCTGCTTGGAAATTTGCTCATATTCAGCAGTTCCTAAAAAGGGGTGACAAATTGCCTCCCATCCAATTATCGTCCCATTGCAATTACTTCTACTCTCTCTAAAGTAATGGAGAAATCAATTAACCGCCAACTCTTAAACTACCTAGAAATCTTCCGTCTGATCAACGATTGCCATTAGGGATTCCGTCATTGTCGATCCACTGGTGATATTCTGGCTTATGTTACCCATTTATGGACTAATTCAATGGAAAGGTTTGGTGAAACATGAGTAGTTGCTCTTGACATCTCAAAGGCTTTCGATCATGTTTGGCATAAAGGTCTTCTAAACAAGCTTCCATCTTATGGTTTACCAAGTGTTTTTTGTAATTGGTTATCCAGTTTTCTCTCTAATTGCTCACTAAGAGTGATGGTAGATACCTCTCTGTTTTCTAACTTCTCCACTAATGCTGGTCTCCCTCAAGGTTCAGTTCTTTCTCCCACTCTTTTCCTCTTGTATATTAATGACCTTCTTTACCATTGACTGGAAATCCTATCCAAAGTTTTGCCGATGATAGCACATTGCATTCTGCTTTCCATTTTGAGAAACCTTGCCCTGCTCAATCAGCTTCAACTTCGCGAAAATCTGCTACCAATTCTTTTAATGCCGATCTTCAGGTAATTCTCTAGTGGACAAAGACAACTTAGTTGATTTCAACCCTTCTAAAACTCAGTCTTGTCTTATATCTCACAAAAACTATTGTTTTGCTCCTATGCTTATCTTTAGTGACACTCCGATTTCTAGGCAAAATGATATATCTCTTTTGTGGATTACCATAATTTCTAATCTCTCTTGGCACAAGCACATTACAAATATTGCTTCTTCTGCATCTAAAAAACTTGGTTTTTTCTTTCTCTCTCGGCGTTACTTTTCTTCCAAACAGTTGCTCATTATGTATAAATTGCAAATCTGCCAAAACCTCTCTCAGGCTTCTTGATTCCATTCAGAAGAGGGCAGTTAGCTTAATTATGATTCATCTCTAACAGAGTTTCCCCTCTCACTGTCTCGTAGACATACTGTTTCTGCTGCATGCCTCTTCTACAGATACTTCCATGGGCACTGTTCTTCTGAATTGGCTTCTATAATTCCTGCTCTCTCTTTCAAAATAGTCCGAACACGTGCCGCCACCATCCAACATCCATTTACTGTCTGACTTCAAACTCACAGAACCAACTTTTCATCTTCTTCGTTTGTTCATTCAACTGCCGTTTTCTGGAACAACCTTCCTTCATACGTATTTCCTGAAAATTACAGTCTACAGAAGTTAAAGTCCAATGTCAACAAATATCTTCTTTCATCTTCCTAACCTCCAACCCAAGCACGGTACTAAGTACTGGAGGTTCTAATACCTCTCTTTTGATGTCTACATAAAAAAAAAAAAAAAAAAAAATCTGAGCAAGAGGAAGAATCCCATCAACATTGAGCATGCTCAAACCATACAAGGTTTATACACTTCAATCAGATCACCTTGCAGGTGCCTAGTCTCCAGACACTAATCTGCAAAATTTAAGCCTTTCTTCCTAAGAGCAACCATTGAGTAAGAGTAGAATTTTTCTCAGAATGGTCTGTGCTTGTTAACAAGAGAGATTATTTCTACAGTGATGGTATACACTTAAATAGAAAGGGAGCAAGAATATTTGCTGCTACTGTTGGGCAGCGTTAGGTGGGTAAGAAAATTGCTAGCCTGTGGAGATAGACAAGACTAGTAGATTAACAGCCACAGGCAGAGGTGAAAGTGATTCTTGCACTGCTTATATCGGAACATGCAACCTCCTTAAAAGCAAGGTGTCAAGGATTTCAGGACCTGCTGGGGATCCTCGTGGAACAAGCAAATACAGCTTATATGGTAACTAAGAGTAAGAACATGCATGTATGTATGCTTACATGTACACTAATGCTAGTAAATAAATTTGATGAATTTGAAGTACTGGTTAAGATATAAAATGTGGACATTTTAGGAATATTGGAGATGTGGTGTCAGTCAGACGTAATGCATGCAGAATTTTAATATGGGATAACAGTGTGTATAGAAGGGACAGCAAGGGGGGAGGGGTTATGATCCTATTTAAGAAGCATATTAAATCTTATGCAGTGCATCCATTTGACATAGGTGGCCCCTGCAGTGTTGAGTCAATTTGGTGTGATATAGGCACTGGGAAAACAAAATTGAAAGTACAGTCAGTCCTCGTATAGCACTATAGTTGTGTTCCTATAAACTCTTGCGCAATATAAACAACAGACCCTATGAGAAAAATAGAGTTAGGTGCCGATCACCCAAGGCTATTACGTAATAAAATATTGCTAATGCTTTTGCATCTATCGTAAGCAGACTTGTTCTTTGTTTGATTTTCTATCCAAACAGATGACAGCCGTTCCATCTCTTCCAATTCTTTGTGTCTTGATCTAATGGATTTTATTTCACTTTGAGTTGTTCCTGCTATGAAAATTTTTTTTTTTCCCCTCTGCATTCTTTCTAATTCTCGGCGTTGCCTCATTTAGGCCTGAAGCACATGCAATATCACATGTTCTTTCATTTTGCTCAAGGTGTTTCACAATTTCATATTATTTCTCTGACAGAGGTGGACTGGCCTTACAGGGGAAACCACAGTGGGCCAGAGACCAAAAGTGTGATTTTGGCCATAAACGCTAGTGTGAGGCCACTTCAAATTTTTCCGGGTAAGAATTTTTGACCCAGTCCACCTCTGTCTATTGATATTGCTTTTCTTTTTCTCGCTGAACCTGTAGTGTCTTCACCAGGACGCTTCCTTTTAGGTATTTTGCACATTTTTAGGGAATAAAGCACAATTACAAAATGAGGAGGCATGCTTGATAACATAAACAAAGCTGCGCGCATGTAGCAACTGAATAAACACCATAAAGGCAGAGAGACACCGTTAACACCTCACTAGCTCACATTTTACTAAAGCACATTTCTGGGGATCACTACCATAAAACAATAAAAACAATTTCCAGTTGCGTTCCTGCTAGTGGAATCTGTTATAAACGGGGGTAGTAAACTCGATCTAATAGTACTGATAGCTGGAATTGTGTGGGTTTTTAAGCTATTATGAAATGTGTTTCCCTTTCACTGATATAAAAAACAAAATTTTTCAGACTCTTCGCTTCATTGCTATCATGTTGCGTTCAGTTGGTGTGATTTCATGTTTGACTGCCATTTCATGTAAACACAAAGGGAAATCATGCATATGCGAATCCGGTTCATGTTATATGCGACATCGTTCCCCTATTTATAAATCGTGTATGATCGAATTCATGTAGTGTAAACACGTGTTATATGAGGACTGACTGTAGGAGTATGTTATAGGCGAAATGATTGTGATGCGTATAAAGAGAAACTGTATAGAGAAATAGAATGGGCCAGTTAAACAGAACGTCTTATAACAGGGAATTTTAACTTTCCAAATATTGACTGAACTTGTAGACTGGTCATTTACATACTATCAAGACATTTGTGGATTTATTGAATGAGCATCTTCTACAGCAGTAGCATCTTAGAGAAGTAACAAATCTAGTTATCAGCAGTGATTCTTCATGAATTAAGAATCTGCAGATAAAAGAACTACTAGGTGGCAGTGATCAGCGTGTATTGATGTGGAATTTACTTAAAGATGTAACTACCATCAAAGGTAAAGGAATGGGCTTTTACTTTTGTAAAGGTAGCTAGACAGTTTTTAAATTCTATATTGTGGGCCAACTGATGATGTTGCCAACAGCAAATTCTAAATAGGAAGCATTCAGGGAAATTATCATAGCAACTACTAGTTTTTTCATACCAACTAAGAAATGCTCTTCAAGGCTTAGACCAAACTGAATGTCAGATGAACTAATGAGACTTGTAAGGAAAAATGCATGGGATGCATATAAATTAACAGAGGACCCAGAAGCCTGTAGTGGATATAACCTAGTCTGCAATCAAGTTACAAAGGAGGTTAAGCAAACTAAGGCAGAATATGGGACATCCGCAAAAAATGCAAAGAAAAGCAGAAAAGACTTGTTTACTTAGGTAAACACTAGAAGGAAGAGGATGAATTACTTGAGTCTACTAAATATGAATGGTGAAACTGATGGTGATCCTGCTCAGGTTGCTGACAAACTGAATAGGTATTTTTCATCTATAATCATGCAGGAGGAGTTATTTAGGGAAGGGGATGCCAGAGGTTCATCATAATCTAACATGGAGACAAATAATTTTGTGATAACTGAGAGGAAAGTGGAAGTGAAATTGGTGGAGCTTAATGTGAAAATGGCACATAGGGTGAATGAGATTTATTCAGTTATATTAAGGGAGACAGTAAACCCTTAGCCATAATTATAAAAGAATCTTAGCATTAGTAGAGGCATATGGTACAAGAATGCAAGCTTATATAGCAACAAAAAAAAAAAAAAACCTTTCCATTTCAACCTTCCATTAACTCCAAATGTTTGTCTAGCTCTACCTTGAATTTATTTAAGCTGTCAACTTCTACAATGACAGATGGAAGTTTTTTACAGCAATCTGCACATGAATTCTACAACTGTCTTTCCTCAATTTGAATTTATGTTCCCTCAGGCAACTAATCTGGTCAAGAGGAAGAATCCCATCAGTATTGAGCTTGCTCAAACCCTTATACACCTCAATCAGGTCACCTCGCAGGTGCCTAGTCTCCAGACACAGCAAATTGCAAAACTTAAGTCTTTCTTTGTACAAGCAACCCTTTGTTCCATTCATCAATCTCATTGCCCTTCTCTGTACTCATTCAAGCAGCTCTACATCCCTCCTAAAATGAGGCCTCCTCCAGACCTGTATATAGTACCCAAGGTGTGACCTGACCATTGCCTTTTACATGGGGATAATCACCTCCTTAACCCTGCAGTAAAAATTCATGTATATCATTGACAAGACACCATGATCTACACTTGCTGATTATCTGCACTGCTCAGAAAACTTGATATCTGACTCCCGAGGTCTTTTTCATTCTCTACCACCTGACTGTATAACCACACAGTTGAAACACTCTGATTGTTAACGGTACCCATATGCAGTACTTTACATTTGTCAATGTTAAACTTCAGTTGCCACCTCTCAGCCCATCTCCTCAACTTTTCTAGATCCTATTGCAGTAGCGTACTGTCATTAGTGTCATTAACAACCCTACCAACCTTTGTATCGTCTGCAAACTTGGACATTAAGCCTAATATAGCTTCATCAATATTATACAGAAAACAACAATGGACCTAACACAGACCCCTGGGGGACACCACTAATAATATTACTCCATGAAGAGCAGTGTCCATTGATTACCACTCTCTGTCTTCTCCCACTCAACCATCTCTTTATCCTTAGCAGCAACTTGTGCTTAATGCCCTACTGCTCCAACTTGTACAGTAGTTTTCCAATTTGTTGTGCAAACAAAACAGAACTTTGTTATGCAAACAAAACAAAAACAAACAAAACAAAGGCTGGACGAAATATAGTGAAAGATATTTGTAGTGTATGCGGAGCAAATAATTGTTTTTTTTTTTTTAAACACAATTTTCTGTATAATAATCTGTATATATCACAGCTTAAGGAATCTGCATTGCAATCGCTTAATAAGTTATTTAAGTATTTTAGAATTACAAAGAAAAACAAATCTAGTTGTAAAAAAATAAAAGAATTTTTACATCAGCATGATGAATATACAAAACAATAAACCTCATAAACCTGAGAAAAGAAAATTTAAGAGAAGGAAAGTGTATGGTACTCATGTAGATGAACAGTTTCATGCAGACTTAGTTGATATGCAAGAATATAAATCATTTAACAATAACACTACTACACGTTAATGGTCATAGATGTGTTTTCTAAGTATGCATGGGCTATACCTATTAAGAAGAAAACAGGTGATGAGATTTCAAAAGCTTTTCAGCATGCATTTGCAGAACAGATTTCTGAAAAAATTCTGACAGCTAGAGGTACTGAATTTAAATAAACAAATGCAACAGTTTTTAAAAAATGTAATGTTCATTAGTTTATTACTGAGAATATAGAAACAAAAGCTAAAACAGTAGAATGATTTAATGGAACTCTGAAAACAAGAATGTGAAAATACTTTACAGCAAATAATACTAGAAAGTGGAATTAGACAAACTAGTTTCAAATTTTAATAATTCTCATCATAGGTGTATTAAAATGAAACCTACAGAAGTAATTGGTAGATGGTTGGCCTAGGTGGCAGAAGACTCATCAACTGTTGCAATACCACCACTTTGCTTATTGGAGGCTTGAAGTGGTGGAACCCACGTTCAGTCTTCAGAGCAAAGCTCTGACAAGCCTCCGATCTCTTTCATCATGCAGTATGATTGATATCTTTTGAGGTTATGATGGATGTCATGGCGAGATACAATCTTCCTTGCATTTCGCGGGCACAGATCTAAAACAGTGTTCACAGGATGGCCCTAGATAGTCCACCGGACCAGACTTATTAATAACACTATAGGAGGCTTCTGGATCAGCTACTGTATAATCTTGCTTCCTCTACTCTGGCAGATAGTGACAGTGTCTGAAGGGAGTTGAAGTAGTGTGTATGTGGGGGTGCATTGTTGAGGCAACGTTATGTCAAGGAACTGGGTGTATTTTTACCATGTGTATGCCATATCCAAAAATTTCATTACTTTATACAGCATGTCCTTGCCACCTTTTCTTATTTCTGAATACACCATGAATTGTAAAAATAATAGAACAAACTTATCTGCAAAAATATCTAAACCTCTCAAGCACTTTAGTATTAGAATTAGCATTAGTTGAGGCATATGATGCAAGAAAGAAGGCGCCTCCGTAGCCAGGTGGACAGGAACTGCAGTACGTAGCACACGCTTCTTGATTAGACCGGGGTTTGAGCCCGTACCTACCAAATACGGAGGATGCGGAAAGGTCAGGGAATGAACACTGCATATCCCCAGACCAATATGGTCTTAGTTGCTAATGCTCCTAAAAAAACCCCTTTCCCATTTCATCCATCCATTTATTCCAAATGTTTATCTAGTTCAGCCATAAATTTATTTAAACTATCATCTTCCACTACATCAGATGGAATTCTGTTCCAGCAGTCAACTACCCGCTGGCTAAAGGCAAACATCTGCACATCTATTCAACAACTGTCTTTCCTCAATTTGAATCTATGCCCCCTCAGGTTCTTAATCTGAGTAAGCGGAAGTATCCCATCAGCATTGAGCCTGCTTAAACCATTCAAGACCTTATACACCTCAATCAGATCATCTTGCAGGTGCCTAGTCTCCAGATGCTGCAACTTGCAGAACTTAAGCTTCTCTTGGTAAGAGCATCCCCTTTGTTCCTCTCGCCAGTCTTGTTGCCCTTCTCTGTACTTGTTCTAGCAACTCTACATCTTTCCTAAAATGAGGCCTCCAGACCTGTATGCAGAACTCAAGGTGTGGCCTGACCATTGCCTTATACAAGGGGATAATCACCTCCTTGTCTCTACTAGCAAAATTCCTATATATCATTGACAAAACTCCATGTCCTGCTCTTCTGAACTGCTCAGACAGCCCTTCTGCACTGCTCAGAGAACTTCATATCTGACTGACTGCACAATTACTCTCCAGGTCTTTTTCATTCTCTACCTTCCTCTACCTATGTTTCTCTTAGGTTACTGCTATCCAAATGCAGTACTTTGCATTTGTCAATAGTACAAACTTCAGTTGTACTTGTCCAACGCATCTGCACCTAACTTTTCTAGATCCTGTTGCAGTAGCATACTGTCTTTATTATCATTAATAACCCTGCGAACCTTTGTATCATCTGCAAACTTGGACATTAATACTGAACTTACTCATTCATTTCACAATTATATGTGGTCACAGTAATGTTCATTTCCACTTACAGTCTGCTGATCCTGTGTACTTTTTCTGACAGAATCTCAATTATTGGTATATTCAACCACTGCTCTTCTCAGTTGACTGAATTATTCACTGTATGATTCCCTTCAAAGGTTTATATATATGTTCCCTGATATTCCCTATTTCAAACGTAGTAATTTGGAATCAAACATTCTGTCAAATTCATCTGTTGCCTCTATCGTTCTCACAACTCTATAGATCACTTGGAACTCTTTGACTTCCCCTCTTTGAAACTACTTTCTCCAGTCCAACTTTCCTAACGGTGAGGTAACTTTTCTTGGTTTGATTTTAATGTTCACATCTCCAGCTGGCTTCCATTTTCTAGCCACACAGACTCAGCTGGTCGAGTTGCTGAGGCTTTTGCAATTACTAATGACCTCACACAGATTGTTCATTTACCTACCAGAAAATCAGACAATCCCAATGATGTGGCCAACAAACTCGATCTTTTTCTCACAAACAAACTTTCTAAGTACATGGCAGAGGTAAGTGGTCCTCTAGGCACCTCAGATCACAATTTGCTGATGGTCTCTTCTCCAATGGAGCCTTCTCATGGCCATTGCTAGCTTGTTTGGCATTACAAGAATGCAAAATGGGATGATCTGCAAGATTTCTTTTCCTTGGTCTGAGTACTATTTCAAATCTCCTGAAGTCAGTGTTTGCTCAGATTGCTTCAATGAAATTATTCTCGTAGGGTCGAATTTCTGTATTCCACACTCCATCTTAAAATCTCATCCTTTATCTGACTTGGTTGTCCAATAAATGTAATAACGCTGTTCAAGAGAATTATATTGCATATTAGGCCGCTCTGGTTGTGGAAGAGAACATTCGGTGGATTTTTGGCTGCTGTAAAGGGATAAGTATTTAGATAGTTTTAGCATATTCTTTGTTAATTAATCTACTACATTGTGTTTTACAAAGATATTAAATAGGTTTAGTAGAATTCGTTAGCTTCTTATTTTGAATTTAACTAGTGATTTTTGGAAGATACAACTCCCAGTGTTGGCTCCAATATTGTTGAACTAGCCGCCATATTGTAATCAATAAGAAATAGCACAACGTATGTATCTCCGAACTAATAGTGTAAGGTATAATTAAAACTAGATAACATAATACGAAGCAGTGTATTAGGAATCTGTTAGCATAGCATAGTATAGTATTATCAATTAATCAAAAACATTTATTAAACTTATTAAATTCCATTGTTAATTAAACTGTATTTAAATGTAAATCATGACGCAGACTAGAGCTGCAAAGCAAAGATCACAGACTAGCGAGAGTGTGACTCAGAGGAGAAACGAAGGGGCGATTCTCCAACGCATCACAGTCTCAAAAAATGTGCAAAATGTGAAATGTTTGTTGAACTGTCTAAAACAGGACATGATCTAGCCAAGGACGATGCCTAGAGTGTCAAGAAATTAGGCGCCAACTTAGCGTTCTAATGGGCATCTATGATAGCATGAAGTGTTGAGTACATGCCTTCGAAGAAATTAATATGAGGACCCATGAAGCTCTCAGCTGCTCAGCTCAGCGTCAGGCAATCTCTAAGGCAAAATGCACTGGCCCCAATGGAACTAGTTATTGTTGGTGACCATATTGTTAGAGAGAGAGACTGGAAATATACTGTGCAAGAAAGATAGGTGGAACAGGACCAGGTATGTCTGCCAGGGACAAAAGTTGATGATGTAGAGCAGATATCACTTTTAAGGGCACAAAAGGTGATATTGTTGTACATGTTGGAACTAATGACATTAAGAGTAAGAGATCTGCAGATTTACTCATCAAGTACAGGTCAATGTTTAAAAAAAGTCGCGAGTTAGGGTTGAATGTGAAAGTGTCTGCAATTCTGCCCAGACACTATAGGAGGGAGTATATGATGAGAGCCATTATTATGAGAGCTTCTTTGGACTGAGGGGAGATCCCCATATATTGAAGGTGTTCGAATGTATCTCCAATTCACAATGGGGGTTCAAAAGGTGACACAAGTAACTACAGACATGTTAATGTAACTTGTGTTCTGGGGAAAATAATGGAGTCACTGGTTAAAGAAGCATTGCAGGATCATCTAGACAAGACTGCAGTAATAGTTAAGACATAGCATAGGTTTGTTAAAGGGAGATCTTGTCTGACCAGTTTGATTGGATACTACAATGTGGTCACAAAGGAATTGGATGCAAAAAATAATTTTGATATCATATACTTGGATTTCAGGAAACCTTTTGATACTGTTGCACATGGAAGACTGCTCTACAAATTGGAGAGGCATGGCATTAAGGGTAAGTTGCTACAATGGATAAAGGGATGGTTGAGTGGGAATCGACAGAGAGTGGTAATATATGGACACTGTTCTTCGTGGACAAATGTTATTAGTGGAGTTCCTCAGGGTTCGGTGCTGGGCCCATTGTTGTTTTTTTTTCGTATTCATCAATGATATTGATGAAGGTATATCATGATTAATGTCCAAGTTTGCAGATGATACAAAGGTTTGCAGGGTTGTTAACGACAAAGGCAGTATGCTACTGCAACTGGATCTAGATATGTTGGGCAAATGGGCTGAGAAGTGGTAACTGAAGTTTAACATTGACAACTGATGATGTTACCAACAGCAAATGCAAAATGGGAAGCATTCAAAGAACTTATCTTGGAAGCTACTAGGCTTTATATACCAACTAAGAAATATTGTTCAAGGTTTAGGCCTAAATGGATGTCAGATGAACTGATGAGGCATATGGCAGAGAAGAAACATGCATGCATGGGATACATACAAATTAACACATGACACAGAAGCCTATGATAGATACAAGTTGATTTGTAACCAAGTTACAAAGGAGGTTAGGCAGGCGAAGGCAGAGTACGAGAAATCTTTGGCAAGGGATGCAAAGAAAAACAGCAAAGAGTTCTTTACTTATGTAAACTCTAGAAGGAAGGGGATGAATCAGATTGGTCCACTTGATATCGATGGGTCAACTGTTGATGATCCTGCTCAGGTAGCTAACAAACTAAATGAATATTTTGCATTGACATTCACACATGAGGAGTTATTTAGCGAGGGGAAAGCCAGAGGTGTATTCAACTCTGTCAGTAAGCTAGAGAATCTTGTAATAACTGAGAGTAAAGTGGAGGAGAAACTGTTGAAGATAAACACAAGAAAGGCACCCGGGGTGGATGGGATCTATCCAGTTATATTAAAGGAGGCAGCAGAGGAAGTAAGCAAACCCTTAGCCATAATTATGAAGGCTTCCTTGGACTCAGGGGAGGTACCCGCAGACTGGAGATGTGCAAATGTGACCCCAATTTACAAAGGAGGATCAAAGGCTGACACAAGCAATTATAGACCTGTGAGTTTAACTTCTGTTCCAGGAAAATTAATATATGATATCGGTGTTTAGATACACCATAGATAACTCTTAAGAAACTACAAAGTAGTTGTTGGCGGCATCATTTGCTCTTTCTCATATTGTGCTCTGCATTCACGACGAGTTGCCATGATATTGCACTACCTCGAATAAGTAATGCTTCACTGATAGAGAAGACTATTGTTACTTATTCTCAGTTGAGTACCACCACCCAGACAGCACTGTTTCATGGCTATTGGCCAATCATCAGTGAAGCGTTACTTATTCGAGGTAGTGCAATATCATGGCAACTCGTCGTGAAGGCAGAGCACAATATGAGAAAGAGCAAATGATGCCGCCAACAACTACTTTGTAGTTTCTTAAGAGTTATCTATGGTGTATCTAAACAATGATATCATATATAGATACCAAACTCTTAAAGTATTATGCCTTGTGCATTTATTTATTTTAAATATTGACATCTACACCTATTGGCATCTCTCATATTGTGTGATTAACTTCACAACTGGGTCGTCATGTCTGCAATACCAGGGTACCTGCCCACCCACTGATGATTGGCCAATAGCCATGAAACAGTGCTGTCTGGGTGGTGGTACTCAACTGAGAATAAGTAACAATAGTCTTCTCTATCAGTGAAGCGTTACTTATTCGAAGTAGTGCAATATCATGGCAACTCGTCGTGAAGGCAGAGCACAATGTGACAAAGAGCAAATGATGCCGCCAACAACTACTTTGTAGTTTCTTAAGAGTTATCTATGGTGTAACTAAACACCGATATCATATATAGATACCAAACTCTTAAAGTATTATGCCTTGTGCATTTATTTATTTAAAAAAAAACAGGAAAATTAATGGAGGCACTAGTTAAAGAAGCACTGCAGGATCATTTAGACAAGACTTCAGTTATAGCTTGGACACAGCATGGTTTTGTTAAGGGGAAGTCTTGCCTGACCAATTTGATTGGATTCTATGATGCAGTCACAAAAAAGAACTGGATGCAGGGAATAACTTTGATATTATATACTTGGATCTTAGAAAGGCTTTTGATACTGTTGCACATGGAAGACTGCTGCACAAATTGGAGCAGTGTGACATTGGAGGCAAATTGCTGCTGTGGATAAAGGGGTGGCTGAGGGGGAGAAGACAGAGATTGGTAATCAATGGACACTGCTCATCGTGGACTAATGTTATTAGTGGAGTCCCTCAGGGCTCAGTGTTGGATTCATTATTGTTTTCTGTATTCATAAATGATATTGATGATGGTATATCAAGCTTAATGTCGAAGTTTGCAGACGATACAAAGGTAGGCAGGGTTGTCAAGGACACTACTGACACTATGCTGCTGCAGCAGCAGGATCTGGAAAGGTTGAGCAGATGGGCTGAGAGGTGGCAAATGAAGTTTAACATTGACAAATGTAAAGTACTACACATGGGAAACAGCAACCCCAGAGCAACGTATGAACTCTGTGGTACTACACTGACAGTGGTAGAGAATGAAAGGGACTTGGGGGTGTTTGTACAGGCAGATATGAAGTTCTCTGAGTAGTGCAGATGGGTTGCAAGAGTAGCTCATGGTGTATTGTCAATGATATATAGGAATTTTTCTAGCAGTAATAAGGAGGTGATTATTCCCTTGTATAAGGCAATGGTCAGGCCACACCTAGAGTACTGTATACAGGTATGGAGGCCTCATTTCAAGAAGGATGTAGAGCTGCTGGAACGAGTACAGAGATGGGCAACAAGATTAGTGAATGGAACAAAGGGGTGCTCTTATGAAGAAAGGCTTAAGTTTTGCAAATTACAGTGTCTGGAGACTAGGCACCAGCGAGGTGATCTGATAGAGGTGTATAAAGCATTGAATGGTTTGAGCATGCTCAATGCTGATGGGATTCTTCCTCTCGCTCAGAATAATCACCTGAGAGGGCATAAATTCAAATTGAGGAAAGACAGATGTAGGATAGACGTGCGGAAATTTGCCTTTAGCCAGTGAGTGGTTGGTTGGTGGAACAGACTTCCATCCCTTGTCGTGGAAGTTGATAGCCTAAATAAGTTTAAGGCTCAGCTGGACAGGTATTTTGAACGAACAGAGGGGTGAAGTGGAAGTGGGTTTTTTTTTTTTTTTTTTTGGCTGATGCTGCATAAGCTTGCTTTCTTGCATCAAATGCCTTTACTAGTGCTAATGCTAAGAAGTTGTGTAACTAGTTGTTCAGAATTTGGAAGAAGCCATTGTGGAGAATCATTCTGGAACACTTAAGAATCTTGAAAGTTGCCAGTATGCTTTCCCTTTAAAGGTGCTGCTTGTGCTTATATATGATCTGATATTCATATAATTACTAATCTAGAGCTTCATTTCTTATTCTCCTTTGGCTCAAAATCTGCTTACCTCATTTTGTCACTCTCTTTGATTGTTAGATCACTCCAACCTTTTTGACTTTTCTTCTTTGAAACTTGTCTTTTTTCAGTTTAAAATTGAAATAATTATCCTTGATATTGTTATTATCCATAACTAAGCTGATTTTAGTTTTTTAGTTGTATAAACCCTTCTGGTAGGGAAGCTTGCCCCCTTTTAAGCACCTAGCTCCCATATATCTCTCTCTGGTGTGGAATAAGAATGACTAGGACACAAAGGCAAATTTATATTGTAGTTATATTAAATAGAAGCTCATATTCATGATTCTAATAAATTTTTAAAATTATTGCATGCAAAGAAAGATTACAAAAAATAATAACATTCCTATGTGTGGGATTTACTATATATATAACTGATAATTAATATAAAAATAAAACATAAGCCAGTAGTATTTATCTATTTTTTTATTTTGTTATTACATTCTAAATTTTAAGCCAATATATATATATATATATATATACACAGTCGATTCCGGTTATTTGGGACACATCGGGACTAGTGCATTTTGGCCCGATTAAGCGGCCGCCGCAACTATCCGAAGTTTCACGTAAATAGTTAAAAATGCAATTTGCTCCCCCCCCCCCCCATTTACAATTAGTTCACTGTACAATAAAATCACGTTATGACGAACTCACCACAGTAAAGGACAGTTCACTATACGATGTGTAGTAAGCGCCGGTCATTGTGATTACGTTTGTGAATTGAATTTTAATTCAATTAAACAGCGATTCTAATTAGCGAAAATAGGAGGAATATTATCCCCAGGCTATAAAAGTAAAGATATATTAAGCACAAATTTACTCTTTATTACCTTACCAATTAAAAAATTAAATGATACGTGAAAATCAGAAGAATATACGTGATAATCAGAAGAATTAATACGTACTGTAATAATGTGTACATACTAACTAAACTAGTTGACATTTCTGTTCACTGACATTTGTGGGTGGGGGTTAAAATTTAAAACTGTAAAAAGATAAGCAATGAATAACAAAGAACACGGCACACACAAATTGCAAGTAACACAACATGCGCAAGTGAGAACGGAGTAACAAATTACGAAGCTTTAAAAATAGGAATGAAGAGAAGATCTGAAAATTAATTTTTTTATTTGATTGAAGATTTCATGGAAGTGTAAACACATTTTACCCTAATAACCCACAGAATTCCGGCTGTCGGTATTACAGCAAATTCAATAAGATCGAGTTTACTGTCCGTTTATGATAGATTGCGCTAATGGAAAAGCCCAATAAACAGGTGACTGCTAATTGTTTTTATTGTTTTATGGTTGTGACCTCCAGAAATCTGCGAACTACGTGGTACGGTCGGAGACAATCGTAGGGTAATCTCCTGTGCTGAGGTCTTCTGCTGCGATTAAACGGCATTTTGTTGTCCCAATTAAGCGAAGTAAACTATGGCTATTTTCTTGATTAGTTTTTGTTTTTTAAGATTTGCCCCAAATAAACGGCTGCCCCGATTAACTGGTGGCCCAAATAACCGGAATCCACTGTATATATATATATATTATTTTATTTTACTTTCATTTGTAACACATATATATATATATATATATATATATATGACGTGGATTCACAATATTATAGGCTAGTGGAGAATATTGCTTTTGCAATAATTAAAAATGTCTTTTTGTTAGTTGATTTTGTTAGGATTGTATAAAAGTGCCTCTTTTATTTACAGGAAACAGTCATATCTATGGCTACAAGGAGACATTTACAGAACCCAGAAAGCAAACATGAATAATAACAACAGTAGCAGCAATAGCAGTGGTGGCAGTAGTAGTGGGAATATCAACAATAACAAGACAGATGATACTCCAGGCCATAATAATTCACATGGTAGAGGAAAGAAAGAAGAAACTGTTTCTCGTATCTTAAATAAGGTTGATCAGATACAATTGGATGAGAGTAGACATGCCGTTACTATTAAAGCAAATAAGGAGTCAGTCAGCAGGAAGAAAGAAAAGGTGTGTCCATGGAGTTCCAACACTAGGAAAAGGGAAAAGGGAGGGGCTAGAATGAAGTTTGGTTAATAGCTAAATGTAAATTGAACTAATTGATTCTTGTGTAAATATTCAATTCCATATACTAAATAAAGTCTGGCTTGATTGCTTTCTGTTTCAGGTTTTGTTTCAAGGTGATATTTCATTACAGTGTAACCTCTTAGGTAATTACTTAATCATTTAGTAAGCTGAATGGTTAAGTAATTAACTAAGAGGTTGAGAGTAATGAAATTATTACATAGCTATCACAGTGGAGTTCATAGGCCATAATCTTTCATTAAGCAATTATAATTAGATTTACTCTAAAATAGTAATTAAAAATCAACTTTTCCAGTTTATTTAGAAGTTCTGATTTTAAATTTAGCTAACCCTATAAATATTTATCACTTTTTTTTTTTTTTTTTTTTTTGATAGTATCAAATAACTGTTCTCAAAAATAAGAGTTTTTCAGATAGTGAATCTGAAAATGTTTTTCTGTCAGTGAATACAATCTTTTCTTCTCTGCTTTAGAATGAACAGAAACCTTGTGTGTATATATATATATATACACACACACACACACACAATTTATGGCAATAAAGTTTGTAGACTGCTGCTGTTTCAGTCATGTTCAACAACTTTGAAAATAAATGGAAGTGGCATGTTGTAGTTCAATCTTCCTCCACCAAATGATGGTACAGACATTGTCCAGTAGGCTGATAGGTTGCAAGTAACAACCAATTTAATTAAAAGTGTTCACATTCCATATCATGATTTTGCAATGGAGCAATGAACAAATATCATATTTGTTTTAAACTGAGAAAATCTGTAACAGAAATGTATGAAATGTTAAAAACTATTTATGATAATGAAATGTCAAGTTGTACTAGTGCATATGATAGGTATAAGCAGTTAAAAGGTGGATGCAGTGATCTAAGAAGTAGGTATCCGTCTACCTCTCAGAATGAGAGCGAATTGCTAAAGTTCAGAAATTGTGACAAAAATCATCATTTGTTCCACAGAATGATGGATACAAATAAGGAGATGATTTGTTAAATTCTGCATGAAGAATTAGGGAAAAGGAAGGTCTGTGCAAAATTTATGCCACTCAGCTTCATGGATGAGCAGCAGTGAAGAGTGTCATTATGTGAAGACTTCATCCAGACTTGTCAAGACGGTCCCAATATCCTCGACTATATTGTCTCTGGAGATCAGTGTTTGGTGTCTGACTACAACCAAGTCATGCATCAGAGTATGCAGTGGACTTCAAAATCATCAAGTCCCAAAAAAAAAAAAAAAAGTGTTATTTATAGAAGTCCAGGTTCAAGATGATGCTGATCATACATATCAAAAACTGGGGTGTAATTCATAAGGAGAATGTACCTAATGAGGAGAGAATATGTGAAGCGTTGTACATATAGGTGCTTCGAAGACTATTCAAGCGTATTTCTTAGGAAAGGCTTCAATTCTGAGAGAAAGGCAGCTGGTTCTTGTTGCACAACAATGCCCTCAGCCATTTCCCACATGTAAAGACATGCGGGAAATGGGTCAGAGTCAGATCTCCTCTCAGGTGCCTAGTCTCTGGACACTACAATTTCTTGACTAGGCAGTGTCTAGACACTAGATGCCAAGTGTCTAGACACTACAATTTCTTGACTAGGCAGTGTCTAGACACTAGATGCCTAGTCTCTAGACACTGCCGTTCTTGAGCACTGTTTGTTGTCTCGCTAATCCCTCGCTTTCTCTGCTACCATTCCAACAGATCCATATCCCTAATAAATTGAGGCTTCCAGCCCTGTATGCAGTACTTAAAACATGATCTTACCATTATATTATTCAGTTGGAAAATCACCTCATTATCCATGATGGCAAAATTCATGTATATTATTGACAAAATCCCATAATTTATCCTGGCAGCCTGTCTGCACTTCTCAAGAATGAACACTGACTGCACCAAATGATAGCTGGTGGGGATACACGGACTAATAGATTAACAATACCCACAGGCAGAGGTGAAAGTGATTCTTGCACTGCTTCTTTTGGAATGAGCAGCAGCCTTAAATGCAAGGTGCTGGGGATTTCAAGGACTGCTGGGTATCATCATTAAACAAGTAAATACATGTGATGTGATAGGGTAACTAAGAGTAAGAACAGACACAGGTATACTTGCATGTACACTAATTCTAGAAGTATAGTAAATAAAATTTATGAATTTGAAGTGCTGGTCAGACGTCAAAAGCAGACATGGTTGAGATTTCAGAGATGTGGTGACACTCAGATATATATTTAGTTTTTAGGAGCATTAGCAACTAAGGCCATATTCCTCCGGGATATGCGGTGGTCATTCCCTGACCTTTCCACATCCTCCGTATTTGGTGGTGACGGGCTCGAACCCCAGTCTAATCGAGAAGCGTGTGCTATGCACTGCTGCTCCTTCCCACCTGGCTATGGAGGCACCCACTCAGATATATGGGATGCAGAATTAGAATATGGAGAGTACAATGTATGCAGGAATGGCAGACAGGACAGGAGGAAAGTAGTGTTATGCTCTTAGTTAAGCACATAAAATCTAAGGCAGTGTATCTAGTTGACATGGGTGGCCAGTTCAATGTTGAGTCAATTAGGTGTGACATAAGCACTGGGAATGCAAAAATTAGAGTAGGAGTGTGTTATAGGCCTAACGACTCTAATGAGTACAATGAACTGCTGTACAGAGAAATTGAGTGGGACAGTAAATCAGAATATAATGGGGATTTTAACTTTCCAGGTATTAACTGGAAATTGTGGTTTTATTGGTTGATGGTTTCTACAAGGGCATGTTAGAGAGACAACAAAAAGGAGTAATATTCTTGATCCGATTATCAGCAGTGAATTATTCATGCATTAAGAATTTGCAGATAAAAGAAAAATTAGGTTGCAGCAATCACAGTGTATTGATTTGGGATTTACTTAAAGAAGTTACTTCCACTAAAGGTAAAGGGAGGAGTTTTTGCTTTCGCAAAGGTTAATGCAGCGATCTCAGACAATTTTTAAATTCTGTACATTGGGACTAACTGATAATGTTACCATCAGCAGATTCTAAATGGAAAATTTTCAAGGAATCATAGAAATACACGTCAGGGTATAGGCCTAAATGGATGTCAGATGATCTTATAAACTCGTGGTAGAGAAGAAAAATGAATGCGATGCATATAATTAACAGGTGACACAGAAATCTATGGTAGATATAAACTAGTCTGTAATCAAGTTACTAAGGAGGTCAGGCAAGTGAAGGAAGATTACAAGAAATCCTTGAAGGATGAAAAGAAAAACACTAGAAGGAAGGGGATGAATCAGATTTGTCCACTTGATATTGATGTTTAGGCTTTTGATGATCCTGCTCATGTTGATAACAAACTGAATGAGTATTTTTCATCTGTATTCACACATGAAGAATTCTTTAGGGAATGGGATGCCAGAAGTTTATCGATCTCTAATAGTGAGCTAAATGATTTTGTAATAAACTGAAAGGAAAGTAGAAGAAATTGTTTACGTTGGACATAAAACAAGATACCCATAGTGGATGGAATGTATCCAGTTATATTAAGAGGCAGGCAGCAAAGGAGGTAAGCAAACTCAGCCGTAATTATGAAAGCATCCTTGTATTCAGGGAAAGTCTCTGCAGACTGGAGATGTGTGACAGGAGTAATTACAGACCTGTTCCCTTAATGTCTCTTCCAGGGAAAATAATTGAGTCCCTAGTTAAAGAAGTAATGCAGAATCATCTGGACAGGAATGCAATTGTACTGCAGTCATAGCATGGATTTGTTAAGGAGTGGTCTTGTATAACCAATCTGATAGGTTACTACGATGTAGTGACCAAGGAACTGGATGCAAAAAAATAATTTTGATTTCATATACTTGGTTTTCAGGAAGGCTTTTGTTACTGTTGCACATAAAAGAGACTGTACAAACTGGAGCAATGTGGCATTAAGGGCAAGTTACTGCTATGGATAAAGGGATGGTTGAGTGGAAGAAGATTGAGAGTGGTTATCAGTGGGCACTGCTCTTCGTGGACTAATGTTATTAATGGAGTCCCTCAGGATTCAGTCCTGGGTCCCATTGTTGTTTTCAGTATTTATTAATGATATTGAAGAAGTTATATCAAGCTTAATATCTGAGTGCAGATGATACAAAGGTTGGCAGGGTGGTTAATGATAGTAATCAGGGTGAGCTTTGCAACAAAGTGTAGGACAATTGGGTCGATGGGCTGAGTAATGGCAGTTGAAGTTTAACATTCACAAATGCAAGGTATCAAATTCAAATCAGGGTAGTGGAAAATGAAAAAGATTTTGGGGAGGGGGTGTAATTGTGCAGTCAGTATGAAGGTCTCTGAGCAATTCAGACAGGCTGCCAGGATAGCTGATGTAGTTTTGTCAATGATATACAGGAATTTTGTTAGCAGGGATAAGGAGGTGATTATCCCTTTGTAGAAGGCAATGGTCAAGCCACATCTTGAGTATTGCATATAGGTCTGGAGACATCATTTTAGAAAGGATGTGGAGTTGCTGGAACAAGTACAGAGAAAGGCAACGCGATTGGTGAATGGGACAAAGAGGTGCTCTTATGAAGAAAGGCTTTGTCCTGCAAATTGTAGCATCTGAAGACTTAGACACCTGTGAGATTGAGGTGTTTAAAACTTTAATTTAATTTAATTGGATTCAGCAAGCTTAATGCTGATGGGATTCTTGCTCTTAATCACACCACACATGAGTGGGTAGCTCATGTTCAAATTAGTTCAAAGTTCAAATTCATAAGTTCAAATTGAGGAAGAATGGTTGCAGGATAGATGTGTGGAAATTTGCCTTTTGTTTGTTGTGGAAGTTGATAGCTTAAATAAGTTCAAGGAAGAACTAGACAAACTATTGGACAGAATGAATAGGTGAAAAATTTTTTTTTTTTTTTTTTTGACTGATGCTGTATAAGCTTCTTGGCATTATTTGTGAATGCTAATTATTCTCCAGGTCTTTTTCATTCTCCACTGCCCTGAGCATGGTACCATATACAGTTGATACTTTAATCTGGGATTACTGCTCCTCATCTGAATTATGTTGCATTTGTCAATATTAAATTTCAGTTGCAACTTCCCAGCTCATCTGTGTAATTTGTCAAAATCTTGTTGTAGTAACATACCTTGATTGCTATGGTTAACTACCCTGTCAACTTTCGTATCATCTATAAACTGAGACATCACGCCTGATATGCCTTCATCAATATCATTAAAAAATATATAAAACAACGATGGGCCCAGCAGTGAACCATTGGAGTCCTTGCTAATAACATCATTTTAAGAAAAGCAGCACCCTTTGATAACCATTCTCTGTGTTTCATTTAATCACCCCTTTAACCATAACAGTAACTTGCCTCTAATGCCACACTGCTCCAGTTTGTACAATAGTGTTTTATGTGGAACAGTGTCAAAAGCTTTTCTGAAATCTAGTATATGATGTCAGAATTATTTTTTGTATCTGGTTCATTTGTTACTGCATCATAATCTCCAATCAGATTGGTTAGATGAGATTAGATGCTCTCATAATTATAGCTAAAGGTTTACTTACCTCTTGTGCTGTCTACCTTAATACAATTTATAGTTGGATAGATCCCATTAACCCAGGTGCCTTTCTTACAGTTATCTGCTAAATTTGGGAAACTGTGAAGAGAACATTATTTGACCCACAGAATGGGCATCCGTTAACCTCTTGAAATGAGGACAGATTTGCTAAATTTGGGAAATTGTGACACAAAATCCTTTAGCTCCTTAGAATTTTGTTACACTTCTGGCATCCCCATTCTTAAATAATTCTTTATTTGTGAATATAGGTGCAAAATACATATGCAGTTTATCTGCAACCTGAGCATGATCATCTACAGTTAAACCATTCATATCTAGTAGAAAAGTGTGATCCATCCCCTTATTTCTAGTGTTTACATAAGTAAAGAAGTCACTGCTGCTTTTCTCTGCATTTTGATCATGTATTCCCTTCTATCATGTCTGGACAGAATTGCAGACTTTCAATTTCAGTCTTATCTCAAGACTTTTTTTTTTTTTTTCTCAATATTGTCTTGTACTGGTTTGTAAATCCTCAGATCTGATACTCATAATATAGTTAGTATCAACATGTACCACAGTATGCTTTTTTGCCTGTAACTAAAACATATGAAATGTTAAAAACTATTGATGTTGACAAAATGTTAATACTAGTATGTTAAAATGGTATAAGTGGTTCAAAACGGACATGAGGATGTATGTTATGACCCAGGAAGAGGGCCTTCGTTAATCCCTAGAAATGAGAACAGAATTACTAAATTTGTTAAATTTTGACAGAATCGTTATTTGACCCACAGAATGAGCATCCTTTAACCTCTTGAAATGAGAACAGATTTGCTAAATTTGGGAAATTATTACAGGATCATTATTTATTTGATCCACAGAATAGGCATCTGTTAATCTCTTGAAATGAGAACAGATTTGCTAAATTTGAAAAATTGTGACAAGAGATCATCATTTGACCCACAGAATGATCCCCACAAGTCTCGATTCGTGATATTCTGCATGAAGATTTAGGAAAAAGGAAGAATATTAAAACATGATTGCTGCTCTGGTATTAGCTTTTGTTCTATACTCTGGTCTTATTCCACCTGTCCTTTTTATTAAGACATTCTATGCATACATTGGCAAATGATGCAAGAAAGCAAGCTTATGTAGCATCAGCCAAAAAAAAAAAAAAATAATAAAAAACCCCTACTACTTCACCCATCCACACCATCTAAGAATTTATTTAGCTCTTCCTTGAATTTATTCAGACCATCCACTTCCCCAATAACAGATGGCAGCCATTTACAACAATCAACCACTCGCTTGCTGAAGACAAACCTCCGCACATCTATCCTGCAACATCCTTCCTCAACTTTGAATTTATACCCCCTCATATGTGTTTAATCTGAAAAAGAGGAAGAATGCCATTAACATTCAGCTTACTCAATCCATTCAAGGCCTTAAACACTTCCCTCAGATCTCCTTGCAGGTGCCTAGTCTCCAGACACTGAAATTTGCAGAACTGAAGTGTTTTTAGTATAGTTAAGAGCACCCTTTTGTTCCTTTCATCAATCTGGTTGCACCCATTCCAGCAGATCTATATCCTTCCTAAAGTGATCCCTCCAGACCTGTACATGGAGTATTCAAGATGTGGCCTTACAAAGGGATAATCACCTCCTTATCCATGCTAGCAAAGTTTCAGTACATCATTGAGCTGTCCTGGCAGCATGACTATACTGCGGAGAATTTCATATCTGACTGCACAATTACCCCAGGTCTTTTTATTTTCCACTAGTACCATGCAGTTGTTAAGTCACTCTAGGATTACTGCTACCCATATGCAGTACCCTGCATTTGTCAACATTTAACTTCAATTTCTTTTTCTTTGCCCATCAACATAATTTTTCTAGATGTTGTTGCAGTAGCATACTGACGTTAACCACTCTGCCAACCTTTGTATCATCTGCAGACTTTGACATTAAGTTTGATATACTTTCAACAATATCATTAATAAATATAGAAAACAACAATGGGCCCAGCACTGAACCCTAGGGGACTCCACTAATAACTTTAGTGCCCATTGATAACCACTCTCTTCTTCCACTTAACCATCCCTTTATTCATTGCAGTAACTTACTCTTAAAGCCACACTACTCCAGTTTGTACAGCAATCTTTTATGTGCAACAGTATCAAAAACCTTCCTGAAATCCAAGTATATGATATCAGAATGGTGTATAATTGTATTCCTGTCCAGATGGTCCTGTATTACTTTTTTAACCAGTGACTCTATTATTTTCCCTGGAACAGACTTTAAACTAACAGGTCTGTAATTACTAACGTCACCTTTTTATTCTCCATTATGAACTGGGAATATATTTGTACATCTCCAGTCTTCAGGGACTTCTCCTGAATCTAAGGATGCTCTCATAATTATGGCTATAGGTTTGCTTACCTCTTTACTGCCTCCTTTAATATTCCATCGTCCCCAGGTGCCTTTTTTGTGTTCAGCTTCAACAATTTCTCTTACACTGTCCTTTCATAACAGCTTCCTGTTATGATCTTCTGGCATTCTCTCCCTTAAAGAATTCCTTGTGTGTGCATGTAGATGCAACATACTTATTTCATTTGTCAACAACATGAGGCAGAGTAGAGTCATCATCAGTTAACTCACTGACATGAAGTGGCCCAATGTGATCCAACCCCTTTCTTTTACTGTTAATATAAGCATAGAAGTCTTTGCTGTTTTAGTGCATTCTTTGCAAGAGTTCTCATAATCTGCTTTAGTTTTCTTAACTTCCTTTGTGACTTGATTACAAACTAATTTATATGTACCATAGGCTTCTGTATCACCTGATAATTTATATGCATTCCATGCACTTTTCTTCTCTGCCAAATGTTTTAATAGTTCATCTGACATCCATTTAAGTCTAAGCTTTGAACAGTATTTCTTTGCTGGTATGAAAAGCCTTGTAGCTTCTGTCATTACCTTTCTGAATGCTTCCCATTTAGTGCTATTGGTAACATCATCAGTTGGTCCCATAGAAAAGAATTTAAAAACTGTCTGAAACCACTGTAGTTGCCCTTAAAAGCAAAAACCTTTCCTTTTATTCTTGACTAGTTATATCTTTAATTAGATTCCACATTAGTACAGAGATTCTTAATGCATGAAGAAGCATTGCTGATAACCAGATCAAGAGTGTTGCTTCCTCTTGTTGCCTCTCTAACATGCTGCTGTAGAAAACAGTCATTGAAGAAATCTACAAAAGTTGTGCTAGTGTGTGAGTGACCAATCTACAAATTCCAATCAATGTCTGGAAAGTTAATCTCCCATTATGAGACATTCTGATTTACTGGCCCACTCTATTATATAGCTGTTTGTTGTACTCCTCACAGCCATTAGGCCTATAACACAACCCTACTCTCAATTTTGTTTTTCCAGTGCTTATATCACACCAAAGTGACGTACTGGCCATCTGTGTCGATTGGATGCAGTGCCTTAGATGCTTCTTAACTCATCATCATCAGCCATTTTCAATCCACTGCAGGATGAAGGCCTCTCCAGCAACTTTCCAGTTCCTTCTGTTTTGAGCACTGGCCATCCATTTACTACTCAAAAACTCATGAATTTCATCTATCCATCTCTGCCTTTGTCTTCCAGGTTTTCTTCTAGCTCCTCTTGGGTACCATTCTGTTATTTTCTTAGTCCATCTGTCATCATGTCTTCGAGCTATGTGTCCTGCCCAAGACCATTTTAGTTCTTTAGTTTTGATAAGAATGTCCTTTGCTTGAGTTTGCTGCCTAATCCATGTGTTTCTCTTCTTATCTAACAGTCTGATTCCCAATATAATTCGTTCCATTCTTCGCTGTGTAGTTCTTAGCTTCTCTTCCATTCTTTTGGTGAGTGCCCAAGTTTCACTTCCATAAGTCATGGTGGGGAGTATACATTGATTCATTATTTTACGTTTCAGACAAACTGGGATATTGCTCTTCAGTATGTGACTATATTTCCTGAATGCTATCCATCCAAAATTTATTCTTCTCTTGACTTCCAGCCATTTATCATTATTACAGCTAATAACTTGTCCCAGATAAGTATATGACTCCACCTTTTCAATTACTGCTCCTTCAATCATTATTCCCTTTCCATGGCATACTTGTTCATCATTACTTTTGTTTTAGCCATATTCATCTTTAGTCCAAAATCCTTACTTACTAACTGTGCATAACTGATTAAGATTTTCCTCTAATTCATTGGGATCGTGGCTTATGACCACAATGTCATCTGCAAATCGTAAATGGTTTAGGTACTCTCCGTTCACATTGACTCCTTTCTGCGACCAGTCTAATCTTCTGAAAGCTTCCTCAAGGGCAGCAGTAAACAGCTTCGGAGATATTGTGTCTCCTTGTCGAACTCCTTTCTCGATTTTAAATTTGCTACTGTCTTTGTCTAGTCTAATAAAGGATGTAGCACTCTCATATATTTTCTTCAAAATCATAATATATGGAGTATCTATGCCTTGTCTTTCCAGTGCCCGAAACATTGCCTTATGCTGTATGGAGTCAAATGCCTTTTCGTAATCCACAAATGCCAGGCATAATGGTGTTTTATATTCATTTGCTTTCTCCATTAGCTGTGATATTACGTGAAGGTGATCCATAGTTGAGAATCCTATCCTAAAGCCAGCTTGCTCTTTCGGTTGATTCTCATCAAGTATTCTTTCTAATCTGTTAGTAATGACCCTTGTGAACAACTTGTAGATATGGGATAACAAGCTAATTGGTCTATAATTTTCAATTTCTGATTTATCTCCTTTCTTATGCAGCAAAACTATGATTGCATTATTCCACTGCTTAGGCATCACACCTTTTCTAATGCACTTTGTGAAGAGCCTTGCCAGTTTTTGTGTTATCTCTCTTCCTCCCAATTTTAACAACTCTACAGTAACTTCATCTTCCCCCGGGGCTTTCCGATTCTTCATTTTCTTCAATGCATGTTCTACCTCATCGGGAAGAATATCGGGTATGTTGTATGTGTTGCTACTTTGCAATCCATGTTCCCCACTGCTGGTATCATTCCCTCGCTCCTTGTATAATTCTCTATAGTAGTCTTCTGCTATTTGAATTATGCCTTCTCTGCTGTTTATAAGTACACCATCGCTATTCTTCAGTTTCAGTATCATTTGTCTTCCTGTATTACTGCTCATGGCTGCTGATTTAAATCCTTTGTTTTCCCTTAATGCTTGTTCTACTTTTCTTGTGTTAAATCTTCTTATGTCCTCTCTGAGTCTCTTTCTAATGGCTTTGCATAACTCAGTATACTCAATTTTCTCCCTGTCAGTGTTTTTCTTGCTCTTCATTTGTCGTCTTTGGTTCATCATGACAAGTGTTTCTTGACTAATTTTTTCTTCTTTGGATTTCTGTTTCCCTATAGGTTTCTTGGGCTTTATCACTTTCAGAAAGTTGTAATATTCCTCGTCGATATCTTGGTCCTGAGCAGTCTGCAAAAGCTCAAACTTGTTCTTAAGTTCCAGTACATACTGCTTTTTCTCCTCCTCTGTTATTTTAAAGACCTTTGTATATTAAGAGCACTTAACTATGGAGATATACCCTGGCCTTATTCCACCAATTCTTTTTAGTAAGCATATTTCCCCATTTCTGTGACAATAACCACTGGCAACAGCTACCTTCTGCGGGATCCAGTGTGCTCTGCTGTGGAGCACCTCATTGTGTCGTGTTGCCTGAGTGTAGTCTCAAATGTTGTTGGGTGGCGAGTTCGTGAAGCACCCTGCTTTTTAATATCTTAGATGGTATCCACCTTGTTCCTGAAGCCCTCATATAAGTCCATCAGAATGTTGACTTGGCACCTATTCACTCTGTGTACATTAATTGGACAGTAGCACATTTTTTAGCACATGGAGACATCCATTTGGCTGCATCATGTCCTACTATGGATGACTGTAAAAATGCCACAGTTTTTTGTAATGGCTCCATTTACTTTATGTAGTGATGGACTTTATTTATGCCATTCCTTAAAATTTTGTATGATTGGTCTGAAACTTTAACTCAACATAAGTGACATACTGCCTTGTTGACTTTTTCAAGCTTCATATCCTGTTTGGCCAGCAAAGGTAAGAATATCACATTTTAACTGTAGTTGTATTAGTAGTGGGATATGATATAAGGATTCTTTCTTGCATATGTGTCCTTTACTTGTATTCATGCACTTAATGATACCACAAGATGTTATCCATAGTGGTTAATAAGAGGGTGAATCAGTGATAGTCTAAAATGGTTAACTATATGAAAAGTATGCCTCCTAAATCACTTCTTTTTGCCAAGCTTTGTGAAGAAGTTAGGGCAAAACATGTTAATCTTATTCTTCATACAGAAGCAAGATGGCTTTCTAGAGGCAAAGTATTGTCATAATACTTGAACTGAAGGATGAGATTCATTCTTTCTTTGCCATTGAAAAGCAAGAAGAATTTTGTATGTTACTTGCAGATGATAATTGGTATTCCAAATTTTCATATTTAGTTGATATCTTTGAAACTTTAAACAAGGTTAATTCCAGTATGCAAGGCAAAGTTGAAAATATCTTATCTTCAACTGACAGAATCAAAGCTCTGAGAGATAAGTTAAGCTTCTGGGTCACCATGGTGAAGGGAAGCAATGTGAATAATTTCTTTTCCATGCTTTGCTACAATAAGAATAAAGACGTAATGCTATTGATTTCTGAGCATCTTGTAGGACTGGAAAACACATTCAGTACTATTTTCCAAACTTACGTACCAAAGACTACGAATGGTTGAGAAACTCATTTATTGCATCAGTTCAAGCAATTCTAAGCTGAGTATCATAGATCAGGAGGAGTTATTGAACTGTGTAATGATGGCAGTTTGAGATTAAAATATAAAGTGTCTATCGATGAATTCTGGATAGAGATGAAGAATGAATATTCTCAAAGTGCAGGCGCCTCCGTAGCCAGGTGGGAAGGAGCAGCAGTGCGTAGCACACGCTTCTTGATTAGACCGGGGTTCGAGCCCGTCACCACCAAATACGGAGGATGCGGAAAGGTCATTCAGGGAATGACCACCGCATATCCCGGAGCAATATGGCCTTAGTTGCTAATGCTCCTAAAAACCAAATAACAACAACAAAGTGCAAAAAAAGCTGTGGTAATTCTGTTCCAATTTTTTACATCTTAGAAATCTTACCTAGTGAGTTAGGATTTTCTGTGCTTACCAGTATGAAAACTAAAAAAAGGGATATACTACAAACAATTGAGGAAGAAATGATAGTATGTCTCTCCAATATTCCACCTAATATCAAAGAGATCTGTGAATCACACCGGGCACAAATATCTCATTGAAAAATTATGTAAATCAAGTGTTTGTACAGTATCTTTTTAATTTTGTGGTGATGTGGATTACAATTTATGTTTATTTAGTACCTCTATATAAAGAATAAAATTATTATTATAATAACTATCATATAATTTTTATCATAATAACTATCATTTGTCACAAAGGAGATTAGGCAGGCAAAGGCAGATTATGAGAAATCTTTGGCAAAGGATGCAGAGAAAAACAGCAGAGTTCTTTACCTATGTAAACTCTAGAAGGATAGGGATGAATCAGATTGGTCTACTTGATATCCATGGTTTGACTATCGATGATCCTGCTCAGGTAGCTTATAAACTGAATGAGTATTTTGCATCTAGATTCACACATGAGGAGTTACTCAATGAGGGGAGTGCCAGGAGTTTATCAAACGCTAACAGGGAGCTAAGTGATTTTGTGATAACTGAGAGCAAAGTGGAGGAGAAATTGTTGAAGTTAAACATAAGGAAGGCACCTGGGGTGGATGGGATCTATCCAGTTATATTAAAGAAGGCAGCAAAGGAAGTAAGCAAACCCTTAGCCATAATCATGAGAGCTTCCTTGGACTCAGGGGAGGTACCCACAGACTGGAGATGTGCAAATGTGACCCCAATTCACAAAGGAGGATCAAAGGGCAACACAAGTAATTATAGACCTATTAGTTTAACTTCTGTTCCAGGGAAGTTAATGGAGGCACTGGTTAAAGATGCACTGCAGGATCGTCTAGACAAGACTTCAGTTATAGCTCGGACACAGCATGGTTTTGTTAAGGGGAAGTCTTGTCTGACCAATTTGCTTGTATACTATGATGTGGTCACAAAGCAAATGGATGCAGGGAATAACTTTGATATCATATATTTGTATCTTAGAAAGACTTTTGATACTGTTGCACATGGAAGACTTCTGCACAAATTGGAGCAGTGTGGAATTGGAGGCAAATTGCTGCTATGGATGGTTGAGTGGGCAAAGACAGAGAGTGGTAATCAATGATCACTGCTCATTGTGGACTAATGTTATTAGTGGAGTCCCTCAGGGTTCAGTGTTGGTTCCTTTGTTGTTTTCTGTATTTATAAATGATCTTGATGGTGGTATATCAAGCTTAATGTCCAACTTTGCAGACGATATGAAGGTTGGCAGGGTAAGGACACTAATTACAGTACGCTGCTGCAACAGGATCTAGAAAAGTTGAGCAGATGGGCTGAGAGTAGTACTTTGAGTAATACGTAGTACTTTACATTTGTCAATGTTAAACTTCATGTGCCACCTGAGAGGTGGCACATGAAGTTTAACATTGACAAATGTAAAGTACTACGTATGGGAAGCAGTAACCCCAGAGTAACGTATCAACTGTGTGGTACTACACTGACAGTGGTAGAGAATGAAAAGGACCTGGGGGTAATTGTGCAGGCACATAAGAAGTTTTCTGAGCAGTGCAGATGGTCTGCAAGAGTAGCTCATGGTGTCTTGTCAATGATATACAGGAATTTTTTTAGCAGGAATAAGGAGGTGATTATCCCTTTGTATAAGGTAATGGTCAAGCCACACCTTGATTGCTGTATACAGGTCTGGAGGCATCAATTTAAGGATGTAGAGCTGTTGGAACGAGTACAAAGAAGGGCAACAAGATTAGTGAACGGAACTAAGGGTTGCTCTTACGAAGAAAGGCTTAAGTTTGGCAGATTACAGCGTCTGGAGACTAGGCATCTGCGAGGTGATCTGATTGAGGTGTATAAAGCTATGAATGGTTTGAGCTTGTTCAATGCTGATGGGATTCTTCCTCTTGCTCAGAATAATTGTGAGAAGGCATAAATTCAAATTGAGGAAAATCAGTTGTAGGATAGATGTGTGAAAGTTTGTTTTTAGCCAGCAGGTAGTTGATTGGTGGAACAGACTTCCATCTTTTGTTGTGGAAGTTGATAGCCTAAATAAATTTAAGGCTGAGCTGGACAGGTATTTGGAACAAACGGAGGGGTTGAAATGGGAGTGGGGGGTTTTTTTTTTTTTGGCTGATGCTGCATAAGCTTGCTTTCTTGCATCGTATGCCTCTACTACTGCTAATGGTAATAACATGTTTTTTTCTTTTTTAATATTATATATATATATAATTTGTATTAATATTAAATTAAATTGAGTAAGTACTGATTTTTTGTCTTTTATTTAAAATACTCCTTTTCCCTTCCCCATCCTCAATTTAATACCTCATGCTTATATCATTTTCTTGTTCCAAATTTGTTTTTAAAATACACTGATTGCTTATCTATACAAATTTAATTCTACACTAAATTCCACATATTTATATTAAACATATTGATATTAACCATTTTTATCACAACTCAATACTTAATTTTCACCTAAATATATTACACTGTGTTGGGACTACCTTGTCCATACTGTATTAAAAAGTGCTAATTTCATTTCATTCTTTTTGGCCTTTCACTTTTTTTCTACTACTATTGACAAGTATAGAAATGCAGTTCCTGATCATGTATCAATATTTATTTCTGCTAACATCAGATCAAGCATTTTTTGCATTACCTATATTACACCTTTTACTTAAATTGTTTCCTCCATATCTGACGACAGCTATACCATTTTCATTGTATTGTATTTTATTTTCATTTTTATTACCATTTTCATACTCTCCTTACAAGTGGTTAATTTCCATACACTTCAATTTGTAGTATTGAAGTGTTTCTTGATCAGAGTAATCTTTTGTTCCCATTGTTGCTTTTTTCTGCACCCATTCCAATAGATATACTTCCTTTCTAAAATTAGGCTTACAGAGTTGTGTGTAGTACCAGCCTGTACTAATATCAGTTCGTACAACAAAGTGTACTAATCACCACCTTGTTCTTCTGACAGAATTCCAAGAACTGTCTTAGCAGCCTTTCTAAATTGCTGAAGACTGTACAATCCCCCCCACCCTAATGGTACCACCCAATTGGTATGTTATTCTGAGATTACAGCTATCAAGATCTTGCTATGTTAGATTTGGTGGTTAATGACAGTAATCTGGGAATGCTATAGTATACCCAGGTTCCTGTCATTAACCACCATGCCATCCTTTGTATCATCTGCAAACATAGATTAAGCCTGATATGCCTTCAACATTATCATTAATAAATATTGAAAATGATACTGGAGCCAGCAATGAACTCTAAGAGATTCCATTAATAACACTAGTCCAAGAAGAGTAATGTCTATTAATATAATAACCACTCTCCATCTCCTGGCACTCAACCATCCCTTTATCCATAACAGTAAATTGGCCCTAATCCTACGGCTCCAATTTGTGCAGTACTCTTTCATGTCAAATAGTATCAAAAACTTTACTGAAATCTAAATATATGCTGACAGAATTATTTTTTGCATTCAGTTCCTTACTGCATGATAGTAGCTAATGAGATTGGTCAGACAAGATCTCCCTTTAACAAATTTGTGCTGTGATTGCCGTTTAACTGTATTTCACTCAAGATGGCCTACATTATTTCTCTAACCAGTGACTCCATTATTTTCCCTGGAGCAAAAGTTGAGCTTACAGGTCTGTAAATACTCACTTCACTTTTTGATCCTCCTTTGTAAATTTGAAAGACATTTAAACATCTCCAGTGACCTCCCCTGTATCTAAATATACTGTCTAGAGGATCACTCACATTGACAGTGTACTTACAAGAGTTGTTTGTGAGAAAAAGATCAAGCGTGTGTGATTAGGATTGTCTAATATTCTGACAGGTAAATGAACAATCTCTGCAAGATTATCAGTAATTGCAAACGCCTCAGCATCTCAACAAACTGGGTCTGTGTGATTATAAAACAGAAGCCAGCTGGAGTTGTGAACATTAAAATCAAGGAAAATTATCTCACTGCTGGAAAAGTCGGACTGGAGAAAGTCAGGTTTCAAAGAGAGGAAGCAAAAGAGTTCAAAGTGATTTGTGGAGTTGGGAGATTGATAGAGGCAACAATGAATTTGACAGAATGTGGTAGAGAGATTTTAAGTCAGAGAAGATCAAAAAGATCCAAATTAAATTCTCTGCAAAGGAATATCAGAATGGATATGCACAAGTACCACCTTTGAAGTGAAAAGAATCATACAGTGAGTAATTCAGACAACTGAGGTGAGCAGTGGTTGAATTAACCAATAACTGGGATTCTGTCAGAAAAAGTATGCATGGGCTTTGGCAGACTTTAAGTGAATATGGACATCATTGAGCTTAGAATATATATTTGTGAAATGAACAAGGAAGCGTTTGGGAGGTTTAGGTCTTTTTGCAGATAAGTTTGTTCTATTAGTTTGACAATTCATGATGTATTCAGTAGTAAATAAAGATGGCAAGGAAATGCTGTATGAAGTAATGAAATAATTGGATGTGGCATGTACATGGCAAGAATATACCCAGCTCCCTTATGCAATGTGGCCTCAACAATCCCCCCCCCTCCCAATGCACACTACTCGGACTCCCTTCAATCACTATCTGGCAGATAGTGACTGGAGGGAATCCAAGGCTGTGTGAAATTTTTACCACAGAGCCTCATAGATGAGCAGAAGCAACAAAAGACTTGTCAAAACACTCCTAATTTCTTTGACTTTATTATTGCCGGAGATGAGTGTTTGCTGCATGCTCTGATGCTTCATATGGGTCATGAAGCATCAGTGCATGCAGTGGACTTCAAAATCATCACCTAATCCCACAAAGTTTTGTTTATAGAAGTCCAGGATCAAGACAATAAACATATTTTTCAACAAACAGGATGTGATTCACAAAGAATTTTGAACTAGCTGAAGGAGAGAGAGAGAGAGAGAGAGAGAGAGAGAGAGAGAGAGAGAGAGACAGAGAGAGAAAGTTAGTACTGTGTTCAGAATACAGATGCTTCAAAGACCATTGAAGTGCATTTCCTGGATGAAGCTGCAATTTTGAGAGAAAGGCAGCTGGTTCTTATTGCATGATAATGTCCCTGCCAATTTGGCACTTGCTGTGAAAACATTTCAGATGAAACATGGCATTTACAGATCAACCATTCCCCCCCTATACTCTCCCAATCTAGCACCAGCAGACTTCTTCCTTTTTCCCAAGACGAAACTTCCCTCAAAAGAAAGAGATTCCAGGTTGTTGAGGATGTAACCACTGACCTGAACACTATCTCTTACACCACTGATTCCTTTCAGAAACTTTTAGAATGGTGTAATAATGGTATTCGATCATTTGATGATTACTTTGAATAAAAATAAAACTATTTTTGAGTTCCTTCATGTCGTTCTTTTTATTGCATTAGTCCACAAATTTTATTTTTACAACTTATATACAAGGGTAAATCAGAAATTAAACTTTTTAGTATCACCTACTATATTATTAGATAAGTTTATACATATGTTGCTAGTTGCCAGTTGCCTGCATTTAGTCTGTTTTTACTGTAAAGGCATAATGAACAACTTGCTGTGATCAGATTTCTGTGGTCAAAAGGGGTCAAACCTTCCCAGAAGGATGTTAGCACAATATGGAGAAAAATGTATTAGTATTAGTCCAAGAAAGGTATAGAAATGGGTGTAAATGTTTAGAAGTGGCATTTTTTTACCAAGCTGTAGCCATTGGATTACCTGAATAGTCTTCTTAAACCATACTTGTTCTGCCACTTCTAAACCTTTCCATCCATTTGTACACCTTTCTTTGATCAATGGACATTTCTTTATATTACTAAGATTTGTGTGTGAATCTGGAATGGTTCCTGACTACAAAAATCTGATCACAGCATGTTCACAACCAGTGCAATTTGGAAAGTAGTTGGCATGATTACACCTTGGCTGTACAAAACACAGTGCTGGGATGCTGACCTGATATGGGGTATTTGTTTTATATATAAATTGCCTTTACTTTTTGTTTAACCTTTATTTATAACCAGCATGCAATAATTTATAAAATTTTCTAGTGCATGTATGAAAAAGTATGCCTTCCCCTGATTTAGAATAATTTATAGATTGAAGAAAAACTAAGAGCAGAAGTGTACTAAGAAGTAGTGAAAGTAGGAGTGTACTAAGGTATAGTGAAAGCATTAAGTATGATAATCAAATATGTGTGTCGGTGGAGCGGGATAGGAAATCAAACTGCCCTATTTTGGGAGATTTTATTTGAATATACACTATTCTACCTAAATTCATCTAATACTGTACTTGTGGTTATGCTGGTTAAAAAAAGGGGTTCCAGAGTGCCCCCCACCCCCTTACTTTTCTGTCTTAATTATTTTCTTTATCTTATAATTCAGCCAGTTCATGTTACACTCTTATTGTGCTCATCGGGTTGTTATCAACTGTTTATTTCAGAATAGCGTTTTAATTGAACAGTGCTGAGTGTATCTTTACTGAAATTTGAAATCATTCTTTCAGTGATCTAGTGCTAATAAAAGACAATCAAACCTCTTATCATAATAATTTACTTATTTATAAATTTATATAACTCATCTAAATAAGAGTATATTATTATTTGTACGGTAAATCTACTCATTATGTTTAAGGATATCAAGCATCAATATAATTTCATTACACTGATGCCTGATATCTGTTTAAACGAGTTTCCAGAACACCGTTCTGGCATGTTCCCTGCTAAAATAGCTCTGCATGCAGTTGTGAAACAAAACATGTTTATTCAAAGAAATTAACAGTACATTGGCCCACCTTTGGCTGTAACAACTGCTTCAGTTTGTCATGGTCTTTCCACTAGTTTTTGGGATAAAGCTTGTAGTTGTTGAATCACTTTTCCTTTTAGAGCATTAATGAGCTCTACTGTCAAAGACTGGCATCTTTGCCTTGCCCTAATTCTGCATTCTAGTTCATTCCAAAGATGTTTAATTGGGTTGAGGATCTGTGTTGGCCACTACAATACTCCAGTGTTATTCTCTTCAATCATGCATTTGCAATTCTTACTGTGTGGAATTTAGACTGAATGAAGAATGGGCATATACTACAGATATAGTGAAAGTATTAAGTATAATAATTAAATATATACTACCTTACCATTAATAACTGGATGTCCCTCCGTTGATAGTTGCTCATGTCCTACCCAAACACCATGTGGCAGACACAGCTATAAAAGTGTTCATAGGCCTTCAAAGAAACTGTAGCATAATTGTGAATGCAAGATGCCACAATCGATAGAATTAATATCAGACTTCCAGCTTGGAATGATAATAGGGTGCCATATAAGGAATCAGTCTCTACATGATATTTAAATGGTACTGAAGATCCATAGGTTGATGACTTGTAATGTGATCTGCAAATGGAAGCAGACAGGTTCTAAAACTGTTACGAAACAACCATAAACCTGGAAGGCCTCTGAAACTGATGGAGCTTGGCATGAGAGGCCTGCAAAGAATCATCTACCTGAAACACAGGTCGTCATCACAGTGCACAGCCCCCTCAGTGAGACAATTAGAACACGTCAACTCCAGTATAATGTGCAGGATTCTGCATGATGTGGATTATCACAGTCATGCAACCAACCATGTGCCACTAATGCCATGTGTCATCTAATGATATCAATGGAAAGCTGTGCTTCAGAGTGATGAGTCACGGTATATGGGCTTCAAGTCTGATGGCCTTCCCTCTGTGTGGCGGATGAATACCAGACTATAAGACTGTATAGTCCCAACAATGAAGTTTGGTGGAGAGCATGGTGGCCTGGGAGACCATTGGTTGTTTTGGACAAAACTACAATTGCTGAAGTCTATCTAGATATCCTGGACATTAATGCATTTCTACATTTTTGTAGCACATTGGGGAAAGCCCATATCTGATCTTCTGTATCAGCAATAAGACAACACTCCTTGTCATACTGCTTGTGTTGTGATGGGCTGGTTTGATTACGTGAGTGTTAAAAAGTTGGACTAACTAGCCCAGAGTCCTTTATCCTGTAGAGAGCGTCTGGGATGAATTAGATCATCAGGCATGTGTGAGGAGTCCACCCAAAATACTGGTGGAGTGTTCCACAAAGACTAGAGGAGACTTATGTCATAAAGGCTAAAAGTTTCAGCACACATTATTAGTTTTCCTGTAAATAAAGGTTATTTGTGATATGCAGGTGTCTGGATATTAATGATTAGGCAGTGTATTATATGTGTAACTGGAGTGGTGTAGCAAATCAGACTTCTATATTTTGTGAGAGCATTACCATGTTAGAAAGTGCAGGGACCACTGCCATAAAATTTCTATACAGTAATACCCCGACTTACGCGAACTCGGAGTTACGCGGTTCTTGATTTTTTTTCGTTTGGCAACGCTGCCGCCCACTATCTTCAAGGTCGTTTTTCATATGTTATCGATATACGGTGTGACGGCGGAGAATGAGAGTGAAAGATGAACAAAATTCAACTTTGCTGCTTTTATGTTTTTTATATCAGTGAAGGGGAAACACATTTCACCATAATAACGTAAAAACCAACACAATTCCAGCTATCGGTATAATCGCAAATGCAATTAGATCGAGTTTACTACCAGTTTATAACAGATTTCACTAGCAGAAACGCAACTGGATTTTTATTGTTTTATGGTAGTAGCCCCTAGAAATGTGAGGTGTTAATAGTGTATCTCTGCCTTTATGGTGTTGTTTATTCAGTTGCTACATGCGCGCAGCTTTGTTTATGCGTATCAAGCGTGCCTCCTTGTTTTGTAATTGTGCTTTATTCCCTAAAAATGAGTAAAATACTTAATTAAAAGGTGTGAAAAGGAAGCGTCCTGGTGAAGACACTGCAGATTCAGAGAGAAAAAGAAAAGCAATTATCGATAAACAGAGGCGGACTGGGTCAAAAATTCTTACCCGGGAAAATTTATAGTGGCGTCATACTATGGTTTATGGCCAAAATCACACTGGCCCACCGGGGTTTCCCCGGTAAGGCTTATGGCCAGTCCACTTCTGTCGATAGAGAAAAAATATGAAATTGTGAAACGCTTTGAGCGAAATGAAAGACCATGTGATATTGCACGTACTACAGGCCTAAATGAAGCAACGGCGAAAAGCACATGACAATTGCAAACTTGACAGGTTGAAAATTGAAAAGGGCTCAATTGTAAAGGGCTTAAAAATTTTAGAAAACATAGACTCCAACGAAGGACGCGTTATAGCTACAAAGCAAGGAATAAAAAAATTATTAGCTTGCTACGAAGAAATTCTGCGTGAAAAAAAGAACGGGCTGTGTCGTCAGACGAATTTGTTAGATTTTATGAAGCCATCGACATCGAAATAACGTTTTTACGTAAGTCATTTGTTTTTTTTAATACATATTTTGTATTAATATGTATAAAGAACTGCAATTTTATTAATATTTTTCTTCTAAACTAGTGTTTTTGTTAGTCCTTGGTCCCAATTAAGCAAAATTTATATGTATTTATATGCAAAGTTGTACCCCGACTTACGCGAATTCGACTTACGCGATTTTCGTCGGACCCACCTATCGCGTAACTTCGGGGCATTACTGTATTTTCAAGAAATTTTATATTTGGTTCATACAGAAAGAATTATTAAACCGTCCCAAATTTCATTAAAATTGGACAAATAGGCATTTGACAAATATTATTATTATTTTTTTTCCATACAATTTGTATGAAAAAAAAAAAGAAATTTATAGGTTAAACAATTTTAATGCAGTATGGTTAGCTTTAGACAGTCTGTGCACACTTTGTGCATATTGTATTCATGTCTATTCATACAAATGAAAGTATAATTTGCATATTTCCCTAGAACAAAAAGTCAGATCTAGGCTAGATTTTCAGCCTATGTTCTGATTGTCCTTGGGAAAATTTCAGATCCTGTCAATTCAGTCTTTGAACCCCCCCCACCCAACCACACACAAACAGTTGCATAAATAAAAGTATTTTTCACATTGATCAGCAAGAAAAATGGAAACCACCACAGGATCTAGCCAAATATATATTTTCAACATATATTCTGTTGGGTCCTGGGATAGTTAGCATTAGCATTAGTAGAGGCATTTGATGCAAGAAAGCAAGCTTATGCAGCATCAGCCAAAAAAAAAAAAAAAAAAAAAAAACCCACTTCCACTTCACCCCTCTGTTCTTTCAAAATATACCTGTCCAGCTGAGCCTTAAACGTATTTAGGCTATCAACCTCCACGACAAGGGATGGAAGTCTGTTCCACCAACCAACCACCCACTGGCTAAAGGCAAATTTTCGCACGTCTATCCTACATCTGTCTTTCCTCAATTTGAATTTATGCCCTCTCAGGTGATTATTCTGAGCTAGAGGAAGAATCCCATCAGCATTGAGCATGCTCAAACCATTCAAGGCTTTATACACCTCTATCAGATCACCTCGCTGGTGCCTAGTCTCCAGACACTGTAATTTGCAAAACTTAAGCCTTTCTTCGTAAGAGCACCCCTTTGTTCCATTCACTAATCTTGTTGCCCTTCTCTGTACTCGTTCCAGCAGCTCTACATCCTTCTTGAAATGAGGCCTCCAGACCTGTATACAGTACTCTAGGTGTGGCCTGATCATTGCCTTATACAAGGGAATAATCACCTCCTTATCCCTGCTGGAAAAATTCCTGTATATCATTGACAATACTCCATGAGCTACTCTTGCAGCCCGTCTGCACTGCTCAGAGAACTTCATATCTGCCTGCACAACCCCCCCCAAGTCCCTTTCATTCTCTACCACTGTCAGTGTAGTACCACAGAGTTGATACGTTGCTCTGGGGTTGCTGTTTCCCATGTGTAGTACTTTACATTTGTCAATGTTAAACTTCATTTGCCACCTCTCAGCCCATCTGCTCAACCTTTCCAGATCCTGTTGCAGTAGCATAGTGTCAGTAGTGTCCTTGACAACCCTGCCAACCTTTGTATCGTCTGCAAACTTGGACATTAAGCTTGATATACCATCATCAATATCATTTATAAATACAGAAAACAATAATGGACCCAACACTGAGCCCTGAGGGACTCCACTAATAACATTAGTCCATGATGAGCAGTGTCCATTGATTACCACTCTCTGTCTTCTCCCCCTCAACCACCCCTTTATCCATAGCAGCAATTTGCCTCCAATGTCACACTGCTCCAATTTGTGTAGCAGTCTTCCATGTGCAACAGTATCAAAAGCCTTTCTAAGATCCAAGTATATAATATCAAAGCTATTCCCTGCATCCAGTTCTTTTGTGACTGCATCATAGTATCCAATCAAATTGGTCAGGCAAGACTTCCCCTTAACAAAACCATGCTGTGTCCGAGCTATAACTGAAGTCTTGTCTAAATGATCCTGCAGTGCTTCTTTAACCAGTACCTCCATTAATTTTCCTGGAACAGAAGTTAAGCTCACAGGTCTATAATTACTTGTGTCAGCCTTTGATCCTCCTTTGTGAATTGGGGTCACATTTGCACATTTCCAGTCTATGGGTACCTCCCCTGAGTCCAAGGAAGCTCTCATAATTATGGCTAATGGTTTGCTTACTTCCTTTGCTGCCTCCTTTAATATAACTGGATAGATCCCATCCACCCCAGGTGCCTTTCTTGTGTTTATCTTCAACAATTTCTCCTCCACTTTACTCCCAGTTATTTCAAGATTCTGTAGCTTACTGCTAGAGTTGAATACACCTCTGGCATTCCCCTCGCTGAATAACTCTTCATGTGTGAATGTTGATGCAAAATATTCATTCAGTTTGTTAGCTACCTGAGCAGGATCATCAACAGCTGACCCATCGATATCAAGTGGACCAATCTGATTCATCCCCTTCCTTCTAGAGTTTACATAAGTAAAGAACTCTTTGCTGTTTTTCTTTGCATCCCTTGCCATCGATTTCTCGTAATCTGCCTTCGCCCGCCTAACCTCCTTTGTAACTTGGTTGCATATCAACTTGTATCTGTCATAGGCTTCTGTGTGATGTGTTAATTTGTAAGTATCCCATGCATTTTTCTTCTCTGCCATATGCCTCATTATCTGACAAAATGGATGTCAGATGAAGTTCATCTGACATCCATTTTGGCCTAAACCTTGAACAATATTTCTTAGTTGGTATGTAAAGCCTAGTAGCTTCCAAGATAAGTTCTTTGAATGCTTCCCATTTTGAATTTGCTGTTGTAACATCATCAGTTGGTCCCACTGTATAGAATTTAAATACTGTCTCAGTCCATCGTAGTCGCCTTTACGGAAGCAATAACCCTTCCCTTTACCCCTAATGGTAGTTACCTCTTTGAGTAAATCCCACTTCAGCACACTGTGATCACTGCCACCTAGTGGTTCATTTATCTGCAGATTCTTAATGCATGAAGAATCACTGCTGATAATCAAATCAAGAGTATTACTCCCTCTAGTTGCCTCCCGAACATGCTGATGTAGAAAACAATCATCCAATAAATCCACAAAAGCCCTGCTAGTGTGTGTGTGACCAGCCCCCAAATTCCAGTCAATATCTGGGAAATTAAAATCTCCCATTATAAGACTCTCTGATTTACTGGCCCACTCTATTTCCCTGTACAGTTTCTTATTATACTCATCAGAGTCATTAGGCCTATAGCACACTCCTACTCTCAATTTTGATCTCCCAATGCTTATGTCACACCAAACTGACTCAACACTGCACTGTCCAGCGATGTCGACTGGCTTCACTTACTTGGTTTTTATGTGTTTCTTAACTAATAGCATAACCCCTCCCCCCTTCCCATCCTGTCTATCCTTTCTGTAGACGTTGTACTCCCCAAATTCCAGTTCTGCATCCCTTATATCTGTGTGACACCACGTCTCTGATATCCCAACAATATCTGCCTTTGATGTTTTGAGCAATACCTCAAATTCATCAGATTTGTTTACTAAACTCCTAGCATTGGTGTACACACAAGTATACTTGCACCTGTTTCTATTCTTAGCTACCCTAACACAACCCATGTGTTTACTTGTACCGCAATGGCTCCCAGCAGTCTCTGAAATATCAAGCATCTTGTTTTTCAGGCTTCTGCTCATTCTAATAGAAGCAGTGCAAGAATCTCTTTCACCTCTGCCAGTGGCTACTGTCAATCTATTGGTCTTTGTCTCCCCCCAAGCTAGCAGTTTTCCGACCCACCTAACACTGCCTCGATAGCATCAGCAAATATTCTTGCACCCTTTCTGTTTAAGTGTATCCCATCCCTGTAGAAGCAATTTCTCCTGTTAACAAGTACAGTCCAGGCTGAAAAACATTCTACCGCTTGAGCCTTGCACAATCTTTCCAATGCCGAATTGATCGACAAGGCTCTCATCATATACTCCCTCCTATCGTGTCTGGGTAGAATTGCAGACACTTTCAAATTCAACCCTAATTCTCGGCTTTTGTTCAACAGTGACCTGTACTTGTTAAGTAATTCTGCCGGTCTCCTACTCTTAATATCATTTGTGCCAACGTGTACAACATATCACCTTTTGTGCCCTTAAAAGATGATATTCGCTCTACAACGTCATCAACCTTTGCCCCTGGCAGACATACCCTGGTCCTGTTCCACCTATCCTTTTTACAAAGCATGTTCCCCGTTTCCCTGACAATAGAGTCACCAACAACTACTAGTTCCTTCGGGACCAGCGCATTCTGCCTTGGGGGTTGCCTCTGTGTCACGTGATGCCCAAGTGCAAGCTCTGGCGTTGATGTGTGCAGCTGAGAGCCTGATGGGCCCCTCAATTTAGTTTCTTCGAGTGCATCTACCCTGTCCTTCAAGCTCTCATATAGGCCCACAAGAATGCTGAGTTGTTGCCTGATATCGATACACTCCTTGCATCGCGCACACATAAAGACATCCCCCATGGCAGTATCATGTCCCGTACCCGTTTGCTCTGCAAACATCAAGCAAACAGTGCATTTTATAAGGCTGTGTCAGAGGACAACTGCCCCCCCTCAGTTCTGCTCTGAGCCACAGCACTTCCATTAGCTTGAGCCTTTTGCTTTGCTGCTCTTGTCTGAGTCATGATTCTATTAATTTATTAATTAATTATAATTAATTATGTTATTAATTATGTTACGTTTGTAATCTAAGTCGTTATATGTATTTATTTAAAAGTACAATTTAACTGCTAACGAAGTTCAACTAACGCTATCTTGTACGGTATATAACTATCATATCACAAAGGCGGGAACTTACGAACTTTATATCTACGGACACTTAAGTATTAATTAACTTTCAAATCTCGCTGTCTCAATTCAGAATAAACTAACGATCCTTACTATGTCTATAAGCTACTTACAGAAATAATTCGATGTAAAAAATATTCAATCAAGCGGCTAAATATGGCTAAAGAACTTCTCGTTCAGCGGAGTTGCAAACACGTGGATACCCTTACCGATACTTTTATGCAATTACAAGGCCGAGTAAAGAATAAATACACCAAATTAAGCAGAAAATCACAAAATAATGTTATACTCTAAATTCAAATCAAAAGTTTTAGAAAAACAATAATTTCAAATGAATAAATAAGAAAAATCCACTTAGCGGCTTTGAACACGACCGTCTCCTAGTAGCCTAGTTCTAAGTTCAGTTCTAATTTCATAGCATTCTCTCCCAGTTTCCCTTACAGAAACCAAATAACAACAAATAACCCTTACAGAAATACAGTAAACCCCCGCTATTCGCGGTATCTGTATTCGCGATCCCTGATTTAATATAAAATGAAACCTAAAAAAATGTGAAATTTAAAGCGCCTTGAACATTTTCCGCCATAAAGAAACTTGGCGTGGCTAAAATTATCTTTCCTGGTCAAAACAGCACTCGGTGGGGGGAGAGGGGTGACAAAATTGCGAGTGTGGATGTTTCTCGCTAATCCTTGTTCAGTATGTGTTACGCGCTTGTCATGGAAGGTTTCGTCGTTTGCTTTTAATTTATATGCTTATAAATTGAATAAATTTATATGCTTACAAAAGTGATAAATCTACCGTTTTGCAGTGTAAAACAGACTTTTTCGAGTGTGTTAACGGAAGAAAGTGACTTTATTGTGGACAAGTTCTAACTCGTACAAAAATATGGCTACGAATAACAAAGGAAATGTGAAAAGATCAAAGAAGGGTGATGACATTAGCGAATAAAACTGAGTTATTTGATAAAATTTCTAATGGTGAGGAGACCATTTCTAACGGTCTCCTCAGTGGCAAAACATTATAAAATCAATGAGTCAACGGTACAATCAAACAAGAAATCGGAAGAAAAAATCTGCCGTAGTGTCTGTGGAAACATGCTAATTGCTTCACAAATTTGCTCTCTAACTCGTGATGTTAAATTAGAAAAAATAGAAAAAGCTTTAAATCTGTGGATAGAAGACCGAACTCAAAATAAAATTCCGTAAAGTTCACTCATAATTCATGAAAAGGCAAAATTCATTTATCAACACTTTAGCGAAACTGGTGATAGCACTGGTGGGATAAGTTTTTTAGCTAGCAAAGGTGCTGTTTTGAAAGATTTGATTGAAATTTCTAATAAATATTACATTTAATATTAAATTGTATCTTATTTTCATTTCGATCATATGCTTGCATTTCATTTTTATGTACTGTCTATGTACATAGTCATATTATGAAGGTACATATAATACATACATAGATAAAATTTTACACTAGTTTTTCTTATATATTTCATACTTTGGAGCGGAACCCCTTTATTACTATCGGAGCCCGGAGCCATAACTCAGTATTCGCGTTTTCGGTATTCACGTCATTTCTCAGGAACGTAACCCTCGCGAATAGCGAGGGCTTGTTAGGAAAATAACCTGAGTTTCTTTCCTATGCTGATGATATTGTTCAGAGTTCTAGTAAGCAGGCTGATTTGACTTCTTGAGTTCAGAAAAGAAATAAATTTGATTTCTTACCTTTTTTTTTACAGGAATGGGATACATTTAAATAGAAGTGGCAGAAGAGTTTTTGCTGATGCAATTCAGTGTTAGATGGGTCAGAAAACTGCTAGCTGGGAGGGATGCATAGACTAATGGATTAACAGCAGTGACAGGCAGAGGTGAAAGTGATTCTCATTCTGATTTTTATAGGGACATGCTGCAGCCTGGAAAGCTTCAGGAATTGCCAGGCCTTCTGGGTTGGGGGAGGGGGTTGTCTTTGTAGGACAAGAAAATACATGGGATGTAAGATTACTAAAATCAGTATGTGTACTTGCATGTACACATGCTAGAAGCATAGTAAACAATTTAACAAGTACAGGTCACTGTTGAACAAAAGCCGAGAATTAGGGTTGAATTTGAAAGTGTCTGCAATTCTGCCCAGACACGATAGGAGGGAGTATGTGATGAGAGCCTTGTCGATCAATTCGGCCCTGGAAAGATTGTGCAAGGCTCAAGGGGTAGAATTTTTTTCAGCCTGGACTGTACTTGTTAACAGGAGAGATTGCTTCTACAGGGATGGGATACACTTAAACAGAAAGGGTGCAAGAATATTTGCTGATGCTATCGAGTCAGTGTTAGGTGGGTCGGAAAACTGCTAGCTTGGGGGGGAGACAAAGACCAATAGATTGACAGTAGCCACTGGCAGAGGTGAAAGAGATTCTTGCACTGCTTCTATTAGAATGAGCAGAAGCCTGAAAAGCAAGATGCATGATATTTCAGAGACTGCTGGGAGCCATTGCGGTACAAGTAAACACATGGGTTGTGTTAGGGTAGCTAAGAATAGAAACAGGTGCAAGTATACTTGCGTGTACACCAATGCTAGGAGTTTGGTAAATAAATTTGATGAATTTGAGGTATTGCTCAAAACATCAAAGGCAGATATTGTTGGGATATCAGAGACGTGGTGTCACACAGATATAAGGGATGCAGAACTGGAATTTGGGGAGTACAACGTCTACAGAAAGGATAGACAGGATAGGAAGGGGGGAGGGGTTATGCTATTAGTTAAGAAACACATAAAAACCAAGCAAGTGAAGCCAGTCGACATCGCTGGACAGTGCAGTGTTGAGTCAGTTTGGTGTGACATAAGCATTGGGAGATCAAATTTGAGAGTAGGAGTGTGCTATAGGCCTAATGACTCTGATGAGTATAATAAGAAACTGTACAGGGAAATAGAGTGGGCCAGTAAATCAGAGAGTCTTATAATGGGGGATTTTAATTTCCCAGATATTGACTGGAATTTGTGGGTTGGTCACTCACACACTAGCAAGGCTTTTGTGGATTTATTGGATGATTGTTTTCTACATCAGCATGTTCGGGAGGCAACTAGAGGGAGTAATACTCTTGATTTGATTATCAGCAGTGATTCTTCATGCATTAAGAATCTGCAGATAAATGAACCACTAGGTGGCAGTGATCACAGTGTGCTGAAGTGGGATTTACTCAAAGAGGTAACTACCATTAGGGGTAAAGGGAAGGGTTATTGCTTCCGTAAAGGCGACTACGATGGACTGAGACAGTATTTAAATTCTATACAGTGGGACCAACTGATGATGTTACAACAGCAAATTCAAAATGGGAAGCATTCAAAGAACTTATCTTGGAAGCTACTAGGCTTTACATACCAACTAAGAAATATTGTTCAACGTTTAGGCCAAAATGGATGTCAGATGAACTAATGAGGCATATGGCAGAGAAGAAAAATGCATGGGATACTTACAAATTAACACATGACACAGAAGTCTATGATAGATACAAGTTGATATGCAACCAGGTTACAAAGGAGGTTAGGCAGGCAAAGGCAGATTACGGGAAATCCTTGGCAAGGGATGCAAAGAAAAACAGCAAAGAGTTCTTTACTTATGTAAACTCTAGAAGGAAGGGGATGAATCAGATTGGTCCACTTGATATTGATGGGTCAACTGTTGATGATCCTGCTCAGGTAGCTAACAAACTAAATGAATATTTCGCATCGACAGCCACACATGAGGAGTTATTCAGCGAGGGGAATGCCAGAGGTGTATTCAACTCTAGTAGTAAGCTACAAAATCTTGAAATAACTGGGAGTAAAGTGGAGGAGAAACTGTTGAAGATAAACACAAGAAAGGCACCCGGGGTGGATGGGATCTATCCAGTTATATTAAAGGAGGCAGCAAAGGAAGTAAGCAAACCCTTAGCCATAATTATGAAGCTTCCTTGGACTCAGGGGAGGTACCCATAGACTGGAAATGTGCAAATGTGACCCCAATTCACAAAGGAGGATCAAAGGCTGACACAAGTAATTATAGACCTGTGAGCTTAACTTCTGTTCCAGGAAAATTAATGGAGGCACTGGTTAAAGAAGCACTACAGGAAAATTTAGACAAGACTTCAGTTATAGCTCGGACACAGCATGGTTTTGTTAAGGGGAAGTCTTGCCTGACCAATTTGATTGGATACTATGATGCAGTCACAAAAGAACTGGATGCAGGGAATAGCTTTGATATTATATACTTGGATCTTAGAAAGGCTTTTGATACTGTTGCACATGGAAGACTGCTACACAAATTGGAGCAGTGTGACATTGGAGGCATATTGCTGCTATGGATAATGGGGTGGTTGAGGGGGAGAAGACAGAGAGTGGTAATCAATGGACACTGCTCATCGTGGACTAATGTTATTAGTGGAGTCCCTCAGGGCTCAGTGTTGGGTCCATTATTGTTTTCTGTATTTATAAATGATATTGATGATGGTATATCAAGCTTAATGTCCAAGTTTGCAGACGATACAAAGGTTGGCAGGGTTGTCAAGGACACTACTGACACTATGCTACTGCAACAGGATCTGGAAAGGTTGAGCAGATGGGCTGAGAGGTGGCAAATGAAGTTTAACATTGACAAATGTAAAGTGCTACACATGGGAAACAGCAACCCCAGAGCAACGTATCAACTCTGTGGTACTACACTGACAGTGGTAGAGAATGAAAGGGACTTGGGGGTGGTTGTGTAGGCAGATATGAAGTTCTCTGAGCAGTGCAGATGGGCTGCAAGAGTAGCTCATGGAGTATTGTCAATGATATACAGGAATTTTTCCAGCAGGGATAAGGAAGTGATTATTCCCTTGTATAAGGCAATGGTTAGGCCACACCTAGAGTACTGTATACAGGTCTGGAGGCCTCATTTCAAGAAGGATGTAGAGCTGCTGGAACGAGTACAGAGAAGGGCATCAAGATTAGTGAATGGAACAAAGGGGTGCTCTTACGAAGAAAGGCTTAAGTTTTGCAAATTACAGTGTCTGGAGACTAGGCACCAGTGAGGTGATTTGATAGAGGTGTATAAAGCCTTGAATGGTTTGAGCATGCTCCATGCTGATGGGATTCTTCCTCTAGCTCAGAAAAATCACCTGAGAGGGCATAAATTCAAATTGAGGAAAGACAGATGTAGGATAGACGTGCGGAAATTTGCCTTTAGCCAGCGGGTGGTTGGTTGGTGGAACAGACTTCCATCCCTTGTAGTGGAGGTTGATAGCCTAAATAAGTTTAAGGCTCAGCTGGACAGGTATTTTGAACGAACAGAGGGGTGAAGTGGAAGTGGGTTTTTTTTTTTTTTTTTTGGCTGATGCTGCATAAGCTTGCTTTCTTGCATCAAATGCCTCTACTAATGCTAATGCTAATTTGATTAATTTAAAGTATTGTAAAATAATTAAACAATTTAAACTATTGTAAAATAATTAAACATGGACATTGTTGCATTATTGGACACATGTGCCACTCTGGCATGTCATAAGGGATATGGAATAAGAATATGGATATACAATGTTTACAGAAAGGATAGACAGGACAGGAGGGTGTGGAGAAAAGAGTTATGCTCTTAGCTAAGAAGCATATGACGTGTGCTGCCTGTGCAATGTTGAGTCAGTTTCGTGTGACATAAGCACTGGGAAAAGAGTGCACCAGTAAATTAGAATATCTTATAATGGGGAGGATTTTAACTTTCCAGATACTGAGTGAAACTTGTGGATTGGTCACTCACAATAACAGGAATTGTGGATGATGTTTTCTATACTGGAGTGTTAGAGAGAGATAATGAGAGAAATCAGTACTCTTAATCTTATTATCAGCAGTGATTCTATATGCATTGACCTGTAGTTGTGGCCGGATACCTGACAAGCAACTCTCCAAAATAACATTCCAGTGTTAACCCTTATTCAATGATTAAAAATCAAAAATTTTTTTACCTTCTTAAATGTAGTCAAATTTTCACTGCAATAGTTTCCGAAGTGATTTTTATATGGTTTCCACGCAGAAATTGGGCTTGAGAACCTGACATACCATCTTTGCAACCGCTTAGCTTTTTGCTTGAAGACTGGCATGGTATTGGATGGGTGCCAACACTCTGTTTATTTAGTTTCAAATTACTTGTTTTCCTTCTTTCACTACTGGAATAAACGTCTACCACCTTACCCTAGTTGTTTTTGAAAGATTTATTATTCACATAATAAACATGAAACTTTATATTCTCTCAATATGGTTGCTGTATTGCAGCAAGCAAGATACATAGTTTCAAATTTCATGCACTGTGAAGTGTGCCATATATGAAATAAATTTTGAAATAAACCTGAACATAGAAGTAATAGCAATATCAAATATATATATATATATATGCATTGAATCAAATTTCAAAGAACTGATTCAAATTAATAAAATGCACTACACTTTCATCGTTTATTAGAATCATATTTTCGGTTATAAGAATCAATTTTGAATGTCTCTGTAATATTTTTCTAAAGCATATTTCTGGAGGTCACAACCATAAAACAATAAAAACAATTTGCAGTTTCTGGTTTATTGGGCTTTTCTGTTAGCAATAAACGGGTAGTAAGCTCAATGTGATAATATCGATAGCTGGAATTCTGTGTTTTTACATTATTATGGTGAAATGTGTTTCTCCCTTCACTGAAATCTGCTCTTCATTTCTATATCTAAACTTCATCTCACTTGCGTGTGCCATGTTAGTTCCAATTTGTGTGTGCTGTTATTGATTGATGCTTATCTTTTTTACTGTCTTTAAAATTTTATTATCCAAAAAAAATGTCAGCGAAGAGAAAGAGAGTGAATTTGAGTGTAAAAGATAAGTTACGAATTATAGAAATGTACGATAAATTAAACTTAGGCAATATGTCTCAAAGGGTAGCGGCAGTAAAATTAGGAGTGCCTCAGTCATCTTTATCAAAATTATTAAAAACATCACACATTAAACACTAATGTGATTAGTAAAACCAAAAAAAGGAAGCATGATGGGAAATGCCATACAGTAGATGAAACTGTTTGTTTGGTTCAAACAGGCCAGCTCATTTAATGCACCAATCAATTGTAGCATTTTTCTTCAAAAAGCTAATGATTTTGCTGGAAAACTACATGAAGAGTTCAAGGTGATAGACGGATATGGTCGACAAGATGAAAGGTGAGGCATGATATTGTTTATAAAAAAACTCCATGGAGAAAAACAGGATTCCGATGTTTGTGCAACTGACACCTGGTTGAAAACCTCTTGGCAAACAGTATTAAGCACTTATAATCTTGAAGGCATTTTTAATACAGATGAAACAGGGTTGTACTACAGTGCTACCCCAGAACATTGTATGATTTTTAAAAATTCCTCTGCATCTGAAGGAAAGAAGATCAAGGACAGGATTACAGTTCTTTTAACATGCAACATGGTGGGAACAATCAAGATGAAGCTGTTAGTTTTAGGCAAGAGTAAATTGTCTAGATGTTTTAAAGGAGTAAAACAGCTGCCTGTTGAATATGCCAATATTGCCATCACTTGGATGATAGCTTCTTTATTTGAAGATTATCTTCGTAAAGCGATTTGCAATTTGATAAGAAAAACAAAAAAGTTGTATTGATTTTGGACAACTGCCCAGCTCATCCAAAGTTGACTTTAAAAACATTAAATTAGTTTTTCTACCTTCAAATACCACATCACTGATTCAACCTCTCAACCAGGGAATAATAAAAACCTTTAAGACCTTTTATAGATTGAATATGAAGTGAAGAATCATCCAGTCTATAGATGAAGGTTTGGGAACATCATCCGATATCTCAAAGCAGATAACTGTTCTAGATGCACTTCATACAAGAAAGAGTGCCTGGAATCTGTTTCAAAAATTGTGGATTAATTATTCATGGTCAACTAAGTCATGACACTAATCATGTTGAAAAGCCTGATGACATGGGTGGAACAGGAGTTTAAAGATTGGACGGACATAGATGATCTACAAGTTACTACATCTTTAACCAATGAAGAAATTGCCCAGTCTGTTACTGATAATTTCGCCGAGGAGGAAAATGAAGATGAAACCGAACAAATTCCAAAATGGCAGCCTCGTGAAGCTGTATCCATCCTGAGGAGAGTGTTGGAAGAAATTGGTGCAAGTGATCACGAATATAGACTGTTATACAATATTGAAAAATCTATAAATAGACTTTGTAGTGATAATTTAAAGTAATCTAAAATAAATGACTATTTTAAATTATAATCATATTACAAAGCGTTATGTTTAATATGTATATTAAACAGTTCACTATGTACGTAAGTATAAATTTATTTTTATTTTGCTAACTTGTGGATAATATTCTTCCCATTTTCACATATCATTTAATTGGTAATAAAACTTTGGTAATAGAGTAAATTTATGCTTTATATCTTTATTTTTATAGCCTCTGGATATTTGTCGATTTTCACTTATTAGAATCAAAATTCAATTTGCGAACATCATCACTGTAACCGGCACTTATTGTATATATAATATGTTTAATTTTTTAATAATATGTATGTACATTGCAAGCAGAAATATATGCTTATGCACATGTTTGAAAATTTGCCCATTAACAGTCTTTTAACCTTGAAAATGGAAGAGAATAAGAGACTGATGTTCCTGTTTTGTGGAAGAAAGAATTTTTTTTTTTTGAAATAAAACGTGTAACACACAGCATATTTTAAAATTTTAGATTTTTAATTAAAACTTAAAAAATGTACATACAATAAGTACTACAATCTATTAAGATAAGATGAAATTTTGGCACTGCTTAAGCAGAATTCAGAAAAACCCAAAACATTTTCAGAAATTAAAAAAAAAAAAAAAAAAGAAAAAAGTCAAGTATCCATCATTTAGCACACCATTATTTTTTGGACACAGCACTTCAAGGTTAAGGATCTGCAGATAAAAGAACCACTAGGTGGCATTCATCACAGTACATTGATGAGGAATTTACTTAAAGATGTAATTCTCAAGAGCAAATGACAGCTTTCATAAATATGACTACAATACTGTTCAAGCTAATAGTCCAGGACAGTTTTTAAATTGTATTCATTTAGACCATCTGATGATGTTAGCAATGACAAATTTTAAGTGGGAAGCATTCAAGGCTCAGACCAAAATAGATATTAGATGAATTGATGAGAGTAGTGGCAGAGAAGCAAAATACATGGATGCATATAAATTATCAGGGGATACAGAAATATGTGGTAGGTATGAACTAGTTTGCAGTCAAGTCGCAAAGCAGGTTAGAAAGCTAAGGCTGATTACAGAAAGTCTCTGGCAAAGACTGCAAAGAAAGGTAGCAATGACTTCTTTACTTGTGTACACATTAGAAGGAAAGGGATGAATCACATTGGTCTGCAAGATATGAAGAGTATAATTGTTGATGATCTTGCTCAGATTGCTAACAAACTGAATAGATATTTTTCATGTTTCTGTGTTCACATATGAGGGATGTTTTAGGAATTTGGATGGATGCTGGAAGTCTATCAAATTCCAACAGGGAGCAAAAGGTATTTAATAAATGAGAGTAAAATGGAAGAGAAAAAACTGTTCAAGCTAAATGTAAATAAAACATCTGGAACAGATGAGGACTATCCAGTTATAATAAAAGAATCAACAAATGGGATACACAAACCTTAAGCTATAATTAACAGGACAGACTATTTCTACAGGGGTGCAAACCATTTGCTGATGCGATTGAGGCAGTGCAAGATGAGTCAGAAAACTGCTAGCCTGGAGTATATATAAACTAATAGATTAACTGTAGCCGGAGGCAGAGATGAAAGGGTTTCTTTCACTGCTCCTGTTAGTATAAGCAGTGACAAATTATTTGAGAAAGTAAGCTTATACAGCATCAGAACACAAAAAAAAACACACACACACATACCAAGAAAAAACTCACCACTTCTCATTTCACTTATCTATTCCTTTCAATAGTTTGTCTCGTTCTTCCTTGAATTTATTTAAGCTATCATCTTCCACAACAACAACTGATGGAAGTTTGTTCCACCCATCAACCATCTCCCTAAAGGCAAACTGCCACATATCTATTCTGCAACCCTCCTTCATCAATTTCAATTTATGCCACCTCATGTGTGTAGTTTAAGCAAGAGGAAGAATCCTATCTTCTTGCACAATCCATTCAAAGTTTTAAACACCTCAGTCAGAACACCTTGTAGGTGCCTAGTCTCCAGATACTGCAATTTGTAGAACTGAAGCCTTTCTTAGTAAGAGCACCCATTTGTTCCCCGCAACAATCTTGGTACCATTCTCTCTACTCTTTCCAGCAGCTTTACATTCTTCCTAAAATGAGGCTTCCAGACTTGTATGCAGTACACAAAACGTGGCCTGACCATTGCCTTATGAGTGTTGTACTACACAGTTGGTACATTACTCTGGGGTTATTGCTACCCATACTCAGTACTTTGCATTTGTCAGTGTCAAACTTCAATTGCCATTTGTCAGCCCATCTTGCCTAAATTTTCTAGATCCTGTTGCAGTAGTGTACCATAAGTTCAGTCATTAACTGCCCGGCCAACATTGTGTCATCAGCAAAATTGGACATTTAGCCTTATTTGCCTTCATCAATATCATTGATAATATAGAAAACAAAAATGTGCCTGACAACAAACCCTGTGGGACTCAACTAATAACATTAGTCCACGAAGATCAGTGTCCATTGATTACCACTGTTTGCATTCTCCCACTCAACCATCCCTATATTCATAACAGCGACTTGCCATTAATACCACACTGTTCCAATTTATACAGCAGTCTTTTATGTGCAACAGTATCAAAAGCTTTCCTGAAATCCAAGTAAAAGTTAAATTGCAGCCATTATCAACCAACTGCAGGATGGAAGCCTCCTCAATGATTCATGTTGAGGGAAATGCCATGCTGGTTCTGTGTGGGTTGCAGATAGACCATATTTAGCAGTCAGGGGCTTGAACCCTGGTCTACTCAAAGAGCATGTGGTACTGCACTCCTACTCATGACCACTCGGCTATGGAGGTTGATGAAATTCAAATATGTGATATCAAAATTATTTTTTGTATCCATTTCCTCTGTGACCACATCACAGTATCCAATCAAATTGGTCAGCCAAGATTTCCCTTTAACAAATCCATCTGCTGTCTGAACTATAACTGGAGTCATGTCTAGATGATCCTGCATTACTTCTTTATCCAGTGATTCCATTATTTTTCCTAGAAAAGAAGTTAAACTAACAGGTCTCTAATTATTCGTGCCACCCTTTGATTTCCCCCTCTTGTGAATTGGGGATACATTCACATGTCTGCAGAGACCTCCCCTGAATCCACGGATGCTCTTATATTTATGGCTAAGGGGTTGCTTATTTCCTTTGTTGTCTTGCTTAATATAATTGGTTAGATTCCATCCATCCCAGGCGATTTGCTTATGTTTAACATCAATTTCTGTTCCACTTTCCTCTCAGTTATTACAAATCATTTAACTCTCTCATAGAGTTTGATAAACTTCTGGCATCCCCTTTCCCTAAAGAATTCTTTATATGTGGATGTAGATACAAAATATTCATTCAGTTTGCCAGTAACCAGAGCAGGATCATCAACAGTGAAACCATCGATATCAAGTGGACCAATTTCATTCATCCCCTTCCTTCTAGTGTCTATGTAAGTAAAAAAGTCTTTGTTTTTCTTTGCATCCTGCCAAAGATTTCTCGTAATATGTCCTTGCTTGTCTAATCTCTTTTGTGACTTGATTACAGACTAATTTATATAAAACATAAGCTTCTGTGTTGCCTGGTATCCATTTATATACATTCTATGCATTTTTCTTTTCTGACAAATGTCTCAGTAGTTCATCTGACATCCATTTAGGCCTAAGATTTGAACTGTATTTCTTAGTTGTATGTATTTTTCCCTGAATGCTTCCCACATATGTATCGAATTGAAAAACTGACTGAGACCACTTTAGTCTTCTTTCCAAAAGCAAACACCCTTCCCTTACCCTTTGTTGTAGTTATATCTTTAACTAAATCCCACATATAGAGTGATCACTGCCACCTAGTGGTTATCTGCATGTTCTTAATGCACGAAGAATCACTGCTGATAATCATATCAAGGGTATTGCTCTCACTCTCTCTGCCACAGAAGTTCCAGTTAATATCTACAGCACCCCCCCTCCCCCGGCTTACGGAAATTCGATTTTACGCAAGTTTTTGCTGGCCAGTGCAAAATTTAAAAAATCTTGGAAATATATTTTGCATCCCTTAGGAATAAATGGAGGTATGAAAATATCGTAATATGAACCCAACAAACATTGTTTTATTTTTGGTAATTCATTCTAAGACCTCGGAAGTTGAAATTTTCACTACATAGCTAAGCTATTTATCTCTCTAAAATGTCATTTTTATGATGGAAATCGCACTACAGTTTCATTGTTATCATATGTTCTGTTATAAGAATTTGAATGCCTTTGTGATATTTTTCTATAACACATTTCTGGAGGTCGCTGCCATAAAACAATAAGAACAATTTGCATTTTTCAGTTTATTTGGCTTTTCTGTTAGCGCAATCTATTATAAACGGGTAGTAAACTTGATCTTATTTCATTTGCGATAATACCAATAACTTGAATCCTGTGGGTTTTTACGTTACGGTATTATGGTGAAATGAGTTCCCATTCACTGAAATCTTCAATCATATAAAAAACAAATAAAATTTCAGAATCTTCTCTTCATTCCCATTTACTTATTACAGTGGTGAAGGGAAAGGGACCAATGGAAAGTGCAAGTGCTGATAGTGCTAGGAAACTAAACAAAATTGATTTAGAAATGAAGATGATTAATTAAGAAGTACAAAGCAGGACAAATTTTGTCATGTATTGCACGGAATTAGGTCTCCTGCTTCAACAGTGAATACTATTTTAAGGGACAGTGCGTGTATAAAAGAACATGTTAAAGGATCAACACATTTAAGATCAACAGTGATCACAAAATACCGTTCAGGTGCTATATCAAAGATGGAACAGCTATTAATAATTTGGATGGAAAATCAGATTTAGAAGCGAGTGCCCCTGAGTCCAATGGCCATTCAAGCAAAAGCAAGAAATATTTAAGAAGATATATTAAGGATAAGTACAGCGAAGCCCAAGCCAAGTTCGTGGCAAGCAATGGGTGGTTTAATAGGTTCAAGCATCGTGCTGGTTTCCAAAACGTTAAAGTATGCGGTGAAGTCGCCAGTTCTGATTCTGCAGCTGCAGAGAAATTTTGTGATGTGTTGGGGAAAAAACCCCTCTAAATCTCCATAACCCTCAACTTCCACAGCGGCGTGCTTATCAGCTGGAGAGTTAATTCTGGCAACGATGCTCAAAAGGTAAAACTTGCTGACGTTATGCCTGTCTCCTCTTTCTTTTTGTAATTTTATAATTTTGAAATTTTTGTAATTTTTCCTTTCACATGAGATAAAAAAATTGAATAAATAATTCTGTTTATATGCTCGTTGAAATTTTTCGCTTCACTTGCAACTTCAGCGCAAATGTACGCTGAAGTTGCAAGTGCTGCATAAGCATTCAGGGAAATTCTGACTTACATAAAACTCGACTTACGTAGAGTTCCATGGAATGCAGCCATTACATAAGTCAGGGAGTGGCTGTAGAAAGTTAAAATCTTCCATTATATGACATTCTGATTTACAGGTCCACTCTTTTTCTGAGTATAGTTCATTGTATCCATCTGTCATTTGGCCTATAACTCACGCCTACTGTCATTTTTGATTTCCCATTGCTTATGTCACACCACACTGACTCAACATTGCATTGCCTTAGAATTTTATGTGCTTCTTAACTAAGAGCCTACCAACTCCTCACTCCTCCCTTCCCTTCTCTGTCCTTTCTGTGTACATTGTACTCCCTATATTCAAATTCTGCATCTGTTATATGTGAATGACACAATGTTTCTGATATCCAAACAATGTCTGCATTTGATGACTTGACCAGCACTTTTCAACAAATTTATTTGCTATGTTCCTAGCTTTGGTGTATATGTAAGTATACATGCACCGGTTGCTGCTCTCATTATTCTAACAAAAGTCATGAATTTCCTTGTTCCATGATGAACTGTAGCAGACCTTGAAATTCCCAGTACCTCTTTCCGGGCTGCTTCATATTCCAATAGTAGGAGTGAAAGAATCACTTTCACTTCTGCCTATGGCTATTGTTAATATATTAGTCAATATCTCCCAACATGTCATATAATAAAACAGTCGTTGGAGTTGCCCATACTGAAATATTGCTGTTTATACCTCTTCCTACTAACCTGTACTGAATTCATTATTATGAAAGGTAAAAAAAAACAAGTATAAACAGATTTCTTCAGCTCAGTGAGAGGGAAGATGCAAGGTTTAAAAAAAAAAAAAAAAAAAAAAAAAAAAGATGCAAGGAGTAGATACTAATGCAGTGCATTACTGAGAAAGTTTTTCTTTATCTGAGACCAAATGGATGAATTCACTCTGTCTCCCTGGTCCCGAACCCACATAAGCATTTTCCATTCCTAACAGCTATTAAGAACAGCTAAATGAAAATAGAAAGTAGAAACCCTCCCTAAAGGTAGCTTTTTTTTTTTTTTCATATGCAATATTTCAGTATATAGTAATAGTATTTGCTATGTAGTGAAGGAAGCCAAGGCTTTTGCTGCACTGGCCAAAAACAAACAAATACAAAAAAATAAAAAAATAAGTAGATAAGAAAATACAATTTCTGTTCCCCCTCTTCACATATCCAGTTGACCTTTGAATTTATTCACTGTGTCAGCCTCAGCAACTTGTTTCAGCAATCAACAGCTTTTCTGGCTAAAAGAAAACTTCATACAATTTAGTCTAAACCTCTGCCCCTGTAATTTAAGTTTATGGCCCCTAGTTCTGGAATTCTTTATAACATTGAAAATTCCATCTTCATTCATTTTACTAATTGCTCTGAGAGCATTATAAACCTCAGTCAGGTCATCTCTGAGGTGATCTGATTGGATATAAACTAGAAACCTCCACATAATCGGAATTTTTTCTCGTATGGTTGCCCTTTTGCTGACCAATCTCAACATGCGAGTTGCCCTCCTTTGGATCCTTTCAAGAAGCTCAATCTTTTTAGATGAAGTATCCATACTTGAACACAGCATTCCAAATATGGTCTTACAATTGCCTTATTATTCAGTGGGATTATGACCTCCCTATTTCTACAGTATGATGTTTGATAAATCATCGATAGGACACCTTGCAGATTCCTGGCTGCCTATTTACACTGCTGAGAAAACTTCATATCTGCCCATATTGTTATTCCCAGATCCCTTTCTTCCTCTTCTGTTTTAATTCAGCTCCATGAAGTGTATAATTTTTGTTTGTGGTTGCTATTCCCCAGGTATAAGACCTTGCATTTTTCTGCATTAAAAATAGCTGCCTCCTTTCGGACCATTTTTCATGCCTGTTTGTCATCCTGCAGGAGCACTGCTTGGTACTGATCATCAAAAACGCTACCAATCTTGACATGGTGTGCAAATTTTGACATCACACTTTCTATCACTTCATGGTTGTTTATGAAAATCAGAAACAACAGTGTTTCAAAAACTAATCCCTGGGCACGTCACTCCTGACATTACACCAATCAGAATATCCATTAATCACAACCTTCTGCCCTGCAGCCCTCCCCTCCCCCAGGCACTCCATATGTTCCTGCTCATACAGTAACCTCTCAAGAGGAACTGAGTCAAATGCTTTGCTTTGCTTTCCTGAAATCTGAGTAAACTATGTCAAAATTGTTTCCTATATCCCCTGATGAGTAACTGTCAAATTTGTCTATTAAGTTAGTTAAACATGATTTTTTCCTTAGCAAAACTATGCTGTATGTGTCCTTCAGAATGTCATATCTATCTAAATGGTCTCATATTGCACTATTAATTAATCGTTGTCTTTAAGATTTTCTCTGCCGCTGAAGTCAGACTTACTGCTCTGTAGTTACCACTTCCACTGTTGTGTGTTGGTGATTCGTTCCTACGAAAATTACTCATAATCACTCAAAACTACTGGGCAATTTTTCTAATAAACAGCCATCTGTAATTTTGAAATCACTAATATCACTCGCACAGCCTCTTCTCAGCATGGAGTGTTTCATCAATAAACACAGATGCAAAGTATCATATCAGCTCATCCACAATATCAGCTGTGTTATCTAAGAATTTCTCACACCCAGTGCAAAAAGGGTCAACTCCAATGTGATTCTTTCTTCATCATTGTATTCACATATATGAAAAATTTCTTGGCTGCATTCTTTGCTCTCTTAGCCAGTGCTTTCTCATATGCAACCCTGGCCTCCCTAACCTTATTTGTGGTACTTTTCCATCTTATACGTGTTGCAGGCTTCAGTACTTTTCATTGCTCTGTTAATATCCCATGCTAACTTTTTTCTGCTTTATTTAACCAGCCAGCTCTGCATTCATCCATTTTGGCAACCTTCTCCTGCAATGTTTTCTTAATTATATCTATGTGTTCATTCATGGCATCTGTGATTTTTGCTTTAAAAGTATTCCATAATTCTAACATATTTGCCTTACTCTGCAATCCGCCCAATTAATTGATGTCATATAGCACCTTAAACTGTTAAAGTCCCCTTTTCTGAAATTTAAACTTGTGTCTTTACCTTTAACTACTGCAGGATCTTTCTTCATCTTCCAACTGATGATTGTGTGATCACTACCTGACAATGGTTCCTGTACTTTAAGCCCTGTGATATCATCTGGTTCATGAATAATGATGAGGTCCGGAATATTCTCACCCTTAGTAGTTTCTCTAACATGCTGGTACAAGTAATAATCATCTAGTTTATTTTTAAAAACATTTTCCCAATTGTAAGTTTCCGTTCCACTTATTCTAATCAATCTGGAGCAGATTGAAGTCATCCATTATAAGACATTTGTGCTTGCTTGCTGATTCCATCTGTATGTAGAGACTGTTGTTATACTCTTCACGGTCTTCTGGCCTGTAGATTACTCCCACTGTATATTTTTGTTTCCAACTAACTCACACCACATAGCTTCCATGTTGGAAGGCATAACTTCAGACTCAGCAAAAGCTCTTTACATGCTCAGGCTGCTTTTGATAAGAATCATGATCCCCATCACCCTTCTATCATCCCTGTTGTTCCTAAATACATTATACACAGTGTAGTGGAACAATGTAGTGGAACCCAAGCATGTCATCCCTAATTTCCAGATGGAAATTAGGGATGACACATACCACATTTGTATTAGGCACATTTGTATTATGTCAGTATTAGTTGGCTTAATCAGGATATCAAATTCAGCTATTTTATTGAGAACTCTTTTAACATTACTATAGACATAATTATAATAGAGACAACAAATGGTATGAAGGAAAGAAAGTAGAACTTATAGTAGAAAAATTACCATTTTAGTATGGAGACCATGGCCAGAAGAATCCAGCCAGGGTAAGAGGAACATAGGTGAATACATGAAGATAGCATGGTCCCAGTGGGGCATTCCCAGGATGTATACTACATTTGCACTAAGTGTTGGGCCGGTCCTTCCCTCTCTAACTCCAGTGTCCTAGAAGGTAGCTCAGGACAGATTATCAACAAATGGTACAGACAGCCTGCCTGAAGACAAGAGGTGGAAACTAGCCAGAAAATTTCCAGGTTGTATCCTGCTGGCTGGTGGTAAGTGACCATTCATACAAATGCATTCATAAAAACAGAAACCTACACAACTCTTGACTGGCTATGCAAAGATACTACAACATATGATATCAGTGGCTTGTACAGTGATCCTTGGGAACCATCCAAACATATGTACATACTTGTTCTTAAAAAAAAAATTAAGAGGGGCAGAGAAGGGTGAAATTGATCCAAGGTACTTTGTGTCAATTTCTATAAAACTGTTGCTGCTCTGAATGATTGTAGATTGCAGGAGTTAAACCGCCCACCCTACAGGCCAGGTTTTTTTTTTTTTTTTTTTTTTAGGAGCATTAGCAACTAAGGCCATATTGCTCCGGGAATATGCGGTGGTCATTCCCTGACCTTTCCGCATCCTCCGTATTTGGTGGTGACGGGCTCGAACCCCGGTCTAATCAAGAAGCGTGTGCTACGCACTGCTGCTCCTTCCCACCTGGCTACTGAGGTGCTACAGGCCAGGTGATTTAACTTTTGGTTTCTTCAGAAATCAGAAGAATCACTTGCATGAACCCCAAGGAAGTTGTAAATGGTCTTTTCATAGACTAGAAGAAAGACTTTTTTTTTTTTTCCCAGATATTTCCTCTTAACCTCAAAGTGTAAGACATGCATTTAGATATAAGGGAATATATATATTGAGGAAAAAAATTGTCTGTGTTGGTTCTTTATTACTTAGGCAGATAACTTTTTGAATGATCTTTATTTCTCTGCAGTTTGCAGCTGCTTATTTATGATCACTACACTGTAACTTGTACTTCATTGAAATTTCTTGAGGTTACCCCGAATCTTAAACTTACCTTTAAGAGTTTCTGTAGTGCTACAAATAAAAGATTTGCAAATATTTCTGTAATTTTAAATTAGACATGGCTAAAATTTCAGTTGCTTCAGCCATCATGTAATGTTTATTTCTTTATATGTCCCTCTACCCCTTTATTTATGGAGTAAATATCTGGTCTTCCTTGGCTTTTGCTAATGAAATTACCATATTAAATTTAGAATATTTGTTCTTGCCTTGGGGTAGCAGATGAATTAAAGCAGCCAGTGTTGTCATCTGAGTGAATCTTCAAATTCCTTCTATCAAGAGGAGAAATTTAAAGATTCTGCATGTTTTAGAACTGGTATTAGCTGAGCTACTTATCAGTTTTGATGATATATTAGGCAGTGGGATTATATTTTATGGGAGAATCCCCTCTTTGGCTTTGATGGCATCACTTATTTTTTGTACCACCCTCCACAGGAGTAAAAAGTGTAATTAATTAGTGCTTGTATTCGACTTGTAATTATCCTGTGCATATAGAAAGACCATTGAGATAAGTTCAAAAACGACCAGCAGTCATATACTATAATGAGAAATTTGTATATTTCTCAGTGGTATTTGTTTATATAGTAATACAATGAGTACTGTAAATAAATTAAACAAATTTGAGCTTTGATTAAGTCAGTCAATGATATAGGGTACCATCCAGAGATGGAGGATGAAAAATTCAATTATGAGGAGTATAGTGTGTTCACGAGGGATAGGGAGGGAAGGGAGAAGTTATGCTTTTTATCAAAAGTGCTCCGAAAGCAATTGCACTGTATCCAAAGTCAGATCAAGTTCAAATGGACATTGGGTCTGTGTAGCGCAAGATCTCTTGTGGTGGTGGGTGAATGATAGTTGGGGTACATTAGAAACCAAATGATTTCTGAGGAGTATGACAAAAATCTCTATAGCAACTTGAATTAGGCAGCCAAGTGTGATTGTTTTATTAAGGGTGACTTTAATGTACCACTTATAGGTTGAAAATCATGGACAGTCAATATGTCACAGGAAAGCAGATTTCTGAGCAATCTGGATGACTGTTTATTCCAACATTTCAGAGGAAGTACAAGAGGCTATAATATCCTTGACTTAATTCTCACCAGGATCCAAACTGCATCCAGAATTTGACAGTGCAGGAACCAATAATAAGTAGTGATCATAATGTCATACAATGGAATAGGATCCAAAGAGATTTCTCTGGTCAAAGTTTTTCGAAAAAAGGATGGGCTTCGATTTCAAGATTGAGGTATTTCTTGGGCTGTATTAACTGGAGAGATAACTGTAAGCTGTTAGATATGAGTTTATTGTATAGGAGAGACTGCTTCTACAGGGATGGGATACACTTAAATAGAAAGGGTGCAAGAATGTTTGCTGATGCTATCGAGGCAATGTTAGGTGGGTCGGAAAACTGCTAGATTGGGGGGATACAAGGACTAATAGATTAACAGTAGCCACTGGCAGAGGTGAAAGTGATTCTTGCACTGCTTCTATTGGAATGAGCCGCAGCCTGGAAAATAAGATGCAGGATATTTCAGAGACTGCTGGGAATCATTGGGGTACAAGTAAACACATGGGTTGTGTTAGGGTAGCTAAGAAAAAGAACAGGTGCATGTATACTTGTGTGCACACCAATGCTAGGAGTTTAGTAAATAAATTTGATGAATTTGAGGTATTGCTCAAAACATCAAAGGCAGATATTGTGGGGATTTCAGAGACATGGTGTCACACAGATATAAGAAATGCAGAACTGGAATTTGGGGAGTACAATGTCTACAGAAAGGATAGACAGGATAGGAAGGGAGGAGGGGTTATGCTATTAGTTAAAAAACACATAAAATCCAAGGAAGTGAAGCCAGTCGACATCGCTGGACAGTGCAGTGTCGAGTCAGTTTGGTGTGACATAAGCATTGGGAGATCAAAATTGAGAGTAGGAGTGTGCTATAGGCCTAATGACTCTGATGAGTATAATAAGAAACTGTTCGGAGAAATAGAGTGGGCCAGTAAATCAGAGAGTCTTATAATGGGGGATTTTAATTTCCCAGATATTGACTGGAATTTGGGGGCTGGTCACTCACACAGTAGCAAGGCTTTTGTGGATTTATTGGATGATTGTTTTCTACATCAGCATGTTCGGGAGGCAACTAGAGGGAGTAATACTCTTGATTTGATTATCAGTAGTGATTCTTCATGCATTAAGAATCTGCAGATAAATGAACCACTTGGTGGCAGTGATCACAGTGTGCTGAAGTGGGAGTTACTCAAAGAGGTAACTACCATTAGGGGTAAAGGGAAGGGGTATTGCTTTCGTAAAGGCGACTACAATGGACTGAGACAGTATTTAAATTCTATACAGTGGGATCAACTGATGATATTGCCAACAGCAAATTCAAAATGGGAAGCATTCAAAGAACTTATCGTGGAAGCTACTAGGCTTTACATACCAACTAAGAAATATTGTTCAAGGTTTAGGCCTAAATGGTTGTCAGATGAACTAATGAGGCATATGGCAGAGAAGAAAAATGCATGGGATACATACAAATTAACACGTGACATGGACGCCTATGATAGATACAAGTTGATCTGTAACCAAGTTACAAAGGAGGTTAGGCAGGCGAAGGCAGATTACGAGAGATCCTTGGCAAGGGATGCGAAGAAAAACAGCAAAGAGTTCTTTACTTATGTAAACTCTAGAAGGAAGGGGATGAATCAGATTGGTCCACTTGAGATCGATGGGTCAACTGTTGATGACCCTGCTCGGGTAGCTAACAAACTAAATGAATATTTTGCATCGACATTCACACATGAGGAGTTATTCAGCGAGGGGAATGCCAGAGGTGTATTCAACTCTAGCAGTAAGCTAGAGAATCTTGTAATAACTGAGAGCAAAGTGGAGGAGAAATTGTTGAAGATAAACACAAGAAAGGCACCTGGGGTGGATGGGATCTATCCAGTTATATTAAAGGAGGCAGCAAAGGAGGTAAGCAAACCCTTAGCCATAATTATGAGAGCTTCCTTGGACTCAGGGGAGGTACCCATTGACTGGAGATGTGCAAATGTGACCCCAATTCACAAAGGGGGATCAAAGGCTGACACAAGTAATTATAGACCTGTGAGTTTAACTTCTGTTCCCGGAAAATTAATGGAGGCACTGGTGAAAGAAGCACTGCAGGATCATCTAGACAAGACTTCAGTTATAGCTAGGACACAGCATGGTTTTGTTAAGGGGAAGTCTTGCCTGACCAATTTGATTGGATACTATGATGCAGTCACAAAAGAACTGGATGCAGGGAATAACTTTGATATTATATACTTGGATCTTAGAAAGGCTTTTGATACTGTTGCACATGGAAGACTGCTGCACAAATTGGAGCAGTGTGGCATTGGAGGCAAGTTGCTGCTATGGATAAAGGGGTGGTTGAGGGGGAGAAGACAGAGAGTGGTAATCAATGGACACTGCTCATCGTGGACTGATGTTATTAGTGCAGTCCCTCAGGGTTCAGTATTGGGGCCTTTATTGTTTTCTGTATTTATAAATGATATTGATGATGGTATATCAGGCTTAATGTCCAAGTTTGCAGACGATACGAAGGTTGGCAGGGTTGTCAAGGACACTACTGACACTATGCTGCTGCAACAGGATTTGGAAAGGTTGAGCAGATGGGCTTCGAGGTGGCAAATGAAGTTTAACATTGACAAATGTAAAGTACTACATATGGGAAACAGCAACCCCAGAGCAACGTATCAACTCTGTGGTACTACACTGACAGTGGTAGAGAATGAAAGGGACCTGGGGTTGGTGGTCCAGGCAGATATGAAGTTCTCTGAGCAGTGCAGACGAGCTGCAAGAGTAGCTCATGGTGTATTGTCAATGATATATAGGAATTTTTCTAGCAGGGATAAGGAGGTGATTATTCCCTTGTATAAGGCAATGGTCAGGCCACACCTAGAGTACTGTATACAGGCCTGGAGGCCTCATTTCAGGAAGGATGTAGAGCTGCTGGAACGAGTACAGAGAAGGGCAACTAGATTGGTGAATGGGACAAAGGGGTTCTCTTACAAAGAAAGGCTTAAGTTTTGCAAATTACAGTGTCTGGAAACTAGGCACCAGCGGGGTGATCTGATAGAGGTGTACAAAGCCTTGAATGGTTTGAGCATGCTCAATGCTGATGGGATTCTTCCTCTAGCTCAGAAAAATCACCTGAGAGGGCATAAATTCAAATTGAGGAAAGACAGATGTAGGATAGATGTGCGGAAATTTGCCTTTAGCCAGCGGGTGGTTGGTGGGTGGAACAGACTTCCATCCCTTGTCGTGGAAGTTGATAGCCTAAATAAGTTTAAGGCTCAGCTGGACAGGTATTTCGAACGAACAGAGGGGTGAAGTGGAAGTGGTTATTTTTATTTATTTATGTTACTTTTTTTTTTTTTTTTTTTTGGCTGATGCTGCATAAGCTTGCTTTCTTGCATCAAATGCCTCTACTAATGCTAAATGCTAATGCTAATTATGGGAAGTATTCAAGGAATTTAATCTGGAATACATTTGTTCTAGTGCAGAAGTTTCACAAAAGAAAGAAGCCCAAGTGTTTGCCCAGAGAGGTCAGGAGTTTAATTGAGCTAAAGAAAAAAAGCATGGGATAATTACAGACTATTGTGGGATTACTGATTTATATGTGACAAAACCACTGATAGGATAAGATAGACAAAAGCTGAGTACAAGAAACTGCTAGCAAGGAGAACTAAAAATAGAAACAGAGTCTGTTTTGTATGTGAATACAAAAAAAGGAAGAAAGTGGATCAGTTAGGTTCCTTACTTGATTGAACTGGAAAAGTCATAGACAAACCACAGAAGTGGCAGATGAATTGAGCATTTCAGCAATTTTTAACAGTTGAAAGATTGTTTCAACCACAAGGGATCAGTGACAGTGTTAGACTGCTGTAAATTAAATGATATAAATTCAGAGAAGAGTATATAGGGAGGGGGAGAACTACTAAAAGCAAGTGAAGGTAAAACTCCAAGAATGGATGGCATTCATTCTATTTTTCTAAAAACAGCCACACTTGAATGCATCATCCTATTGAAAATCTTAAATGAGATCATTATTAGACTCCAGGGAGCTCTTTCTCTCTGGACTGAAGAAGCATGAATGTCTTCCCAAATCTGCAAAGGAGGTGCAGACATAAGAATTATAGACCACTGAGTTTGGCCTCATTGGTGGATACAGTTATGGAGTTTCTATTTGAGGATACAGTACAGGACAATCTTGATAGGAATGGCTATCGTTAATGGATAATGGCATGCAACTTTGTAGGGGAAAACCTTGCCTCATCCATCTAGTTAATTATTATAACAAAGTCATAAAACAATCTAGATCTGCTGAAACATGCAGAGAAGGGCAACCAGATTGGTGAAGGGAACAAAAGGTAAGGTGTTCTTACCTAGAAAGGCTTCAGTTCTGCAACTTGCAGCATCTGGAGACTTGGTGGCTATGAGGTGATCTGACTGAGATGTTTAAGGCTTGGAATGGATTGCTCAAGCTAATTGCTGATGGCATTCTTCCTATTTTTCAGACTACACACATGAGACATGAATTCAAATTGAGGAAGGATGAAGTAAGTGACCATCTCATACAATACATTCATAAAAACAGAAACCTACACAACACTTGACTGGCTATGCAAGTTAGAAGCAGGATAGAAGTGTGGAAGTTTGCCTTCAGCCAATGAGTTGTTGATTCTTAGAACAGGTTTCCATCTGTTGTTGTGTGGAAGTGGATAGTTTGACCAAATTCAAGGAAGAACTAAAAGAAATTCTTGAAGATGAATGGGTGAAGTATGTAGGTTTTTTTTTTTTTTTTTTTTTTTTGGCTGATGCCATATAGCTTGAACCAAGATGACTGATATATAAGCTGTGAACTGAGATGAATGGAAAAAGTCAAGGGAGGCCTTTGTCCTGCAGTGGAATTCCACAGGCTAACACAACAACAATATAATCTTGCTTTCTTGCATCATTTGCCACTACTACTATTACTACCAATAGTTGGATGTAAGAAACATATTGGAGTGAAACTTCTTTAGGTGTGCTCCAGGCAGTTTTCAGATGGGAGTAACTTGCATTCATGGATTAACGAAAATGCAACTGTTTCCATAAGTAAATGCATTACAGACACTTAGAACAGCCAATATTGTACTAGGATAAATGCCCCAGTTTTCGTGCAATCACTGAAGTTAAGCAGCGTTAGGCCTGATTAGTAATTGGGAGGGTGACTACTGGGGAATACCCAGTGTAATTGACTTTTTGCCTTTTTTTTTTTTTTTTTTTTTTTTTTCATTTTATTATTATTATTAGCCATATGGTGCAAGGAAGCCTGAGGCTTATGCTGCACCAGCCAAAAAAAAATTCCTCGAGTTCCCTGAGAGAGAGAGAGAGAGAGAGAGAGAGAGAGAGAGAGAGAGAGAGAGAGATTTTTTTGTTAATCTGTGCAAAATATTCTTCCGGTTTTCACGTATCATTTAATTTTGTTAATTGGTAAAGTAAAGTGTAAATCTGTGCTTTATATCTTTACTTTTATAGCATGTGGATAATATTCCTCCTGTTTTCACTTATTAGAATCACCGTTAATAGAATTAAAATTCAATTCATAAACTTCAATTAAAAGTTCAGTTCGATCACAATGACCAGTGCTTACTACATATCGTACAGTGAACGGTATTTAGTTATGGAGTATCTATCCTAAAGTGATTTGATCGTACAGTAAACCAATCATAAAGCGGGAGTCCCACTGTGTTAAGCGTTGTAAGGTGTATAGTGTACGTACATGTGCAATGCATCTGTGAATTGACAAAAATCACCATGAAAATGCGACACGAAATGATTCATCCCCACTGCCCACCATTGTACCAGAACGAGCAACACATGCATCACCTATTGAGTACCCCTGCTGATTGCATCATGCTATTTCTTTTGTCATTCTCTACCATATTTAATAAAAGAATTTCAGAGATGGGAAAAAAAAAATTATAATTCAACAAGTCAACTAGTCGCGAGTGTTAGGCCCATGTATACATGCAGTGTGACCACCAAAACCACCTCCATTGAGTACAAAGGGGAGATATAAGCTATTTCAATAGCGGAAGAAATTACAGCATGCGATTGAGTTTAACAAAGGAGCCAGAGAAGGTCCATCCACATCTTTTTGAGCTTTACATCTCCCCAGAAATGTTAGAAGTGAATTTGGAAGGAGTCATGGAAGTTGATACTGCAAATGAAAACTATGAACAGTCCTCAAAGCCCAGTCATAAATGAAAATGAAGAAGCCAAAACCGACTGCTAGAAGTACTCCATCAAATCATTCAACATGTAGCGAGCGTAATACACAGCAGGAGCAGCAACAGGATTTTAAGAAACAATGAAGCATCCGGGCACTGTTTAAACGTACATTCCTGGATAATGATTTCGGTTCAGTCTGTTCCATGTGTGTGATCGGCTTTGGTTCTAGAATGATGTGAAGATTGTAACAGCTTGAGATCATGCTCTTCTTCAAACAGCATTTCCAAATGAGGATTTAAGTCAAATATGCCTGCTGCATGCCTCTTCTACAGATACTTCCATGGGCACTGTTCTTCTGAATTGGCTTCTATAATTCCCGCTCTCTCTTTCAAAACGGTCCGAACATGTGCCGCCACCAGCCAACATCCATTTACTGTCCAACTCCAAACTCACAGAACCAACTTTTCATCTTCCTCATTTATTCATTCAACTACCGTTTTCTGGAACAACCTTCCTTCATACGTATTTCCTGAAAATTACAGTCTACAGAAGTTCAAGTCCAATGTCAACAAATATCTTCTTTCGTCTTCTCAACATCCAACCCAAGCACGGTACTAAGTACTATAGGTTCTAATACCTCTTGTGTTTGGGGTTTACATAAAAAAAAAAAATCAGCTGTAACAGCTGTTGTGGATTTCTCAAGAACAAAGTGATTCCAGCTCTGTTGAAATCAAGTGGTTTTAAATATCATCCGATGCCACAGTACTTGCTAAAACTAAATTTGGTAACAGAACATCTCGTATCTCTGAGGCTCCCATTCATGCAAATTTGTCGCCCGTGGCATTCATGCTATCAGTACAGGATCCTCGGTCAAGCGATAAATGTTCACCTAAAGAAGTTTCATGTAACTTCCACTATGCGTGCTTGGCACACAGTTTTTTTTTATATGGTTCCCCATTAAAAGCTATTATATAAACGGGAACAAATTGGAATTAATGGCAAGATCAAGGGCTAGCTAGCTGAAAGATAGGAGACAGAGGGTAGTTATAAATATAACTCAGGTGGACCAGTGTAGGAAGTGGAGTTCTTTTGAGATCATTGTTGGGGAGACTTCTGTTTCTTATCTTCCTTAATGGCATTGATGAGAGATTGCAGGGGAAGTTGTCAATGAATTAAAGATATAAAGGATGGCTAACAGCAAATACCAGGCCATTTTGTTTCAAAACTACTTTAGATTGGTTGCACATATAATATGAAAAATGGCAACTAAAGTTTAATGCCTCTAAATGTCAAGTTTTGTACCTAGGGAACAGAAATCCAGGAGTTATTTATGACCTATGGGAGTGGAGTTAATAGTAATCATTGATAAAAAAGACTTAGGGGTTTATGATTCAGTCAGACATGATTTCCATCCAGTGTAAGTAGGTAGCTGCGATGGCACATGGTGTCTTGACTGTGATATATTAGGACCTTCATAAGTAGGGAAAAGGATGTCATTATCCCTTTGTAATTGATGTGCTGCTGCTGATTCATCATAAAACTCTTAAGCAAACAACCAAACAAATCACCTTTGTAAAAGGTGATGGTGAGCCTGCATTTAGAATATTGTGTTGAGGTCAGGAGGCCGCATTTGAAGAAAGATACAGAACTAGAAAGGATTCAGAGGAGGATAACCAGATTAGTGAGGAATACTAATTGATGTCCATATGGAGAACAGCTTAAAAAATGCCAACTGCAAGGCTTGGTAACTAGATATCTCTGGGGAAGGAATCTGATAGAGGCCCTGAAGAGAATTGGTAAAATGAATTGGGGGGGATAGATTTTTCCCTGCCAAAAGAGAAAAATCAGGGAACTCAAATACAAAATTTTGAGAAGTAAACAGGAAGCTCTATCTTTGTGAAGTTTACTTTTGGGCATAACGTTGTAGACCATTGGAATGAATTACCTGCAACAGTGGTCAAGGTTAATAGTTTGGTAAAGTTCAAAATGGGGTCAGATAGGCATTTTTGAGTGAAAGGGAAAGTGTGAATGATAGATTTATTTTATTTATTTATTTTTGGCAGATTCAGAAAAAGTTTGCTTCTTTGCATCATTTAAACATTATACAGTAATAAATTATTGAATAGTACACTCAATCTTCTTGAACAATTCACCAGAAATCCTGACTTATGGAATCTTAATGCGAAATGTCATCTTAACGTCAAGAACAAGATTTTATATTCTTGAAATGTTGGGAGTTATTTTATATTCTTCACATGTTTATTATCTGAGACTTAGTATAATTGTGATATTTCCATAAAATTGTTATCACTTGCATACCATTGTGATCTGTTTAAGCATTGAAATGTCATCTTAACGTCAAGAACAAGATTTTATATTCTTGAAATGTTGGGAGTTATTTTATATTCTTCACATGTTTATTATCTGAGACTTAGTATAATTGTGATATTTCCATAAAATTGTTATCACTTGCATACCATTGTGATCTGTTTAAGCATTGATAATTTTAGACTTTTCATCAAGTGTATTCTTTGCTGATCCTGCTTGAGGCCATGTGAAAATCCCTTTATTCGGACGTATTCAGTACAAGTCTTGTATCTTCATTCTTTTGAAACAATTTCCATGTAACTTTCAGTGCCCATAATCACTTTAATATTTTTGCTTCTTAGTTTTATCGACACCTCTGCTGTATTTTTGCTTTACTTGTAAACTCCCTCTTATATATTATGAAAAGACTCCTTGTTGACTCATTTTAGAGAAGCAGTGTACTCACAATTGATGATACCAAGCAAATTCACACAAACATTCTTAAAAGAGAGGTGGCATTAGTTCAACTAAAAATTATTCAACATTAAGTTAATTTGATATTGATGAAAAAACTCCGGTGGAGGAAAGCATCACATTTTAGAGTAAAAAGCACAAATAGCTGATGGTGTAAATAAATCCATTTATACTGAAAATAGCAATAAACTCTTATCTGTAATAATGGAGGCAACTGCAGACACAGTTGCCTCCATTATTACAGATATTACAGAATATTAGAAATCTGTAAAATCTATCACATACACAAAGGGATTTCTAAAAGTGATCTTAGCAAACTTAGGTCCTTAAGTGTGATTTCTGTTTTGTAAAAAAATTACGAACTCACAACATGATTTTGTCAGTGGAAAATCTTCTGTGACCAGTCTGGTAACAAATTATGAGGAAGTCTTGAAGGGACTGGATTCAGTGAATGACAGATATAATTACTGAGATTTAAAAAAAATGATTAACGTGTTCCCATATCAATGCCTTTTGAATAAATTGGAAAAATATGTAACCAAGTTAAGTTGTTAGGATTGCTAAAGGGATGGCAATAGATCAGAAGAGATTATAAATGGGCAGTGCTCTGAGTGTAACAAGTGTGGTTTTACAGGGTTCTGTGCAATGGGAATATTATGAATGATAGAAAAATTTTTCCTTTTTTTCTGCATCGGCAAAAAAAGAAAAAAAAAAAGTTTACTTCCCTGCATAAATCAGCCATTATAATACAAATACTTTCTGCTATCTGGTCATTGAGTTCTCAGTTGAAGCTTGGGCTTGAGTTCAGTTTAGAGAAGAATACTGTTATCCATGATTCTACCTAAGTTGTTAATATCTTTTTAAATTGTATAGTGTTATCAAAAAAGGGTGAACTGCTATATATACATTTGAAAATCAGAGAAATTGTCAAGAAACTGCTTTGAAGCTTGTTGCATCTAATCAGGCAGGTGACGAGAAGCAAATGCTTGTCAAACCATGAAATACTGCAGTTTGCCTAAGTGAACGCTGAATAACTAAAACAGTTATGTTTTTAAATGGAAGTAAAACTTCCATTTAAAAACATAACTGTTATTCTTACATTTAATCCCTATGTAATTGCAGGGTATTTACATGCAGTAGTTGAAATCTAATGAATATATCTGTGTTAGAATAATAAACACCCAAGCTTTATTTGTTTAATCACGTCAAATTCACCAATGCCAGTGCATACATAAAAAAAAATATAGTCATTTAAAACTGTCGCATATTTTTGCATTTATTATACTTTATGGCCACTCTGTATTGCTCTAGGATTATGTAGTTCTGTTACTGAAATACAGTAGGGCTGTCCGATTTCAAACCACAAGGTGAGTCACATTGTCCCTTTTAATGAAGTTATCTCTGAGGCCTATGCAGATGATCTGGTCCTGGCCATGTCTGCAGACAGCAGAGTGCAGCTAGAAAATTCTGCGAACCAGGCTCTCTTGATATTACAAAACTGGGCAAGGGATCATAATCTTCAAATCTCTTTAATGAAGACTAATTCCATCTTACTGAAAGGGTCCCTCAGAAGACATCCACAAATTAAGATAAACGAGACCACAATACGTTTCACTACTGAATTGAAATATCTGGGAATAATCCTGGACTCAGGACTTACATTCCTCCCACATTTGAAACACTTGCAGACAAAATTAAGGAACTACACTGCCATGGTCACCAGATTTACGCGACGGGATCGGGGCCTCAACCACTGCACTCTCTCGCTGTTCTACAAAGCAATATTTCTACTGGCGATTACATACGCTGCAGGGATATGGTATCCGGGAGCAAAAATAGTAATAAACAGAAGGAAGCTTGAAACTATTCAAAGATTTATCCTCCTTACTATTACCAGGGCCTGCTGTACTGTCAGTACGCATGCCCTTCAGGTGCTGGCAGGCGCCTTTCCTTTGGACCTGGAGGTGATACGTTGCGGGCTCCTCTACCAACTATCAAAAGGCCCAACGGTGACGTTCATGGACTACACCATTGATCCCACTAACAACTTGAATGCTGAAAAAGAAGCACCTTAACCTCCATTTACAACAGACATGGCAAGATAGATGGGCTAATTCTACTAAAGGAGATATCACTAGGAAATTTATTCCACATATCAACAAGGTATATCCCAAGTCTCCTTCATGGTTCTCCCCCGGCCTGTACGCAACTTTCTTGCTAACAGGTCATGGATCCATCAGAGCCAAACTCTCAAATCTTGGAATTATTGATGATCCCCTCTGCCACTGTGGAGAGCTGGAGAGTTGGACTCACCTAATGTATGACTGCCCTTTGTATGAGGACCTTTGCTGCATTCTGATTACCAGAATTAACTTCAGTCCAAAATTCCAGGAGCATTACTTGTTGGACAGCAACAGAGAGGGAGAGAGAGAGAGTACAAGGCCTTCTCGCAATACTGCCAGGAGCTCTTCACAAGAAGAAGATCCCTACCGCTGGAATGAATATACACCTGATCAGCTCATCTTGCCCAAATTCAAGCTGGGCTGTCAACGACTACCATCGCTAATGGGATGGGACCTCTGTCCCATAGATGACAACACTGCTTTGGATCTTCTTGATTTAGACTCTTCACAAACTATGATATTATGCAGTGACCAAATGGACAGAAGCCCTGAAGCTGCTGCCATTAAGCTTTCCTTGCTGCGCTCCCTTGCGTGGTTCTTTTCCTCCACCACCGAGGTGGGGGGGTTTTACCCTGGTCGCCTGCCACCTTGCCACCCCTCTTTTCCTCTGGTGGGGCATGGGCCTGCTCCACTGTTTCTGGGGGTCATCTTCCCTATGGACCCCTTATCTCTGTCTTTTCCCCCCAATATTCAGTGTCCCTCCCCCTTCTCTAACTTATAACCAGTGTCTGAATCATTTCTAAATTGCCTGAGCCCTACACCCAAAAACTTAAAAACATCAATTGCATAATTCTTTTGGCTGACCCCTATTTGTAGTGTTTTTTTTTTTTTTTTTAGGTCCTAGCCACTGAAGCCTTAGGAAATTAGGTGGCAGGACCTGCCAGAGTAAATAACTACATTAGTGTACCTGGTCTACATCCTCAGGGCAGAGTGTGGAAACGTTGGAACCCTTTAGGGGCCCAGCGGCTAAATGACCAGAGGAACAACGGTACACTACACTATACACATACACAAAATCCATACACTTTAAACCTCTGGCTTTGACAGTGTTCTGTTTCACACCCACAATGTATACTATGCAGAGATGGGGGGAACCCCTGGTGCCGTTTGACACTGAACACACTCTACACTCTGTCCCTTTGGTACCTACCTACTCATGGGCTTCATTTTAAAAAATACGTGCCTTCCAGTGTACCAATACAAATATCCAATGTCAGTGCAAAAATTCAGGATTCTGTTTAAACTGAGAGCTCAACTGAATTGCTCAGCTCTTTCTCTCAATGGTATCAGAAATTTTTGCAATTACAAGTATTTACTAGACAATTTGGTTATGGTCAGTCTTTAGTTTAAGCTGTACACCTAAAAGTTGAAAATGTACAGAGTTGTCCTCATTCTTAAATGTCACAATCTTTAGAAAATAGTGAATTTTTAGTCTATCTCTGTGTGTTCACCATTCCTGACAGTTTCGTATAAGATTCTGTTAGAATGGTTATGAACTTGTATTTTTTGCCTTAGGCTAACATTGATTCATTATAGGTTATCTTTCAAATCTACTGAAATTTGCCTTGTAACCTTCATGTCAGTCATCTTTCATATATGTCATGTAAACATAAATTGGCAATATGATGCAAGGAAGCAAGCCTTATATAGCACTAAACAAAAAAAAAAAAAAAAAAAAACGCTTGTCCATAGTTTCAATAATTTGTCCAAAACATCCTTAAATTAAATGCAACTACTTAGGGACGCTTCCTTAGCCAGGTGGGCAGGAGCAGCAGTGCATAGCACATGCTTCTTGATTAGATCGGGGTTCGTGCCCATGACCACCGCATATCCCCGGAGCAATATGGCCTTAGTTGCTAATGCTCCTAAAAACCAAATAACAACAACTACTACCTACCTCCAAAAGACTAGGTGGAACTTTATTCCAACACTTTTTGGCTGAATGCAAATTTTTGCACATCTGCTGTGCAGCCATCTTATTATTATTATTATAATTTGCCATATGGCACGAGGAAGCCTGAGGCTTTTGCTGCGCCAGCCAAAAAAAAAAAAAAAAAATTCTGAGTTACCCGCAGAAAAGAGAGAGAGAGAGAGAGATAAGGAAATCACCAAGAAAAAAATAAGAATGATGATATCCTGCTCAGGACCCTGGGTGTGCCTAGTCCATACTCACCAGATGTGAGCCCCTGTGATGATACCAATTTATTTCCCCTTATGTGTTTCAACTCAGAAAAAGTGAAGATGCCATCAACATTTAGTTTTAGTCCTTTTAAAGCCATACACTCCAATAAAGTCACCCGATGCCTAGTATCTAGAGACTGAAATTGGAAGAATCCCAGTCTTCTTGGGTCCCCTAATCTTGTTGCTTGTATCTACACCATGTCCAACTGATCTGTGTCTTCCAAAAATGTTGTTTCCAAGCTAGTATGCATTATTCCAGATGTGACCTGGCCATTGTCTTATACAATGGAATAGTCACTTGTTTGTCCCTGCTTACTCTACACAGAGCATTTCTTGTTGGACTATACAATTACCCCTACATCTTTTTTCATACCCTGCTATTTGCAGATTAAAGGCATAACTACTAACAAGGGTAAAGGAAAAGGCTTTTGTTTGTTTTCATAAGGGTGCTTACAGAGGTCTCAGAAAATTATTAAATCGTTTGCAGTAGGACAAGCAGATGATGTTACCAACAGCAAATTCTAAATGGGAAGTATTCAGGGAAGTAATCAAAGAAGATGCCCAACAAAGAAATGCTGTTTAAGGCTTAGACCTAAATGGATATCAGATGAACTATTGAGACATGTGGCAGAGAATAAAAGTGCATGGGATGCGTATAAATTAGCAGGTGATACAGAAACCTATGATAGATATAAATTAGTCTGTAATCAAGTTACAAAGGAGGTTAGGCAAACTAAGGCAGATTATGAGAAGTCTCTAGAAAGAATGCAATGAAAAACAGCAGAGACTTCCATTCTTATATTAACAATAGAAGGAAGGGGCTGAATCGCATTGGGCTACTTGATGTCAGTGGGTTAACTGTTGATGACCCTGCTCAGATTGTGGACAAATTGATTAGGTATTTTGTATTTACATTTACACGTGAGGAATTCTTTAGGGAAGAGGGATGGCAGAAGTTTATCGAACTCTAACGAGGAGCTAAATGATTTTGTGATAACTGAAAGGAAAGTGGAGGTGGAATTATTTAGGATGGACATAAAAAATGCACCTGGGGCAAATGCAATCTATCCAATTATATTAAGGGAGGCAGCAAATGAGGTAAGCAAACCCTTAGCCATAATTATGAGAGCATCCTTGGATTCATGGGAGGTCACTATGGACTGGAGAAGTGCAAATATATCCCCTATTCATAAAGGGGGGGGGGATCAAACGGTGACATGAGTAATCATAGACCTGTTAGCTTAATGTCTGCTCCAGGAAAAATAGTGGAATCAGTGGTTAAAGAAGTAATGCAGAACCATTTGGACAGGCATAGATTTGTTAAAAATCTTTTCCAAACATTTCCCTTTAGGGTACTATGAAGCACTGATCAAGGAACTGGATGCAAAAAATAATTTTAACATCATATACTTTCATGATTTCGGGAAGGCTTTTGATACTGTTGCACATAAAAGGCTGCTGTACAAACTGGAAAATTGTGGCATTAAGGGCAAGTTACTGCTATGGATAAAGGGATGGTTAACTGGAAGAAGACAGAGGATGGTTATCAGTGGGTATTGCGCTTTGTGGACTAACATTATTAGTTGAGTTCCACAGGGTTCAGTGCTGGGTCCATTGTTCAGTATTTATCAGTGATATTGATGATGGTATATCTGGGTTAATGTCTAAGTTTGTAGATGATACAAAGGTTTGGCAGGATCGTTAATGGCACCCATCAGGATAAGCTACTGCAACAAGATCTAAGAAAATTTGTTCGATGGGCTGAGAAATGGCAGTTGAAGTTTAACATCGACAAATGTAAGATGCTGCACATGGGCAGCAGTAATCTCAGAGTAACTTAACAACTATGTGGTATTCTACACTCTTTAGTGGTAGTGGAGAATGAAAATGACCTGGGGGTAATTGTGCAGTCAGACATGAAATTCTCTGAGCAGTGCAGACATGCTTCCAGGACAGTTCATGGAGTTTTGTCAATGATATACATAAACCCTCCTAACAGGGATAAGGAGGTGGTTATCCCTTTGTATAAGGCTGCATCTTGAGTGTTGTATATAGGTTTAGAGGCCTCACTTTAGGAAGGATGTTGATCTGCTGGAACGGATGTAGAGAAGGGCAACAAGATTGGTAAAGTGAACAAAAGGGTGCTCTTACCCAGAAAGGCTTCTGTTCTGCAAATTTCACACCATTGGGGAGATCTGATTGAGGCATTTAAAGCCTTGAATAGATTGAGTAAGCTGAGTATTAATAATATTCTTACACTTGCTGAGACTATACAAATGAAGGGGCAAAAATTCAAGCTGAGGGAGGATGGTTACAGGAGATGGATGTGCGGAAGTTTGCCTTCATCCAGTGGGTTGTCGATTGTTGGAACAGGCTTCCATCTGTTGTTGTGGAAATGGTCAGGTTGAATACATTCAAGGGAGAACTAGACAAATTCTTGGAGGATACGGATGGGTGAGCTGTTTTTTTTTTTGGTCCCTAGGAAGTAACTATAGTTGGTGACTTGATTGACAGGTAGAATAGGACCAGGTATATCTGCCAGGGGGTAAAGTTGATGGTGTAGAAATTCAAGGGTTATGTTTGAAATTGAAAGTGTCTGTAATCCTGCCCAGACAGATTATGATTGAGTACGTGAAGAGAGTCTTGTTGTATGCTGTAGTCACAGCATGGATTTGTTAAGGGACAGTCTTGCCCTACCAGTCTGATTGGATATCTGAAGGAATGATGTAAAAAGTAATTTTCACATATATTTAGATTTTGTAAAAGCTTTTGATACTGTTTGTACATTGGAGCGGTATGGCATTAAGGGAAATTATTGCTGTGGATAAAGGGAATGCTTGAGTGGGAGAAGGCACAGTGGTTATCACTGGGCACTGCTCTTAGACAAATGTTATTAGTGCAGTCCCCCAGGGTTCAATGCTGGATACAATGATGTTTACAATATTTATTTATTAATGATATTGATGATGACATATCAGGCCTAATGTCTAGTGACATGGTGCATTAACTCTGGTCATTTTTGAACCATTAAAATAACCTAACCAACTTATTGTTTAACTTTTCAGATACGAAGTTTGGCATGGTGGCTAATGACAGTAGTCAGGGTATGCTACGGGAACAAGACCTAGCTGAATTATGCAGATAGGCTGAGAAGTGGAAATTGAAGTTTAACATTGACAAATACAAGTTACTTCATAAGGGTAACAGTAATCCCAAATTAATATAACTCAGGTACCTGTGAGGATAGTATATTATAGTGCAAGGTTATGTTGTTATTTGGTTTTTAGGAGCATTAGCAACTAAGGCCATATTGCTCCGGCAATATATGGTTGTCATTCCCCGACCTTTCCACATTTGGTGGTGACAGGGTCGAACCCCGGTCTAATCAAGAAGCATGTGCTACGCACTGCTGCTCTTTCCCACCTGGCTACGGAGGCGCCCTGTACACTGCAAGGACAGAATTCATGGGATACCTGGTTCCTGGACAACGTGACGTCGTGAGTCACCCCTCTCTAGTTTACGAACCCACCTCTTGGCAGCACATAGGTACAATGCATTCACATAAGCAGTAATTTGATGTCAGTATGGATAAACGTCATGAGTTAACCAACTTTGAAAGAGGGATGATGGTGGGTGCCTGACATATGGACCATTCTCGCGAGGTGGTACAGAAATTGCACTATTCCCATTCAACAGTATCAAGAGTGTATCAGGAATACCTCATTTCTGGAATAACATCTCATCATCATGGACAGTGCTGTGGGTGGAGAAAGGTAGTGGATGAACATGGTTGTCGACGCCTGTCTTGCATTGTTTCAGCCAACTGGAGAGTGACAGTGGCACAAATCACTGCCAACTTCAGTGAGGGAGGTGCCAGAAATGTCTCCACCAAGACCATCAGGCAATCATTAGCTGCAGTAGGTTATGAGAGTCGCCGACCTACGAGAGTCCCATTGCTAACACCACGACACAAGACTCTACGCCTCAACTAGGCGAAAGAACATCGGCACTGGACCACCTTGAATGATTGGAGACAGGTCTCCTGGTCCGATGAGTCCCATTTCCAGTTATTTTGAATGGACCGGAGGGTGCATATCTGGCAGAAACCACACAAAGCTATGCACCTGCCATCTCAACAAATACTGTTCATGCATTATGGTTGGTAATGCTCTGGGGCTGCTACAGGTTGGGACCTCTGGTGCGTCTAGGCTCATCTCTAAATGGTCTAGGTTACATGTCCATCCTTGCAGACCATCTTCATCCCTTCTTGGTCATGCACCCACAGGCAATGGACTCTTCTAGCATGACTGTGTGCCTCCCCACAGAGCTGTGGTTACTAGAACGTGGTTCGAAGAGCATTCCACAGATTTTATCACCATGGAATGGCTTCCCCGTTTACCAGACATGAACCCTGTAGTGCATCTTTGGGGTGTTGTGGATAGGTCCGTTTGAGCTTTGGATCCTCCACCCAGGAATGCGATGGGATTATGGACAGCGGTGCAACGCCTTTGGAAATACCCGTGGAACACTTCCGTGAACTAGTGGACTCAATGCCTCGCCATGTGACTGCCCTTATCCAGGCAAAAGGTGGGCCTACCCATTACTAGGCAGGTATCCCACGAATTCTGTCCACTCAGTGTATAGTATAGTATGTCTGATGAATGGTGGCACCTGGAATGCCAGTTCAACACTGCCCTGTTTTGCTGTAGTGATAGAGTACATGCATGTAAGTAGAAAAACAAAAGTGAACATAAGAGTAACCATTTCAGGTTAAATTAGGAATTCAATTTGCAGGAAATTTTGTTTAGAGTTAGATTTCTTTAAAAATAGAACTATTTGGAGATAGATAACCTGAAATAGTTAACCACTCAACTATTTGCAAGAAAAGGAATTATACAAAAAACTATACAACTTTAACAAATAGTTATACAAACTGTTTGCAACAAAAGAAATTATACAGAATTATACATATGAAAAATATACAAAATTTTACAGAAACAAAATATACAAAATTTTACAGAAACAAAATATACAAAATTTTACAGAAACAAAATATACAAATAATTATACAAAAGAAATTATTGCATATTCAAAGGGGAAAAAAAGGGAATTAGCCATTAAAGTTAATAAATGTCCATCCAGCAATTAATGTCCAGTCAGTTCAAGACTTTAACAGGTGTTCAACACAATAAATTTTATAAGATAATGACATAAATTATGTTACTTTATGAGATTTTATAACATTCAAGTTGTGATTAGAATCAAATAAATATTGAAGATGGTAAAGAGCATACTTTACCATAAAATCTAAAGAAAACGAAGGTGTTATTTAAATATAAACATATTTTTAATATAAATACATATAAATACAATTTAAATATAAATAGAAACTCAATTATACAACGTACTTGTTTATATGAAGCACATACCATTCCCCTGTGAAAGGAAATTTACTTTTCTATGTAAATATATCCGTTTTTTACAAAATTTGGTTAATTTGTATTACAAAGTTCGTTTTTCACCCCTGAGAAATAAATATTGTTATTTTGTATGTTTAATACAAATCTTGGCACAGCTGTCAGATTATTGCCTCTGGCCATCCGATTACCTTCCCAAAACAAAACCAGTTTATGGTAGCTACAGTGTCAAGGGCACTCTGAATAACATCTTTCTGAAGGATGAGTTGTTAAATTAACAAAAGAATGAAAACAGTTTTTCCAAGTTGTTTACGTACGGTCTCTCTCTCTCTCTCTCCACGGGATCAAGGTCAGTTGCAATTGTTAATCCAGTTCAAAGAGTCTTTTGCTACAGTATACGATAAACAATTTTTTGTGCCATTTTATCTGAGCTGATGTCTTTTTCAGAATTAAGTCTTTAAATAAATTTAAAATTTGTTCATATTAAATCTTATCTAGCAGTGTTATGGCGACAAAACATAAATGGACGAAATTAAACTGAAATTTATACAAGACTGATAGGATGGAATGAAGCAAAACAGATATTGCAAAGGAATATGACATACCTTTACCTAATTTATCTGCAATACTGAAAAACCGAAAAAGACTTGAAGAAGTGTATGACACTGGAGCAGCGATAAAAAAGAGGAAACTCTTTTTCAAGCTTCTCATGTTTTGTGGTGCAAAACATGAGGAGCTTGAAATAAAACTTTTCCGAGTGGTATGAATAAATGCGGGCATCAATTTGCCAATATCGGGTCTGATTTTGCAAGAAAAGGCAAATTATGTAGCTCAGCAACATGGAATTAGCGACTTGAAATGCAGCAGTGGTTGGTTCCAAAGATTTAACGACAGGAATAACTTGGTTTTGTAAAATGTTTGCAGTGAGTCTGGATTAGTTGACAAAGAAAAGGTTGGAAACTCATTGTTCTGTGCGGTCCATTCTTGAAAAATATGAGGCAAAGGATATTTTTAATCTTAATCTTGATGAGACAGGTTTATTTTATAATTTGCTGCCAAACAAAACATTTGCTGTTCGAGGAGAGGCTTGTCATGGTGGAAAATTTAGTAAACAAAGACTCGGTGTTCTGTTATGCTGTAATTCAGATGGCAGTACAAAACTATGTCCACTTTTGACTGGTAAGTTTTCCAAGCCAAGATGTTTTAAAGCAGTTAACCAACTTCCCTGTGATTATGAGGCCAATAGAAGTGCTTGGTTTACAGTCAGAATTTTTCAGTCTTAGTTATTAAGAGTATATAGAAGAATGACTTCAGAAAAAGGGAACATTTTGATGATTCTAGATAGTTGTGCAGCACATTCTGCAGAGACACTTCAGTTGACAAATTACGGCTGTTGTTTTTATCCCCAATACCACTAGTTTTATGCAACCACTGGATCAAGGCATTATTTCTAACCTCAAGAGAGTATACAGAGCCTGCCCGATAAGGCACATATTATTGCAATAAAGATTTCTAGAAGCAGGGAACAATTTGCAGCCAAATAGGAACGTCTTGGATGCTATCCAAGCAATACTGCTCCAAGCCATAATCCTGTTATTGCTTGGGACAGTATTGCATCAAGTGTAATAATTAGCTGCTTCAGAAAGAGTGGCTTTGGAGAGAATATCATTGAAAAACATGGTCCAGCAGATGAATGTGATAGCAACATTGAGGAATGGAGGAATTTGAAGGATTTCGGATTTTGTTGGTGAATTTGAAAAGTTTGTGAAGGTGGATTTTGAAGTTGCTCCCACTGCAATGCCAGAAGAGCTGCTGCCAAACAAAACGATGATGTTTTTGTTACCAGTGACAGTAAAAGTGAAGAAGTACACACTGCCATCTAAAAAAGATGCCCAAAATGCTTTGAGCATAACAGAGAGTATGTTGGCTGCAGTAATGTTGATAAAGAAACAACTATTGCATTTGATAATGTTTGTGCTGTAGTTAAAAATGCATATAGGACAAAAACTGTGCAAACAACATTTGATTATTTCTTTAAATTAGATTAATTAAAAAGTTAATGGTTTGCATGTCTCCTTTTATATTAAGATTGTAATTCTTTCACTGTGATATTAAAATATTGTACATATCAAAATATATACTTTACAATATTTTCATTTCTGTTAATTTCTTTTTTTCTTCATTTATCTTACAAATAAAATAAAATCTTCAAAAAACGTGTTATTCACATTACTGTATTGTTAGACAAGCCTTTTGTTTTTGTTATATATTTTTTATTATTATTTTTAGATATATAGTATGTACAAAAAAAAAAAAAAAAAAAAAAGCACAATGAAATTTTGACACTATTGGGTGATCTTGTTACTACAAACTTCATTATTTCAAAACGGGAAAATTTAGGTCCCTTGAACTTTGTATTAACAAGATTCAACTGTACAAAGGGTACTAGGAAAGTTTTGCAATACAGCTTTGTTTATTTAATTTTTTCAAAGTAATTTCCTCTACATTCAATACACCTCTCCATCCTCCGAAACCAATCTTTAAACCAGTTCTGCCAAGTTTCACTAGGGAGTAAAGCACACTCGTTGTCCCAAGCCCGTAGAAGGTCCTCATCACTGGAAAACAGCCTCCCTTTTAGCTTCATTTTCACATGCGGGAACAGTGCAAAATCGCAGGGAGCAAGGTCTGGACTGTAGGGAGGGTGCTCGAGAAGTTTCAGTCCTGTCGTGGTCAAATATTCGGTGCAGGCTTTGGCGCAGTGAGCGGAGCATTATCGTGATGGAGGTACCAGGTGTCCATTCTTGACTTTGGCCGCAGGTTCTTCATAGATCCAATGACTTTAGGCAGGCATTGTTCAGTATACCACTTAGCTGTGACTGTCTTCTGCGTGTCCAAAACGACATGTTCCACAATTCCACTCGATTTGAAAAATACAGCTATCATTTTCTTCTTTACAGATCGGGATTTTCCGACAATTACGGGTGTGTCGTCATCATCAAAGATCCAAACTTTGTTTTGAGCCTTGGTCGGCAGATCGTAATAGTACAGCCAAGTCTCGTCACCTGTCACGATGTTGTTCACATACCGAGATTGTCCCTTATCAAACTTTTTTAACATCTCCCGGCACCAAGTCACACGTCGTGTCATCTGCTCTTCAGTCAGTTGATGCGGCACTCAGAGAGAACAAAGTTTCTTCACGTGCAAATGATCTTGCAGAATCGAACGAATTGCTGGTGCATTTAGGCCTAAAGTATCCTCTATCTGTTGGTAGGTCACTCGCCTGTTTTCGTCAAGCATTTTCCTCACAGCAGTAACGTTTTCCTCCGTAACTGATGTTCGTGGCCTTCCCGGCCTCTCAGAATCCTCCAGAGTGAAATTTCCCCTTTGGAATTCTCTATACCACCTGAATATCGTTGTACGATGTGGACAATCATCATCTAGTGCAAGAGTCATTTCTTCTAAGCACTGGTCTATGGTTAAACCACGCACGAAATTATACCGCAAAACTGTCCTTATCTCATTTCGTGACCACGATGCCATCGCAAGCACTTTACACTCTCACTACTAATGAATAACTGATCCCATCGACTTGGCGCGGCGGCTACTATGCACGTATGAACATGTCTCAACATGCAGCAACAAGCAGCTTCCTGTGATTCATTGTTGCGTCATATTGCAAAACTTTCCTAGTACCCTTTGTATTTACAAAATATGAACATATTTGCAGAATGTCAAATTTCACAGTAAAAAAACATATGGAGCAGTTGAGTTGAATGTTGCAGTTTATACAGTTTGTGCTACCAGGCTGATAGCAACAAGTAAGTTCTTGGATACATTCCTTAAAATTAAGAATTTAAAAAATTTAGGGGAGAAGCTTGATGAGATTCTGAAAGAATTGGGGAATTATTAATGAATTTAAGAAAGTTGAGTATAGGTGTTGTTTGATAAATACAAAATAGGTTTATAATTCAGATAATAACTGTTTTCTTTTAAGAAAGACACAGTGAGAAATTTTAAAGGACTGAAAGAAAGTAGGAGAGGAAATGAAGAAAGATTTCTGATCTGGAGTAACAGGACCAGTGATAGACAGTAATTGGGAACAAACTTTATTGTAAATAGGGCAAAAGAAAAGAAAATGGGCACAATCTTCAACAGAAATGCAGAGACAAAGTTTGGAGTTGGAAAGATGGAAATAGGCAAGTTTAAAATTTATGGAACTGTTTCCTGTTAAAAGAAAGCTAGAAAACGTGCTGGGAGAAAACCATTTATGAGTGGTTTTATTAACAAACGTAACTTCTGGAATAAATAATTTTGTGATTAAACCTTTTTGGGAATCAGACAGCAAAGTTTCCAACAGTCACAAAGAATTTTGAAAATTCATTGTTTTTCTTGTTTAGGACTGGAGGATACATTGATTTGAATTCCATTGAATTCTACAGGAAGTCCTTTACAAATGAAGTAAGAAAGTCCAAAGTAAATTGAATATAAGTCTAAAGGTAGTGAACCAGATAGAACTTTTAGGGCAGCGGTACAGACAGTTCTGCATGCCCTAACTAGTACCACTGAGGGTAGTGGAGAATGAAAAAGATCTGAAGGGGCAATTGTGCACTTTTCTGATATGAAATTTTCTAAGCAGTGCAAACAGGTGGTGGTACAGCCCATGAGATTTTGTCAGTGATATACAGGAATTTTGCCAGTAGGGATAAAGAGGTGGTTATCCTTTTGTATGAGGCAATTGCCAAGACACATATTGAGTACTGCATACAGGTCTGGAGGTGATGAAACCTCATCTGTTGAAGGATGTGAATCTGTTGGAGTGGGTACAGAGAAGAGCAACAAGATTAGTGAGATGAAAGGGTACTCTTGCCAGGAAAGACTTCAGTTCTGCAAATTGCATCATATGGAAACTAGATGGAAACTAAACTAGGCTAGAAGGACTAGACTAGAAGGAAACTAGACTGAAACTAGAAACTATTAGTGGAGTCCCTCAGAGTTCAGTGTTGGGTCTATTGTTGTTTTCTGTATTTATAAATGATATTGATGATGGTATATCAAACTTAATGTCCAAGTTTGCAGACGATACAAAGGTTGGCAGGGTTGTTAAGGACACTACTGACAGTATGCTGCTGCAACAGGATCTGGAAAGGTTGAGCAGATGGGCTGAGAGGTGGCAAATGAAGTTTAACGTTGACAAATGTAAAGTACTACATATGGGAAACAGTAACCCCAGAGCAATGTATCAACTCTGTGGAACTACACTGACAGTGGTAGAGAATGAAAAGGACCTGGGGGTAATTGTGCAGGCAGACATGAAGTTTTCTGAGTAGTGCAGACAGGCTGCAAGAGTAGCTCATGGTGTCTTGTCAATGAGATACAGGAATTTTTCTAGCAAGGATAAGGAGGTGATTATTCCCTTGTATAAGGCAATAGTCAGGCCACACATTGAGTACTGTATACAGGTCTGGAGGCCTCATTTCAAGAAGGATGTAGAGCTGCTGGAACAAGTACAGAGAAGGGCAAAAAGATTAGTGAATGGAACAAAGGGTTGCTCTCACGAAGAAAGGCTTAAGTTTTGCAAATTACAGTGTCTGGAGACTAGGCACCGGTGAGGTGATCTGTGAGGTGTATAAAGTCTTGAATGTTTGAGAATGCTCAATGCTCAGAATAATCACCTGGGAGGGCATAAATTCAAATTGAGGAAAGACAGATGTAGGATAGACGTGTGGAAATTTGCCTTTAGCCAGCAGGTAGTTGGTTGGTGGAACAGATTTCCATCCCTTGTTGTGGAAGTTGATGGCCTAAATAAATTTAAGGCTGAGCTGGACAGATATTTTGAACAAACGGAGTTGTGAAATGGAAGTGGGGTTTTTTTTTTTTTTTTTTTTTTTTTGGGTGATGCTCCATAAGCTTGCTTTCTTGCATCATATGCCTCTACTAATGTTAATGCTAGACACCTGTGAGGAGATCTGATTGAGTTGTTTAAAGCTCTGAATTCTGATGGAATCTTTCTTTTTCTCAGACTGTGCACATGAGGGGGGGCATAAATTCAAATTGAGGAAGTCTGGTTGCATGACAGATGGGTGGAAATTTTCTTTCAGCCAGAGGTAGATGATTATTGGAACAGAGAATGAATCAAACTGTTAGAGGTGATAGACAGATGATATGGGATGTGTCCCCCCCCATTTGATACTGTATAAATTTGGTTTCTTGCATCATTTGCTACTACTAATACTGATTCTCTGAGTTTTGGTACTACCCAGTGGTGTGCTATTCTGGAATTACTGCTACCCAGATGCAGTACCTTACATTTTATTACCATTAACTGCTTAATTTATTTAGGTCCCTTTTAAAGTAAGATGCCCTAATTACTGTCATTAACCATTGTTTCCACCTTTATATCATCAGCAAACTTTGACATCAAACTTGAAATACCTACATCAATGTCATTAATGAACATTAAAAGCAGTGAGGAGCACAACACCAACCCTTGTGGAACTCTACTCATAACATTGGTCTATGAAGAGCAGTGACTATTTATAACTACCCTTTGTCTCCTACCACTTCGCCGCCGACCGGGCTAGCCGAGTGGGTCAAGTACCTGCCCGGCAACCCAAGGTCGTGGGTTCGATTCCCGCCTCGGGCTTGGATCAAAGTACTGCAAAAACCTTGGGAGGTGCAATATGGCCATAGAAGCCGATGCGCCAACAACTACCAAATCAATCAACCTACCACTTCGCCATCCCTTTGTCTATAGTAGTAACTTCCCCCTAATGCCACATTGCTATACTTTATTCAATAGTCATATAAGGGGCATACTTCAAAGGTTTTACTGAAATCTAATAGATGTCAAAATTACCCTTGTCATTCACTTCCTTCATGACAACGTCATAGTAACTAATGAGATTTGTGAATCATAATCTCCCTTGAACAAACCTGTGCTATGATTGCATTATGACTCCACTCTTATCAAGATGATCACCTTGCATTACTTATGTAATGGTTCCATTATTTTCCCTGACCTAGAGATCTGTAGTTTAAACTAAGAGATCTATAGTTTATCCATTTCACCCTTTGACCCACCCATGTGTATAGGAGGTACATTTGCACATCTCCAATCTACAGGTATTTTCCATGAATCTAAGGGTGCTCTCACTATTATGGCCAAAGTAATAGTTATCTCTTTTGCAGTTTCTCTACAACCTCACTATGTTATTATAAAATTGTTTCATTCCGAGTCAGTATTCGATGGACTTCTGCTAACCTCATCTCTAAAGACATTCTTCATGTGTGAATATGTAGATGCAAAATATTTATTCAGTTTACCAGCAATCTGTAAAGGATCATCAGTAGTCACACTATTCATATCCAGTAGACCAGTGGCATTTGTTCCCCTCTTTCTAGTTTAACATATGCAAAGATTTCTCTGTTGCTTTTCTTTACACCCTTAGCCAAGGAATTTTCATAATCTGGCTTAGCTTAATGTCTGTCCCGGGCTGCACTTTTGCAGCCAATTTTATTTTTCAACAATTCTTTTATTTATGTTTTTTTTTTTTTTTTTTTTTTTATTTGGTTTTGAGGAGCAACTAAGGCCATATTGCTCAGGAATATGTGGTGGTCATTCCCTGACCTTTCCGCATCCTCCATATTTGGCGGTGATGGGCTCGAACCCCAGTCTAATCAAGAAGCATGTGTTACACACTGCTGCTCCTTCCCACCTGGCTACGGAGGCACCTTTATTTTTATAAGTGTTGCTAGTTGTGAGAGGAGTTTTTCTAAATTAAAATTGATTCAGAATTACCTAAGATCTACAATGAGTACCTTGCGTTTAAGAAATCTTGCCATATAGAACAGCAACTGAGTGATGAAATAGACTTCAACAATCTCATCGACGATTTTGCTAACAGAAAAGCAAAAAAAAAATAACATTTTAGAATGTTGGAGTTAAAGTTTTACTTTAAAAATAAACATAGTGTTTTAATTTATTTCCCTATAGGTTGTTTTGACTTTTTTTGTAGTATTTTTGATGTGTATTGAGAGGGGAGGCAAACTCAGGAACCGCCCCAGGCGGCCAAAGTCTTAGCTACAGTACTGCCACAACTGTAAACAATTCATTATGATATCCAAAAAAGATCAGAAAGTTGATGAAAAAAATTATTGTGTGAACCTCAAAACAGAAACTGGATTTTTGAAAAAGATTAGAAAAAGATGAAAATCATATTATTCTTATGAAAGAGTATGATCCTAGCTTTTTAACAATTTATGATAGAAAAGCACAACCAGTACAAATTTACAGTGAAAAGAAGTATTATTTTAAAATTAAGCAAAGGAAACGAAGTATATTCTAAAGCAATGGAGAAATCAGTCAACTTCCAACTCTTAAGCTATGTTGAAACTTTTCATTTGATCACCAATGTGTTTTCTTCAGTTTGATTCACAGGTGAAATATTAGCTTATGTTATTCTTTTTTAGACAAATTCAATGGAAAAATTTGAACTCAAGCAATTGTGTTTGACATTTCTAGGCTTTTTGTATTTGACATAAAATTCTTCTAAATGATTTCCTACATTATGACCTGCTGACTGTCTTTTGCAACTGAATATTCAATTTTCTCTCTGAACACTTAGTGCCGATGATGATAGACAATAGTTCTCTCTTCTAACATTTCCTCTAATGCTGGTGGCCCCAGGTTCAGATTTTTCTCCCACTCTCTTGTATATTAATGACCTTCTTCGACTGACTGCAAATCCTATCAATGGTTTTGCTGATGATAGCACACTACATTTCACCTTTCAGTTTGAGAAACCGTGTTCTGCACAGCCTCAGCTTCTTAAATATTCACCACCAGTTCCTTAAATGCTGATCTCCAGGTAATTCTCAAGTGGTCAAAGATAACTTAGTTGATTTCAATCCCTTCAAAACTCATATCTGTCTAATTAATATCTTGCAAAAAAGACTCTTCTGCTCCTATGCTTATCTTCGATGACACTCAATTTCTAGGCAAGATCATATATTTCTGTTAGGGATTACTCTGACTTCTAATCTCTCTTGTGGCATAAGCACATTACAAATATTGCTTCCTCTGCATCTGAAAAACTGGGTTTTCTCTTTTGCTGTTGGTGTTACTTTTCTTCAGTACAGCTGTTCACTTTGTACAAATTACAAATCTGCCCTACCATGAAATATTGTTTCAACATGTGCAGCAGTGCACCCAAAAAATCTCTCTCAGGCTTCTAGATTCCATTCAAATGAATGCAGTTAGTTTAATTGATGACCGATCTCTAACCAGTTCTCTTCAATCTCCGTCTCATAGACATTCTGTTTCTGCTGCTTGCCTTTTTCAATAAATACTTCCATGTGCACTGTTCTTCTGAATTGGCTTCTATAATTCCTGCTCTCTCTTCTAAACATGTTCCACGACAAGTCAACATCCTTTTACTGTCCAACTTCAAATTCACAGAACCAGCTTTTCTTCTTCCTCATTTATTCCTTAAATTTCCATTTTCTGGAACAACCTCCCTCCATAGGTATTTCCTGAGAATTACAATTTACCGGAAATGAAATCTAATGTCAACAAGTATCTTCTATCATCATCTCAACCTTCAACCCGTGCCTGGTACTTAGTACTACAGGTTCTAATAACTCTCATGCTCTGAGTTTCATAAAAGAGGTGGGGGGAGAAAACAGTCTGATTCGAGCTTGATTATGATTTGTGCTACCTTGCCTGAGGGCCATACCTCTGATGCCTTCTTTTTTTTATTATTATTTTTTAATGAATGGTCATGCTTTTTTCCTTCTTGTAATCTCAAAATCGCAAAATTTAAAAAAATAAACCAAAAATAAAATTGAATAGCATGAGAAATTTATTATATCATAACAAAACCTAGTACTGTGTAATATTATATTGTTAACAAAATCTCTTACAACGTGTTCTTTTTTTCTTTTTTAGATTAAAGATCAGAATTTGATACCATGCTCCAATAATAATAATAACAATAATAATAATAACAATAATAATGATGATGACCTAACGCAAGGAGATAAACTCAATCGCATCAAAGCTTTGAGAAGACATCCTCGTTCTCATACAACTGGAGCAGTAGAGTGAGTTATTTTTAGATAAATACAAGTTTAAGAGTAAGTAGCTCATAAAAGGCTATTAAAAAATTATATAAAGCAGTTTTTAGCATACTATCTCCCCTCCAGTAATAGCTCGTATTAAAATTTTGATTCCTACCATTATTACATAACTAAAATTCAAATTCAAGGCTCACAATTTATGTTTATGAAAATAAACCTTTGGTATAATATTGTTGCAACCACCACCACCTCCAATTCTGTAATGCATTATAGCATTTTATTTGATCTGAAATCTGCCCTCCTTGCATTATGTAATTTTAGAATGCCCATTAAATTAGTTTTGGGAAGTTCGTGTAATAGTTTCAAACAAGTGAGTCATAAAGGGGTTAGGATAAATAATGAAAAGTTGTTCTAAAATATTGCTTTATTTATTTATTTATTTTTTTTTTTTTGTGTGTGTGTGTGTGTGTGTGTGTGTGTGTGTGTGTGTGTTAAATGAGAAAAGTTGCTAAAATGTTTTTTAAAATATAATGAAAAAGATATAAGCTATCATTAAAAAAATAAAGGCAAACTTATCCATAAACCAACAATTATGTGTTCTATGTCAAAAAAAAATTAATTTCTTCTTTAATAGTGTGGAACAGTTAAGGGTTCATCATCGTTCTTCCTCTCAACCATTTAAGCCCCTTCCATCAGTTTCTTCCGCCCTCCAGTCAGCGTATATGTCACCTTTAAAAGCTCTCAGAGTTTCTCCAGGAATTCGGAATTTAGGGGTCAATCAAGCTACTGCAGCCACAAATGGTCAGCCGTTAGCTGCATCTTGTATTCGTCGGCAAACTAGGCAGCATAAAGTTTCAGGTTCTCCAGCCAAAAGGTATATATGATGTTTATAACACAATGCATTTTAACTTTGAACAATGCATAAACTTTGAATAAGAAATGGTAAGATACTGCCTCAAACTTTTATTTACACTTGAACTTGAAATAGTACTTTAGTAGAGACCCAGTTAGTCCTAACGCATACTGAAATATATAAAGCAGTGAGGTAACATATTTTTTTGCTGGAATTGCAGAATAAAAGGAAAAAAACAAGATTAATAAAAAGTTTTTAAACAATTATAGCAATTTACTAAATGTATAAAATATTGGTGTGTGCATATATTTCACTTGCTACCTTATGTATTTTCATTAAATGTGTCAGCAATTCAAAGATTCAACCATTAAAAATAAGTCAAGTCACATGGTGCTTGTTTCGAGATGATAGCTGCATGTTTCGTTATTTGAGACAATAACTACATATTTCATTATTTGGAACCTACTAAGCAAGTTTTAACTAGTGAAGATTTGCTCAGGTTTTTTCAAAAGTCATTTATATGGTTAAGATGATATAAGGGGAAGCATTCATTCTGTGGTAAAGAAAAAAGGTTTAATTTGCAGGCAGTTTTTTCTGAAAAGGTTATTCACATTAGACATGTACACAAACACACATTTTTGTTGAAGCATTCTGTAAACTCCTTATTTGAATTTGTATATAACTGAAGAAGCAAGAACAAGGGGAACCAATGTTGACGGCAAGAATCATAGGCTGTGAAATGACATTGACCAACTATGACATTAGGAGTGTTAATTGGAAGCTTCTCTCTTCCTTTTTGCATCAAGTCTGGCTGAGTTGTGAAAGGAGCAAAGTGTTCCAGTGATGTAGTTTATATTTCCAGGACACACACACACACACACACACACACACACACACACACACACACACACACTTGAAAGCTCATTGGGATTACAAGAGCAGGTGTTTTTCATTAATGGTAGTCTTTTCTAGGTTGGGGTGATAAAGCCAACTGCAAGAAATCTAATGATAATGTTGCAGGAGAAACTGTCCCAGGACAAAAGAGTGTATGATAGAAGTTGTAACACTGAGAAGATGGGCTGAACCATCTCATGGTCTGGGTGTTAAGATACTTGCCTGACCCAGAAAAGGTTGAAATTTTGTTTCCAGCAGGATGGATTGTTTGAGGGTTGGGAAACCAGAATTAACTTACATGCACAAGGACCCAGGCAAAAGAAAGAAAGAAAATGAAGATGGCCTTTATAAAAGTTGTTGAAAGCATGCAGTTTTCTTAACACTAAGGCTAAAACATGTGGCTCCATATTTCTGAAGCTCTTCATTGCAGGTTACTTTTTGAAATACTTTTGAAGTTTTTTATTTATTTTAATATAATAACTATAGTTAATATATAGTTTGAATTCCTATAGTCATGTAAGTTAGTTTATTAGCAGTAGAGTAGAGGCATATGATGCAAGATTATTCACATTAGAAATGTATACAAATCCAGACATTTTTGTTGGAGCATTCTGTCAACTCCTTAGTTGAATTTATGCAATTACTGAAGGAGCAAGATCAAGGATAACAGGAAGAATCATAGGCAGTGAAATTACATATATCAAATTTAAAATTGAGAAAGGAGTTCAACAAGGAGACACTATCTCCAGTGTTGTTTACTGCTGCCCATGAAGAAGCTTTCAGAAGATTGAACTGGTCACAGAAAGGAGTCATTGTGAATGGAGAGTACCTAAACCATTTATGATTTGCAGATGACATTGTGATCATAAGCCATGATCCCGAAGAATTAGAGGAAACTCTGAATCAGTTATGCAGAGTTAGTGAGGATATTGGACTAAAGATGAATATGGTTAAAACAAAAGTAATGATGAACAAGTATAACACAGAAAGGGATATAATCATTGAAGGAACAGAAATTGAAATGGTGGATTCATATACTTATCGTGGAGAAGTCATTAGCTGTAATAATGATAAATGGCTGGAAGTCAAGAGAAGAATAAATTTCAGATGGATAACATTCAAGAAATATGTGACTATATTTCTTGAATTTTTTGTCTGAAACATAAAATAATGAACCAATGCATGCCCTCTACCATGACTTATGGAAATGAAACTTAGGAAATCACCAAAAGAATGGAAGAGAAGCTGAAAACTACACAGAGGAGAATATAATGGATTAGGAATCATACTGTTGGATAAGAAGAGAAATACATGGATTAGCAGAAAATTCAAGTAAAGGACATTCTTATCAAAACTAAAGAACTGAAATGGACTTGGGCAGGACACATGGCTGAAAGACATGATGACAGATAGACTGAAAAAATAACAGAATAGTACCCAAAAGGAGCTAAAAGAAAACCTGGAAGACAACAACAACAGAGATAGAAAGATGAAATTCAAGAGTTAGTGAGCAGTAAATGGATGGCCATTGCACAAAACAGAAGGAACTGGAAAGTTTCTTGAGAGGCCTTAGCATTAGCATTTGTTGAGGCATATGATGCAAGAATGCAAGCTTATACAGCATCGGCCAGGAAAAAAAAAAAAAAAACAAAAACTTCCCATTTTACCTATCTGGTCACTCTAAATGTTTGTCTAGTTTAGCCTTAAATTTATTTAAGGTATCAACTTCCGCAACAATAGATGGAAGACTGTTCCAGCAATCAACTACACGCTGACTAAAGGCAAACTTCTATACATCTATTCTAGAACTGTCTTTCCTCAATTTGAATCTATGCCCCCTGAGGTTCTTAATTTGAGCAAGTGGAAGGATCCCATCAACATAGAGCCTGCTCAAACCATTCAAGGCCTTATACACCTCAATCAGATCACCTCGCAGGTGCCTAGTCACCGAATGCTGCAGTATGCAGAACTTAAGCCTTTGTTCCTCTCACCAATCTTGTTGTCCTTCTCTGTACTAGTTATAGCAACTCTACATCCTTCCTAAAATGCAGCTTTCAGACTGGCATGCAGTCTGGTGTGGCCGGACCATTGCCTTATGCACGAGGATAATCACCTCCTTATCCCTGCTAGAAACATTCCTATATATATCATTGGCAAGATTCCACAACCTGCTCTGGCAGTCCATCTGCACTTCTCAGAGAACTTTCTATCTGACTGCACAATTATCCCTAGGTCTTTTACATTCTATACTTCCCTGAGTCTTGCCAATGATATATATATAGGAATGTTTCTAGCAGGGATAAGGAGGTGATTATCCTCGTGCATCCTTCCTAAAATGCGGCTTCCAGACTGGCATGCAGTCTGGTGCAGCCTGACCATTGCCTTATGCATGAGGATAATCACCTCCTTATCCATGCTAGAAACATTCCTATATATATCATTGGCAAGACTCCACAATCTGCTCTGGCAGTCCATCTGCACTTCTCAGAGAACTTTCTATCTGACTGCACAATTATCCCTAGGTCTTTTACATTCTATACTTCCCTGAGCATAGTACCACACACTTGGTACATTTTTCTTGGGTTACTGCTACCCATAAGTAGTACTTTGCATTTGCAAAGTTTGTATTATCTGCATTATCTGCAAACTTACACATTAAGCCTGATATACCTTCATCGACATCATTGATAAAAACATAAGACAACAATGGGCTCCAGCACCGAACGATGTGGGAATTTAATAGTAACATTAGTCCATGTACAGCTGTGTCCATTTATTATCACTCTCTGCCGTCTCCCACTCAATTATCCATTGTAACAACTTGCCCTTAATGTCATACCGCTGCAGTTTGTACAGCAGTCTTCCATGTGCAATAGTATCAAAAGCTTTCTTGAAATCCAAGTATATGATATCAAAATTATTTTTTGCATCCAATTCCTTTGTGACCACATTGTAGTATCCAATCAAATTGATTAGACAAGACCTCCCCTTAACAGTCTCATGCTGTGTCTGAACTATTATTTCTCTCTTGTCTGGATGATCCTGCAATGCTTCTTTAACCAGTTACTCTATTACAACGGTGGGCAAATGCGGCTCTCAGAGCCGCATGCGGCTCTTCGTTGAGTTAAGTGCGGCTCCCATTGAAAATTTAAATCTGTTTTTTTTTTTTTTTATTATTTCAGAACTTTTTTCACTGAATCTTGTTAAATTAACTAAGTAACTAATATTTTGTTATACGGATTTTATGTTGTGTTTATTTTTTTTTATGTCTAGATATTTTGCTATTTTTTATTTTGATTATAAATAAATCCGCCCGCATTTACACTGCTGGCGCCATCAGCGGACTTGTGCAACACTATGTGACCAAACCTCCCATAAGAGTTTCACTTCCAGACTTGGGAATTAAATTTATTTAAATTTTTTGATAACATGACCTCAGAAAATATCAATAAACGAAAATACGAACAAGAAAATAGAATCTTTCAAGAAGAATTGGGTAGAAAATTTTGCTTTTATTGACAATAATGGAAAGTCGTTGTGTCTTATTTGTAAAGTTACAATTGCAAACTACAAAGTAAGCCATTTACGTCGACATTACGAAGTAAGTCATCCCCACTTTTCAACTCAATATCCACTCAATTCAAAAATTGCGAACAGAGAAACTTAAGTCCTTGCAATCTGGTCTTCATAAGCAACAAGGACTCTTGTCTTCTTTTAGTCGCGAAGATGACAGAGCAAACGAAGCTAGTTTTTTGATAGCTTGGAATATTGCTCGTGCCAAACGTCCATATGGAGAAGGAGAATTTATTAAAAGAAACTTGGAAGAAGTGGTTAAAGTTTTGGATCCAGATAATACAAAACTACATAAATTGATTGCACAGGTTCCTATGTCACGCCGTACAACTGAGCGTCATATTGGTGCAATTAGTAAAAATGTTGAAAATAGTTTGATGTGTGATTTGAAAAATTGTACAGCATTTAGTTTAGCTCTTGACGAGTCTACATACATTCAGAATGTTCCACAATTGGCCGTTTTTGTCCGCTATGTATCTGCAGAAGTAAATGTGAAGGAAGAAATGTTAGACTTAGTAGCTCTTATCGAAACAACTGTCGGTATCGATGTTAGAAATGTTCATTACTTCATCGATGTTCATTACTTCATCGATGTCGGTATCGATGTTCATTACTTCATCAAGCGGATGAAGTAATGAACAGGTTTGAATTGCCTCGTGATAAACTTGTAAGTGTTGCGACCGACGGAGCGCGCCTGCAATGATAGGGAAAAACCAAGGTTTCATTGGTCTTTTAAACAACGATCCTAAAATTCCACTTTTCTTACCTCTTCACTGCATAATTCACCGCGAGCATCTCATAGCGAAGTACTTCAAATAGGAAAATGTGTGGAAGATTGTTTTGCAGATTGTGAATTTAATTAGAACAAATGCCAAAACACATCGTCAATTTAAGAACTTTTTAGAAGAGTTGCGAATGAATGACGAAACAGATGAATTGCCCAATGATTTATCCCTGTGGTGTGTTGTAAGATGGCTGTCAACTTACAATGTTTTGAGCCGTTTTGTGGAACTCCTAAATCCTATCATAACATTTACAAAAGAAAAAGGAAAAAAATACTCAGAATTAGAAAATGAAACTTGGCTTTCTGACTTAACGTTCCTTACAGACATTATAGAACATTTGCAAACACTTAATTTGGCTTTACAAGGAAAGAAAAAAATTATTATTGATTTGTCGCAAACTGTATTTAGTTTTGAAGCTAAACTTCGGCTTTTTGTGTACGATCTTAAGAACAAAATATTTAATCATTTTCCACGAGTAAAAGCAAATATAATTAATATCAAAGAAGAAAAGTTAGACGAATACAAAGAAAAATTGGAAGAATTGCAAGCAGATTTCAAACATAGGTTTGAAGATTTGAAAAGTTTTGAAATCTGCATTTGCATATTTTGTGAACCCATTTATTTGTGATATTATTGAAGATGGATTTCCAATTTCTGAAATAATACTTGTTGAAAAAGCGGCTGGCGAATTGGAGTTATTAGAGATGAAAGAGGATCAGGCATTGCAAATGCAGCACAAATCTACTTCTATAATTGAATTTTGGAAACTCGTGCCAGAATCAAAATATCCACATTTAAAGAAAGCTGCTTGCCGTCTAATTTCAATTTTTGGTACAACATATTGCTGTGAATCTTTGTACTCCACAATGAAGTTCTTGAAGTCGAAATATCGTTCACAGTTGACCAATCATCATCACACTGAATTGCTGCGAACGGCTTTAACAAAATTTACGCCAAATTTCAAAGATTTAACGAAGACCAAAGGTCTTCATTAAATCTTTGAAATAATTATTTTGTATTTTCTTTCTCTTAATTATATTTTCTTATATATGTATACTTTACATAGCACTTAAGACTTGTGTAGAATATGTAATCATATTAATTTAATTAAATTAAATTAAATTTGAATTTGTGTATTTAATACTATGTAACTATGGTGTGGCTCTTTATAATATATGAAAAACCAGAATGCGGCTCTCATTGACCTCATGCGTGCCCACCCCTGCTCTATTATTTTCCCCAGAATAGAAGTTAAACTAACAGGTCTGTTATTATTTGTGTCACCCTTTGAACCGCCTTTGTGAATTGAGGATACATTTGCACATCTCCAGTCCATGGGACTTCCCTTGAGTTCAAGGATGCTCTCATAAGTACGACTAAGGGTTTGGTTAGTTCCTTTGCCGCCTCCTTTAATATAACTACTTTGTGCTCGTTGCTTTGCTGATCTAGTCTGGGTCATGATTCCATTTAAATACAATTTAATTAAAAATGAATTTTAATAAGGTTAAGTTTTGAATTGATTAATTGATAATACTATACTAAGCTAACAGATTTCTACGACAGTGCTGCGTATTAGACTGTCTAGTTTTATGCTATTATATATATCATAATATATATATATACATTTTATATATATATATATATACATCTAATATACTATAACAATGGTGACAAGTTACGAACGGTAAATCTATGGACACTAAGTATTAACATTGAAAATCGCTATCTAATAATTTTAAATTAAACCAAGGAGCATGACTAGAACTATAAAACTACTTCTAGAAAATAAATTAATGTGACAGGTAATTCAATAAATGGCTAAATAGTTATAAAAAATTTAGGTTTGCAGGAGCTGCAAAATCTTGTCCATTCATACTGCAGTGGATTGAAAATGACTGATGATGATGGAAGAAAGCAAGCTTATACAGCATCAGCGAAAAAAAAAAAAAAAAAAACCCATTTCACCCATCTATTCACTCTAAAAGTTTGTCCAGTTCTTCCTTGAATTTATTTAAGCTATTGACTTCCACAATGATAGATAGAAATTTGTTCCAGCAATCAACCATCCACTGGCTAAAGGCAAATTTCGGCACATGTATTCTGAAATGGTCTTTCCTCAAATTGAATTTATGTCCCCTCAGGTGCGTAATCTGAGCAAGAGGAAGAATACTGGCAGTATTGAGATTGCTCAAACCATTTAAGGACTTATAGAACTCAGTCAGATCCCCTCACAGGTGCCTAGTCTCCGGATGCTGCAATTTGCAGAACTTAGGTCTTTCTTGATAAGAGCAAGCCTTTGTTCCCCTTACCAATCTCATTGCCCTTCTTTGTACTTGTTCCAGCAGATCTGTATCCTTCCTAAAATGTGGCCTCCAAACCTTTATGCAGTACTCAAGTTGTGGCCTGACCATTGTCTTATACAAAGGGATAATCACCTCCTTATCCCTGCTAACAAAATTTCTGTATATCATTGACAATGCCCCATGAGCTGCTCTGGTATGCTTGCTGCACTGCTCAGAAAATGTTATATCTGACTAGACAATTACACCAGGTCTTTTTCATTCCCCACTATCCTGAGCATAGTACCAAATACGGAGGATGCGGAAAGGTCAGGGAATGACCACCGCATATCCCGTAGCAATGTGGCATTAGTTGCTAATGCTCCTAAAAACCAAATAACAAACAAACAAACAAACAAACAAACCACACAGTTGGTACATTATGCTGGGATTACTGCTTCCCATATGCGGTACTTTGCATTTGTCAATGTTAAATTTAAATTGCCACCTCTCAGCCCATCTGTCCAACTTTTCTAGATTCTGCTGCCTACCTTTGTATCGCCTGCAAACTTGGACATTATGCCTAATATACCTTCATCAATATCATTGATAAATATAGAAAACAACAATGGGCCCAACACTGAACCCTGTGAGACTCCACTAATAAGTTTAGTCCACAAAGAACAGTGTCCATTGATTACCAGTCTGTCTTCTCTCACTCAACCATCCCTCTATCCATAGCAGCAACTTACCCTTAATTGCATACTTCTCCAATTTGTACAGCAGTCTTCCATGTGCAACAGTATTAAAAACTTTCCTGAAATCCTAGTATTTGATATTAAAATTATTTTCCCCTTCAATTCCTTTGTGACCACATTGTTGTATCCAATCAATTTGGTGAGACAAGACCTCCCCTTAACAGACCCATGCTGTGTCTGAACTATAACTGCTGTCTTATCTAGATGATCCTGCAATGCTTCTCTAAGCGGTGACTCGATTATTTTTGTATTTAGCTAAGTATATGGAAAGCAACAGCTTAATATTCAGATAGACTTTGCTATTGATATTTTGGTGGGAACTTCATAACTTTCATTGGTAGCTTAAATTTAATTTCACTAGTGGTTAAAAGTTTTGTTAGGAGTATAATTTTTATAATACTCTGTTAATTCAAATTACGTAGTATAGTCAGTCCTCATATAGCGCGATAGTTGTGTTCCTAGAAACCCTCATGCAATGCAAAATCATGCAATATAAATAACAGGCCCTATGGGAAAAATAGGGTTAGGTGCCGATCACCAAAGATCGAACACACATTTGTAACCAAAACATTACCAAACCCAATAAATAATAGTAATAAAATACTTGCATATTTTATTACGACTATTGCGTAATAAAATATTGCTAATGCTTTCGCTTCTGTCTTAAGCAAACTTTTTCTTTGTTTGATTTTCTGTCCACACAGATGACAGGCATTCCATCTCTTCCAATTCTTTGTGTCTTGATCTAATGGATTTTATTACATTTTGAGTCGTTCTTGCTATGAAAGTTGTTTTTATTTTCTCTGCATTCTTTGTAATTCTTGCCGTTGCCTCATTTAGGCCTGTAGCACGTGCAATATCACATCTTTCATTTTGCTCAAAGTATTTCAGAATTAAATTTTTTTTTTTCCTCTATGGTCAGAGGCAGACTGGCCATAAGCCTTACCGGGGAAACCCTGGTGGGCCGAAGGCCAGAAGACAATGGAGGCCTGTGTGATTTTGGCCATAAACGCTAGTAGGAGGCCACTACAAATTTTTCAGGTTAAGAATTTTTGACCCAATCCACCTCTGTCTATCGATATTGCTTTTCTTTTGCCCTCTGAACCTATAGTGTCTTCACTTTCAATACTTAAAAATAAGTATTTTATTCATTTTTAGGAAATAAAGCACAATTACAAAATGAGGAGGCACACTTGATATACATAAACAAAGCTGCGCGAGTGTAGCTGTTTGTTTGTTATTCGATTTTTAGGAGCATTAGCAACTAAGGCCATATTGCCCGAGGATATGCGGTGGTCATTCCCTGACCTTTCCGCATCTTCCGTATTTGGTGGGCATGGGCTCGAACCCCGATCTAATCAAGAAGCGTGTGCTATGCACTGCTGCTCCTGCCCACCTGGCTACAGAGGCGCCTCGCGAGTGTAGCAACTGAATAAACGACACCGCAAAGGCAGAGACATACTATTAACACCTCAGTAGCTCACATTTTACTAAAGCACATTTCTGGAGGTCACTACCATAAAACAAAGACAATTTCCAGTTGAATTTCTGCTAGTGGAATCAGTTACAAACTGGTAGTAAACTCGATACTGATAGCTGGAATTGTGTCGGTTTTTTACATTATTATGGTGAAATGTGTTTCCCCTTCACTGATATAAAAAACAATACATTTTCAGAATCTTCTCTTCATTCACATCGTGTTGCTTTCAGTTGGGGTGATTCCGCATTGGACTGCCATTTCTTGTGAACACAAAGGCAAATTGTGCATAAGTGAATTCGGTTCATGTTATACACGATATCATTCCCCTATTTATAAATTGTATATGATCGAATTCATATAGTGTAAACATGTGTTATACGAGGACTGACTGTATATTGCAAGTTTCAATTTGCAAGGTATTTGGAAAGCTACAGCTTAATATTCAAATAGTTTTTGTTATCGATATTTTGGTGGAAATTTTGTAACTCTCCTTCGGTAGATTAAATTAACTTCTTTATAGATTTAAGTTTTGTCGACAGTTTAATTTCTGCTATATTTTTTTAACATAAAATCTGTGATATATTGTAAATTTAAATTTTGTAATCTTTGTAAAGTTCAAATTTTACTTAAAAATTATGGTTGCTTCAAAATCACTTACAATACAAAGTCCAGAGACATTGGGACTCAAACAGAAATGCCTGCAGGCATTTCCAGTGTGATTTGCAGCTTCATTGTTTGTATAGCCTGTAGCATATATATTCTAAGTTTGGTCTAATGGACAAACCTAGCTCAACTGATGATTCTTTTCTTTACACCCAATGTAAGGAAGGAGTTTACTATCGATCACAAATTAGAACTTGGTGCGTTGTGAGAAAAATTTGATTCACTGAAGAAATGAGTGCTTGCCCTTGAAACAAACGTAACTGGGAGCTCATCAGGGAATAGAGTATCTCCTGACCTGCTGTGTGATGCACCCCCAATTCGGGGGTCTAGAAAAGAATAGTCAATTGCATAGTGCTTTGGTTGAAGGTGATCTAGTTTTATTGGGAGACTCTATTGTCAGGAAAATGCAACAGGATCTGGAAAGGTTGAGCAGATGGGCTGAGAGGTGGCAAATGAAGTTTAACATTGACAAATGTAAAGTACTACATATGGGAAACAGCAACCTCAGAGCAACGTATCTACTCTGAGGTACTACACTGACAGTGGTAGAGAATGAAAGGGACCTGGGGGTGGTTGTGCAGGCAGATATGAAGTTTTCTGAGAGTTCAGACGGGCTGCAAGAGTAGCTCATGGTGTATTGTTGATGATATATAGGAATTTTTCTAGCAGGGATAAGGAGGTGATTATTCCCTTGTATAAGGCAATGGTCAGACCACACCTAGAGTACTGTATACAGGTCTGGAGGCCTCATTTCAAGAAGGATGTAGAGATGCTGGAACGAGTACAGAGAAGGGCAACAAGATTAGTGAATGGAACAAAGGGGTGCGCTTATGAAGAAAGGCTTAAGTTTTGCAAATTACAGTGTCTGGAGACTAGGCACCGGCGAGGTGATCTGATAGAGGTGTATAAAGCCTTGAATGGTTTGAGCATGCTCAATGCTGATGGGATTCTTCCTCTTGCTCAGAATAATCACCTGAGAGGGCATAAATTCAAATTGAGAAAAGACAGATGTAGGATAGACGTGAGGAAATTTGCCTTTAGCCAGTGGGTGGTTTGGTTGGTGGAATAGACTTCCATCCCTTGTTGTGGAAGTTGATAGCCTAAATAAGTTTAAGGCTCAGCTGGACAGGTATTTCGAATGAACAGAGGGGTGAAGTGGAAGTGGTTATTTTTTATTTATTTATTTTTTATTTTTTTATTTTATTTATTTATTTATTATTTTTTAAAAATTTATTTATATTTTTTGGCTGATACTGCATAAGCTTGCTTTCTTGCATCAAATGCCTCTACTAATGCTAATGCTAAATGGGTAACATTATTTGTAATAAAGATAGGCCCTGGTCCAGAACCAGGGTGTTTGTTAGCTAGGAGAAACAATTGATGATGTTACCAGATTGTAAGATTTTAAGGGGGATAAAGAGAGAGAGAATTATTATTCATGCGAGGGACTACTGATATTAAACTATGCATCCTGACCATCTGTTGAGTTGGGTAAGCATGTTTATGTGTCTGTGAATCTGCCCAGACACGATAGAAGAGATTATGTGTTGAAAGCCTTGTGGATTAACTCAAGACTTGAGAGAATCTGTAAGGCTCTAAGAGAGAAATTTTTATCAGCATTGCCCGCATTTGTAGATAGAAGAATCTATTTTGTGGAGATGATATTCATTCGAATAAAGGTGGTGTGAGGATTTTTGCCAGTATCATTGAGAATACCCTAAGGGTTCAGGGAAATTGCTAGTTAGTGGGGAGAAGGCAATTTAGATCCACGTTTTATCTGATGATATGGGCCAAAGTAATGCTTGCACTCACCTCATAAATTCTTATTTGTTGCCACAACAGCTGATGTTGACAAGATTAGTGAATGGAACAAAGGGTTGCTCTTATGAAGAAAGGCTTAAGTTTTGCAAATTACAGTGTCTGGAGACTAGGCACTGGCGAGGTGATCCGATGGTATATAAAGCCTTGAATGGTTTGAGCATGCTCAATGCTGATGGGATTCTTCCTCTTGCTCAGAATAATCACCTGAGAGGGCATAAATTCAAATTGAGGAAAGATAGATGTGAGGAAATTTGCCTTTAGCCAGCGGGTAGTTGGTTGGTGGAACTGACTTCCATCTTTTGTTGTGTAAGTTGATAGCCTAAATAAATTTAAGGCTCAGCTGGACAAGTATTTCAAATGAATGGAGGGGTGAAATGGGAGTGGTTTTTTTTTTTTTTTGCTGATGCTGCATAAGCTTGCTTTCTTGCATCATATGCCACTACTAATGCTAATGCTAAGATGTTCTGCAAGTAGCAATGTTTCAAATGAGGGGGAAGACAAAGCTTGGAATACAAATTTGAATACTTTCAAGAGGTATGTCAAGGTGGTAAAATATAGAAGATTACTTAGTCCCAACTATGTCTACAGTAATATCAGGGATGTTATCAATAAAATGGATGAATTTGATCTGCTGGTTAGGACAACTAATGCTGATATAATAGGACTGATAGAAACATGGTGCTGCCTGGAAATTTATGATGATGAGTTCCACTGCTGTATGTATAATGTATTTAGGAAAGGTAGGGGGGTGTATTTAGGAAAGATAAAAGGGTTTGAGGGGTCATGCTTCTTATCAAAAGCAGCTTGTGCATGCACGAAAAGAGCTTTTTCTGAGTATGAAGTTACGTCTGGCAGCATAGAATCTGTGTGGTAGTGAGTTAATTGAAAGCAAAGGAACAATGAGAGTGGAAGTAATCTACAGAGCAGAAGATTGTAAAGAATATGACAAGAGTCTTTACATGAAAATGGAATGGGCAAGCATATGTGAATGCCTTATTATGGATTATGTTAATGTGCCCTAGATTGATTGGAATAAGTTGGAGTGAAAGTCAACATGGAGAAAACTTTTTTTTAAATAAACTAGATGATTATTATTTGTACTAGTATGTTACAGAAAGTATTAGGGGCAAGAATATTCTTGACTACATCAGATGACATCACAGGGCTTAAAATACAGGAACTGTTGTCAGGAAGTGATCATGCAGTTGTCAGTTGGAAGATAAAAATGTTCCAGTAGTTAAAGGCACAAGTTGAACTTCATTTGACAGTTTGAGTGCTATATGGCATCTGTGAATTGGGCAGACTGTCGAAGGATGGCAGATACATTTGAATTATGGAATACTTTTAAAGGAAAAATAACAGTAGCCATGAATGCATACATACCTAATATTGTGGGAGGAGGATGCCGAAATGAATGATTGCAGAGCCGGCTGGTCATATAGAGCAGAAAAAGATAACATGGGATAGTTACAGAGTGATGAGAAGTACTGGAGCCTACAACAGTTACAAGTTATCTGGGTTATCTGAGGCTTTCCCACACCTGGTGTGCGGTACTTTGCATTGGTCTTTACAGATGAAAGACTTCTTGCTGTGAAGAGGATGTGTGAGTGAGGCTGAGCCATATGAAATTAGTGATGTAATTACAGATGATTGTTTATTAGAAAAACTTTTTAGCATAAAGGCAAGTAAATCTCCTGAAGTTGATGGCATACACCGTGTAGTTTTGAGGGAGAGCATGAGTGAGTGTATTGAACCATTGAGGTTAATTATGAGGGCATCTTTGGATTCAGGGGAGATTCCGTAGGATTGGAGAAGTGGCAATGTATTGCCAGTACATAAAAGCAGTTTTAAGAGTGAAGTTGGTAGCTACAGACCAGTTAACCTGTTTTCAGTGGTAGGAAAAATCTCAGAGGTAATGATTAAGAATGCAATCCAAGAACATTTAGATAGATAGGGCATTCTGAAGGACACACAACATGGCTTTATTATGGGTAAATCATGTTTAACTAACTTAGTAGGCTATTTTGACACAGTTACTCATGAGCTGGATTTATGGAATAGTTTCAGCATAGTTTATTTAAATTTTAGTAAAGCACTTGACTCGGTCCCTCATGAGAGGTTACTGTACAAGTTTGAACTGGTTGGGATTACTGTTAAGATTCTAAGATGGATTTGTTGGGTGGCTGTAGGGCAGAAGGCAGAGGGTTGTGATTAATGGATATTCTTCAGATTGGTATAACGTCAGGAGTAGGTTCCTTCATGGATCAGTTCTTGGACCACTGTTGTTTCTCATATTCATAAATAACATTAATGAAGGGATAGAAGGTGTGATGTCAAAATTTGCAGATGACATAAAGATTGGCAGAGTCATTAATGATCAGTGCCAAAAGTACTCCTTGAGGATGACTTGAATGGGCTTCAAAGATGGTCAGAGAAATGGCAGCTAAGTTTTAATGCTGCTAAACACAAAGTCTTACACTTGGTTGGGGTGAATTAAAAACAGTGCACAGACAGTGGGCTAACAGAATTGGGAATTCTACTATTGTATGTATAATTTATTTAGATAGGGAAGACAGAAGGGGCAGTGGGTCGTGCTTCCTATCAAAAACAGTCTGAGCACGAAAAGGGCTTTTGTCGAAGTTTCATTGCCAGCACAGAATGTGTGGTGTAAGTTAGAAGCAAAGGTATAATGAGAGTGGGAGTAATCTACAAACTGGATGATTACACTGGTCAACATGCAAAGTGTTATGAAAATGAAAATACTCAATCTTGACTAATTTTATGCTGCCGAACACGAAAATCACATTAAAATTCTTCGATTGGCACTTGTTTTCGAATTACAGTTGGGGTCTCATATTAGCGAGTTACTCTACATTATCAGCTACGGCTGTCGGCAAAACGCATGGCAACACTGCAGTTTCAGTACCACCATTCTCTTATGTGATTAGCAACCGTTGCCTCAAATGCATCTTCAGCTCTGTAATCCTCAAACACAGCTAGGTACTGGGTGATTTGTTCTCAGTTAACAGTTGTTCTCTGTGAGATTCCTACTTTTTGTGCAGTATTTGTACGGTATAAAATTAATATGTCCCGTAATTGTTTGAATAGTCCAGATGACTTCTGTTACATATGTGGAGAAGTCATGTTGGCTTCAAGAAAGCATCCCTTAACTCGAGCTAAAAATAGCCTACTTCTTGTACTTTGTGTGTAAAGTGACCAGGACAAGAACTGGGATCCACACACACACATGCTGCATTACCTATTCATCAAAACTCTCTGCGTGGGTGAATCGAAAGGGATGTTTTATGCCTTTCACAGTGCTCACGATATGGAAGGAGCCAACAAATTACATCACAGACTGTTACTTCTGTAATGGTGCCTCCTGTTAGAAAAGGGATGACAATGAAGAAAAAGTGGACAATGAACCACCCAACCATTTTTTTGTACTCTCTGATGAAGATGAAGACACTGATGAACATCAACTTGATATATACAATAAAGTACAGCAGCCGTCTACGTCAAGGGATCCACCATTTTGTCCAAGTCTTTATCCTTCTGAACCACACAAGACCACAGAAAGTGAGCTTGCCTCATCAGGGATCTTGAACTGCCAAAGAATAAGGCAGAGTTTTTGGCCTCGAGACTACAACAGTGGAATCTTCTAGATCGGGGGTCCTTAACCAGTGACCCGTGGGCTTCATGTATCCCCTGGACCACTTCAGTGCAGCCCTCGGCTACAGAGAAGTATTTAAATTTCAGAATAATCTGATTTCTAGTGGTTGCACAGAACTTTCAATGATAGGTTTGGTGATATGTGCGGGAAGTGTGAAATAAGATATGAAACAGCCTGCGAGGTAGACCTCTCTCGTGGGCCTCTGCTCGTGGTGGGCAACAACTTACAGAAACCCCAGCGATATCTGCTTTATTTTATGACATTTACGTCAGTCTCTTGTTCCCGCTCAAGGAGCAAGACATAGGACAAGGTCAAAATTGTGTGGTGAGTTTGCTGGAACTCACCATACAATTTGGAAACACTACCTGGAAACTTCTCAAGAATCTGAGACCCTTGTCCTATTTGCAGACAACTGTGTGGAACAGAATAAAAATAACACAATGCTTCAAAATGCTTTAATGTGGAGAGTGGCAAAGGGATGCAGCAGTGTATTTCTCCTAACTGGTCATACTAAGTTTAGTCCTGATAGGATGTTTGGAATCTTTAAAGCAAAGTATGCTGTCAGTAATATTGATGCCCACAATGACTTGATAAATTGTGTTATTACCTCTTCTCCTGATGGTCATAATAAGGCTGTCTCTGCCAGACAAGTGACTTCTTAAGAATGGGATGTATACTTGAAGCAATTTTTCAAACAGTTAGCTGGGATTACTAAATACCATCACTTCATGATTTGCCCTAATGGAGTAGTGAAGGCAAGGAAATTTGCTGGTAGTAGGGACATTGAGTTCACTCTTCTATTAAAACCATTGGATGGGAAGATGCCAAAGGTAATCAAGCCAGGAGGACTGTCACTTAATCACCAGTGGTACTTGTATAACAACATCAGAAGCCTAGTAACAGATTCTTCCAAAGCAGATGAAGTGGCCTCACAACCAAATAAAGAATTGAAGAAGAGGGGTGAATGTCGAGGAGAACTGTCACGTAATCGCAAGTGGTACTTGTATAACAACATCAGAAGCCTAGTAACAGATTCTTCCAAATCAGATGAAGTGGCCCCACAACCAAATAAAGAATTGAAGAAGAGGGGTGAACGTCCAGGAGAACTGTCACATAATCACCAGTGGTACTTGTATAACAACATAAGAAGCCTTGTAACAGATTCTTCCAAAGCAGATGAAGTGGCCTCACAACCAAATAAAGAATTGAAGAAGAGGGATGAACATCCAGCATGTGCTATTTGTTCTTAAACTTGAAAATTTTGTATGAGTATTTCTGTATGTCTACCTTTTTTACAGTAAAAATTAAGTGTGTTCAATTTTTCATTTCTTAAGTTTTCCAGTTTTTATTCTCCACATTAGGTTCAAATTGTGAAGCACTGAATTGAGCTAGAGACCTGGAATTGGTTTCATTGGAAAGAGCATACTTTTTTCTACACAAATCACCTAAAACCTCATAATCGATATCTTGACACATTAACCACCTTTTTGTAGTCCAGGTCACATATATATACACATTTATATATATATAGTATTTTGTGGTAGATAGCACACTTTTTTTATTTTTAATTTTGCACAACAAATTGACATGATAGAACAAAATATACATTGGTGCTATTAATAGATGGATTCTTGTGTTTGTTTGAGATTGTGTATACACCTTACTTCATACAAAGAAGTCAAATATATATCAAATTCAGGTTGACTTAATGCATAATTATGACATTCTGGCAATAGTTCTATGAGACTTTACTTTGTTAACCCAAAATATATAATAAGTATAAGATTGATTTCTTCTTCTTCTTTAGGTAATGGTAGTGCATCTATAAAATTTGCAATGTTTACAATTTCTTGATTTGATGTTTACTTACCTGCTAAAATTTTTGTTGTTAAAAAAAAAATGCATGCTATTTTGAAATTGTTAGATTTTTGTTCCAATATTTACTTTGACCTTCAAAAAAAGTATTGAAGATGCATGTATAGTATTTCAACCTACTTCAGATGTTTATATATTGAAACTTGAAATTAATGTGCTGCTCTCTAGAGACAGTTTTGCATGCACACAGTAGAATAATAAAAATACAGCTCCACTTGTTAAATCACATCTCTTTTCTACATTTTCAATTTAAGTTTATTTAAGATAATTTCTTTGTGTAACAAGTAGATTACTTTTAAAATGGCTGTACTTTTACTAACTGCTGTTGTGCTCTTACCTTATCTGTCAAGATAATTTGTCTATGCTAAATGGTGTGTGTGTATAAAATTTGGAATGTTATGCATGAATTTTAATGTTTTTATAGTGATTGTAACAATTGTACCATTTTTTTTTTTGCTTGTTCTTTGTTTGTGCCGCTTGATTATAGGCGATCCTGGCGCCATCTAGTGATGTCTCCTAGGAAGGGTTTTGCCCTTCCTCTAACTCCTAGCAGAGAAATTAACAGAGTAGCTGCACTTGATAATCCCCAAGATTTATCTTACACTACCCTTCCTAATTCCTGTCCTTCTCTAATGTCTCCGTCTGCCTCTACTCCTATTCACCCATTCTCTGCTCGTAGCCGGTCTCAAGCTGTTCGGTCACTAGGTAATGGGAATGCACGGCATCACAGTGCTCCCATCCTGTAAGTAGTTGACTGTTGCTTCTCTACATGCATTGAGTTCAAAAATAAAATATCAACTAGAGGGTTAATGTATGCTTGTGTGTGAGTGAATGAGAGAGGGGGAACTAATTATCTTTTGCTTTCATTAGCTGGAATGATGTAATTCAGTGCCTCTTTACCCATCCATAAGTTATTCTGTATAATGATTTTTATCATCCTTTGTCAGTTGTTACATGTCAGTACACTCTCTCTCTCTCTCTCTCTCTCTCTCTCTCTCTCTCTCTCTCTCTCTCTCTCTCTCTCTCTCTCTCCCCCCCCACCCCTCCTCTTGCTAGAGAGAGAGAGAAAGTAGTAGTAATAATGGCAACTGATGCAAGAAAGCAAGGGTTTATAGTATAAGCCAAAAAAAAACACCCACCTACACAGTTCACCCATCTGTACTCAGAGAGAGAGAGAGAGAGAGAGAGAGAGAGAGAGAGAGAGAGAGAGAGAGAGAGAGAGAGAGAGAGAGAGAGAGAGAGAGGGAGGGAGAGAGAGGGAGGGAGGGAGGTGTGTGTGTTCTTCACGGCATCTTTTGTAATATATGCCTTACAACACTAACCAGCAGAACAGCTTGTTAAATTTCTTCTTTTGCTTTATTATGAAATAATCATGTATAAATAAGTTAGCAAAACAATTTGACTCCTAGTTTTCTTATAATTATCATCAATTTTCTTTTTTTTATTAGTTTTTATTACTTTAATTTGTTCTCTAATCTTGTGGAGATTTTTCAAATTGTTTTCGCTGCTTTTATGAACATTGCGGAAAGCCATAAGTTACTTAATTGTAGTTTATATGACTCAGAAGAATCTGCATACAAGATTAGTTTCATATTTTTCATTATGATTTAAAAAATATAATTTTTTTGTAATGTGTTTTACTATGTAACATTGTATAGCATAAAGTGGATAGTCACTGAATTGCACTTATTTAACAGAATTATGTGAGCCTGTGTTCTAAGTATTTCTATTGAAAATAAAAAGATGTCATTGGTAACTTTTGACCGCTAAAGAAAGTGAACATTAGACTAAACATCTTAAAAGCTTGATTACATTATGATTTTTTGAATAAATTGTTTACTCCCTTAAAAAAAAAAAAAAAAAAAAAGATAAATTGCTAATTACTAACTTATGAATTGCTAATTATTGGTAAAGTCTTGCCAAATCTATGGCTTTAATTTATTAACAAAAGTCCACTATTTCAGAATCTAAAGAAACTGAAAGCACCAACTTCAAAAACACTTAACATCAATTAATGAAATTTTAATCATTGATATATAATCAAATAGTACCCAGTTGTTCCAGAAATGACTAATCTCTTAGTCATTTGGTAGATGTCTTTGAATCCATATTCAACCTTCTAGTAGGCATACTGGTCAACCTACTGCAACAACAGGCCCCAGGTGCCAAGCATTCCGTGACCAAGGGATTTCTGTGCGTTCCAAAAAGCGTTATATCCAAAGAGCCTTTGAACAAATTATATTTCGTTCCAACTACCGTTTTCTTTATTTATAAATTACTGCAGTACTTTCGCACTACAAGAAGTAGGCAAAGGCCCAGAAAGAGAAGCCACCTTTCTGGGCTTGATCAAAAACAGTACTAACCAAATAACTCAGCCGCTTGGTCACCTAGTGGCACTGCTCCTGCCTCCCCGTGGCGGGGGCCGGAAACCTGGGAGGTAAAGCAAACCCCCAGGGCCAAAAGGAGAAAAACATGGAATATGACAACTTCCCCCCGATTAAGACTGCAAATCTGAATAATACGGATTTGCATCAACCTGATATTGACTCTACCAATCCAAAGAGACTGAAAATGGATACTCCTCGAATTGAACACCCAAGTTTTCTGATTCTTCATTCACTGACAAACCAGCCCTTAGGCAATCTATCGCCATTTCTCATTCAAAAATGTCTTGGGAATGTAGCTGGTTCCCCAAAAATGGTGAGACAACTAAAATCTGGTGAACTGCTTGTAGAGACCACAAGCTCTAAACACTCTGAGTCTCTACTTCGACTCAACTCATTTGGTGGAATTCTAGTCAAGGTGTCCCCACATGCCACATTAAACACATCCAAAGGTGTAATTTCAGAGTGGGACCTAATGAATGTCTCAGAGGAAGAAATTGTTCAGGAACTGCAGATCAGAAAGTCACATAGGCCAAAAGAATCATGATGAAAAAAGATGGTGAGCTAATTCCAACTCGGAGCATCATACTAACATTCAGCTCACCAAACCTACCTTCGTCAGTGAAAGCAGGGTATTTGCATTGTCGCATCCATCCATATATTCCAAACCCAATAAGATGTTATAAGTGTCAAAAATTTGGACACTCACAAACAGTCTGTCGAGGTGACCCAGTATGCCCAAACTGTGGATTGAAAGAGCATACCCAAGCTGACTGTAATGCCCAGTCTTCTCTTTGTCCCAACTGTAAAGGCAACCATCCAGCCTTCTCCAAAAATTGTGAACAGTGGAAATACGAGAAAAAAATCCAGAAATACAAATTAGAAAAGAAAGTCTCGTTTCCTGAAGCACGAAAGCAATTGCAACTACAGATGCCTAGATGTACATATACCGAAGTCTCTAAAAAATTTCTTTCAGTATCCATTCAAACTGACACATTAATTCCACCAAACATCTCTATTTCTAAATGGGCTCGATCCTTGCTCTCTTCTGTACCACAATCATCAAAGCAACATATTTCAAGCAGGGCTAACAACACGCCAATCACCATACCACCTGCTGTCCATGCAGCCCCTGTAATATCCGTTCAAACAGAGAAACTAGATCCCGTTAGCAAACAGCCAGTTGACTCCGTCCTTATGGATACCATTGAAATCCCCAGTCAGGAAGAAACAGAAACCATTCTGGAGATCCATCCAGAACGCGAAATAGACAAGAGACCAGTTTTCTCAAAAAGAGATAAAATTAAAATTGACCACATCAAACAGACTTTTAAAATACAGACAGACTCAGCTCCTTCATCTAAATCTAAACAATGAACAACGTAGTCCGGTGGAATTGCAGAGGCTTGCGTAGCAATATTGATGACATCCAGGAAATAATTAAACGTCATAATCGAGTTGGCATCTGTTTACAGGAGACATATTTAACTCCTAAGGTATCTCTCTCGATCAAAAATTATTCTCTTTTCAGAGAAGATAGACCGGTTACAAATAAAGCTCACAGTGGGGTGCTATTCTCATAGATTCACGAGTCCCTTGCAGACGTATTCCTTTGCAAACCTCTGTTGAAGCGGTTGCTACGCGAATAGCAATTGGAGTCACTATAACACTTGTTTCTGTCTATCTACCGCCCACTCAGCCTTGCACTATTCATGAACTTGAAGATCTAATACTGCAGTTGCCAACCCCTTTCTGTTTATTGGGCGACTTCAATGGATTGTGGGACACCATCCATTGTGGGGCTCTCCCAATGCAGATGGACGGGGACAACTTATTGAAATGCTCATGGACAGGCAGAATTTAACCATCTTAAATACTGGTTCACCAACTTACATCCATCTCCAAACAGGAACTGTGTCCTCAATAGATCTATCTGCTCTCCGATCCTTTTTCCTTGTATTGAGTGGACAGCTCTGGATGATCCACTGAACAGTGACCACTATCCACTAATCTGTAAAATTCAAAACTTCACACTCTGTAACTTCAGAAAACTGCATGAAATGGAAATTTTCCAGTGCTAATTGGGCAAAATGTGCTTATCATGTATCCTTTGATAATCAGATCATTGAATCTTGTCCAATTGACATAGTCACCAGCCATATCACTAAACAAATCCTAGCAGCTGCATCTATTGCCATGTCACAGTCAAGCTCACGTAGATCCATAAATTATTGGTGGAATGAGGACAAGAGTAAGAGTGTCAAAAAAGAAAAAAATCGAGCCTGGAATATATTCCGCAAACATCCTACTACCAATAATCTTATAAATTATAAAAAACTCAGAGCCAAGGCTCGCCACATCAGGAAGAAAGAAAAAAGAGACTCCTGGGTCTGATTTGCAAATTCATGTAATAAAAATACAGATTCTAGAATTATATGGAGAAAAATAAAACAATTAAATGGCAAAATTCCTCTTCCATCCTTCCCAATTTTCAACTGGAATGGACAGGAGCTGTGTACTCCTGCAGAAATTGCAAATGCTTTAGGCTCTGTATTCTCACAGCTGTCTGCATCAACTGCATACGAGTCATTTCAGAAGATTAGAGCTTCAGCTGAAAAATCTTGATTGAACTTCAAAACCAAATCGTGTCTATCATATAATCAGCCCCTTATTATGATTGAACTTCAAGAAGCTATAGAACTTCAAGAAGTCTGCTGGTCCAGACGGATTGTATTATACAATGCTTAAACACTTAGATAACAAAGCATTATCCTTGCTGCTGACTTTCTACAATCGTATTTTCACTGAACATTCATTCCCCACATGCTGGCATCCAAAACCAGGGAAAGATCACTCTATCCCCCACCACTATAGACCTATTTCTCTTACCAGCACGGGCTAGCCGAGTGGGTAAAGTACCTGCCCGGCAACCCAAAGGTCGCGGGTTCGATTCCCGCCTCGGGCTTGGATCAAAGTACTGCAAAAACCTTGGGAGGTGCAATATGGCCACAGAAGCCGATGCGCCAACAACTACCAAATCAAAAAAAAAAAAAAAAAAAAATCTTACCAGCTGCTTGGGTAAAACCCTGGAAAAAATGATACACCGCCGACTGACCTGGTATCTTGACTCCAAACATCTAATATCCAATTTGGCTTCAGGAAAAATCGATCATCCCTGGATTTCATGGTTAAAGCTGAAACGATCATCAGGAATGCATTTATCCGAAACGAGCATCTCGTTACGGTATACCTTGACATAGAGAAGGCCTTTTGACACCACTTGGCGTTTTGGCATCTTGAAAGATCTGCATTCCCTTGACCTCAGAGACCACTTATCATATTTCATACAAAACTTCCTTCAGCATAGAGCTTTTCAAGTCCGTTATCGGCAAGTCCTCTCGCAAATCTATATACAAGAGGAAGGAGTCCCACAAGGCTCAGTTCTGAGTTCTACCTTATTTGCAATAAGAATAAATAATATAACCAAATGCATACCCGTCTCTGTAAACACATATCTCTATGCCGATGACCTGACTGTTTCCTGCAGTTCACAGAATATGAACTTCATCGAAAGGCAACTACAAATCTTTCTTAACAATATTGAACTATGGATGACACAGAATAGATGCCGACTATCACATCAGAAATCTAGTGTCATTCATTTTTGTAACAAATGAAAGATGCATCCTGAACCAGGGCTTCACTTAACGAATCATCCTATATTAGTCATGAAAAGTATTTGCCTCCTGGGCCTCATATTTGATAGTAAGCTTAATTTCTTAGAACATATCAAATACCTGTGGACTACTTGCCAGAAAAAAATGAATATACTCAGAGTTCTTTCTTCGACAACATAGGGGTGCAGATCGCTATACCCTGCTTCAATTGTATAGAACTCTAATTAGGTCTCGTCTTGATTATGGTGCCCCAGTCTATGACTCTGCCAGAGAAAGTGTGGTTACACGCTCTGCACCTATTCAACATTCTGCCCTCAGGATTGCTACAGTAGCATATAGGACATTGCCAGTACAAAGCCTTTATATTGAAGCCCATGAAGTTCCACTCTGTCTCAGAAGAAAGGTGTTACTTCTGAATTATGCAGCTAAAATTCAAAGCATGCCTACCCATGCAATTTGGCCTATACTTAGCGATCCACAGTTTAAAATTTTCTATAGATATAAACCCAGTGCAGTTCAGCCTACTGGTATCAGATTACAAGCACTATCAGAAACTTGGAATGTCCATCTCGAAAAAGTCCTCCAAGATCCAACCTGTTCAGTTGCCCCCATGGGCCTATATTAAACCATCCTGCGACAATTACTTCCTAAACTGGGGGAAGCATTCCCTGGCAAATATCAATATACAACAATTCCATACTGCTCACACAGAGAATTATCCTCTTTTTACAAAAATATATACCGATGGATCAAAGTCTGATAGTGGAGTAGGTGCTGCAGCAGTTTTCCCTTTTAACACCATCTCTGTATTGCTTCCCACCGAATGCAGCAGTTATACAGCTGAGTTATTCGCCATCAAGCTTGCCATAAAAAATATTCTCCATCTGTCCATCAAAAAGAGTATAATATATACGGACTCGCACAGTGCACTTATAGCCCTACAAAACACCTCCTCACCAAAGAATCCTTTAATAAAAACTATAAGATGTATGTTGATACATACTCAGGAACGCCAGCTAGTAGTTATCTTTTGCTGGATCCCAGGCCACACTGGGATATCTGGAAATGAATGTGCAGACTATGCCGCCGAACATCCTTCTAATTCAGATTCATCGTGTGCTCTCGTTCCATATGCTGACTACAAATCTAATATACAAAGAATATGTAAAGAACAATGGACACCTATATGGCAAAATAAAACAGATAATAAGCTCTTTCAAATAAAACCAGATCCACAGTTATGGGCCTCTAGCTTCTGGGAAAACAGAAAGGAAGAAGTAATCCGAGCCAGGGCAAGAATTGGTCACAGTCACATTACCCACCTATTTCTCCTCACAGGCAATGATCCTCTTCAGTGTACACACTGCAATTCTCAACTCACAATGAAGCACATCCTTGTTGAATGCACCTTATACTCGCATGCCCGGCAACTCTCATTCAGTTCTCTTCCTAATCTTAAAGAACCTTTGAAGCTCTGCCATATCATCGGTAAAAATGCCAACCCCACAGAATTTTTCTCATTTATCAAACGGATAAACTTATATGATCATTTCTGACTGTTTGCAAAACAGTCATCATGAGTGTCGTCCCCATCGCCGATAGGCGCAATATGGCCTGAGCAGCCCTTGCGCCAAAAATAATAATAACAACAACAACAAAAAAAGTGAATCCAATTCAAATATCTGATAGAATTATGTCAGTGTGAATTTTAATATGCCTTCAGCATGATCTTCAATTTTGATCTGTATCATTGACTACTTTTTAATTGGAGAAGTACAGTTGAAATATCATCAAATAGTGTCTGAGGCTTTGCTGCTGGTATTGTTGTTGTTATTTAGTTTTTAGGAGCATTAGCAACTAAGGCCATATTGCTCCGTGGATATGCAGTGGTCATTCCCTGACCTTTCCGCATCCTCTGTATTTGGTGGTCACGGGCTCGAACCCCGGTCTAATCAAGAAACGTATGCTACGCACTGCTGCTTCTGCCCACCTGGCTATCTAGGCACCTGCTGCTGATATTAGGAAATATCATTAGGAAAATATTCGCAGTGCAGTTTCCTGTAGTTTTTAGGTATATTATTTTGCATTATGAAGATCATACTGCTTAAAATTGTTTGGGAAATATTTTCACTTCTAGTTTAGTTACTGGTCAGTGGTTCATTTTTAACAACCAGTTTATTTTAAAATGTGTATAATTCCATTTTTTAGGAAGCTTATTTTGTATTATTTATATCAGTACTAGCTGCAGTTTTCTGATTCCACTTTGTTTGGTTTGGTTTTCTTTTTTTTAGGAGCATTAGCAACTAAGGCCATATTGCTCCAGGGATATGCGGTGGTCATTCTCTGACTTTTCCGCATCCTCCATATTCGGTGGTCACGGGCTCGAACCCCGGTCTAATCAAGAAGTGTGTGCTACGCACTGCTCCTCCTGCCCACCTGGCTACAGAGGCGCCTTCCATTTGTAATTCTGAAATTGACACTAATGTGTGAATTTTAGAGTGGTTTTAAATGGTTCTAATCTAAGGGTGGTTATGGTAACTGGTAAAAAGAGAAGCAAAATTGTGTTGGCAGGTTGTGAATATTGGAGAACATTCCATGTAAACTGAGTGGAAAGTTTATTAGTTACATCAACCTAATAGTGCCTCCTTTAGCTCTTAGAACAACTTCAACTCATTGGAGCAGGGCCTTCACAGATGGCAAAAGCATTCCATAGGGCAGCATTTCCCAAATGTTTTTAGTCATGGAACACTTTCATCTCACAACATATTCATGGAACACTTATGGAACAGAAGTTTAGTGAGTGCTGAAGAGCTGTTGCTAATATTTTATTACATATGGTGCACTGTGCATCAGGAGCATCTTTATTTGCAACACATGTAAAGCCGAAATTCAAATAACTGTCATTATACTTTCGTTTTGGTCTTTTATTAGTTGGTTCCTGGTTTTTCACTTCGGATATCTGGGGAACAAAATGCTACGACTGTTCATCCCCACTTTGAAGTGTGACAATATTCTGTTCATTTTCATCGACCACAGTTGCACTACTAGAAGTACTTTGCTTCTTGTTTTAAAGTTCCCTTTTTCAACCACAAATCCATGGAAATTTATACAAGGAAGTGAGTTTAGTTATGATATCGGTTTGCTTCCTTCTCTCCTTCAACCCATGTACTCCAGGCTAAATCGCATACGAATGGCATACTTGCCATTCTAGATCACCACATTGCTACCTTTTTGTAAGTGCCATTACCTCTACGCATACTTCTCTATGCAAAGCCCACCAAAATAGTGTTCCGTGGTCTATGCCAGGATATTAATAACCGAAAAAAAATTATGTTATAATGATACAAAAGCGGTGTACGCTACAAATTTTAATTATTAATTATGATTTTTCGCGGAACACTTGTTCACATCTCATGGAACACAGTTTGAGAAACTCTGCCATAAGGGATGCTGAACCATGTTGGTCATTCACATCCTACAGTGCCTCAGACTGGATGATGAGCAAGTCAGAAATAAATAGGGCTGCTGTTGATACCCAAAAGGTAGGGAATTAATTATTTTGGTAAAGTCACACTCATGTTTCATTAATCATTCCAAAAAAATCCATGCCTTGTGACATGGCATATTGTTCTGCTGGAAGTAACATTAGAAGTTTTGCAAAAAGCCTGTGGGGAATCTGATTTCCAATAATATTTAGATGCAGTTTAAAGATGGAAGAACCATAACAGAGTATGACCTATCCTAGGTTGTTTAACATCCATGACTGATGTGGCTCTTGTTACAGTATCTATCATCCTTGAAGACAAATGAATTACAGTCATGCAGCTTGCAGAAACCTTGGGTATTATGTTATAAGTATTAATAAAGCCCTAAGATTCAAAGAAGCCAGGCTCATATAGAGCCAAAAAAAAAAAAAAAAAAAAAAAAAAGTCTATATAACGCATGTCTCTCTTGTCATACTTTTCCAGCTAAAACAGTATCAATGCTGTTGTCCTTTAACCTCGCCAGACTCTCAGCCCAGAAAATTATATCCTAACAAAAATTAAAACTTCCTGAGATCCAATCTGTTAGTTTATCCTAATAGTTTATATTTATTGTATTTACAGCCAGGCCTCGCATAACGCAAATTTGATCAACACGTTTTTCAGTTACTGCTATTTGAAAAAATTATACCACTTTTCATTTTACACGATGCAAATTTCCAGTTAACGTGATCTTTTTTATGTGATAGTTGAAAAAGATTTGAATCGTGCATTAAGCTTATTGCACGTTGGATGGGCAATAAACTAATGTTTGCCTGCTGCCCGCCTCAGTGTTGTTCCATCAACCATTGGAAGAAGACACCTTACTTGTTTGTCTCCTGCTAATAAAGTCAATGCAGACTTGCATTTAAAAATTCTAATTTTTAAATGAGCCAGATGAAAATGTTACCGCAAAGGAGATAACGGTAAAAGAACTAGATGAAATCTTTCGTATCGCAGAGAACCTCAAGCAAAAGTTTTGAGGTTCTCTGCGATATTTATTTCGCCAGGACCCAGAGAAGATTGTCGTTGGATACAGCAAATTGATTGATGAAAAGAGAAGGTCAACACTGTTCAAACGACTCTGTTCAAATATTTCCGTAACAAATTGTTTCTTCATTGTGTATTTTATGTCAGAGGTCCCCAAACTTTCTCAGTTCATGGCACCCTTAATGTGTCAGTAATTTTTTATGGCACACCTAGACCGAAAGAAATACCTAACAGTTCCGTTTATTAAGTAGTTTGGTCCAAACAATCTTGAAACTGTGAACTACCTCGAGCTAGTAGTTCGTGCAGTGTCTGCCGGATGTTGAGTATCGCTGTGTTTCCCTCGAAAATTTAAAATATTCCGCTGTGCACAGTTTGGGAACCACTGTTTTATGCAATAAAGATTTAATTCCATAATTATTTTTGTTATCTTTTACATGGTATACAGTTAAAAAGTTATTTAAAAGGTATTTTTAAAATTCTTTATGGACATTCCTGACGGTCAAGGACCAATTATAATTTTTCCTATTGATTAATATATTCGATTAACATGTTTCCATTTTGCGCAATGCACTTGCGGGACGAATTAATCACGTTGAGGTCAGCCTGTATATCCCCCCTCCCCATGCTCTGTTTCCAGGGTATCTCAAGCACATCACTGCAATCCCCATTAGTGCAAACCATTATACTTTACAACAATCACGATATGTATTGGTTATAATGCTTATTGATAGTGGCAGATAATACAAGAAAGCAAGCTTATACAGCGTCAGCCAAAAAAAAAAAAAAAGCCATCATATCCCACATCACCTATCTGTCCCTTTTACAGTTTTTCTAGTTCTTCCTTAAATTTAATCAAACTACCCACCTCTACAACACCAGATGGCAGTTAGTTCCAACAATCAACCACATTCTGGCTGAAGGCAAATTTCCACACATCTACTCTGCAATCATTCTTCCTCAGTTTGAATTTATTCTCCATTTAGGAGACATAAATTCAAACTGAGCAAGAGGAAGGATTCCATCAGCATTAGGCTTATTTGCCCCAATCAGATCTCCTTGCAAGTGCCTTTTCTCTGGGCATTCCAGTTTGCAGAACTGAAGCCTTTACTAGTAAGAGTTTTGTTCCTTTCACAAATCTTGTTTCTCTTCTCTGTGCCCATTCCAGTAGATCCTCATCTCTCCTGAAGTGATACCTCTAGATCTGTGTGCAGTACTCAACATGTGGCCTGACCATTGGCTTATACAATGGGATAATCATCTCCCTTATCCCTTCTGGAAAAATTCTTGTATATTGACAAAATTCCATGAGCTGTCCTGTCTGCACTGCTCAGGAAATTTCATATCTGACTGCACAATTACGCCCAGGTCTTTTCCATTCTCCACTACATTGAGTGTAGCACCACACAGTCAGTACATTTCTCTGGGGTTACTGCTACCTATATGAAGTACCTTGCATTTGTCAATATTAAACTTCAATTGCCACTTCTTAGCCTATCTGCTTAATTTGTCTAAATCTCTTTTCAGTAGCATACCCTGATTACTCTGATCACCCCGCCTACCTTTGCATCATCTGCAAACTTATACGTTAAACCTGTTTGCCTTCATCAGTATCATTAATGAATACAAAGAAACAACACTAGGTCCCGGTGCTGAACCCTGCAGTTTCTGTTAATAACATTAGTCCAAGAAGAGTAGACTCCATTGATAACCACTCTCTGTCTTCTCCAATCAACCATCCCTTTATCCATAGTAGCAAACTTGTCCTTAATGCCACAATGCTCCAGTTTGTAGACCCCATTGATAACCACTCTCTGTCTTCTCCAATCAACCATCCCTTTATCCATAGTAGCAAACTTGTCCTTAATGCCACAATGCTCCAGTTTGTACAACAGTCTTTTATATGCAACAGTCAAAAGCTTTTCTGAAATCTAAGTATATGATTGTAAACATTATTATTTGCATCCTGTTCATTTATTACTGTGTCGTATTATCCATGCTGTGACAGCAGTATAATTGCATTACTGTCTAGATCTTCCTGCATTACATCTTTAACCAGTGACTCAAGATTTTCCTTGGGACAGAAGTCAAGGGGGATCAAAAGTTGTGACATAAGTACTTTGTCACCTTTTGACCCCCCCCCCCCTTGAGAATTGGGATACATTTGTACATTTCCTGTCCACAGAGACCTCCCCTGAATCTAAGAATGCTCTCATAATCATGGCTGAAGGCTTGCTTACCTCTTTTGCTGCCTCCTTTAATATAACTAGATGGATTCCATATACCCCAGGTTCCTTTTTTACATTTAGTTTCAACATTTTTCTCCTCCATTTTCTCCTTAGTTATCACAAAATCATACATCTCCCTCCCCCAGAGTTGATGCTTCTGATATCCCCATCCCTAAAAAATTCCTCATCTGTGAATGTATCTACATTCCTTTGCCTAGGACTTCTCGCAATCTACCTTATCTTGCCTAACCTCCTTTGGAGATTGATTGCAGACCAGTTTATATCTGCTATGGGCATCTATCACCTGATAATTTATATGCATTCCACATATTCTTCTTCTCTGCTATGGATCTCATCAGTACATTGGGCATCCATTGAAGTCTAAGCCACGAACAGTATCTCTTGATTGGTATAAAATGCCTAGTAGCATTCTCTGATTATATCCCTGAATGCTATCCATTTAGAATTTTCTGTTGATGACTTCTTCAGTTGGTCCAACTGCATAGAACTTAAAAACTGTCTGAGACCACTTTAGTCACCTTTATGAAAACAAAAGCCCTTCCCTTTACCCTCGACAGTAATTACATCTTTAAGGAAATGCCACATTAGTACCTTATGATCACTGCCTTCTAGTCTTTTATCTGCAGATTCTTAATGCATGAAGGGTCACTATTCATAAACAGATAAAGCATATTACTTTCTCTTTCTGCCTCTCTAACATTCTGGTGTAGAAAACAGTCATCCAATAAATCCAAAAAAGTCTTGCTACTGTGTGGGTGGGTGACTGACCCACAACTGCCACTTCTCAGCCCATCTGCTTAACTTTAACTTTAATGGGGGGGGGTGAGTTTAACTTTCCAGATATGTTCTCTAGTCTCCAGTGTAAAGACCCCTGTCACACCTCTCTTACGCAGCAGTGTAAGAGAGGTATACTGCATAACCTGCAGAGACTGTGACAGCTGCTACATAGGAGAGACATCAAGACAGTCTTCAAGACCGCCTTACGGAACACGACAGAGCAATCCGCCTTGCTGAGACTGACCAGTCCGCAATCGCAGAGCATGACCTCAATTCCAAATGAGACTATGACATAATAGACCACTTTCGCCACTGCCTGTGGTTAGAGTCACTCAATATATTGAACAATTCAAAAGCCATGAATTGCTGCAAAGTCATGAGATTGCACTCCATCTCGGAGACAACCATTTTATGCCTCGACAAACGCTGGAGTAAAACAGTGCATGTCCGTGCAGCAACAGTAGACACCAGTTTAACGAATAATGTGCCTTCACTCGCCTCATTGCATGCATAACTGTATCCTTAAGTTCAAATTTGTTGATAAAAAGACACGATTGTCTTGAAAGCTCCAAAGTAGTTATTTAAAATTAAAATATATTTTTTACTGGATATATATTTTAACATTATTCATTTACATTATTACAAATTATGCTATTTTAGGTTATGTTATGTATTTATGCTTATTACAGGGAATTGTTGACCATTAAAGTATATACCAATTAATATTTTCACAGCAAAACTTCTCCCAGCGGTGATTTTGGAGACCATTTGTTTTTGTTTTTTCCCTCATCCTCTGAAAAATATACCTGTCAAATTTGCTTGTTTCCTCTATTAGATTATGCTACAGAGAGCTCTAAACAGGAACACTTTCACTGTGACTATCCTATACCTATTGTTAATGAACCATGCATTTTTTATGATATTATATTTGGACATTAGGATTTTCTGTTGGTGATAAACCAGAAGTCAGTGGGTTGCTTATGAAATTTAGCATTGTGGTAATATATGGAAGTTTGGTATAATCATTTCTAATTTTTTAAAGTTATCATGCCATTGTATTAATACAAGTAAGGCCAAAAGATGGAAGAAGGCCAAACTTTTGCTATGTTAGCCAAAAACAAAATGTACGGGCAAGTTTTAAGGTTCTTTTTTTTTTTTTTTTTTTTTTTTTCTAGTTGATGTGTTGACGACAAATGAAAATAGTATACTAACATCTAAAGTGTATCCAGCAGAACTAAAGAATAACTTTTTATTTTGTTTTTGTTTTTTAGTGCCACTCACATTTTTATTTTTAACAGTCGTAAAAGATGTGCTGGAAAATGTTCATTATTATTCATTTTAACAGTGACGTATATATTTAAATTGATTTCTTATATAAAATAAGTTTTAGACTAACTGATAGAGTAGCATACCAAATCAGTAATTTGAAATACAGCATTTATTACCTATTTTTTACTTACATTATCTATTTTTGGATGCACCTTATCAGTTAAACTGCCACAGTTCACTTGCTGTCAACAGTTTTAACTAGATGGAAACTAGAAATTATTGCTTCAATATATTAGAGATCTGAGTCTGAACTAAATTATTGATGCAAAAAAAAAAAAAGATCACAGCTCTTACTAATTATAGTTCTCATCTTGTTAAAAAAAATCACAAGTATTGAATAAATCCATTCAATTATAACAAATTTGGTAAGAGCCATTTTCATTTGATGATTATTTTATACTTAATTAAATCTTTTACTCATTGATAACTGTTATGGTACTTAATTTTTCAAATATAAAGAAGCAGACTAAACGTGAAGTATCTGTTGTAGAGATCTATCCCTTTGAATCGTGTGTGAAAACACTATAGATTTCTATTTTGATGATAATAAGAGATATAGAGAGATGATATGTATGCATGTAATGTATATTGCTAAAAAGGAACTAGGTGTAAACTATAAATTATTGCTTCTGTATATGCCTGACCAATTTACAGATACATAAAGATAAGTTATAAATATGTACAGTTGAAGCTCTGTATCAGTGGTTCCCAAACTGTTTGTTGCAGCATCCTAGGGTATTTAACTTTTGAAGGGAAACACAGCATCTGTCACTGTGTTTCGACACTGCATGAACTACTAGCCCAAGGTAGTTCACAGTTTCAACATTACTTATTAAGTTGTTTGGACCTAACTACTTAATAAATAGAACTGTTAGGTATTTCTTTTGGCCCAGGGGTGGTGTGAAAAAATTACTGAGACACTAAGGGTGCAGTGAACTGAGAAAGTTTGGGAACCCCTGCTCTATATAATGATCCCCTCCAGGGGAATGAGCAAAGTGGTCCTTATATCGGAAGAACATTATATCAATCATTCACAAAATCAGAAACAAAACAATTAAAAGCTTGAACATTTAATGTAATTCTACTAATACAGTATAGTTTAATCTTATTTATAATATGTACTACAGTATTAAACAGGAAAATTATAATTGTAAATTTTGCATTGATTGTAGAGTGCAATTAGGTTACAATTAAATTATAAATTTCATTACATACCTATTAATACTTAACAAGAAAATTGCTTCACACTTTAAAATAATATGTAAAAACATTCTGTTTCAGTGGTAAAACATGTTTTAAAAGAGAATTATGAAGGTACACGATAACAGTCATTTCACAGTTAGACTGTTAGATATCATCTTTTAGCGGCACAAAAGGTGATATAGTTGTACACGTTGGCACTAATGATATTAAGAGTAGGAGACCGGCAGAATTACTTAAAAAGTACAGGTCACTGATGAAAAAAAGCTGTGAATTAGGGTTGAATTTGAAAGTGTCTGCAATTCTGCCCAGACACGATAGGAGGGAGTATATGATGAGAGCCTTGTCGATCAGTTCGGCCCTGGAAAGATTGTGCAAGGCTCAAGGGATAGAATTTTTTTCAGCCTGGACTGTACTTGTTAGCAGGAGAGACTGCTTCTACAGGGATGGGATACACTTAAATAGAAAGGGTGCAAGAATATTTGCTGATGCTATTGAGGCAGTGTTAGGTGGGTCGGAAAACTGATAGCTTGGGGGGATACAAGGACTAATAGTTTAACAGTAGCCGTAGGCAGAGGTGAAGGTGATTCTTGCACAACTTCTATTAGAATAAGTAGCGACCTGGAGCAAGGGGTGTTGGGGGTTTCAGGGACGGATGACAGTCATCGTGAAACAGGTGGGTATATGGGATGGGTTAGAGTAACTAAGAATAGGTGCATGTATACTTGCATGTATACCAATGCTAGAAGTATAGTAAATAAATTTGATGAATTTGAAGTGTTGGTCAAGACATCAAAGACGGATATTGTTGGGATATCAGAGACATGGTGTCACACAGATATAAGGAATGCTGAAATGGAATTTGGGGAGTAAAATGTGTACAGAAAGGATAGGAAGGGAGGAGGTGTTATGCTATTAATAAAGAAAAACATAAAATCAAAAGAAGTGCATCCAGTTGATATAGATGAACAGTGCACTGTTGAGTCAGTTTGGTGTGATATAAGCACTGTGAAAGCAAAAATAAGAGTAGGAGTGTGTTATTGGCCTAATAACTTGAATGAGTACAATGAACAATTGTACAGAGAAATAGAGTGGGCTAGTAAATCGGAATGTCTTATAATGGGGGATTTTAACTTCCCAGATATTGACTGGAACTTGTGGGTTGGGCACTCACACACTAGTCAGACTTTTGTGGATTTATTGGATGATTGTTTTCTGCAGCAGCATGTTCGAGAGGCAACCAGAGAAAGTAATACTCTTGATCTGGCTATCAGCAGTGATCATTTAGGAATTTGCAGATAAACGAACCACTAGGTGGCAGTGATCACAGTGTACTGACGTGGGATTTACTTAAAGATATAATTACCATCAGGGGTAAAGGAAAGGGTTTTTGCTTCCGTAAAGGCGAGTACAGTGGTCTCTGACAGTTTTTAAATTCTGTACAGTGGGATCAACTGACGATGTTACCAACAGTAAATTCTAAGTGGGAAGCATTCAAGGAATTAATCGTGGAAGCTACTAAAAGTTTCATACCTATTAAGAAATATTGTTCAAGGTTTAGGCCTAAATGGTTGTCTAATGAACTAATGAGACTTGTAACAGAGAAGAAATATTCATGGGATGCATATAAATTATCAAGCGACTCAGAAGCCTATGGCAGATATAAGTTAATCTGTAATCAGGTGACAAAGGAGGTATGGCAGGCGAAGGCAGATTACGAGAAATCCTTCGCAAAAGATGCTAAAAAAACAGCAAGGATTTCTTTACTTGTATAAACTCTAAAAGGAAGGTGATGAATCTGATTGGTCCACTTGACATCGATGGTTTGACTGTTGATGATCCTGCTCAGATAGCAAACAAACTAAATGAGTATTTTGCATCTACATTCACATGTGAGAAATTATTAAGGTTTGAAAATGGCAGAAGGTTATCAAATTGTAGCAAGATAATGATTTTGTAATAACTGAGCAAAGTGGAAGAGAAATTGTTGAAGTTAAACGTAAGAAAAGCACCTGAGGTGAATGGGATCTATCCAGTTATATTAAAGGAGGCGGCAAAGCAACTAAGCAAACCCTTAGCCATAATTATGAGAGCATCCTTGGACTCAGGGGAGTTTCCCACGGACTGGAGATGTGCAAATGTATCCCCAATTCACAAAGGTGGATCGAAGGGTGACATGAGTAATTATAGACCAGTTAGTTTAACTTCTGTTCCGGGTAAAATAATGGTGTCGCTGGTTAAAGATGCATTGCAGGATCATCTAGACAAGACTGCAGCAATAATTCAGACACAGCATGGGTTTGTTAAGGGAAAGTCTTGTCTGACAAATTTGATAGGATATTATGATGTGGTTACAAAGGAACTGGATGCAAAAAATAATTTTGATATCATATATTTGGATTTCAGGAAAGCTTTTGACGCTGTTGCGCATGGAAGACTATTGTACAAATTGGAGCAGAAGGGTATTAAGGGTAAGTTGCTACAATGGATAAAAGGATGGTTAAGTGGGAGAAGACAGAGGGTGGTAATCAATGGGTGCTGCTCTTCTTGGACTAATGTTATTAGTGGTGTCCCACAGGGTTCGGTGTTAGGTTCACTGTTGTTTTGTATATTTATCAATGATATTGATGAAGGTATATCAGGCTTAATGTCGAAGTTTGCAGATGATACAAAGGTTGGCAGGGTTGTTAATGACAGTAATGGCAGTGTGCTACTGCAACAGTATCTAAATAATTTAGGCAGATGGGCTCAGAAGTGGCAACTGAAGTTTAACCTTGACAAATGCAAAGTACTGCATATGGGTAGAAGTAACCCCAGAGAAACGTACCAACTGTGTGGTACTACACTTAAGGTGGTAGAAAATGAAAAAGACCTGGGAGTAATTGTGCAGGCAGATATGAAGTTTTCTGAGCAATGCAGACAGGCTGCCAGGGCAGGTCATGGGGTTTTGTCAATGATATATAGGAATTTTGCTAGCGGGGAAAAGGAGGTGATTGTCCCACTGTATAAGGCAATGGTCAGGCCATGCCTTTGAGTACTGCGTACAGGTCTGGAGGCCTCATTTTAGGAAGGATGTAGATTTACTTGAGCGTGTACAGAGAAGGGCAACAAGATTGGTGAGGGGAATGAAGGGATCCTCTTACCAAGAGAGGCTTAAGTTCTGCAAATTGCAGTGGCTGGAGACTAGGCATCTGTGCAGTGATCTGATTGAGGTATATAAGGCCTTGAATGGGTTGAGCACGCTGAATTCTGATGGGATCCTTCCACTTGTTCAGATTACGAACCTAAGGGGACATAAATTCAAATTAAGAAAAGACAGATGTAGAATAGATGTGCGGAAATTTGCCTTTAGCCAGTGGGTGGTTAATTGCTGGAACAAACTTCCATCTGTTGTTGTGGAAGTTGATAGGTTGAATAAATTTAAGGAGGAACTGGAAAGGCATTTGGAGAGAATGGTGTGATTTTTTTTTTTTTTTTTTTTTGTTGGCTGATGCTGCATCAGCTCATACATTTGCTTTCTTGCATCACATGCCACTACTACTACTACTGCGCTTGAAATAATTGAGGTACAACTTCCAATCCTCGATGAGCATCTTGCACTGAAACTTCTTGTTCAACCACAGCAGGTTCCTCATCTTCATCACTACAAATTTCAGAAGATTCCATTATGTCTGCATGAGTTCCTATTAATTTGTGCATATCTTGAAACATATGTCTGCATCCACTTCTGCGTAACCTTTGAAGCTTTAGGTTTCCTGTAAGCATTAGCATTAGTAGCAGCATTTGATCCAAGAAAGCAAGCTTATGCAGCACCAGCCCAAAAAAAAAAAAAAAAAAAAACCCTTTCCCATTTTACCCATCTGGTCACTCCAAATGTTTGTATAGTTCTGCCTTAAATTTATTTAAGCTATCAACTTCCACGACAAGGGATGGAAGTCTGTTCCATCAACCAACCACCCACTGGCTAAAGGCAAATTTCCTCACGTCTATCCTACATCCGTCTTTCCTCAGTTTGAATTTATGCCCTCTCAGGTGATTATTCTGAGCAAGAGGAAGAATCCCACCAGCATTGAGCATGCTCAAACCATTCAAGGCTTTATACACCTCTATGAGATCACCTCGCTGGTGCCTAGTCTCCAGACACTGTAATTTGCAAAACTTAAGCCTTTCTTCGTAAGAGCACCCCTTTGTTCCATTCACTAATCTTGTTGCTCTTCTCTGTACTCGTTCCAGCATCTCTACATCCTTCTTGAAATGAGGCCTCCAGACCTGTATACAGTACTCTAGGTGTGGCCTGACCATTGCCTTATACAAGGGAATAATCACCTCCTTATCCCTGCTAGAAAAATTCCTATATATCATCGACAATACACCATGAGCTACTCTTGCAGCCCATCTGCACTGTTCAGAAAACTTCATATCTGCCTGCACAACCACCCCCCTGTCCCTTCCATTCTCTACTACTGTCAGTGTGGTACCACAGAGTTGATACGTTGCTCTGGGGTTGCTGTTTCCCATGTGTAGTTCTTTACATTTGTCAATGTTAAACTTCATTTGCCACCTCTCAGCCCATGTGCTCAACTTTTCCAGATCCTGTTGCAGTAGCATAGTGTCAGTAGTGTCCTTGACAACCCTGCCAACCTTCGTATTGTCTGCAAACTTGGACATTAAGCTTGATATACCATCATCAATATCATTTATAAATACAGAAAACAATAATGGACCCAATACTGAACCCTGAGGGACTCCACTAATAACATTAGTCCACGATGAGCAGTGTCCATTGATTACCACTCTCTGTCTTCTCCCCCTCAACCACCCCTTTATCCATAGCAGCAATTTGCCTCCAATGCCACACTGCTCCAATTTGTGCAGCAGTCTTCCATGTGCAACAGTATCAAAAGCCTTTCTAAGATCCAAGAATATAGTATCAAAGTTATTCTCTGCATCCAGTTGTTTTGTGACTGCATCATAGTATCCAATCAAATTGGTCAGGCAAGACTTCCCCTTAACAAAACCATGCTGTGTCTGAGCTATAACTGAAGTCTTGTCTAGATGATCCTGCAGTGCTTCTTTAACCAATGCCTCCATTAATTTTCCGGGAACAGAAGTTAAACTAACAGGTCTATAATTACTTGTGTCGCCCTTTGATCCTCCTTTGTGAATTGGGGTCACATTTGCACATCTTCAGTCCATGGGTACTTCCCCTGAGTCCAAGGAAGCTCTCATAATTATGGCTAAGGGTTTGCTTACTTCCTTTGCTGCCTCCTTTAATATAACTGGATAGATCCCATCCACCCCCAGGTGCCTTTCTTGGGGTGGATGGGATCTATCCAGTTGTATTAAAGGAGGCAGCAAGGGAAGTAAGCAGACTAGTTTATATTTGCCATAGACTTTTGTCACCTGACACTTTATATGCATCTCATACATTTTTCTTCTCTGCCACATGTTTAATTAGTTCATCTGACATCCATTTAGGCCTAAATCTTGAATATTATTTTTTAGTTGGTATAAAAAGCCTAGTAGCCTCCAAAATTAAGTTGCTGAAGGCTTCCTATTTAGAATTCAACTTTGGTAATGTCATCAGTTGATCTGTACAGAATTTAAAAACTGTCTGAGACCCCTGTAGTCACCTTTACAAAAGCTCTTCACTTTAGCCTTGATGGTAGTTACATCTTTAAGTAATTCCCACATTGCGATCACTGTCACCCAGTGGTTCCTTTATATCCAAATTTGTAATGCATGAATAATCACTGCTGATAATCAGATCAAGAGTATTACTCCCTCTGGTTGCCTCTCAAACATGTTGCTGTAGAAAACAGTCATCCAATAAATCAACAAAAGTCTTGCTAGTGTGCAAGTGACCAATCCACAAGTTCTAGTCAATATTTGGAATGGTAATATCCCCCATTATAAGACATTCTGATTTACTGGCCCACTCTATTTCTCTGCATTATACTCATCAGATTCATTAGGCCTATAACACACACCTACTCTCATTTTTCCTTTTGCAATGCTTATGTCACACCAAACAGACTCAACATTTCATTGTCCACCAACATCAATTTGATGTACTTCCTTTGATTTTCGGTATTTCTTAACTAACAGCATAACCCCTCCTCCCTTCCTGTCCCGTCTGTCCTTCCCGTACACATTGTACTCCCCAAATTACAATTTTGCACTGCTTACATCTGTGTGACACCATGTCTCTGATATCCCAACACTATCTGCCTTTGATGTCTTGACTAGCACTTCAAGCTCATTAAATTTATTAACTATACTCCTAGCATTGGTGTACATGCATGTATACATGCATCTGTTCCTACTTTTAGTTACCCTAACACAGCCCATGTATTTACTTGTTCCACTATGACTCCCGGCAGTCCTGGAAATCTCCATTACCTTGCTTTCTAGGCTGCTGCTCATTCTAATAGAAGAAGTGCAAGAATCAGTTTTGTCTCTGCTTGCGGTCACTGTTAACCTTTTAGTTTGTGTATCCCCCCCCCAACCTAGCAGTTTTTCAACCCACCTAACACTGCCTCGATAGCATCAGCAAATATTCTTGCACCCTCCCTATTTAATGTACCCCATCCCTATAGAAGCAGTCTCTCCTGTCAACTAGCACTGACCAGGCCGAAAAAAATTCTATCCCTTGAGCCTTGCACAATCTCTCTAGGGCTGAATTGATCGACAAGGCTGTCATCACATATTGCTTCCTATTGTGTCTGGACAAAATTGCAGACACTTTCACATTCAACCCTACGTCATGACTTTTTTTCAACATTGACCTGTACTTGTTTAATAAATCTGCAGATATTTTACTCTTAATGTCATTAGTTCCAACATGTACAACAATATCACCTTTTGTCCCTTAAAAGATGACATCTGCTCTACAACGTCATCAACTTTTGCCCCTGTCAGACATACCCTGGTCCCGTTCCACCTTTCTTTCTTGCATAGTATTCCCTGTCTCCCTGATATTAGAGTCACAATAAATAGTTCCTTTGGGAATAGCACATTTCTGCCTTGCAGATTGCCTCTGTGTTTCCTGATGCACAGGAGTGAGCTCTGCCGTTGAGCTAGGCAGCTGTGAGCTTGATGGGCTGCTCATATTAATTTCTTCAAGGGCATTTACCCTACACCTCAAGCTCTCATAGATGCCCATCAGAATGCTGAGTTGGCACTTAATTTCTTGACACTTTGGACACCTAGCACACACAAAGGTATCCTCCTTGGCTAGATCATGTCCTGTTTTAGAAAGGTCATAAACATTTCACATTTCGCACATTTTTTGAGACTGTGATGCATTGGTGAATCAACCCCTTCATTTCTCCCCCGAGTCACAGCACTCTCGCTAGTCTGTGATCTTTACTTTGCAGCTCTAGTCTGGGTCATGATTTCCATTTAAATACAATTTAATTAACAATGAAATTTAATAAGATTAATGATATTTTTGATTAATTGATAATACTGTAATAAGCTAAAAGATTCCTAATACAGTGCTTTGTATTGCACTATCTAGTTTTACTTTATACCTTACGCTATCAGTTCGAGATATACAGGGTGTCAAAAATATTGGTACAAACGTTTAGGGGAGGTAGGTAACATCTAAAGGAATGTGAATCGCATAGGAACCCATAACCGGAAACGTCACGGGAAAGTAGTAACAGAGGCACAAGAAGCAGAAATGACACAAGACAGTAATTAGTGGCAAACATTTATTTGACATAATATTAACAATGGAGTACGAGATGGATGCATTTCATGATGTTACAACAGATGCTCGAAGGTTCCACCATGAGACGCGATAGCATGGATTGGCGGACACTGTCAAGCACACTTGGAGTTTCTTTGACAGTAGCAGCAGCGCAGACGAGTCTCGCCACGAGATCCATTTCCGTCTCCACAGGCGATTCATACAAGATAGATTTGAGGGCCCCCCCCCACAGAAAGAAATCAAGGCTCAATAAATCAGGTGAACGTGGGGGCCAGGCAACGGGTCCACCACGGCCAATCCATCGATGCCCAAAACGCCTGTTCAAATGGTTACGAACACACTTATGAATCAATAATGATGACACTTACATTTACAGGCGAGAAAAGTAGAAAGAAAAAAACCAAAAAACAAATTACCATTCTCCTGTCATTGTGGTCACGCATCAGCAAAACATTTTTTAAATAATTTTCACCAAAAGTAAAGAAAGCCAACACGAGAACCACGGGAACCTTCCGGAAAACTTACTGGGCCAACTCGTTTCCTGCTACAGCAGTTCCTCCCTGCATTCTTGGTAAACAGATGGTGCGTGTTATCTGTAGTGGCACTAGAAGTTGATAACGATGTATTGATTAGTTTTTTCTCATTATTAAGAGCAGGTTATTGGAGTTCATGAGTGTAATGCCTTTGCTGTTGAAATTTACTTACAGGTATACCTTTAATATTTTTTAATAATATTTACTTACAGGTACACTCTGTGCCTCAGTTTTATGATGTTTATCCCCCCTTTCCACTGTTTAAGAATAGGAAAACAACTGCTACAGACTGTGTGTTATTGCTAGTGGCAGTAGAAGTTGTTTTCCTATTTTAAAACAGCAAGAAGTGGAGGGGGGGTTAACACCCTGAGGCTGTCTGGAGGGTGTACCCATAAGTAAATTTCAACCCACTCACGAACTCCAATAATCTGCTTTTAATAAGGAATAAAAACTAATCAGCACATTGTTATTGACTTCTACTGCCGCTACTGATAACATGCACTATCTGTTTACCTAGGATGCAGGGAGAAGAACTGCAGTAGCGGGAATTGGGTTTGCCCAGTAAATTTTCCTGAAGTTTCCTATGGTCTCTCTCTCGTGTTGGCTTTCTTTCTTTACCTTAGCCCAATTTTCCATCTATTCCTTTGCAGCGTCAATGTCTGCTGCTGCAATTTCACCACACCTTTTTGAAAGACAGATCACGATGAATCTTAAATTTCTGGAAGATCCATCCGAACTTTTAAATTCTTCAATATCCATTCAATACACAAACAATTCAGCCTTAGCTTTTAAAAGATTACCATCTACGGGATCGGTTTTCGCATGCATTATCATTAGCCATTCTAACAGTACCTTTTCAAGATCCAGATACTTTGTCTTTCGTGCTTCAATCCTACCTGGTGTAACAGATTTCTCTAAACTTTCAATCTTTTTCTGATCTTTCAGAATAGTGAACAGAATATTCTTAGGAATGCCAAACTGTTTTGTGATATGTCTTAGAGTGCACACCATTATCTGCAGCTTGAAAAATCCTAATTTTATCTGTGATTGTCAAAATTATCCACTTTCTTGGAGTCTTCCAGTAAACATACACTCTAACTAATGAAATGAACTTCTAGTCAATGTTAATTTCATTACTGCACTGTGAGAAAAGAGTGTGGGAAATCTTAACAAATGGTTTCTCACAGTCAGGCTGCCTGCTCATCAGTTACTTCAATATATTTGAAGCATTCTATCATTTTTAAATGCAAATATTGTAATAAAAAAGTTAAAAATTTAGATTAAAAGGTAGAAATTTATGATCGTTTATAGAGAAATCTTTTATTTTCATTGTCATTATACTGAATGTCAAATAGCATTAGATTACTGAGAATTGTCCAGAACCAACCAGATAGGATGTTTGGTCCTTGGGGTTGTCACAGACATTCTCTCAGATATGCCAGACAAGCAGTACTTGCTACCTGGGAGTCTAAAACGCTGATGGAACTGATATTTAGGTGACACTCAAGGCAAGTGGACCCAATTTTGGCAAAGTCCAGTTGGTCTGTGACAGCCAAATCTTCTGCTTGCACCTTCACGATGGTGGGACTGTTAGTAATCCTGGGTATAACCCCCATGCACAAACACACTGTCAGTGACCACCCAGGTGTGAACCGACGTAAGCAGGGATCAGGGTGTGGCATCCACACCACATGAAGGAATGCTGCCTCTCTGTGTTACCAGGCAATACTAGGTGGTAGGTGACTCTCATCAACCAATGCAATACCACTACTTTGCTTATTGGAGGCCTGAAGTGGTGGAACCCATGTTTAGTCTCCAGAGCCAAGTTCTGGTCAAACCTTCCCCGTTTCTTCCATCATTCAGTATGACTGATGTCTTTTGAGGTTATGATGGACATCATGGCGAGATCCAAACTTCCTTACATTTCAATGTTACAGCTCTAAAACGGTGTTTGCAGGCCGGCTGCTAGTTAGTACACTGGACTGAACCTATTGGTAACTCTCTAGTAGGTTTCCTGACCAGGTAGTGTATAATCTTGCTACCTCTACTCTACTCTGCCAGATGCCCCCCAGTATACGCTACTCAGACTCCCCTCTGGGAGTCTGAGTAGTGTGTACTGGGGGGCATTGTCGAGGCAATGCTATTTCAAGGATCTGGTTATATTCTTACCATGTATATGCCATATCCAAAAATTCATTACTCCATACAGCATGCCCCCCCACTTTTTCCTACTGTTGAATACACCGTGAATTGTCAAACTAATAGAGTAAGTTTATCTGCAAAAAGATCTAAACCTCCCAAACACTTCCTAGTCCATTTCACAAATATATGTGGGCTCAAATCTAATCTCAACGATGTCCATTTCCACTTGCAGTCTGTACTTTTTCTGACAGAATCTCAGTTATCGGTTTATTCAACTACTGCTCATCTCAGTTGCCCAAATTATTTGCTGTATGATTCCTTTCCCCTCAAAGGTGGTACTTGTGCTTATGTCTGTTCTGATACTCCCAGTCAGAGATTTTGTAATTTGGAATTTCCTCTCTTCGATCTTCTCTGACTTTAAAAATCTCTCTACGTCATTGTGTCAAATTCATCTGTTGTCTCTACCATTCTCCCAATTCCACTATAATCACTTGGAGCTCTTTGACTTCCTCTCTTTTGCAATTTGACTTTCTCCAGTACAACTTTCCTAACAGTGAGATAATTTTCCTTGGTGATTTTAATGTTCACAACTCCAGCCAGCTTCTATTTTCACCCTGCTGGTCGAGATGCTGATGCTTTTGCATTTACTAATGACCTTGCACAGCTTGTTCATTTGCCTACAAGAATACCGGATAATCCTAACCATACAGCCAACATGCTTGATCTTTTTCTCACAAACTATCCTAACTACATGGTCAAAGTGAGTGGTCCTTTAGGCACCTCAGATCACAATTTGGTGATTGTCTCTTCTCCAATGGAGCCTATATCTCATGGCTATTCGTAACCTTGTATTGTTTGGCATTACAAGAATGCAAAATGGGATGACCTGCGAGATTTCTTTTCTTCTTTTCCTTGGTCGGATTACTGTTTCAAAACTTTTGATGTCAACGTTTGCTCAGATCGTATCAGTGAAATTATTCTTGTAGGAATCGAATCCTTTATTCCACATTCCACTTTAAAATCTCTTGGTTTTCCAATAAATGTGCTAAGGCTGTTCAAGAGAAGAACATTGCATATTGTAATTGGCTTGTTTCCAATTCTTCAGCTTCATTTTCTGCCTACACCAAAACTCTCAACAATTGTAAATCAGTTATTAATCAGTCCAAACTAGTTGAACAGGCTAAGAGTTGAAAACTTGCTTCTTGCCCTAATGGTAGCTGAGCATTCTGGTCGCTTGCCAAAACTATTGGCCACAACTTTTGCCCATCTGTAGTCAGTGTCAATCCATTGGTGATATTTGTCCATAAATGTTACCCATTTATGGACAAATACAATGGAAAAGTTTGGTGAAACACAAGCAGTTGCTCTTGACATCTCAAAGGCTTTTGATCGTGTTTGGCATAAAGGTCTTCCAAACAAGCTTCCATCTTATGGTTTGTCACCTGTTTTTTGTAATTGGTTATCCAGTTTTCTCTCTGATCGCTCACTGAGGGTGATGGTAGATGGCTCTCTGTCTTCTAACTTCTCCACTAATGCTGGTGTCCCCCAAGGTTCAGTTCTTTCCCCCCACTCTTTTCCTCTTGTATAATAATGATCTTCTTCCGATGACTGGAAATCCTATCCATAGTTTTTCCGATGATAGCACATTGCAGGAAACTTTCCATTTTGATAAACCTTGCACTGCTCAATCAGCTTCAACTTTTCGTATGTCTGCTACCAATTCCTTAAATGCTGATCTCCAGGTAATTCTCCAGTGGGGCAAAGACAACTTAGTTGGTTTCAATCCTTCTAAAATTCAGTCTTGTCTTATATCTCACAAAAAAGGATTCTTCTGCTCCAATGTTTATCTTTGGTGACACTGTGATTTTTAGGCAAAATGATATATCTCTTTTGAGGATTACCCTGACTTCTAATCTCTCTTGGCACAAGCACATTACAAATATTGCTTCCTCTGCATCTAAAAAACCTTTTCTTTTTCACTCTCAGCATTACTTTTCTTTCAAACAGCTGTTCACTCTGTACAAATCACAAATCCACCCTACCATGGAATATTGTTCTCACATCTGGGGTGGTGCCCCCCAAAACCTCTCTCAGGCTTCTAGATTCCATTCGGAAGAGGGCAGTTAGGTTAATTAATGACTCCTGTCTAACAGTCTCTCCACTCGCTGTGTCTATAGATGTTTTTTTTTTTTTTTTTACCTGTTTGTTGTTGGCGCATCGGCTTCTGTGGCCATAATGCACCTCCCAAAGTTTTTGCTTTTTACTCTGATCCAAGCCCTAGTCGGGATTCAAACCCGCAACCTTTGGGGGGGCGCCTCCATAGCCAGGTGGGCAGGAGCAGCAGTATTTAGCACACGCTTTTTGATTAGACCAGGGTTCAAGCCTGTGACCACCAAATACAGAGGATGCGGAAAGGTCATGGAATGACCACTGCATATCTCCGGAGAAATATTGCCTTAGTTGATAATGCTCCTAAAAATCAAATAACAAACAAACAAACAAGTGACCTTCGGGTTGCCAGGCAGTCACTTAACCACCTGGCTAGCCTGGTTGGCTTTTCATAGATGTACTGTTTCTGCTGCATGCCTTTTCTACAGATACGTCCATGGGCACTGTTCTTCTGAATTGGCTTCTATAATTCCTGCTCTCTCTTTCAAAACAGTCCAGACCCGTGCTTTCACCAGCCAACATCCATTTTCTGTCCAACTTCAAACTCACAGAACCAACTTTTCAATTTCCTCATTTATGCATTCAACTGCTTTTTTCTGGAACAACCTTCTTTCATACGTATTTCCTGAAAATTAGTCTACAGAAGTTCAAGTATAATATCATCAAATATCTTCTTTCGCCTTCTCAACCTCCAACCCAAGCATGGTACTAAGTACTATATGTTCTTATACCTCTCGTGTTTGGGGTTTTCATAAAATAAAAACATTGGAGCATTAAAAAGAGGATCACTATAAAGAGCTTTTACTGCTTATGCAAAAATAAAATGACAATTTTGAAGGAAAATTGAATGAAATGTATAAGGCTAAAAGTAATAATAATAATAATATAAAAATAATAATATAGATGCTGTTATAAAAAGTGATATTATACTTCTGTTTTTAGAGAAGTGTTACTTATTCATAGTGTGCCAATAGGTGACTCATGATGATACCATAGCCTTACAATCTGAAAGATCAGTCTCATTAAAAAGATGCCTGGTCTACAAAAAAATGGATGCACTTGTTATTATAGACAAAAGATGGTATGTCAAAGTGTATTATCTATTTGCATCTCTATCATATTTAAAACCAAATGAGACATCTGGGTTCTAACCTTATCAGATATTGGAGGAGTTCTTAAAGGCCTCTTTAATCAGGGGTATAATTAGCTGAACTCACCATGAGTTATTGCACGTTTTTATCACATGAACACACTTTTAAAAACTATATACATAATACACATAGTGTAATATAACTTTAAATGGTAATGTGCTATGTAAATAACAGCATCAGAAGCAGCAACTGAATGAGAATAGGCTAGTTAATGGAATTAGATTGCTGTTTTAAGCATTTATTATTTTTGAGGCTTTTAAGTTGAATTTAACTAATAGGTTATTGTTTCATTCCATCTCTTTTTTTGTAGCAATCTGAAATCAACTTCTGGTCATGTTACTAAAAGTGCATTACCTAGATGACAGAAAGTTCATGCCGCTCATCAAAAAAATTCTAGATTGCACTGTTGCCATTATCAGCACCATACACAGCCACACCTTGCCATTAGAAGAAAGGCCTTGCCACTGATTGATTACCATGATGGCAGATTTAAGAAGGCTGCTACTTCTCTTCCAATATCGGTTCAGGATTCTGCACATGCCAAAACTAGATCTGTACCAGGAAGAAAGCTGAAACAGAGAGTTAAAATTTAAGTGTGGTGGGCAAGGAATGCTGTTTACTCCAGACAGACAGCTGTGATAGTATTTTTTATTTATTTTTTTGTCACATAGAAGATGAAAAGGAAACTTTTTCCATTATGAGATTATTTGTGTTCAGTAATTTCATGTTAAATTTTTTTTTTTTTTTTTTTAACTATTAACTATCAATTTCTTCTCTATGTGAACGAGGTTTTGTTTCATAAAGATGAAATATCAATATCATAGCAATAAAAATTGGTAAACTCTAAGTGTTGCTAAGAGAAGGAATGTTGATTGTTATGGCAAAAAAAAAAAAAAAAAAATATTATGGTCATTTTCTTTAATTCTATTCATTATGGTCTTTTTTTTTTATTTGTATTGCATTTTGTGCATTATTTAGATTTAAATTGCTATACTGCAGTAGTATAGCCTGCAATGAATTTTAAAGTGTAAAGTTTATTCATAACATGAATTTTTATATATAATATTTACATCTTTTTTTATAAAATAGTGTACAGTTTTTTTACTTTAAAACTTAATTTATTTATTGTATATAATGTATAATGATATGAAACTCATTTTTCATTTTTAATTGCAGAAAATTTTCATTTGAGGAAGTTATAAAGAAAATTTCTCTAGTTATCTCTGTTTACAAAATGTGTGTGTGTATACATACATTCATATATATGTTTGTGTGTGTGTCATAATAAAGTGGACATGGTAACTTGGGATATTTATTTTTACTAAACTCGAACTGACACTAAGTAGCACAGTGCAATTTGTTGCAGAATGTCAGTTATTTTATTTTATTTTATTTTTTTTTTTTTACAAATGTTCACTATGTTTTTTTTTTGATTACATGGTAAAACATCCAGATACCCCAATCTTCTCACATTTTTTCATTAAGGATCACATGCATAAACTTATACCAGCTATTACTATATCTGAAAACTTAACAGTCAGCAAAAGTTTTATTCATTCAGCTTTGCATTGATACCTACCAGAGCTATAACATTAAGAATCATGTCACAAAGTTCTTATAGGTTAATTGGCATGGGTATTATGTACTGTCTTCTTGACATGACCTCACCCCCCAAAAGTTATGTAGGTATTAGATTGGGTGCAATGAGTGTCCACAGAATGGTATTGTCATGATCTAAATGGATATGAAAGTAATGTTGAACAAGTTTCATTGAACAACTTCACTCAAATTTCAAAAAACAGCTCATCTTTTTACATCAGTAAATGATGTTTTTTATACCCCTGCAGAGCCACAGAGAGGGTTCAATTGACCAAAAAAAAAAAAAAAGTTTAAGTGTTAACTCATGCTCAGTATCAAATTGAGTTTGTTCTTATGGCTAGTGTTAAGAAAAACAGTGTTAATTAATACTGTATAACACCCTACATTGTGCTCTTACTTTAGTTAAAATAAATCTCCCAAATTGTATACCTTATTATGACATATCCTATATGTATGTATGTATGCTTAGTTACAATTTTATGTTTGTAATTATGCACTCACACACACACACACGCATGTGTATAGTTGTTATTGATATTGTTGTGAACAGTGACTATTGAAACTTTGTTGCTGTTAAAATTTTTGTATTGTTGTATGCATATTACTTGTTTATGTATAGATAGAAGTAGCATCCATATATATAACATACCTTTACCCTTGTTTGTATACTGCCATTGTTAATAGAATATGTTTCTGTGTAAATGTTTTGTGAATTGTTTTATATTTTTTTCCCTTTTTCACAAGTCAAGAGAAAGTATTATTAAAGTATTATAATAATAATAAAAAAAAAAAACATAAATTTATTATTTTGTGGTCCAGAATATCAAACTGCCAGTTGTATTTTGAAGTATATTTGCTTATGCGAGGGAAATTTATTTTTACATTTTAGTATATTTTTATCAAAAATATCTTCATTATAAATGGTGTAAATTAAATGGATACATCTTAATACAGGTTTCTTTCTGTACTATTTTCTACATAATTATTTCTAGTGCTTCTGCCAAATATCAGTATTGTCATTTTATTAATATGAATGATTATTGAACTTGATTATTATTATTGTAAGTAATATAATTAAGAAATTATGGCTCCATTCCTATTTTATATTAATTTTTTAAATTTATAGCTTAGTTACAATTTCATGTTTGTAATTGTTTATCAAAATATAAGACCCAACAATAAACAGTGTATTTTGCAGAAGTGGTAAGTATTTATTATATGTTAGTCATCTTTTACTTTATATTGGAAATCAGCGATGCTTATTAGTTATACAATTTATTTGGGATCTCTTGAACATACCACATCATCTTTAGATAAACGTGCTGTAACCTTCTGTATTCTCGAATCATTTCTGGTGGGAAAGGTGGCGAGGGAGTAAACCTGAGGTAGAGTAATGCAATTCTATAAAATTAATTTTACTGTTTGTGGTCTGCTATTAAGAATATGCAGAAAAGCTCTTGATCTCACACATCCAGACTAAATATTCACACATCCAGACTCAGTTCTAGACTAAACTGAGGTGCATAAATATCATTGTCTTGAATTTAAGATTACTGGAATTTCCTTTTCCAATGAATCTACTGGTACAAAGCTACTTTTGTTAGATGCAGTTGCCTAACTACATGAAAAATAAACAAAGATAGGATACATAAAGGTAATTATGTGTGTGTTAAACTCGGGGCCCAAGTAATACATGTTAAATTTTTGAGAGTCTTCAAAGCACTCTAATTTTATCACAATCACAGTGTATTCATGTGGGATATAATTAATCATAAATAAATCATTACTTAAAGAAACTACTATCAGTGGTAGGGGGAAGGGTTTTTGCTTTCATAAAGGAGACTATACAGTGGTCTCAGACAGTTTTTAAATTCTATACAGTGGAACCAACTAATTTTATTACCAACAAAAAATTCTAAATGGAAAGCATTCAGGGAAAAATCATTGAAGCTGTAGGCTTTTCGTACCAAATAAGAAATACAGTTCAAGGCTTAGACCTAAATAGATGTCAGATAAACAATTGAGATATATGGCAGAGAAGAAAAATGCATGGAATGCATATAAATTACCAGGTGATACAGAAGCTTATGGTAGATAGAAACTAGTCTGCAATAAAGTTACAAAAGTGGTTAGGCAAACCAAGGCAGATTACAAGAAGTCTCTGGCAAAGAATGCCAAGAAAAGCAGAAAGGACTTTACTTGTATGACAGTAGAAGGAAGAGGTGAATCACATTAGTCCACTTGGTGTCGATGGTTTAACTGATGGTTTAACTGTGGATGATCCTGATCAGGTTGCTAACCAGGATCATCCACACAGGATGAATAGAAGAAAAATTGTTGAAATTAAACAAAAAAGACACCTGGTGTGGATGGGATCTATTGACTTATATTAAGGGAGGAAGCAATGGGGGTGAGCAAACCCTTAGCACAATTATGAGAGCATCTTTGGATCCAGGGGAGGTTCCTGTGGACTGGAGATGTACCAATGTATCTCCATTTCACAAAGGAGGATCAATGGGTGACATGAATAATTATCAACCATTAGCTTACCTTCTGTTCCAGGGGAAATAATGGAGTCACTGGTTAAAGAAGTAATGCAGGACCACCTAGACAAGAGTGCAGTTATATGGCAGTCATAGCATAGGTTTGTTAATGGGAGATCTTGTTTGATCAATTTGCTTTGGTACTATGGTACAGTGACAAAGGAACTGGATGCAAAAATTAATTTTGAATATCATGTATTTGGATTTCAGGAAAGCTTTATCTACTGTTGTGTATAAAAGGCTGCTGTACGAATTGGAGCAGTGTGGCATCAAGGGAAAAGTTACTGCTATGGATAAAGGGATGGTTCAGTGGGGAAAGACAGAGAGTGGTTATCAATGAACATTGATCTTCATGGACTAATATTACTGGAATCCCACAGGATACAGGTTTGGTCCCATTGCAGTGTTCGATTTTTTAATATGTTGATGAGGGTATATTAAGCTAAATGTCTAAGTTTGTAGATGATATAAAGGTTGGCAGGGTAGTTAATGGCAGTAACGATGGTACACTGCTGCAACAAGATCTAGAAACATTATGCAGATGGTCTCAAAAATAGCAATTGAAGTTTAACAAGTACTGCATATGAGTAGTAGTAATCCCACAGTAATGTATAACTGTGTGGTACTAGATTCAGAATAGAGGAAAATGAAAAAGACCCTGGGTTAATTGTGCAGTCTGTTATTAAGTTCTCTGAGCAGTGCACACAGGGTGCCAGCACAACCCATGGGGTTTTGTCAATGATATACAGGAATTTAGCTAGCAGGCATTATCCCATTTTATGAGGCAATGGTCCAGCCACATCTTGAGTACAGTCAGTCCTCATATAGCACGATAGTTGTGTTCCTAGAAACCCTCATGCAATGCAAAATCGTGCAATATAAACAACAGGCCCTATGGGAAAAATAGGGTTAGGTGCCGACCACCCAAGATTGAACACACATTTGTAACCAAAACATTACCGAACACAATAAATAATCGTAATAAAATACGTAAGTATTTTATTACGTAATAAAATATTGCTAATGCTTTTGCTTCTATCGTAAGCAAACTTGTTTTTTTGTTTGATTTTCTATCCAAACAGTTGACAGCCGTTGCATTTCTTCCAATTCTTTGTGTCTTAATCTAACGGATTTTAATTACACTTTGAGTTGTTCTTGCTATGAAAGTTGTTTTTATTTTCTCTGCATTCTTTGTAATTCTCGGCGTTGCCTCATTTAGGTCTGTAGCACGTGCAATATCACATGGTCTTTCATTTCGCTCAAAGCGTTTCACAGTTTCATATTTTTTCGCTATCGACAGTGGCGGACTGGCCATAAACTTACCGGGGAAACCCTGGTGGGCTGGAGGGCGGTGTGATTTTGGCCATAAACCATAGTATGAGGCCACTATAAATTTTCCCGAGTAAGAATTTTTGACCCAGTCCGCCTCTGTTTATCGATATTGCTTTTTTTTTTTCTCTCCGAATCTGCAGTGTCTTCACCAGGACGCTTTCTTTTCACACCTTTTAAGTATTTTACTCATTTTTACGGAATAAAGCACAATTACAAAACGAGGAGGCACGCTTGATACACATAAACAAAGCTGCGCACGTGTAGCAACTGAAACACCTTAAAGGCAGAGATACACTATTAACACCTCACATTTTACTAAAGCACATTTCTAGGGGTTACTACCATAAAACAATAAAAACAATTTCCAGTTGCGTTTCTGCTAGTGGAATCTGTTGTAAACTCGATCTAATTGCATTTGCGATTATACCGATAGCTGGAATTGTGTTGGTTTTTACGTTATTAGGGTGAAATGTGTTTCCCCTTCACTGATATAAAACACATAAATGCATTTTCAGAATCTTCTCTTCATTCCTATCCTTCTGGAGACTACACACCTGCAAGGTAACCTGATTGAAGTGTTTAAGGCTTTGAATGGCTTGAGCAAATTTGATTCTGATGGAATTCTTCCTCTTGCTTAGACTATACATGAGGGGGCATGAATTCAAACTGAAGAATGATGGTTGCAGAATAGATGTATGGAAGTTTTCCTTGAGCCTATCAGTGGCTGATTGCTGTATTGGGTTTCTATCCATTATTGTGGAAATGGATATGAAGTTGGAATAAATTCTAGGAAGAACTAGACAAACGATTGGAGGAGATGGATAGGTGAAATGGGATTTTTTTTTTTTTTTTTTTTTTTTTGGCTGATGGTGTATAAGCTTGCTTTCTTGCATCATAATACTATATAAAATTTAGCTGAATTGTATATTAGCATGCAAAAAAAGACATTCAGGGCATTACATTAATTATAATTACTGGTGAATATAAAAAGAGACATCAAAATAGTAACACACATAGAAATTGTCATGTGTAATACCAAAAAAATTAATTAGATTAAGAACTTAAATGCATTTACATATCTCTTAGTTATGATGGATCCTCACAGAGTGTGGTTAAAACATTACCAAATGTGGATGGTTCTAGAAAAAAATAAAGATATGCAAATTAAAGATAAATTCAGAAATTCAGTCATAATAACATATATCAAAGGTGTAGGTGAGAAAACAATGACAATTTGTAAAATATGGTTTGGTTGTAGGGTTGAAACCAATCAATGAAGTGGGTGATATTTTAAGAGGTGCAATTCCTATGACTAATAGAACACATGATCTATAGAAATACATACGATTGCAAGAAAATATACATTGATGAAACAGGTAAGAAGGTCAAACCTGAACAGCAGAATATCAGAAACATATAGAAAAGAATAATACTGAGAATAATAGTGTTAGCAGAATGTGAAATGCATATTAAAATAATTAGAGGCAGGGAGGGATTTCATCTAAAGGAAAGTTAAGGAAGTAGGTGATGTATGCAGGAAAATTTTTTAAAATAGGATGGTAAATAAAATATGGGTAAATAAAATATCGTAAATAAAATATGGATAAACTTATTTGATAACAGAATTTAAAATTGCAATAAAAAATTATAATTTTTTTCCCATCTCAGAAGTGATTACAGTCACTGAATAAAATGTTTAATAAAATTATGACTTCCATAAATCTTCTGAATATAATCACAGAATTAAGCTTTTCAGGTTGGCATTGAGGATATGCTGGGTCTGTGTGATTAACCATTAGATGGTATTCTCTTCTTATGACATATCCTTAGCTTACAATACTTTGACATTCTTATCATCAAGATTAGTTGTGCATCTCACCAAGGAACAAGCAGAGCAAACATTACTTCATGTATGTAATAATTTACAGAGTAAACAATTCATTGTAAGTCATGATTTGGGAAAGTTCCTTATTGTTTATAAATGCCATACATCTGATATTTTTAGGATTGATTTTTAAGGTTCATTATTACAATGCAAGGCATCTTAAGCATTTGCTATTTTATTATCGGTCCATTATTATTATTATTATTTTATTTTTTTTTCAAAATTTTGTTAAGTCGAATTTAGTGTTAGCATTAATAGAGGCATATGATGCAAGAAAGCAATTATTATACAGAATTAGCAAAACAAAAAAAAAAAACCCTTCTCATTTCACCCATCCATTCAATCCAAATGTTTGTCTAGGTCTGCCTTGAATTTATTTAAACTCTCAACTTCTACAACGACAGATGGAAGTTTGTTCCAGAAATCAACCACCCACTGCTAAAGACAATTTCTGCTCATCTATTCTACAACTTTCTTTTCTCAATTTGAATTTATGTCCCCTCGGGCAATTCATCTGGGCTAGAGGAACAATCCCATCAGCATTGAGCTTCCTCAAACTATTCAAGGCCTAATACACCTCAGTCAGATCACCTCGCAGGTGCCTTGTCTCCAAATGCTGTAATTTGCATAACTTAAGCCTTTCTTTGTAAGAGAAACCTTTTGTTCCATTCACTAACCTTATTGTCCTTCTCTGTACTCGTTACAGCAGGTCTACCTCATTATCCTTCCTAAAATGAGGTTTCCATTGTGGCCTAACCATTGCCTTATACAAGGGAATAATCACCTCATTATCCCTGCTAGAAAAATTCCTGTATATTATTGACAAGACACCATGAGCTACTCTTCCAGATCATCTGCATTGTTCAGAAAACTTCATATCTGACTGCACAATTACCCCACGTCCTTGTCATTCTCTACCACCCTGAGTGTAGTACCACACAGTTGATGAAGGTATATCAGGCTTAATGTTTAGATTCTGTTGCAGTAGCATACTGTCATTAGTGTCATTAACAACCCTGGCAACCTTTATATCATCTACAAACTTAGATATTAAGCCTGATATACCTTCATCAGTATCATTAATAAATACAGAAACAACACTGGTCCCAATCTCGAACCCTGAGGGACTCCATTAATAACATTAGTCCACGAAGAGCAGTGTCCATTAATTACCACTCTCTGTCTTCTCCCACTCAACCATCATTTTATTCATAGTAGCAATTTGCCCCTAATGCCACACTGCTCCCATTTGTACAGCAGCCTTGCATGTACAACAGTATCAAAAGCCTTCCTAAGATCCAAGTACATGATATCAAAATTATTCTTTGCATTCAGTACCTTTTTGACCAAATCATAGTAGCCAATCAAATTGGTCAGACAAGACTTCCCCTTAACAAACCCATGCTGTGTGTGAAGTATAACTGAAGTCTTGTCTAGATGATTTTACAGTGCTTGTTTGACAAAAGTCTCCATTAATTGCCCCAGACCAGAAGTTAAACTAACAGGTCTGTAATTACTTGTCACCCTTTGATCCTCCTTTGTGAATTGGGGATACATTTTTACATCTCCTGTCAATGGTATCTCCCCTAAGTCCAATGAAGCTCTTATAATTATGGCTAAGGGCTTAACTCCTTTGCTGCCTCCTTTAATATAACTGGATAGATCCCATCCACCGAAGGCACTTTTTTTTTTATCTTCAACAGTTTCTGCCCCACTTTGCTTTCTGTTATTACAAAATCATTTAGCTCACCGCCAGAGTTTAATACACCTCTGGCATTCCCCTGCCTGAATAACTCCTCATGTGTAAAAGTAGATGCAGAATACTCATTCAGTTTGCTAGCTACCTGAGCAGGATCATCAACAGTTGAACCATCGATATTAAATGGACAAATCTGATTCATCCCTTCCCTCTATAATTTACATAAATAAAGAACTGTTTGCTGTTTTTCCTTGCATCCTTTGCCAAAGATTTCTCTTAATCTGCCGTTGCCTGCCTAACCTCCTTTGTTGACTTGATTACAGACAAGCTTATATCTACCATAATATTCTGTGTCATCTGTTAATCTGTATGTATCCCATGCATTTTTCTTCTATGCCACGTCTTAGTTTATCAGGCATACATTTAGGCCTGAACTTTGAAAATATTTTTTGTTTGGTATGAAAAGCCTGGTAGCTTCCATGATTAATTCCTTGAATGCTTCCCATTTAGAATTTCCCATTGGTAACATCAAGTGGTGAACTGTGAATATTTCAACAATGGGCTTGCAGTTTTGCTGACTTTTTGATGTGAAACATCCTTGGGGGTTTCCTGCCACAGATGATGTCACTTCTCCGCCAGAGACACTTCCCACGTTCAAACTACTCTGCACTAAGCACTCACTAGTAGTGTGATTAGAACGCGTGACGCATTTTCGTGAATGGTATGATATCTCGAGTCAGCCTGGTCACCATGCTTTACCATAATACCTGGATACGATAGTATCTCGAGTTCTAACTTTTTAGAATTTTTTTTTTAATAGTATGATGTCACAATCATACTTCTTGAAGTAACATTCGATTGTTAGGTTCCCCGAACAGCTGCGTATGTCATTTCAACTACAAGATCGGTATTTCAATCGACACTGTTTTCTAGATTTAGAAACATTGCAATCACAAGTATATATCTCTTACTTTAGTTATCATAAATCCATTGTATCTTGTCTTCCAGAAAATATGAATTTGCCAATGTTCAATAAAATATTTACAATACAAAAGCTCTTTTATTTCGTAATCAATGTACAAATCAAAATACCTAAAAGAAACGTGAAGGATTCACATGAAACCATCTACTGCACATGCGCCACTTTTTTTAAATTCGTCTCTCTCTTTTTTTAACAACTAGGAAAAAATAACACAAAATATTTTCCATATCACAAATAACAAAAACTATCACAAAACATTCTACAATATAAAAACAAATATTACATAAAAAACAAACCCTTCTAGAATAGGTAAACAAAAATCACAGATTACATGAAAAAAATTATTATACTTAAATATAATTAAGTATAAATATTATTATACTTAAATATAATTTAATTATAATTATATAATTTAATGAAATTCAAGAACAGTTTATTCTAAAAATTGCCATATATAATTTACTTCTTCTTTAATAACATGTCACGAGGTAATTTTTTAAATGTGTTCTTACTTTCGATTCCTTCAAATTCTTGGAACTTCAACATGCTCTCAATTTTAGCTTCATTATTTCCTTCAGAATTTTTCAAATTAGTGATAGCATTCATAATTAGAATAATTAATTTATCTGCTTTTACTATAGTGATGCTGCGACTTTGTAAAGCTTCTGAAAGGTAAGAGAGCTCCTGCAGGATGTTAATTATTAGTGCTAAATCGTTAAGAAATTCCAGATTGAAAAGTCGGTTTAATAATCCAGAATATTTAACTTTCTGATTCAAAATGTTTGCACAAAGTGGGATAATTCCTCCAACTCTCAATTGCTGCCCACAAACTACAAGCTGACAATCATGGCTTGAACAAATCCCGGAAAAAATATCCTCCTGAAAAAATATCCCCAGTAAAAATGTTCCATTTTCTTGTTATTATTATAATAAGATTATTTAAGTAGATAAAACTCTTGATTAGTGATTGACAGGTGCCACTAACTGCTTTCCCTGCTCACTGTCCTCCTATGTTGATATGCCTAGGGTGTTTTCTCCCACTTGACGATGTTTTTAAATCGCGACCTCATTTACCGATTTTAAAAGAGTTGGATAGGGGCAAAAACACCCTACCTCAACTAAGCCACGACACAAATCAATCAGAAAGAAACACCTTCACTGAATCACAAAATTCGACCGTACAATCAATCCGTACTACAACAACGCACACTGCACGGAGACAAGTGTTACCCAAATAATTAGCCTTTTAAGTATTATTATTAAGATTATTTAAGTATATTATAATACTTAAATGTTTGATTATAATTTGTATGATTTTTTTTCAAAATTTAAATTTGTGATTTTGATATAATTAAACTGAGATTAGTGTCAGTAATGTGGAGTTTGTGAAATAATTGTATACTGTCATTATTTTAGCATTAAAAAAAATAAATATTTCCTTGTGTTTTCTCATATTGCCGTCCCCAAGCTACAAACTGCCCATCGTGGCCCGAACACACACGACCGATCTTTATACAGTAGTTTCCACCTCAGGTACTTTAGCAATAATCCTTAATTCGCGCTGGTTTTTTGGAGATTGGTGATATAATGCATACAGTTTTTTTTTTTTTTTTTTTTTTATTATTACCTGTATGCCATTATATTTTGGAATATTTTCTTCAGAGTGAAAGCCTCAACGCGGTTTCCAAATCTGCCAACATTTCATCTTTAGAAAGTTTACCTCAAAGTTACCTCATTTGTCTTCCCCCCGATGTCGCTACTATCACTAGTTCTTTGAATACTGTGCAAAATATCGGAATCACTCAGATATTTAGCTACTGAGACCATGTAAACATAGACAGGAGGAAATTACTGAAACGCCGTGGATCACTCACTTCTCCGAAAAACATGACTTCTTGTCGAATTAAAGGTGAACCACAACACAGGTTGACCGTGTCAGGAATCTTCTTAATGATCTGACTGGATATGGAAAGCATATTAACTAGCGCGACTTTTCGGGCTGCATAGGTTTTATGGACACCACTAACATTGTGGAATGGTAATCCCTTTCACCCTTAATTCACGCTTTCTAATTGCCTAAAAGCCAGAGGTGAGAACAATGCATACAAAGTTGTCTCTCATAACCCCTCGTTCTTATGAAATTATTTTAAATGTTTCCATAGAAACCAAGGGGATTCCAAAAAAATTCGATATGAAGAAGTTCGTTAAACAGAGGTCTGACTGTCATTAACTTAAAAATGAAGCAATTTAAAAATACATTACTGGTCGATTGTGCCATTAAAATATTGGAAATGGGGCCCTGCTTTCCCCACCGTAATTCCACTCGAATACTCAATAATTAAATTCCGGATTTCATTTGTAAAATTGTTTCAACAATGGGCTCACAAATTTTCAAAAAAAATAACAATGGGTTCTCGCGAGCCCATGCGAACCTACTATTTCTCACTACTGGTAACATCTTCAGTTGGTCCCACTGTACAGAATTTAAAAACTGTCTCAGACCCGTAGTCACCTTTATGAAAGCAAAAACCCTTTCCTTTACTACTGATGGAAATTACCTCTTGGGGTGAATCTCAAATCAGCACACTGTGATCACTGCCACCTAGTGGTTGCTTTATCTATAGATTCTTAATGCACGAAGAATCACTACTGATAATCAGATAAACTGTATGACTCCCTCTGGTTGTCTCCTGAACATGCTGCTGTAAAAAACAATCATCCAAAAAATCCACAAAAGCCTTGCTAGTATGTGAGTGACCAACCCACAAGTTCCAGTCGTTATCTGGGAAAGTAAAATCCCACATTATAAGACAATCTGATTTACTGGCCAACTCTATTTCTCTGTACAGCATAACCCCTCTTCCCTCCCTCCCTATCCTGTCTATCCTTTCTGTACACATTGTACTCCCAAATTCCAATTCTGCATTCGTTTTATCTGTGTGACACCATGTCTCTGATATCCTAACAATATCTATCTTTGATGATTTGACCAACACCTCAAATTCATCAAATTTATTTACCAAACTCCTAGCATTGGTGTACACATGAGTATATCTGAATCTGTTTTTACTCTTAGCTACCCTAACACAGCCCATGTATCTACTTGTTTCGCGATTACTCCCAACAGTCTCTGAAATCCCCTGCACCTTGTTGTCCAGGTTGCTGTTCATTCCAATCGAAGCAGTGCAAGAATCACATTCTCTTTTGCCTGTGAATTTATAGAATCCCCTCAAGCTAGCAGTTTTCCAACACACCTAATACTTCCTCAATAGCATCAGCAAATATTCTTGCACCCTTTCTATTTATGTGTATCCCATCCCTGTAGAAGCAGTCTCTCTGGTGAACAAGCACAGACCAGGCTGAGAAAAATTCTACCCCTTGAGCTTTGCACAGTCTCTCCAGGGCCGAATTAATCGAGAAGGCTCTCATCATATACCCCTCCCCCTGTCGTGTCTGGGAAGAATTGCAGACACTTTCATCCCTAATTCACGGCTTTTTTTCACCATTTACCCATACTTGCTAAGTAATTCTGCCGTTCTCCTGCTCTTAATATCATTAGTGCCAACGTGTACAACAATATCACCTTTTGTGCCATAAAAGATGATATCTGCTCTACAATGTCATCAACTTTTGCCACTGGCAGACATACCCTGGTCCTGTTCCACCTATCATTTTTCACAATATATTCCCCGTTTCCCTGACAATAGAGCCACCGACAACAACTAGTTCCTGTGGGACCAGCGCATTCTGCCTTGAGCATTTCAACTGCTTTGACCTAGTTATAGTAATAATAGATGCCATATAGTTAGGGAAGCCACAGGCTTTTTCTACACCGGTAAAAAAAAAAAAAAAAATAAATAAATAAAATAATACAAATTATATGCTTCTCTCCTCATACAGGTAACTATTCAGTTGTCCTTTGATTTGTTCAAACTGTCAGCCTCAGTCAGTCCACAGTTGAACCTCAACTACAAGGGCAACTTGTTCTAGCAATCAACTCTCTGGCTAAAAGAAAACTTCCTACAATATAGTCTAAAACTCAATCCCTGTAATTTAAATTTATGGCCTCTAGTTCTGGAATTCTTTATAACAGTGAAAATTTCTCCTTTGTTCATTTTACTAACCTCTCTTGAACTGTATAAACCTTAATCAGGGGTGCCTCCATAGCCAGGTGGGCAGGAGCAGCAGTGCATTGTCACACCCTTCTTGATTAGACCGAGGTTCGAGCCATGACCACCAAATATGGAGGATGCGGAAAGGTCAGGGAATGACCACCGCATATCCCTGGAGCAATATGGCCTTAGTTGTTAATGCTCCTAAAAAAACCAAATAACAATAACATAACCTTAATCAGGTCACCTCTTGGGTGCCTGGTTGCCAAGCTCTGTAGACCACAAAATCAGTCTTTCCTTGTATGTTCATCCTTTTGCTGATCTCACCATTTGAGTTGTCCTTCTTTGGACCCTTTCAAGAAGCTCAATATCTTTTTTCAGATGAGGTCTCTATACTTAAACGCAGTATTTCAAATGTGGACATCCGCACTTACATCATTTTGTGCAAAAATTTTACAACACCACAGATTAAGTAGTTGCCTGGTGCCTTAAAAAGAAGTATAAAATTGCCACATCATTTTGAATTACTGCATCAGTTGCTGCCAACTGCACTGTACAAGCGAGTTGGAATTTGCTCGAACAAATATCAAAAATCTCTAGATTTATTTGCTGATAGATTTGTGTGTTAATCCCTGTTTCAGTGTGTAGTGCACATGTACTGATTTGCTTAGTTAAAATCGGAAGCTCTCTGTAGCTTTAAGCAGTTTTTTTGGGAGCCTGAATTCTTTATATGAAATGTGGAAAATAACACATTTGCTCAGGAAAATAACACATTTGCCATGTCATAAACATAAATTTTGGTCAATTGTACAGAATAACATAACATATCAAAATCTTTTTTTCGTTGCTTGCTTTAATGTATATAACATTGAGAGATAAGGAAAGCAACAAATGAATGATGAGTAGGTCTTTATGTACAATCTGGTTTTTGTATAATCATGGTAATGTGATCTGAGATTAGACGCAAGATTATCTGTTATATGTTTTTACCAGAATCTGAGTAATCACTAACTCTGACCTAGTTTAGTGTACCAAGTTTATCGAGTTTAGTGTACCACTTTGAAGTTATTAAGGAGTACTATCTCTTTTAATCTAACTGAATTGAAAAAATTAAATGTAAAAATTGAATTTTTATATCACTTTTTAGCTCTCTATTTGTATGCTCACAAACTCTAAGGTTATAATTTTAGGTTACTTAGTTAAATATGTATAACGAGCTAATGTTTTTTTTTTTTTTTTTTTTTGTTAATTCCTTTTAGCAGCATGTGTTTGTTTACAAGATATACATTAAATTCTCTCCATATGCCAATTCATTTTTGTATTCAGTAATTTTAAAACTGGGACTGCTGAACAATAAACATTCTTCTTTTGTAAGGGTTTGTGTAATCTATTTTATCTGCTCTTGAATTAATTTTGTTCCTCTCTTTTTATAAAAGAAAGGAATTAATAGACATTACTTCCAAAACAGTACACTAGTCTTTTTCAAATGAATCAGAGATAAAACAGCAACACATAGTTGAGAAAACTGATATTGTGAAAGATACATATATGATGAGTGGACATAAAAAATTCTCTTGTCACTGCAATTTTTACAACACTGTTAGAATTATTATTATTTTTTTTTCAACCCGAGTTTTGTTCCACTAAAGAAGTTTTGTTATGTTTCCGGTGTCTTACCTATATAAATCCTCTCATTTACCAACCACTTTTTAAGTTAGATTTTTAAAAAAAAAAATTGCAGCAATTTCTTAGAACTTATTTGTTAAACACTGATCATTAAATTAAAACTATTAATACATTTTTTAAGAATAAACTTTTCATAAAATTCAAAAATAAATGCATAGTTCATTAGATTTCACTCAATTGGTTTCAGGTTCGCTTAAAGCAACTGAAAGTTTTAACTAGTCTTTTTGATGTGTTTCATCACAAGACAGTAACTTGAGTGTTAAAACTTAAAAATAAACATATTAATTATTAAGAAATTTGAGATTTTTTCAAAATATAAAAATCATTAGAATTCTTATGCCTGTTCATGAGTACTGAAACAGGCAGAATGATTAAGCAAGCTAGGTTTATGAATTATCAGCCTTTAAACACACACACACAAAAAATTTGTACACCTTCCCTCACCTGCTTTTATCCAGCTGTTTATCTAAATATAGTAGAACCTGGATAAGAAATTTTCCAAGGGAGTGGATGTTTATAACTTTTTATAAGGAAAAACTTCTTCAGGGTATGAATATTAAGTATACAAATAAAAATGAAAAGACACTCATATATAAGTTAAAGATGATTTTTAAGTACTATTTCAGAATTTATAAATATTTTACTCTGCCTATCAGAAACATTTTTTAAACTGAGTATTTCTAATTGCTTAACTTTCTGTTCATTAAACTCATTACCAAGTTGGAAGAATGAGCTCCTTTGGAGTTTCAACATATCTTAAAAGGTCACAATTACAATAAGACAGAGCAACAATCCCCTAAGTCATTCAGAACTGTTCACAACCATCAGAACTTAATGTTTAACGTAATCAATGTATTCATTTATGGATATCAATGAAAACAAATGCAATATGCCGCTTTCATATTATCAAAATGTTTATACTAAAAAGGTTTTAGCACCGAATGCCTCTGACTATAGAAAATTCACTAATCGAACAAGTTAGTGTGTAGTATCATTTTTTAGTTCATAGTAAATCTCGAAAGTAAGTAAAATGCATTGTTTTTGTTATATCTCATATCGTGACTGCCTTCGCACCAGTTTCCCTATATTGAACTACCTTCAATAGTCGATTCTCGAATAGGCAACACATCACCAATGGATTCTCGGCAGATACCATCATCACCCCTGGGTTGTAGTATCCACCAAGAATAAGTAACATTAGTCTTCTTCAGTGGCAAAGTGTTGCTTATTGGAGATAGTGCAATATCAGGGCAACTTGTTGTGAAGGCATTCACAATACGAGATGTAAAAAACTATGCCATTTCATGCTTCGATGGTTTACTATGAACTAAATGATGCTATATACTAACTTGTTCAATTACCAAAATGTTTATATTGTTTTATATTTTTTAATAGAAAAATAAAGAATTTATTTTTATGGGTCTTGTCCAAAATCCCTACAGCCCAGAATCCCAACAGTATCTAGTATATTGTAAAAATATATGAATATAATTCTACATATTTATTAGTTTTTTAGTAAGTAAAAATTTATCTTATTAGATTAATTTTGTATAAAAAGAATATAAAAAATAACAAATTTTAACTACAAATACCTCTTTCAATTTGAAGGTCATGTTTTCTGTTACAAAAACAGTTTTAAAATACAATCAAATAAAAATGACAATTAATTTTACTTAATTATATTGTATTTAATTGGTAATTTTTCAAGTTGAATTTTGGTATTCATTATAGGGCATTTGAGCAATACTTATAGGTATAGCATTGAAATGCTAAAGATTAAAAACTCGAAATAAGAATACTTTCAGAATATGAAAATTTAGAGTAATAAATTTTGGCCGCTACAGTTTGTCTTAAATATCATTATCATAACTAAAACTGTAATTATACAGGTATTTGTTATTAGCTGTTCTTTAACAAATTTCTTTGACAAGTACATTAGGCATGACCATCGATGCCAGCAGGATATTTTGAAAGCGGTAACAGGAAAAAATATCCCATTTTCTTCTTATTATTATAATACTTAAGATTATTTAAGTATTATTATTAAGATTATTTAAGTATATTAAGATTTTGATTATAATTTGTATGATTTTTTGCAAATTTTAATCTGTGATTATGATAACATTAAACTGTGATTATTGCCAGTAATGTAGTTTTTGTGAACTGATTTTATACCATAAGTATATATATATATATATATATATATGTGTGTGTGTGTCTTTATTCATTAATATGACATAGTATATTAACATCATATACTGTTTGCATAACTGCAATGTACATGTTCCACGTGTTAAAATAAAATTTTAATGTGTTTAGTGGGCATTTTGATTACATGAAAAACATTTTTTATTGCAAAAACAGTTTCTGAGACATAGATTCTAACTTAATTTTTTTTTAAAAATATGATCGGTATGTCGGGATTTTGGCCGTCGGGAATCTGGCTTTCGGGATTTTGGGCGGCACTGATTTTTTATCACATACTTTTTATGTGATAAAAAGGGAAAGCTTTTTACTTGGGAAACTTCTTACACAGGAAAATAATACATTACAATATATAGAGTTGAAACTGGGAATTAAGAAACCAAACCTAGTACAAGTCAAAACTTCTTATGTGGGAATTTCTTATCCGGGTTTTACTTTTCTTAAATTTACATAAGTCTTCTGTTACGGTGTAGTGGTTTTACCATATATCACTTTTTTGGAGAGGTCAGGGCTCAGATCCTGTTGGAGATTTGGAGATGCAAATTCTTAAAGGCCTTATCAGTTGGAGTTATAATTAGCCAATCTCAAGTGAGGCAGTTTTTTTTACCTATGTGTTATTTTAGATTTTTTAGCCTGAACAATGCGAAAATCAGTCCATGAACACACATTCACACACTTGTGCAAAAATTACAAACATTTAGTGCATTAATTCAAAGCTGTACAGAATAAATCTAGGAGCATATGCTACAGCTAAAAATAAGGAAAAAAAGTTCCTATTAACATGTCTCTGAAGTCTTTATTTCTGAGATATTAAACATTAATCATTAATTACAAAACATAAAAAGAAATTGAAGTAAACTTCCATATGGAAAACATCTAAAACAGCTGTTAAAAGTGACCTTTGCTTTGTTCAATGCAATGTTCAGCACATTGAATCCGATTCCCTGTCATGTCTTCTCATTTCAGGACTATTCTTAATGGTTTCAGCAGCTTCTGAAATGCAATTTCTCAGTTTTTCTGCCTGGTTATACACACTGAATAAATCATGCATGGTCATGCAATCCTCGCATAGTAATCTAAGGGTGTGCGTTCAAGTGGTTATTGTACAGAACCACCCTTACCAATCTAGCAGATATCGTATTCCGTATTTAAAAGTTGGAATCATCATGGGAAAAGTGGGTTGGTCTACCATTGTGCATAAACCATACCCTGCTGATTTTCAAGGGATGTGTCTTTTACAGATTCCCACAAATTGTTCCACAGAAAATATAGGAACTTATAATTAAATCGTTTTACATTGAAAGTGCCTACAACTTATGATTTTATGATTGGGTTTAGGCACTTTCAATATAAAATGATTTAATTATAAATTCTACTTAGAATGGGAAGGAAACAAGAATGTTCAAAAGTATCAAAATCATGTTATGTAATTAATGATTGGCTCATAATTTCAAAGCTTTTACTCTATAAAATAATAAGATAAATAAATATATATATGCCATGCTATTGGCATATATTTTATATTTGTTTATTATACACAACATGTAGTGGTTTGGCTTTTTTGCTGCCACTGATGTTAGCTTTTTTACTATTTTTTCTTATTTATTTTTACTACTTTTATTTTTTATCCCTCTATTTAATTTTTGGATTAAATATATATGCGGTTGTGCCCCCGTATCCGCTGGTTCAGTTACCCACAGTTAACCATGGAGAAAAAAAACCATAAAAATTTAACACTTACTACTACTTGCGGGTCCAATACGATGCTTCCCTTTATTTTTTACAATGTTGAGTATGGTTTGGTCACCAACATTATAATGGTTCTTTAGAGATTTAACAGATGCACTGTTTTAAAACTTATGAATCATTTCAAGTTTTTGTTTAATTTGAAAGCACAACTCTTGCATTTGCCCATCATTTTTGCAATTTATAAACAAAAAAAAAAAAAAAAATCCGACATCCCTGGCATAAATAACAAAACAAAATCTGTCCTTTTGCAGTACGACAGAACACAATCAATGCGACACACTAAATCAAACTAAACATTTGGTCTCTTTTTTTTTTTTTTTTTTTTTGTTCTGAATGGTAGGTGTGAAGACAGCAGGGGTTTCAAGATAACAGGCATACCAATCTCCCAATGACGACTTATAATGCTAGTTCTTGTCGCTTATTTATGACTTGCAAAATATCTGTTTGTACCAATTCTAGTTATTACTTGAATTTTATTTATTTATTATTATTTTTTTTTAATTTGGAGTCTTGAAGTGTCCCAGTTAATCTGTATTACCGTATTTAATGTTGGTAATGTCTGACTGTGTGTTTAATTTATCAATTAAACTTTATTATATGCTTATATCCCCGGTTTCATCCATCCCCGGTAAGTCTTGGAATGTATTCCTCAAGGATCATCATCATCAGCCATTTTCAATCCACTGCAGGATGAAGGCCTCTCCAGCAACTTTCCAGTTCCTTCTGTTTTGAGCACTGGCCATTCATTTACTACTCAAAAACTCGTGAATTTCATCTATCCATCTCCGCCGTTGTCTTCCAGGTTTTCTTCTAGCTCCTCTTGGGTACCATTCTGTTATTTTCTTAGTCCATCTGTCATCATGTCTTCGAGCTATGTGTCCTGCCCAAGACCATTTTAGTTCTTTAGTTTTGATAAGAATGTCCTTTACTTGAGTTTGCTGCCTAATCCATGCATTTCTCTTCTTATCTAACAGTCTGATTCCCAATATAATTCGTTCCATTCTTCGCTGTGTAGTTCTTAGCTTCTCTTCCATTCTTTTGGTGAGTGCCCAAGTTTCACTTCCATAAGTCATGGTGGGAAGTATACGTTGATTCATTATTTTACGTTTCAGACAAACTGGGATATTGCTCTTCAGTATGTGACTATATTTCCTGAATGCTATCCATCCAAAATTTATTCTTCTCTTGACTTCCAGACATTTATCATTATTACAGCTAATAACTTGTCCCAGATAAGTATATGACTCCACCTTTTCAATTACTGCTCCTTCAATCATTATTTCCCTTTCCGTGGCGTACTTGTTCATCATTACTTTTGTTTTAGCCATATTCATCTTTAGTCCAAAATCCTTACTAACTGTGCATAACTGATTAAGATTTTCCTCTAATTCTTTGGGATTGTGGCTTATGACCACAATGTCATCTGCAAATCGTAAATGGTTTAGGTACTCTCCGTTCACTTTGACTCCTTTCTGCGACCAGTCTAATCTTCTGAAAGCTTTCTCAAGGGCAGCAGTAAACAGCTTCAGAGATGTTGTGTCTCCTTGTTGAACTCCTTTCTCGATTTTAAATTTGCTACTGTCTTTGTCTAGTCTAATAAAGGATGTAGCACTCTCATATATTTTCTTCAAAATCATAATATATGGAGTATCTATGCGTTGTCTTTCCAGTGCCCGAAACATTGCCTTATGCTGTATGGAGTCAAATGCCTTTTCATAATCCACAAATGCCAGGCATAATGGTGTTTTATATTCATTTGCTTTCTCCATTAGCTGTGATATTACGTGAAGGTGATCCATAGTTGAGAATCCTGTCCTAAAGCCAGCTTGCTCTTTCGGTTGATTCTCATCAAGTATTCTTTCTAATCTGTTAGTAATGACCCTTGTGAACAACTTGTAGATGTGGGATAACAAGCTAATTGGTCTATAATTTCCAATTTCTGATTTATCTCCTTTCTTATGCAGCAAAACTATGATTGGATTATTCCACTGCTTAGGCATCACACCTTTTCTAATGCACTTTGTGAAGAGGCTTGCCAGTTTTTGTGTTGTGTCTCTTCCTCCCAATTTTAACAACTCTAAAGTAACTTCAACTTCCCCCGGGGCTTTCCGATTCTTCATTTTCTTCAATGCATGTTCTACCTCATCAGGAAGAATATCGGGTATGTTGTATGTGTTGCTACTTTGCAATCCATCTTCCCCACTGCTGGTATCATTCCCTCGCTCCTTGTATAATTCTCTATAGTAGTCTTCTGCTATTTGAATTATGCCTTCTCTGCTGTTTATAAGTACACCATCGCTATTCTTCAGTTTCAGTATCATTTGTCTTTCTGTATTACTGCTCATGGCTGCTGATTTAAATCCTTTGTTTTCCCTTAATGCTTGTTCTACTTTTCTTGTGTTAAATCTTCTTATGTCCTCTCTGAGTCTCTTTCTAATGGCTTTGCATAACTCAGTATACTCGATTTTCTCCCTGTCAGTGTTTTTCTTGCTCTTCATTTGTCATCTTTGGTTCATCATGACAAGTGTTTCTTGACTAATTTTTTCTTCTTTGGATTTCTGTTTCCCTATAGGTTTCTTGGGCTTTATCACTTTCAGAAAGTTGTAATATTCCTCGTCGATATCTTGGTCCTGAGCAGTCTGCAGAAGCTCAAACTTGTTCTTAAGTTCCAGTACATACTGCTTTTTCTCCTCCTCTGTTATTTCAAAGACCTTTGTATTATTTACTCGAGTCAGTTTTTTCCTTTCCTTTCCTACATCTATATCGTGTACATCTTACCATTCTGTGATCACTTCCAACATTTACCTTATTCAGGACGGTAACATCATTCACAATATATCTTCTGTTAGTGAGGATGAAGTTGATTTCATTAGTTGTTAATCCATTTGGACTCTTCCATGTCCACTTTCTGTTCACCCTTTTCTTGAAAAAAGTCTTCATTACTGACAGTCCTTGAGATTCTGCAAATTCCACAAGTCTTTCACCTCTTTTATTTCTTTCACCAATTCCAAAATTTCCTATAGTTCCTCTTTCTGCACTGTTTTGCCTTTTTCCAACCTTAGCATTGAAGTCCCCCATAATAATAGTGTAGTGGGTTTTCTGCTCATCTAGAAGACTCTCAATTTCAGTGTACATTTCTTCAACCTCTTCATCATCACGGCTCGATGTTGGTGCATAAATCATAATAATCTTTAGCTTGTACCTCTTAGAAATCTTGAGTATTAGTCTTGACACCCTTGGTGATGTACTTTTGAATTCCAAAATGTTTTTAAAATCTTTATGGACCAGAAACCCAACTCCACCTTCACTCCTTTCACTGTTTCCATTAGTGTACAGCAGATTTCCACTTGATAAACTTATAAGTGATTCATTTCTTCTTATTGTTTCAGCCAAACTGATGATATTCCAATTCACATTTTCTAATTCCTTTTCCAGCTCTAATATCCTGTCTTCACCGATGAGTGATCGTACGTTATAACAGGCCAAGTTCAGTTTCTGTGCATGGCAGCCTGGTCGTACCCAGAGATTCTTAGCACCCTCTGCTTCCACTCTGATCCTCTTGCTGCCGTAAGAGGGAGAGTGAAAGCTGCTGGGGACTGAGGGCCATTTGTATTGTTGTGCTCTCATTGCTGGAGGGCTTGGTCTTTTCCTCTCCACGCTGACCAGGCATCTTGAAGAGAACCACTCTACACGTTCGTTGCCACCTAAGTGACGTAACAGGGCTTACCATCGAGAAGGTGTGCATGAGTGGATTTTAGGGAGGCAGGCCAACCGGACTTCTCCTAAATCTTCTGTACTAGAGAGATATTGGATCCATCAGTGTTTTAGGCTGAGTGTCTGATAACACACAGGATACCTGTTCCCCTCTAAGCCCCAAGGATACGGGGGTCTTACTGTATACACACACACACACACAGAGTGGTGGACAAAACCAGAAGTGGTAACAATGGTAAAAGCCATTAGGTACCTAAAAAATAAAAGTAATATATTAACAGTAGTACATAATGCTACAGATCTGATGATTTTAATTTCTTCATCAAAGGTCAGCAGCCAAAAACAAAAAAAAAAAAAAAAAAGAAATACAGCAAGAAGTAATGCCTCTGTGTTTGATATGAAATATACGTAGCACGTGGTTAAAATAATGAAACCAAGTCGAAAAATCTTCTGCAGAAGTCAAAATGTGGCGATAAGTAAGAAGTTGAGGTATTTTTCATAGCTGACCCATTAGGGTTGGCTATGAAATATACGTCAACTTTGTGCTTACTGCCACATTTTATTTGGCTTCTGCATGTGCTTTTTCAGCTTGGTTTCATTATTTTAACCATGTGCTATGCATATTTCATATCAGAAACAGAGGCCTTACTTCTTGTTATATTTCCTTTATTTTTGGCTGTTGAACCTTGATGAAGAAGTTAAAATTATCGGATCTATAGCATTAAGTACTACTGTTAATATACTATTTTATTTTTCAAGTACTTAATGATTTTTTCCATTGTTACTAATTCTGGTTTTTCAGCTTTTCTCCATTTCTTCGCCAATCTACATATTTACACTGTCTTTACGTATTTATTTAGGCCATCTTTATAAATTGTAAAAAAACACTTTATCTCCATTCTGCTTCCCATTAAAATTTGCTGTTGGTAATATCATAAGTTGGTTCCACTGCACAGAATTTAAAAACTGTTTGAGACCTCTGTAGTAACTCTTACAAAAGCCCTTCTCTTTACCATTGACATTAGTTAAGTCCTTAAGTAAATCCCACATTGGTACACTTTGATAACTGTTACCAGTGGGTCTTCTACCTGCAGATTCTTAATGCCCGAAGAATCGCTGCTGATAATCAGATCAAGAATATTGCTTCCTCTTGTTCCCTCTCTAACATGGTGCCGTAGAAAACAGTCATCCAATAAATCCACAGATATCTTGCTAATGTGTGAGTGACCAACCCACAAGTTGCAGTCAAAATCTGGAAAGTGAAAATTCTCCATTATGAGACACACTGATTTATTTCTGGCACACTATTTCTCTGTATTGCTGTTTGCTTTATACTCATCATAGTCATTACGTCCATAACACCATCCTACTCTCATTTTTGTTTTCCTGGTGCATATGTCACACAAAACCGACTCAATATTGACTGGATGCACGGCCTTAAATTTAATATTCTTCCTAAGAGCATAACTCCCTTCCTGTTCTGTTTGTCCTTTCTGTACATGTACTCTCCATGTTCAATCTCTGCATCCCTTATGTCTGAGTGACACCATGTCTTTGATATCCCTTGCATACTCTCTCCAGGACCAAATTGATTGACAAGGCTCTCAACATATACTCCTCCCTATTGTGTCTGGGCAGAATCCTAACTCCTAGCATTGAACTGGACTTAAGTAAGGCCTCAGATCTATTCTTAATATCATTAGTGCACATATGTACAAAAATATCACCTTTTGTGCCCTAAAAAGATATCTGCTCTGATGAAAAGATGGTAACAACATCAGCTACCTTTGCCGCAGTCTGTACCCCAGTCCTATTCCACCTATCCTTTTTTGCACAATATATTTCCTGCTTCCATGACAATAGAGTCACCGACAATAACTACCTCCTGTGGGACCAGTGCATTCTGCCTTGGGGATTACTGCACATCAGCATTGCATAACTTACTTTTATCTATCTTTCTTTTGATAAGGTATTATTCTTTTGTATAAATTTTAAATCACTACTCCATTCACTATCTCTGGTAAAAAAAAAAAAAAAAGTAAATACAGTAACTTTCAATTTAATGGATTTCAGACATAATGGGCAGCATCCACCAAACCAGGATTTTCATTCATACCAGGATCTTGACATAAATGCCCCAGTCTGATGGTATTTATTATCATTTAAAACATTTTAATTAACAGAAAAGCAAATTTAGCTCACAGTTAATGAGGTGGCTAGTCTTGCTTTTATTTATCATTACTGTACAGTATAAGTTAATAAGGTAGAAAAACCAAATCACTGTATGAAGCATTTGTTTTCTTTTATTACAATCAAAACAAAAGTAATTTGTTCAAATGCTGTACCTAAATTGTGTTTATAGTTCCTGCTCTTATGAAGAAACTGTAAGCAAAACCAAATTCATCTCTCCTATGCCCTTTACAAGATTCACATTATGGAGAGCACAAGAGAGCCAGGAATTTCCTCCCTTCACCACCTTCCATTAGCTTGCTGTGTCTGTAATAGCTCAGTCAGGTGTCATCTGAATCTCCAGCTAGAGTACACAAGACATCTTTAGACTAAATAACTTCCAGTCAGAGTTGATATTGCTACTATTCTCTTTTGAATGGAGTCTAGATACATGAGGAAGGTTTGGGGCACACCACCCCAGATGGGGGAGCAATATTCCATAGTAGGGCAGATTTGAGATTTGTAGAGAGAGAGGTTTAGAATCAAAGTAAGGCCAAGAACAAAAGAGAAAACCCATTTTTTTAGAGGCAGAAGAAGTAATATTTGTAATGTGCTTATGCCAAGAGAGATTAGAAGTAAGGTTAATCTCTAATAGATATATGTGATCTTGTCTAGAAATCTGAGTATAATCAAAGCTAAGACAGGACTGAGTTTTAAAAGGATTGAATGTTATATTTTCCCAATTGGAGAATTACATGGAGATCAGCATTTAAGTAGTTGAAGCTGCACAAACAGCTTCAACATTCAAAATGTTGAAGCTGTTTGTGCAGAGCAAGGTTTCTCAAACCAGAAATGGAGTGCAGTGTGCTATCCTTTAGCATAACTATGGCTATGATTTCCAGTCAGTGGAAGAGGTCATTAATATAAAAAAGGGAAAAGAGTGGGAGAAAGAACTAAACCTTGGGTGACAACAGCATTAGTGGAGAAGTTAGACAACAGAAGCCCATCTACTATCAGTTTCAGAGAGCAATCACAGAGAAAACTGAATATCCAATTGCAAAAAAACAGCTGGCAATCCATAAGATGAAAGCTTATTAATAAGACCTTTATGCCAAACATGATCAAGAGCCTTAGGAATGTCAAGACAACTGTTTGAGTTACACCAAACTTTTCCATCAAATTTGTCCATAGATGGGCAATGTAAACTAAAGTATCACCAGTGGATTAACACTGACTGAATCCACATTGGTGATCATTGATCTGATGTTCGAAAATACTTTAGTAGTTGGGTATTATTGGATTTCTCCATTACATTGAAAAGAGTAAAGGTAAGTGAAATGAGATGATAATTGGATGGGAAGGATTTGTCACCCTTTATAAGAATTGGTTTGATTGAACAAATTTCCCAGCATAAGGAAAACACCAGTGGAATAAGAAAGTGTAAAAAGGTGAAACAGAACAGGAAGTAAGCTAGTAAGTCGCCTTTAGCTGAGAAGGCAATAGGTCTTAGGGTTCAACATAGGGAGTTTATGGGCAAAAGTTGTGGCCATAGCATTTGGCAAGAGACCAGAATTCATGACTATCATTTGTAAAGAAGCAAGTTTTGTACTCTTAGCCTGTTCAAAATCTAGTTTGGACTGATTAATAACTGCTTTAATATTGTTGGGGACTTTAGTGTAGGCAGAAAATGAACCTGGAGATTTTGAATGCAAGCCAATTGTGATATTCAACATTCTTATCTTGAACATCTTAGCACACTTGTTGAAAAACCAAGGATAAAGGACAACATTTTATGGTGACGTGTGAAATACAGGATTTTATCCCTACTAAAATAATTTCACTGACGTGATCCAAGGACACATTGATATCACAAAGTTCTAAAACAGTAATTCACAACCAAGGAAAAGAATAGAAATCTATTCACAAGGCTGAGAATAGTCATTAGAGAAATGCTCCATTAGAGAAGGGACCATCACCAAGTTGTGATCTTAGGTGCCAAGAGGACTGTTCACCTCAACCATGTACTTTGAAGGGTTGCTCATGAGCAAAAGATCTGTAAATGAATAATCTGCATGAGGTCATTATTAATTGCAAAAACCTCAGCATATTGACCAGCTAGTTCCATGCAACTAAAAAATGGAAGCCATCTTTAAAATCATTTTTAAAATCATCAAGGAAAATTATCTCACTGTTAGGAAAGTTGGATGGGGAAAGTTGAGTTTAAAAGCAAGGAAGTCAATGAGTTCCAAGTGATTTGTGGAGTTGGGAGAACGATAGAAGCAACAGATGAATTTGATAGAATGGGACAGAGGCGGGGAGAGAGATTTTAAGCCAGAGAAGATTGAAAAGAGGAGATTCTAGATTACTAAGTCTCTGACGAGGAATATCAGAGCAGATGTACAAGTACCACCTTTGAAGCAAAAGGAATTATACAGTGAATAATTAGGACACCTGAGATGAGTAATAGTTTAGGCCACTGATAATTGGGATTCTCTAAGAAAAATTAACTGGGGTTTTGGTAGGCCATAGTTGGAAATGGGCATCATTGAGATCGGAACTGAATACGTGGTTTATGTAAATTTGTGAAATGAATGAGGAAGTTTTTGGAAGGTTTAGATCTTTTTCAGTTAAATTTGTTCTATTAGTTTGACTATTCATGAAATGTTTAGAAGTAAAGAAAAGTGTTTTGGTTACCTACCCCCAGCATATTGTGTATATGCAGGGGGAATTGTCAGAGTAGAGGCAGCAAGATTATATGCTAAATTAGCATTAGTAGAGGTATTTGATGCAAGAAAGCAAGCTTATGCAGCATCAGCCAAAAAAAAAGAAAAAAAACCACTTCTACTTCACCCCTCTGTTCGTTCAAAATACCTATCCAGCTGAGCCTTAAACTTATTTAGGCTATCAACTTCCACAAGGGATGGAAGTCTGTTCCACTAACCAACCACCCGCTGGCTAAAGGCAAATTTCCACACGTCTATCCTACATCTGTCTTTCTTCAATTTGAATTTATGCCCTCTCAGGTGAATATTCTGAGCAAGAGGAAGAATCCCATCAGCATTGAGCATGCTCAAACCATTCAAGGCTTTATACACCTCTATCAGATCACCTCGCTGGTGCCTAGTTTCCAGACACTGTAATTTGCAAAACTTCAGCCTTTCTTTGTAAGAGCACCCCTTTGTTCCATTTACTAATCTTCTTGCCCTTCTCTGTACTTGTTCCAGCAGCTCTACATCCTTCTTGAAATGAGGCCTCCAGACCTGTATACAGTACTCTAGGTGTGGCTTGACCATTGCCTTATACAAGGGAATAATCACTTCCTTATCCATGCTAGAAAAATTCCTATATATCATTGACAATACACCATGAGCTACTCTTGCAGCCCGTCTGCACTGCTCAGAGAACTTCATATTTGCCTGCACAACTACCCCCAGGTCCCTTTCATTCTCTACCACTGTCAATGTAGTACCACAGAGTTGATACTTTGCTCTGGGGTTGCTGTTTCCCATATGTAATACTTTACATTTGTCAATGTTAAACTTCATTTTCCACCTCTCATCCCATTTGCTCAACCTTTCCAGATCCTGTTGCAGCAGCATAGTGTCAGTAGTGTCCTTGACAACCCTGCCAACCTTCGTATCGTCTGCAAACTTGGATATTAAGCTTGATATACCATCATCAATATCATTTATAAATACAGAAAACAATAATGGACCCAACACTGAACCCCGAGGGACTCCACTAATAACATTAGTCCACGATGAGCAGCGTCAATTGAGTACCACTCTCTGTCTTCTCCCCCTCAACCACCCCTTTATCCATATCAGCAATTTGCCTCCAATGCCACACTGCTCCAATTTGTGCAGCAGTCTTCCATGTGCAACAGTATAAAAAGCCTTTCTAATATCCAAGTATATAATATCAAAGTTATTCCATGCATCCTGTTCTTTTGTGACTGCATCATAGTATCCAATCAAATTGGTCAGGCAAGACTTCCCCTTAACAAAACCATGCTGTGTCCGAGCTATAACTGAAGTCTTATCTAGATGATCCTGCAGTGCTTCTTTAACCAGTGCCTCCATTAATTTTTCTGGAACAGAAGTTACAACTCACAGGTCTATAATTACTTGTCAGCCTTTGATCCTCCTTTGTGAATTGGGGTCACATTTGCACATCTTCAGTCCATGGGTACTTCCCCTGAGTCCAAGGAAGCTCTCATAATTATGGCTAAGGGTTTGCTTACTTCCTTTGCTGCCTCCTTTAATATAACTGGATAGATCCCATCCGCCCCAGGTGCCTTTCTTGTCTTTATCTTCAACAATTTCTCCTCCACTTTACTCTCAGTTATTACAAGATTCTCTAGCTTACTGCCAGAGTTGAATACACCTCTGGCATTCCCCTCGCTGAATAACTCCTCATGTGTGAATGTCGATGCAAAATATTCATTTAGTTTGTTAGCTACCTGAGCAGGATCATCAACATTTTACCCATCAATATCAAGTGGACCAATCTGATTCATCCCCTTCCTTCTAGAGTTTACATAAGTAAAGAACTCTTTGCTGTTTTTCTTTGCATCCCTTGCCAAAGATTTCTCGTAATCTGCCTTCGCCTGCTTAACCTCCTTTGTAACTTGGTTACAGATCAACTTGTATCTGTCATAAGCTTCTGTGTCACGTGTTAATTTGTATGTATTCCATGCATTTTTATTCTCTGCCATATGTCTCATTAGTTCATCTGACATCCATTTAGGCCTAAACTTTGAACAATATTTCTTAGTTGGTTATGTAAAGCCTAGTAGCTTCCAAGATAAGTTCTTTGAATGCTTCCCATTTTGAATTTGCTGTTGGTAACATCATCAGTTGGTCCCACTGTATAGAATTTAAATACTGTCTCAGTCGATCGTAGTCGCCTTTAGGAAAGCAATAACCCTTCCCTTTACCCCTAATGGTAGTTACCTCTTTGAGTAAATCCCACTTCAGCAAATGATGTCTCCTAGAGAGTTACCAGTGATGGAACAGATGGGAGTTTACTGCAGCTTTCCTCTGGAGGCTAAACATGGGTTTTGCCACTTCGAGCCTCCAGTAAGCAAAGTGGTAGTATTAACCAGTTGATGTGGTAATATTGCCATGTAACACAGAGGGGTGGCATTTCTGTGTGGTGTGGACACTACATCTCTGACACCTGCTTTAATGGGCCCACACCTGGGTGGTCATCTTTATTATACTAGATGCATCATTTCAGAACTTGCACATTGGTGTTATACCCAGGGTTACAAAAAGTCCCACCATTGTGAAGATGCAAGAGAAGGATCTGATTGACACCGAACAACTGGTCTTCACTGAAATTTGGTCCACTTGACTCATAAATTTCATAGCTGCATGTTTGTAGCATATATATATATATGTTTGAAGCTTTTGTTCTAAATTTACTTTTTTATATATACAGGGTGGCCTTATTATCTGAGGGTAATTGGTTCCAGAAAATTCCACTTATAACGAATCCACTTAAAACAGGGATCAAATTTTTGTAATGTGTGCTATGTAAAAAAAAAAAAAAAATGTACTTGTACATAATAAAAAATGGATTGGAGCAACTGAAAATTGAGACAATTATTATATTAGACATTTTTATTATAATATGTTGAACAGTGTAAGGTTAAGTAAAGTTTATTGAAGTTACACTATTTTCTAGTTTTACGACTGAAGAGCGAATCCAGTTTGTTTTTTTGTATTTTTTCAGATATAATTTGCCGTAGCCTTTAGTTATGTCTAACATCGTGCTTAACTTTTGCTGCATGATCATGAAGAGGGTCGTTCTCACAAAAATATTCAAGTGCTTGGTCAATTTTCTCAAGGGCTTCCTTTAATTCTTTAATTTTTAAATCTTTATCCTTTAGCTATTCCATCACGTCATCATTTTTGGCCTCTTCTTCTGTGGGTAGTTGGTCTGATTCTGCTAGCTCCTCATTTTTAAGTGGTTTTGCACTTGATTCAAGCAATTGTGCAATATCCCCATCATCATCTTCTTGGAATCCTGCTTCTTTTGCAAGATTTACAATTTCATTTTGTAACCCTGTCACATTGCATTCTTCATATTCATGAATAGCATTAGGTTATAAATTTTTCCATGAGCTATTCATGAATCTACACGAAATTTCTTTCTAAACTTTTGCAATCATTTTTATACTGTGCAGAATATTAAACTTTTCCAAAACCCTCCACGTTATTTTCATTGCTTTTATCGGTTTCAGAAATTAATCCTTGTAACTGTGGAGACTCGGATACCACAGACCCCCCCCCCCCTGTATATATATATATTTATTTTGTGATCACCTTGAGCCAAACACCAGATGTAGTCATCTATTATAACTACATCCCTCATGTTCTTCACTCACATCACCAAAATTTTGCCTAAAAAGCCCAAATGTGAGTATAAATATAGTAGTTTTGCCACATTTTTTATTCTATTCCTCCGAAAAGTGCTGTTCAATGACATATTCTTTATATTCAACCAGCCCTTTGCAATTTCCACTCTTAACTTAAGTGACCTTCACATTTTCATGGTTTTACTTCCTTCACCTTGGAAAGGAAGTTCTGTTCTTTCTGGCCTGAGCTTGGTCCCTTCACACAGAAAGCCAGTTTTGTTTCTGTTTGTCACTCCGTAAATTTTTAGTTAAAATGTGTTGGCACATAAAATATGATAGGTCCAGAATGTAACAAATATTGTTAATCATACACATCTGGCCTCATGGGTGACTTGATGCACTTCAACATTTTCATCAGTTTTGATTTGACTAGGGATAACATGGGCACTCAAAATCCTCACTTTTATTTTGGCCGCCTTGGAAACATAAAAATTAAAGAAAAGTTTGTGTTCTACCCATAGCATCATCACTAAATGCTTGCTTAAGCATTTCTTAAACCTCTGAAGCTGCTCTCCCAAGTTGGTGATAAAATTTGATGCAAATTTGCTGTTCCTTATATCTGCCATCATACTTGGCTACAAAAATCACAAGACACACTCAACAGAAACACATTTAAATACCAATTGTGGAAAAACAATGTTCTATATGGTGCAGGACTTGTCATACCAACTCTCAATGAATTAGTTCAGCAGTATCTAATAACATACTGCTATACTACATGTGGTTAGCTCTCCATGTGGCATTCCAGAAACATTTGGCTTGCACCTCATATGCTAACTTTTTTTTTTTTTTTTTTTTAAATTTTCCTAATACACTATAGTTTGTTCAGTGCACCTACATTATGAATAAATATTTGCATTGGCTTTGCTGTACAGCCATGATACTTGAAAGGTATTGAACATTCCAGCTTTCATAATGGGAAACAATAAAGGCCTGTTGTATCAGTTTCAATAACTCTCCATGGCTTTCATGGTTTTTTTTTTTTTTCCACCACAGTTCCTATCTGCAGCGCTGCTATTTAATGCCTCCAAAGTATTATTAGACCCTCACATTTAAATTATGAAAAAACATAAAAGCAGTCATACAATCAATCTAGGAATATACTGCTGTCTGTTGAGTGAAAGTTCCAGTATGTGTTTGAAAAATTAGTCTCCTATATTAACCCACTCAGAACTGCTTGCCAAATCATATCTCATCATCATGACTGAGGTGTGTAAGGCCTTCAATGGTTTGCGCAAGCTCAATGCTGATGGGATTCTTCCCCTTGCCCAGATTAGTTGCCTGAGGGGACATAAATTCAAATTGAGGAAGGACAGTTGTAGAATAGATGTGCGGAAGTTTGCCTTTGGCCAGCTGGTGGTTGATTGCTGGAACAAGCTTCCATCTGTCATAGAAGTTGACAGCTTAAATAAATTTAAGGCAGAACTAGATAAACATTTAGATGGGTGAAATGGGAAGGGTTTTTTTTTTTTGGCTGATGCTATATATGATGCTATAGTAGATGCGTATGATGCTTTCTTGCATCATATGCCTCTACTAACGCTAATGCTAATAATCATTTGGTCTATGGCATACTTCCAGACTCTATTATTTATTTATTTATTTTTCTCTCTCTCAACACTTATGTTTATCCGTTATTACCTTGTTTTGGCAGATCACACCTATCAAATGTGCTGTACTTGACTCTGTGCTTTTGGTTAAAAGTAAAACCCCCTCCTTCCCTTTTGTCATGTGTGTCTTTGTACACATTGTACATACCATATTTCAGTTTTGCCTAACTCAAATCAGCATGATAATATTTCATATACTCCTTATGTCATGTTTGTTGATTTAACAAGCAATGAAAAAGATTTATAATCCTGTCACTAGTATATAAAAAGTAGTAATTTGTCAATAATGGGAAACAAAGGCCAATTAAATTAGCATTAGCATTAGTAGAGGCATTTGATGCAAGAAAGCAAGCTTATGCAGCATCAGCCAAAAAAAAAAACCCACTTCCACTTCACCCCTCTATTCGTTCCAAATACCTGTCCAGCTGAGCCTTAAACTTATTTAGGCTATCAACCTCCACCACAAGGGATGGAAGTCTGTTCCACCAACCAACCACCCGCTGGCTAAAGGCAAATTTCCTCACGTCTATCCTACATCTGTCTTTCCTCAATTTGAATTTATGCCCTCTCAGGTGATTTTTCTGAGCTAGAGGAAGAATCCCATCAGCATTGAGCATGCTTAAACCATTCAAGGCTTTATACACCTCTATCAGATCACCTCGCTGGTGCCTAGTCTCCAGACACTGTAATTTGCAAAACTTAAGCCTTTCTTCGTAAGAGCACCCCTTTGTTCCATTCACTAATCTTGTTGCCCTTCTCTGTACTCGTTCCAGCAGCTCTACATCCTTCTTGAAATGAGGTCTCCAGACCTGTATACAGTACTCTAGGTGTGGCCTGACCATCGCCTTATACAATGGAATAATCACCTCCTTATCCCTGCTGGAAAAATTCCTGTATATCATTGACAATACTCCATGAGCTACTCTTGCAGCCCGTCTGCACTGCTCAGAGAACTTCCTATCTGCCTGCACAACCACCCCCAAGTCCCTTTCATTCTCTACCACTGTCAGTGTAGTACCACAGAGTTGATACGTTGCTCTGGGGTTGCTTTTTCCCATGTGTAGTACTTTACATTTATCAATGTTAAACTTCATTTGCCACCTCTCAGCCCATCTGCTCAACCTTTCCAGATCCTGTTGCAGCAGCATAGTGTCAGTAGTGTCCTTGACAACCCTGCCAACCTTTGTATCATCTGCAAACTTGGACATTAAGCTTGATATACCATCATCAATATCATTTATAAATACAGAAAACAATAATGGACCCAACACCGAGCCCTGAGGGACTCCACTAATAACATTAGTCCACGATGAGCAGTGTCCATTGATTACCACTCTCTGTCTTCTCCCCCTCAACCACCCCTTTATCCATAGCAGCAATTTGCCTCCAATGTCACACTGCTCCAATTTGTGTAGCAGTCTTCCATGTGCAACAGTATCAAAAGCCTTTCTAAGATCCAAGTATATAATATCAAAGTTATTCCCTGCATCCAGTTCTTTTGTGACTGCATCATAATATCCAATCAAGTTGGTCAGGCAAGACTTCCCCTTAACAAAACCATGCTGTGTCTGAGCTATAACTGAAGTCTTGTCTAAATGATCCTGCAGTGCTTCTTTAACCAGTGCCTCCATTAATTTTCCTGGAACAGAAGTTAAGCTCACAGGTCTATAATTACTTGTGTCAGCCTTTGATCCTCCTTTGTATATTGGGGTCACATTTGTACATTTCCAGTCTATGGGTACCTCCCCTGAGTCCAAGGAAGCTCTCATAATTATGGCTAAGGGTTTGCTTACTTCCTTTGCTGCCTCCTTTAATATAACTGGATAGATCCCATCCACCCCAGGTGCCTTTCTTGTGTTTATCTTCAACAGTTTCTCCTCCACTTTACTCCCAGTTATTTCAAGATTCTGTAGCTTACTGCTAGAGTTGAATACACCTCTGGCATTCCCCTTGCTGAATAACTCCTCATGTGTGAATGTCGATGCAAAATATTCATTTAGTTTGTTAGCTACCTGAGCAGGATCATCAACAGTTGACCCATCAATATCAAGTGGACCAATATGATTCATCCCCTTCCTTCTAGAGTTAACATAAGTAAAGAACTCTTTGCTGTTTTTCTTTGCATCCCTTGCCAAGGATTTCTCGTAATCTGCCTTTGCCTGCCTAACCTCCTTTGTAACTTGGTTGCATATCAACTTTTATCTATCATAGGCTTCTGTGTCATGTGTTAATTTGTATGTATCCCATGCATGCATGTTTCTTCTCTGCCATATGCCTCATTAGTTCATCTGACATCCATTTTGGCCTAAACCTTGAACAATATTTCTTAGTTGGTATGTAAAGCCTAGTAGCTTCCAAGATAAGTTCTTTGAATGCTTCCCATTTTGAATTTGCTGTTGGTAACATCATCAGTTGGTCCCACTGTATAGAATTTAAATACTGTCTCAGTCCATCGTAGTCGCCTTTACGGAAGCAATAACCCTTCCCTTTACCCCTAATGGTAGTTACCTCTTTGAGTAAATCCCACTTCAGCACACTGTGATCACTGCCACCTAGTGGTTCGTTTATCTGCAGATTCTTAATGCATGAAGAATCACTGCTGATAATCAAATCAAGAGTATTACTCCCTCTAGTTGCCTCCCGAACATGCTGATGTAGAAAACAATCATCCAATAAATCCACAAAAGCCCTGCTAGTGTGTGAGTAACCAGCCCCCAAATTCTAGTCAGAAATTAGTTTCATTAATGTGCCTTTCAGTGTTTTTACTGCAATTCCCATCCAGAGAGCTGACTGTAATGCATCCAACCTTGCCCATTCTCAGATAGTAGTTTCCTGAACATCTAGAGCTGATTCACGGTCATTTACCAAAATTCTTGAAGAAATATATATATATTTTTTATATTTAATGATAATTCTTTTGTTTTGCAAGGCCATGTGTACCTCACAGGAGAGAAGATTTTCTTTAATAACATTAGAATCAGTGCAACATGGCCACCACGACTACCAGTGCCATAAAATTCCAAATCACTCACTCAGTTTCATTTATTTATTTATTTTTTAAATATTGTGTTGTTTAAATAAATTGTTACTAATCTCTCTCTCTCTCTCTCTAACAATCTTCTACAATCACAAACTTGTATATTACTAGATCAGTTGGTCTGTGCTGAAGCCAGGAAGTGCTGTAGGCACCCTCTCTTTACACAAGATTTGCTATCAACCCTATACTGACCCTTTCTCTTCCAACAACTGCCTTTTCTCAAAATCATAATTTTTCTGTAAATTCCAACTTCATTTTAGTATCAGCTTTTTTTCATTTATTACTTGTAAAGGGATCATCTGTAGCATCCTCAGCGCTGCCATATTTAATGGGGTTACCTACTCTTCCTACATACTACAACTCCTGCGATCTGCCATCTGTTTATTGTATGTCTTTTTCACAACTTTACTCTGCTCTGGTCCATACTGTACTCATTATGAAGGAACTGTGATTTGCATCATTATAAAATAGTGACTACTATACGTTGCATTACAATATGTTAGGCATGCTTTTGAATTTCTTTGATTCTATTTTTACTATCATATGACTTGGTAAATCCTTAGTTTGAAGGCTTTAATTTGATACTTTCAACCATCATAATGATAAAATCATGCATAATCATATTGCACTTAAGTTATTATACTCCCAGTTGTAAAACACAATCGAAGACTTCCATTTAATTTGATATCATATACCAGGTCAGAATATAAAATAGGTGATAGATGGCAATGTGTACCATTCCCTTTATTATACTGCTATACATTGAAAGGTCCTCTAAAATATATGTACCTGATAATGGTAAATTTGTATTAATAAACTAAAATGGTGAACCTTTAAATTCAGCACCGATAAATAAAAAAAGATATTCAGTGGAAGCAAAATACAACTATTATTTTAAAGCATTTTATTCATATAATAAGTTAATTTGTAGTGTTGTTACTCTTCTTTTTTAATACTTTTCTTTTAAAGATAATTTATATAAATAGGAGTAGTTTTGTAAACTCATAATTTTGCTATCTCTGTAAAAATTGATTTAGGAATAGTACACTTTATGTGCACTTACTGGTGAATTGTTTGATTGAAACCTTTTAAAATTGGGTCTTGATATTTTGATAAAATTTGCTTAAAAAATGCTTATTGATTAGATTTTAGCAAAACTATTATCAATGGCTTGGTGAGGAATCGTAAATTATGTTTAATATTAATTTTCATAATCAGGCACAATATTAGTAAAATAATAAGAGGAGTTTACCTCAATATAGTGCATAGAACACTTCCATATGATACCCTCCAGAAATTAAAACGGAAAAAACGAAAAAATCGACAACTTACCGGTACATTAGAGTAAAATATAAATAATTAAATTTAACACAATTCAAATCAATTTAAAACAATTAAAAATCAAATTAACGTAATTAAAAGAATCTAACGAAAATATTCAAAACGATTTTCCTTCCTGAAGCTGACAACGCTTTTCGACCATATGTCGTGGTCACAGGAATGAAAATTCAATTCAATGCTGTGTCATGATCACAGGAATGAAAATTGAATTTTCATTCCTGTGATCAGGAATGAAAATTCAATTCAATGCTGTGTCATGATCACAGGAATGAAAATTGAATTTTCATTCCTGTGATCACGACATACGGTCGAAAAGCGTTGTCAGCTTCAGGAAGGAAAATCGTTTTGAATATTTTCGTTAGATTCTTTTAATTACGTTAATTTGATTTTTAATTGTTTTAAATTGATTTGAATTGTGTTAAATTTAATTATTTATATTTTACTCTAATGTACCGGTAAGTTGTCGATTTTTTTTCGTTTTTTCCGTTTTAATTTCTGGTGGGTATCATACGGAAGTGTTCTGCGCACTATATTGAGGTAAACTCCTCTTATTATTTTACTAATATTATTATCGTTATTATTATTAGTAGAACATATTGAGTAGTACAGCTCTGATTCATACTATCTAATCAGGCACAATATAAATATGGGATTATAGATATCCAGTTCACCTCAAAAAATGCATGCATACCTTAAATTCAAAATTACATTTGAAGAGGAATGATATTTAGTGTAACATGTATCTACTAAGTGACAACACTTACATAATAGAATGACATTGTGTGTTATTAGTTAGTTGTTACCCATGAGGCAACAACTGTTGTTACCTAATGCAAGATCTGAGTTTTCTTGATTGTAAAGTGCCATTAATTAGAGTTGAAGTAGCACTGGAAGTGGTAAAGATCAAAAAGAAAATTTACATCATAGCCACTAACACTGAAACAGCTAACAGTTACAAAGCTCTGTTATAAGTTTGAGGCTTGTTAGACAGCTCTGACATGTAATCAGTAAGATTTGCAGTTAGCAATCTCGACCTTTCACATGAGCAGGCAAGCACGACACAGTTATGATAAAAGCATTCACTGAAATGCCAAAATCTCTAAGGTAGTATGTCAGATTGAGAGGCCAAACGTCTGTAAGGTAGATGTTAGATTGAGAGGCAGTACGCAAGTCTGTACTACATTCAAAAAACTGCGAAGCATAAGTTTCGAATACAGTCTAAGCATTGTACAATGCGTGAACTGCCGCTGTTAGAAGCATAAAATAATTGGTCTATTTCACTTTGCTTAGATGTTATGTACAGTGGCTGGATTTAAATTGTACAAGTAGACATTTATCATAAATGATATTTAAAAATTGTGCCTTCTATGCTAGATCAAATACAGAAAAATTGAATAATTGTGTGGAAGATTTTTTTCTTTTCTCCACTTGACCATGCATGTCCATTTACCTGTGGGGAAAAAAAAAAAAAAAAAAAGAAATTTAGAGAAAGAGGAAATTTGGGGGAGGGGAAGAGAAAGAAAAATAGAGTAAAAAAAGAGATACACCAATTACTTATATAATAATCCAAATGTGTTTGGCCACATTATGTAAATAATAATTTTCTATAGACATTCAGATTTCTAACAGATCTCAAGAAACACCATTCCAAACAAATATTTAAAAAAAAAAAAAAGAAAAAAATTTATACAGGTCGACCATCACTAATCCGGTACCACCGCTAATTTGGACATAATTTCAAATTTCCCAGGTCCGTGCACCCACAGTCTGTGGGTGCACCAACCTGCAGCTGCTGTTTTGGTGGCGTTGGTTGAAGCATCAGCTATCGGCATGAACTCGTAAACACTGGCAAGCCATTCCCACTTGTTTTTCTGCATTTACTATTATAACCTGCTCACATTTAGCCCCAGCCGTGGTTCCAGTGCATAAAGGAAGTGCCTCTCGTGGTGTAAAGCTCAAACACCGTACATTGTCCATAACAGATAAAGTTGAACTTCTGAAAAAACTCAACAGCAGTGTGTCTGTGAAAAGTTTAACTCTGCTTAATTGTAAATTTCAGCAGTTTCTCTTAGTTCCTCTTATCTTAGTAATTTTCTTTTAGCCATTCCTTTTTACATTTTTTTTTTTTTTTTACAACACACACTTATACAAACTTGTTGAAAAACACAACACAATATGATGGATAATACAGCATGCTAACGAACTTGTTTTCACAAAATCTCTAACAATACTGACAAACTTATTGTGATGTTTGAGAGTTTATTTTATCGTAATTAGTTTTATTGCAGCGCTCGCCGTGCGTGCAATAAACTAATCACAAATGACCTTCATATCATTTATATGCCTTAACAGTGCCACACATATGGGGAAGACACGGCTTCTCAAGCATAACCAACATATGTGGCTACGTTGGCCACATATATGCGACATAAAAAAATACTTTTTTTATATATATTTTAAGCGAAAAAATGACAACACTGACATTACAATATTTATTTTAGAATCACGAATCAAATTATTTCCTAAATATTTTTTGGCTCCTGGGGAACCTTTTTCTTAAACTAGCTTGGCAGTCAACGTGTTAAAGGTAGAAGGAGGTACTTAGCTGTTGGGTAAAATGTATGTGCTAAAATAACCACCGGTGATCTGGCAAACTCACTAATCCGACACCCCACAGGTCCCAACGCTGCCGGATTAGTGATGGTCGACCTGTACTAGAATGAAAATACACAGAATTCTTAGTCTTATGTAAAACTAGATTTTAGCTCATTAGGATAATTGTCTTAGCAGAGGAGCATAAGAGACAAGTATATGCACATCTAAAAAAATTATACTTAATCTCACAGCTAGCAGTGAGCTGTGCATTTTTTGGGCTGCTAGTAAAAAGGGTGTTGCTTGGCATATGGGCAATGAGTATTGGTTGCTCAAATGATATGATGTGTTGATTACGAATAACCAGCACTTCACACTTTGTTATCACAGTTGATATGAACAACAATGAAGGTGAATTTTATATTTTTAGGGAAAGATGAAAATATTGAAATTACCAGTGCTGGTAGTTTCCTAGTTCTTCAAAAAACACACAAAATAGTTGAACAAGATTGACAAGGTCACATGGTTACAGAACTGACAAAAAAGTGCAAGAATATCAGTTCCCATGATATTCTGCTCAGTTAAATTTACATTTATGTCAGCTTGGTTAATAACAGTGCAATGGGCTAAATCAGCAGTGGTGTTGAGTTGTCTTTTTTCAGAATTAACTAACTTCATATAACTTTCTTTCATTTTTGAGACTTTTTTTGGCTCCAATACCTGTTATCTTTTTCTTTTTTCTCAGCTGTTATCTTTTTTCAGAATTAACTAACTTCAAATAACATTCTTTCAGTTTTGAGAATTTTTTGGCCCCAATACCAGGGTACCACTCAGAAAGCCAGCCAGGATGTAGAGAATATTTGTTACAATATGAATGCAAAATGAAGAAATTAGTTACTGGAGTGAAGAACGACAGTGTAGCAGCTCATGAAGAACAGGGTTTATCACAAAGGTATAAAGGGGCCCCTTACGTGAGGCTCTGTTGGCTGCAAACTTAAGGTTAGATTAAATACAAACTGTTAGCAGATGTTTTCATGATATTGATATACATCTATTCTTGTTAGAATAGATGTATTGCATTGGCTCTGTTTATAGCATTAATAGTGGAGAAAAAAAATAGAAAAAATATCTATTATACATTAAAAAATAATAATGCTAATAATTATAGAGAAGACATGTTCAGCTTAGAGACATACTATTATTCATGGTTCTGCCTAAGTTGCAAATATATTTTTAATCATATTAATTGTATAGCATCACTTGAATAGGTGAATCCACTATACATTTAAAAATCTGAGACTACTAGGACAGCAACTTCAAAAGCTTATTGTCTTCTGATTTTATAGCAGGTAGTGTCTGTTAGTGAAAGTAGGCTGAACTGTGATTAATGTATTTCATCTGATAGCCAAGCAGTGTATGGAAGTAAAAGTTCCATTTAAAACAATAAGAACTGTTATGTTTGCCTTTAACCCTTAGAATAAACATAGCCCACAGATTGGGCTGCATTTGCCCTATGCAGTACAATACTGTAGGAATGCAGGGGTATTTCAGTGCAGTAGTATTGTACTGCATAAGGGCAAATGTGTCTCATTTCTAAGCATTGAAGGCAAATGACAGTTCTTATGTTATTAAATGAAAGTTTTACATCCATGTGCTGCTTAGCTGTTAGATGAAATACATTAATCACATCTTGGCATACACTCAAGTGCAAAAGGAGTCAACTGTAAGTTTCAGCAGTCTCGTTGGCTTAGTAGAAAACTGTAAACACTGTGTGCAATAGCACTTCAGACAACAGTAGATTGGTCCTATGTTATAACCATCTAAATTGCTTGATACTGCAGTTTTTTTCTTTTTGTTTCTTTGATACTCAATTATGGTGCTTATTATGAAATCAAAGATGTATTCACAAGACCTCAAAGAATGATACAGCTACTGTTATAGAACTCCAAGCTTGTATGGTTGCAGAGAGCAGTAATTTTGATTTTGTTCCATCCTGTCAGTTGTGTATGCCTTTTGATTTTGATTTGGTTCATATGATGTTTCTGCTTTCAAACTTTGCAGTTGACTTTTTTTTTTCACAGTATCATAATTATCAGTGCTGATAACTTCTAAGATATGCCATTGAGGTTCTGCAATTTTGTTTATCAAACAGTTCACTCACATTTTCCTGTATATTTCCTGTCACTCCAACATTTGCACCATCACAGATTCCCGAGATTTGTTTTTGGATAGGGACTTTATTTATCACCGTGTACGTTGTAACATATACACTGAGTTCAGTGAGTAGCTTTTAAAGTAGTATGATAAGGATGCACAACAATGAAATTTAAATCTTATTATGCCTCCTCCAGTCTTGCTGAAATTGTGAGCTGGAATAACAGTGTGCATTTAGTCTCCTGAGAAAACATTAATGTTAATAGAGCAGTAATTCTTCCAGGATTATTAATCATCTGATATAAATGCTGTTTGTATGAGATGAATGTTACTTAAGTACCCAAATTATAGGAATTATCCATTTTATCTGCCACATACCAGCTGTACAGGGATTACAAAGAGGCATCATATTACCAACAAGATACTCCCACTAGAAAACAGTCCTTGAGCTTCGGGTTTCATATCACAAAACGTTTTAGCGACAACCGACAAACTGGCTTAAAATAAATTTATTAATATAATATCTACATAAAATACTAAAATAGAGATAAAATATAAAATAAAATCATTAAAATACAATAAGATAAAAGCATTAAAATACAATAAGATAAAAGCATTAAAATACAATAAGATAAAAGCATTAAAATACAATAAAATATATAGTAGCTTTCGAGAATATTATATGAAGTGCCTCTTCATATAAAATAAATATAAAATTTATTTTATATTTTATCTCTGTTTTAGTATTTTACGTAGATATTATTTTAATAAATTTATTTTAAGTCAGTTTGTCGGTCATTGCTAGAAAGTTTTGTAAGAATACTTCCACGTTTCCATTGCAGTATGACACAGGAAAACAAATATTGTAGATTCTGGATGTATGAGTTTGTTAGTCTGCTAATTATTTTTTTGAACAGTCAAAGATACTAACAATGGATAACTTGCATATTGTGATAATAAACTGTTATAATTCAAACCGTTTCTTCTCTACATATCAGTCATCTTTCCCTGAATTATTTAATGTATGTATGCATTTTTTGAGATGTCCTGAATTATAAATTAGCATAATAGCATTTGAGAGGCTAAATTAATTATAGATTCCATTTGAACAGCTATTATTAAATAAGAACAACGTTTCAAACTTATTACAAAATTTTATTTTGTAGTTTATATATATATATATATACAGTAAACCCCCACTATTCGCGGTTGCTGATTTAATATAAAATGAAACCTAAAAAAATGTGAATTTTAAAGCACCGTGAACATTTTCCATCATAAAAAAACATGGGCGTGGCTAAAATCATCTTTCCTGATCAAAACAGTGCTCAGTGGGTGGGTGGGTGGGGGGAGGGGTGACAAAATCGCGAGCGTGGATATTTCCCGCTAATCTTTGTTCAATATGTGTTATGTGCTTGTCATGAATGGTTTCGTCATTTGCTTTTAAATTATTATAAATTGAATAAATTTATTAATTTATAAATTGATATGCTTACAAAAGTGAAAAATCTACCATTTTGCAGTGTGTTAGAGTAAACAGACTCTTTCGAGTGTGTTAACGGTTAAAAAGTGACTTTATTGTGGAGAAGTTCTTTTCTAACCCCTACAAAAATATGGCTACGAATAAAAAGGGAATTGTGAAAAGATCAAAGAAGGTGATGACATTAGCGAGTAAAATTGAGTTATTAGACAAAATTTCTAATGGTGAAAGTGTCTCGCCAGTGGCAAAACATTATAAAATCAATGAGTCAACAATTAATCAAGAAATCGAAAAAAAATCCGCCATAGTGTCTGTGAAAACATGCTAATTGCTTCAAAAATTTGCTCTGTAACTCGTGATGTTAAATTAGAAAAAATGGAAAAAGCTTTAAATCTTTGGATAGAAGACCAAACTCAAAATAAAATTCCGTTAAGTTCACTCATCATTCGTGAAAAGGCAAAACACCTTTATCAACACTTCAGTGAAACTGGTGATAGCACTGGTGGGATAAGTTTTTTAGCTATAGCAAAGGGGCTGGTTTGAAAGATTTGTTTGAAATTTCTAAAGAATATTAAATTGGGGTTTCTTATTTTCATTTCGATGCCTTATGCTTGTATTTCACTATGTACTGTCTATGTACATTTACATAGTCATATTATGAAGGTACATATAATACATACATAGACAAAATTTTAGACTAATTTTTCTTATATATTTCATACTTTGGAACGGAACCCTTTTATTACTATGGGAGCCATAACTCAGTATTTGCATTTTCGGTATTCGCAGCATTTCTCAGGAATGTAATCCCCGCAAATAGCGGGGGTTTACTGTATATAAAAATTATAAAGTGTGTGATGCTTGCGACCTTTCATTGTTTGCCTTCTGTTGATACTTCTTAGAAGAGTTGAAATAAAGTATTTTTATATTCACTGGCTTGTGGCAAGACTGCTTTTTTGTGTGCTTTGTCATTACCATTTTGGAATCAAAACAAAAAAAAAAGTTTAAAGTGCCCAGTTTTTGCTTGTTCTACAACATCTCTGTGGCAGGACTACCATATACTGCCTTATTCACCACTAAAGGGAAGGAGAACAAATGCTGATTTTATATGGGTGATAAAGATCATGTGGGCTGTTCTGAAAATTGATAGTGGGGGTAACAGAATTTAGTTTCATCACTATATGGATAAACCATCTATAGAATACATACAGGTAAACCTCTATAGAATACATACAGGTAAACCTCTATAGAATACATACAGGTAAACCATCTATAGAATACATGCAGTTTGCAAACAGTGTAACTGATACCTCATAGCCTTAATCAGAAGTGGCCTCAGACTAGCAATGTTAAGAAAAACATGTAATCAGCACTCCCTGTGTTAGATCGGGAATTTTCGTATCCCTTGATAATCAGGCAAAAGTAATTAAACTACAGAATAGTTAATACAGTATTTTGGGATATTTAGAATAAATTATAAAACTATACTCGTTTGGTACCCACGGTAATTAAACTGAAGAAGGAGAGAAACCCATCGTTGTGGGAGGAAGGTGCGGAGACTCGGGCATTACGAAATTTCTCGCCCTAACTCGTGAACATGTGCATCCAATGGTGGATAAGGCAAACCCAGGCTAGCTTGGGAAGAACACGAACAAGCCAATAGAGAAGTGAGAATTGTAATAATCACGAGAAGCATCCTTGAAATGAACTAAATAATGTGGATGGAAGGAAAGTAAGGTTCCCATGTCAACAGAGGTGCTTAAAAGATGTTTATGGCCGCAGCAGGAGCCAAATGCAGAGATGACCATGGGACGATTACCAAAGAAGGCAGGGTTTAGAAAGAATATGCACATTCTTGGGTGACTTTGTCTCTGGGATGTAGGAGGAGATAACGAGAGAACAAAGATTCCTCCCATTTATGACTTCCTTTATTACCATGGGCCGGAAAACATGGAATTCTTCCTTATTGTGTGGCCAATAGTGAGTAAGTTTTCTCTGTAAACTGGAGCAGAAATGCAAACTATATAAAGGGATTGGTTAGCGCCGTCGAGGCTTTTTGTTGGTTGGCTTTTGGTTGGTGTTGATGTTTGTGGCTGTTATTGGGTTGATGCAGAAGTATTTTTGAATTCTGTAGAGAGCAGCTCACTGTTCGGTATTGCGTAGTTCAGTCGATATAGTCGAAATGGGTAAAGAGGAGAACAAGAACCTGAAAAGAAAGTCTCAAGAGTCAGAAAAGACAATGCCTTAGTTTTTTCAGTGGAGGGAAGGAAGTCTCATCACCTGCTATAGAGGAAAGCATCTGAACCTGGTAAGCAAACCGTTTCTTGTGTGTAAATAAAAATTATTGAGATTACAAGAATAGATTAAACCTAATGCTTCCCCCTAGAATTAACTTAAATTTGTGTAAATTGAATAATGCGTGAAATAACTCTGATTGTCTAAAAGATACGGAAGACCTTTCCTAACTAAATGTTAAAACAAGGAATTAATAAGAGAAAGAATAATCAAAAATGGACAGTTGTTAGTTATATAATGAGAATATGTGATAAAAGGTAACAGAAAGCCTAAAAGTATGTTTGTCTGATGTTTCTATTTTACTCATCTGTTGAATACAAGTGTGTTATGAATATCATAGTTTATTTCAGCTTACGGTAATTTGGTAAATTAACAAAGTCAATGAATGAATAGTTTCAGAATACTATGAAGATACTTGATTATATAGTATTATAACCCTAATTAAATTAGTACTATTATTATTATGAGCTTTAACTTAGAAGCAACATATGTTCTACTATATTACATTAATAACCAGAGAGAATGCAAGTGTACCGTATATATATATGTTTTCTTTAATAAACCTTGTTATTTGTTATTACATGTCTTGTTCTGACTGCCAATATTCTAATACACACCGAAAGAAACGAATAGAAATAAGAAGAGGGTTATGCGGGGTTGAGTAGCACAAAGCATCACTCAATTACAAATCACAATGCAATTCAAAGCTGCAGTAACCAGGTATCAATAAAAACCCTTGGTTGCCAAGTGTTTGTATCTTTTGTTAACCAGACGAAACCACACCTCACAGAAGGTGACAAAATGGTGCCAGCCATGACCTGGATGAAAAAAAATTTCTGGTAACAAAAGCAGTATCCAGGATCAGGTTGGTTTAAAATTTCACAATGCCTGAATCAAAAGGTAGACACTAATGTCAGGGTGCAATGGTTCTAAGTGAACATATCAATGCCCTGAACCTAGAAGAACTTAAAATGATGGGGCATGGATGCTGGCATTTTTAGAAGTTGACAGAGAGAAGTGTATTATGCTATTTCTAATTGATAACAGTGAATTACCTGTATTGTCATTATTATTGTTTGAGTATGCACAGCAAGGAGTAGCAACTTTTCCATTAACTGATTAACACAGCTTGGGTACTACTGATTTAAAAGATAGCTGTGAAAAAGAAAATAAATAAGAAAGATGAAGGGAAGTTAAATTAAGGTTGCTGCCTGTCACTAGCATGAGTATTCTAGGTTTTGTTTCTCTAAGTATTGTTAAGTATTTAAGTATTGTTTGTTGGTATATATGTTGTTCAGAACTCGAGCTGCTGGAACGAGTATAGAGAAGGGCAACAAGATTAGTGAATGGAACAAAGGGGTGCTCTTACGAAGAAAGGCTTAAGTTTTGCAAATTACAGTGTCTGGAGACTAGGCACCAGCAAGGTGATCTGATAGAGGTGTATAAAGCCTTGAATGGTTTAAGCATGCTCAATGCTGATGGGATTCTTCCTCTAGCTCAGAATAATCACCTGAGAGGGCATAAATTCAAATTGAGGAAAGACAGATGTAGGATAGACGTGCGGAAATTTGCCTTTAGCCAGCGGGTGGTTGGTTGGTGGAACAGACTTCCATCCCTTGTGGTGGAGGTTGATAGCCTAAATAAGTTTAAGGCTCAGCTGGACAGGTATTTTGAACGAACAGAGGGGTGAAGTGGAAGTGTTTTTTTTGGCTGATGCTGCATAAGCTTGCTTTCTTGCATCAAATGCCTCTACTAATGCTAATACTTCAGTGGTAGGTCTGTAGAGTAAAAATTGGTGACTATTATGGTTGAAATACTTGTTTTCTGTGAATTGGAATGCACAAGCAGTTTATTTAAGTTGGGAGAGCAACATTTCTGATTTAGGAATATCGTCTGAACAAATAGCAGTAGAATAACAATACTAGACAGAAAATGGAAGGACAGAATCTAAATGGGGACGAGTTTAGCAATATCAGAAAACATTATTTCCCATACAACTTGGAGCCATCTCCTGAACAAGTAAGGGTTCACCCAGCTTCAATTGCTGGATACATAAATTTAATTTAATACCAATCTACCTGGGCAAAGACGATGAAGGGCCCCCAGTGTCCTTGTTTTTCGAGACTTTAGAAGAAACAGCTGAAATTGCGAACGGGACAGACAGAAAGAAGTTAGCAGTAATTAAGGCTAGATTGAAGGGGACAGCGATGGAGTTTTTTTCACATTGGCTCAAGCTCCGAGCAGAGAAAAATTACGAATGATTCAAGGAAGCCTTTGTGCAGCGCTTTGAGAGACCAATTCCTTTAATATCACAATTACAACAGTTTAGTACAACTGAACAAGAGACAGGTGAGGTGGTAATACAGTTTGGCACTAGCCTAAGGAATTTGTGCAGAGCAGCGTTCAAGACCCAGAATGAAACTCAGGAGTTGTTAATATTAAGAGACCAGACTTTACTGACCCAGTTTCTAAACAGTTTAAACTTGAAATTAAAATGCTTGGTTTTGAGCCAGAATCCAACTACTTTTCAGCAGGCTTTGGAAGTCACGATAAGAGAAGCAGAAGAAAACGATAAGTTAACACATGGAAGGCAACATGTTACTATAAATCTGGCAGATACTGCCCATAACCAATGTAAGCAGGTAGGGACTCTGATGCAGGAACAAATCTTTTCTTTACAGCAGTCTCTCGATAGTTTATCAACAAATAATGCTGCCAATTTGAAAGCCTTAGAAAAACACTTCTCTTCTCTCGATAGCAAATTTCAGAATTACGCGATGGGGATAGATCACCAATTACAAGAGATAAGATATGCATAGAGAGAGAGAGAGAGAGAGAGAGAGAGGTACAGTAGGCAAAGGCTGGTCTTGGCGTATTATAGCCTTAGTTGCTAATGCGCCAATAAAATCCAAACCAAACCAAAAAGCAGGCAAGGAACCACTCACAGTCATTGAGTATCAAATGACGTTCACAGCAAGGGACAAGTGTCATTTCAGAGACTGGAAAACAGGCAGAGGAGCAATTATTTGGCCGGGAGACAGTGCATTTTAATGCCAAGGTAAGGACACATTTATCGGCGGAGAACAGTAGCTAGAAACAATTACACTCCTGCCCCACAAGTTGGGAGGTCCTTTCATGGTAGGGTAATTAATCATTTACCAGTCAGAGCAAATTCCAATACTTTTAATGCAAGATCTAGAGAAGTATTATATGATAATAATGCAGAATATAGACAATCTAGGGGGAATAAATCACAGACAGATAAATCATATGGGGATCTCTACACATTGGCAATTTAGTGATTGTTCAAGTTTTTCAAACAGAGAATTAGGGGGGTTAGAACAGAACAGAACATAGTGTGTTCACAGCACGCTATGTTCTGACCTATGTAATGGTACCACGTAATGATACTGACCTACTTTTGATAGGATTAATTCAAGGAGTCAAAACAAGGTTTCTTTTTGATGGTGCGGCATCAATTACCCTGCTTGGTGCAGAAATTTTTTATAAAATTAAACATAATAGCTCTTTGAGGCAGAGGCCTCCCGACGTTACAGTATGTGGGATCGCAGGAAATATATTACCTCTAGACACAAAAATCACTGTAAGGTTAACTTTAGATGGGAAGTCATTCACCGTTGACACCTTTGTGGCCTTAGATAAACTGAGTTCTCGTTACCAGCTGATCCTAGGTTCCGACGTTTTATGAAAATTTTCATTCATATTAGACTCAGGGAAGAGAATTTTAAAATCTGTGCCACTTGGGATTTGCATCAGAGAAATAGGGGTTAGAGAATGGGGAAATTAATCTCAAAACACATTATTCCACCTAGCACAGAAACAGTATTTGGCTGTTAGAAATTCTTTGGATAAGTTGTCCAGTGACAGAACAGTTGCAGTTTTGGCAAACACGTCATCTGAACCACTGCACCTAGCAAAGTGGATGGCGTTAGCAAAAATAGAATGTGTTAACATGCATGAGATTAATTTTGCAGGTAAACAAAGTAGTGATAAGAAATCATCTCCAGTGACAATTAAAGATTTCGAACTGAATCATTTGACTGTAACTGAACCCCAAGAACTAGTCAAGCTACTGAATAAGTACAAAGGTGTTTTTGCCAAATCTCCTTCCAGCTGGGTCGTTCCAATGTGGTGCAACACAGAATAAAGTTGGAAGACAGTATTCCAATTAAGCAAAGAGCCTATGCATTACAATGAGAGGTGGAAAACCAGGTGAATGAATTATTGGATGCAGGTATAATTTCACCAAGTGTATCACCGTATTCCACACCTATCGTAATGGCTAAAAATGAGATGGTTCTCTTCCCATGTGCATTGATTTCTGAAAATGTAACAGCAAGACTGTCGCAGGTAATTTTCCAATTCCCCCTGATTTCAGAAATTCTGGATATTCTGGGAAAAGCACGTTACTATAGCACTCTTGACCTTCAGTCAGGGTTCTGGCAGATTCCAGTTCACCCTGCAAACAAATAAAAAACAGCTTTTACAACCAGTCATGCTTTTTATCAATTCATTGCCGTTTGGATTAAAAAATAGTCCAGCAACGTTCATGGAGGGCCATGTCTATAGTTCTCCAAGATTTGAGGAAAGAATCCAGCTTCTGCCATCTTGATGACATAAATTCAAATTGAGGAAAGACAGATGTAGGATAGATTTGCAGAAATTTGCCTTTAGCCAGCGGGTGGTTGGTAGGTGGAACAGACTTCCATCTCTTTTCGTGGAAGTTGATAGCCTAAATAAGTTTAAGGCTCAGCTGGACAGGTATTTCGAACGAACAGAGGGGTGAAGTGGAAGTGGTTATTTTTTATTTATTTATTTTACTTTATGCTGCATAAGCTTGCTTTCTTGCATCAAATGCCTCTACTAATGCTAATGCTGATTGTGGTGAGCCCGAATCAGGAAATGCACATGAGAAATATTGGAAAAGGTTTTCCAATGTTTGAGACAGTATGACCTTAAATTGAAGCCATCCAAGTGTGAATTCTTGAAACAAGAAATCACTTATCTCGGACATCGAGTTAGTTCAGATGAGGTGCTTCCGGATCCCGAGAATGTGGCTGCTATCAAAAATTGCTTGCCACCTAAGACAGTCAAACAGGTGAGAAGATTCTTAGCAATGACTGGATTTTATAGGAAATTTATTAAGGACTATGCAGAGGTGTCTTGACCGTTAACCAATCTTATAAAGATGGACATGCCCTTTACGTGGGATGAAACAATACAGTCCACTTTTGAGAAGCCGAAGATGGTTCTTATATCAGAACCATTACTGATCTATCCAGACTTCTTGAAGCCTTTATTTGTAAGTATAGATACTAGTGATTATGCTATTGTAGGAGTTTCAGAACAAGAGGCAGAGAATGGCACCAGACAGCCAATTGCGTATGTGAGCAGATTATTGAAGCAGGCTGAGAAATTATATAGCACTGTTGAAAAGGAGAACTTGGCTGTGGTGTTTTTTTTTTTTTTTCACATTTCAGAGCTTTCTTATATGCCAGAAAGTTTGTCATAGTTTCAGACAATGCAGCATTGAGATAGCTATAGAAATTAAAGAATCCAATGCCTCGATTGACTCAATGGAATTTGATGCTGCAAGATTATGATTTCTCAGTGGAATACAGGCCAGGTTGTTTATCTTTGGTGAAGATCCCAGATTCGTACTATTTCTATTTCAGTGATGGAAATGCAGATTTATCTCGGCCAGTGCTAGAGGAAGAACCTAAGCCTAATCCACGCAAGAGGAATGTCACAAAAACAGTTGCGCTGTTATCAACCGGAATCACCTTAGAGGCCTTAGTGATGCCAAAACATGCCAAAGAATTGATGAGGTCATCATAAAGAGAAGATAACAAATTAAACCCTTTAATCACACAATTAGAAGACAATACTCAATCTTCAGGGAAAATCCTAGATTCATACTATTTGAGTGATGGAATATTATACCACTACACTCTTCCTGATTCAAATTCTAGTAGGGATCAGCCTTGCGAACAGTTGGTTGGACGACATGTACTAAAAGCAGAAATCATGAATGCATGCCATGATGTTCTACAAAGCGGCCATCTAGCATTTGATAAGACATACAAAGAATTCGGAAAGACTTCTTTTCGGTGAATATGTACAGTGATATCAAAAATTATGTGAACATTTGTGCTTCGTGCTCGGAAAGATGAGGGTACAATCCCACACCAAAAGCAAATCTGATGTGAGTTCTTTCTGAGTCAGCACCTTGGTACAGAGTGAGCATGGACATCCTTGGACCTTTACCCACCAGTTTAGAAGGGGTAAATATTTACTAGTAGTAGTGGATTGCTTCACGAGGAACGCAGAAGTGATACCATTGAAGTCTCAAAGCTGAAGAGATGGCAACTACTTTTGTTAATTTTGTAGTGGCAAGATGTGGAATTCCACAAGTCCTATTGACAGACTGCGGAAGTAATTTCTGCAGCCAGCTAATGAAAATCCTCTATGCTGACTTGGAATTAAGAAGCTCCAAATGAGTGCATTTCATCCTCAATGTAATGCCAAGGTGGAACGTCTAAATAAGATCTTGGCAGCGATACTATCACATGTAATTAACCACACAGCAGGCTGGCATGTTTGTGTGCCATTAGCCATAGCAGCATATCACTCCACCGTTCACTAATCTACACATGAAACCCCGAACTATTTGATGTATGCCAGGGATGTGATCCTACCTCAGCATATTTGGAATTCTCCAGTTCGACCGACGTACAAACTGGAGAATTCGTATGTCGAATTCTCCAGTACGCCTGCAAACATTACTCAGAACAGATGGCAGCAAGGATGCAATGAGGTAGTCCAGCAACACCTATAAGAAGCAGTGGAAAGTCAAGAACAATACCATTCCACTAAAGCTGTAGATAAGCGATCAGAGTGGGTAGTGTGGTATACCTATATACTCCAAGAGTTAGGCGAGGTAAAACATGTAAGTTGACACATCGGAGTGGTGGACCTTACCGATTGATAGCCCAGACGTCTCCAGTTAAATTTCAAATACAACATATTTACTGACCCAGAGATAAACAGTTGGTTCATGTTGGTAGACTAACCAAAGTAATAGACCGTAGACCGTTTCCAGAACTACATCTCGAGCTTCCTGAGACTGATACCTCCCCAGAACCAACCTTGAAACACACTAGACCAAAAGAGATATATGAAGAAGCAGAGACCAAAGAGGAGCAATGGGACAAACCAATGGATACTTCATTCATGGTCCCTAGTCTCCCTGTCTCTATACCATTAAAATATTTAGCAATCAGAGGTAAAACAGGATGAACGGACAGTTTCACATGAAGAAAGAAAAGCAAAAGATCGTTCACAGACGATGCATCAGTATAACCTGCATAGTCAAAGTCAGGAGCTGTACACGCCCCAACCTGCAGTTGTTTTAAATGCTCCAGAGGTTACACAAATGCCTGAGGAGATGTTGCCTGAGGCTACCTCTGATGGACCACAGACTGAAGCACAATCTTTACCAGCACAATTCTTTTCAGAAGAAAGGACAGCTTTCAGATAACCTTGCATTATTGTAAAGATTCATAGGTTGGGTCACAAATCCTGGTTCTGAAGGAAAACAGGAGGAGAGGAATGAACGAAACACAAGTACCACCACTTACGATTTTGTGTTAAAGTTAATCGATGCATTAAAATGAGGACAAACAGTCTTTTGATGTGTAGCAGGCTTATTGTTGTAGAAATTGGTACAATGTCTACAACAATAAGCCTGCTTATGACCTTCTGGAGGGTTGGTACTTATGATCTTCTTTCAAAATTAATTTCTCTTTGAAGTATTGAATGTTGTTCAAGAGTGACCGTTTTCTTTTTGTTATGTTTTTGCCCATGCAGGCTCTGGACACAACAAAGGTAACAAGTGCAATGTACTGAGTCTCCCAGCTGATAGCTGTGTCGAGAATAATTGTTGTGACTGTGTGAAACAGTGGGAATCGATGTTACTTCTTTCCAACAATACTTTGGTATGGCCTAAACATTTCATTTTAGAACAGGCACTGAAAGAAAACAGTACTCAGTCATGTACCAGTGTAAGAGAGGAGATGATCTTTGCAAATGCACAAGGAGTAGATGTAAAGGAAGTATTGTTTTGAAGCAGAATGTGATAAGTTATCTGCCTGCACATGCCAAAGGCTTGCAGCAGAAACATACTGGTTAGCAGAGATAGGACAACAGGTTATAAGAAATCATCCGATCATCTCTTACAAAATTTGCATCACATCATTGCAGAGGAAAACACATAATTTTAGACATGGAAGACATTTATTATCAAATGAGTTATCTCACTTTGAAGAACAGGGTTTGAAAAGTAATTTTTACAGATCCCAATTTCACTATGTCACATAAGGGCACATTAATTGTGAGAAAGTTTGGAACAGAGAAAATGTATATGGTAAATGACGAACCACTTCAAGTAAGCGTACCTTGGGAGTTCTTGTTGACTCCTGGACCTTTGAAGTTCCTATTTATTTCACAAAAAAGAGAAATTGGTCCAGGGATTTATACGCATAATGGGCCGTGATGAATAGAATATAGAGGGCTGACGCATTTTATGTTGGGACTTGATCAGAAATAGGCACTGCCTTCCTGCATTTGTCACATATACAGTTTATATCACAGTTGGAATAATATCAGAAATGATTATTTCATATGCCAAGTTTATTTTGAACACACTATGGCAGGCAATTAAGAGGGCTATACATAATGTTAAGAAATATCTGGAGAGTATTCAAGGCAATGTGGCAAATAACAGCACTAGCAGGACTGATGACTGGAGATGTGGTGAGAATAACTACCAGAAGAGTACAAGATTATTTATATCACTTACAGATTTATCCGAGACCTGAGGTGAGAGTAACACCATTACAAACGTTGGTGATTGTGTCAGCACTCATGTTGTTAGCTGATGCTACTTGTACTAACCACCAGATTTTGCAGGCAGAAGTAGAAGAATGCGAGTCAGATTTGTCTTAACCGTGCAAATTCTACACAAAAGCACGGAGTCACCTTAATGAACTTAGACCACAAACAGTGCCTCTGGTTTGTTTCAGGCACCCACCAAACTCTCTTTCAATTACAATTAACCTTTAAGCAAGTGCGTTGCCAATGGCAAACAAAACATGTCTACTACATTTTTTCTACAGAATTACATTTGATCAGCCAGGTAGCTTGCCTGTAGAATGCGTACTGCTCGTGTGGCCTACATTGTCACTCAGATTATAAATTTGAAGCCTAAACTAAGGAATCATTAAGTTGGCCAGGAATAACAAATTGTGTAGCAGGAGACAGCAGTGTGAATTGTCACATAATTGATAGTCAATCTTGTCTACACTATCTTGTATGGTTAGTACCAGATTTCACTAGAGCGTATGAAGTGAGGAAAATTGAAGGATTGACATGCCAGTATATAGTGGAGGTTCAATCAGAATCTAATTAGACTGTAGAAATGATATTGTTGAAAAATTTTGCCATCACTAAGGACAATACAGAACTACAAGTTGTGGGTGTGTTTGACCAACCTATTGATATACTTGACCACCACCTAATTTTACGAGTTGGACAGAACTCTGAAGCTTATTTAGATCAAGCTGCGTTACCACCCAGACTGAAACATGGAGAGATTGGAGGTGTTCAGTCTGATTTCAGTGTTTCAAAACAGTTCATTTTTGACGAAAAGATGATTTAGTGCCATTTGTATGAGGAAAAATTAGCTGTCACAAGAGTGAGTCATATTTAGATCACACGATAACTAGCGAGACCAATATGTAACCAAAAACTCAGGCATTGCATCAGTTGGAAATTGAAAGTCAGGACAACTCATATCAAAAATGTTGCAGACTGCTCCTCTGGTGGTTGACCTTTCATTCACAGGGTATAGCATTTTCTTGATATTTTCTCTAATAGGATGTTTTGCTTATCATACACTAGCAGTTTTGACCCTTCAGGCCATGTCATCATGTCTTGCAGGAACAGTGACTGTAACTTTTAAGAATATTTTAGTAGCAACTAGGTCAATCAAGTTGTATGAACAACCAACTACATACACAATTGAATTTAAGGCAGATTTGAAATGCCATCAATAGAGATTGTTTGGTAGGCAGGACCATATCAGAATGCCAGGAAAAAAGAATTCTGTCTAGAAGATCCAACTCGGCAAATAATACATCCAAATTTTTCTCCGATCACTCAGATTTCTGGATTCTCGTCAGGTCAAGCACCTTGGACAGCCTGATTTCAACAGCTAATAGGTGAAGGTTTAACTTCTTGGTTCAAAATACCGTTAATACTTCTGACGGTAGGTTGATAGGATCATTTATGATTACTTCATGCATTGTCTGTCTCCGAAAGGAATTATAAAGCTAAGGAGAGAGAGAGAGAGAGAGAGAGAGGGCAGAGGATAACACTACTTCAAAATATGGGGGGGGAGAATCATTGCTGTTTTTATTATAAAGTTTAGTCAGATCTGTAAGGGAAAAAGGAGGAAAGTGACATCTAGGATAGACCCTCCTACATTTTATTTGCTTAAAGTTGAAGAGAGAGAAGGATACAGCAAAAACACAACATCCACATGCAAAAAAAAGGGAGGTAAAGTATGCTAAAGAAGTTTTGGAGATAGCCTCCTTTCATCTTTCTACTGAGGAAATTTATTCCGTAAAAATTAGTGATAGCAATCTAATTTAATTTTCTCTTCAAAAGAAAAGAGAAAGAGAGGGAAGTTTTCAACCAAGTTTCCTTCTGTTTGTTTCATTTAAAGATGAATAATTTTGATTGTTCCCACCAGCTTCGGCTGTTTTTCAACAAGCTGTCAGCCTGGGCATACACACCCACTAGGATATCTCTGGAGAGCACTGCATTCGACCTATATAGTCCTAGAGAATACCTTATACCTCCGTTGTCTGGGGTTGCTGTTCAAATGGATCTTCAAATTTGCATCCCAGACAGATGTATAGGAAGAGTTTTACCACGAGCAGGCATTCCTTTAAGTTATTACCAAGAGATAGGCACATAAACAACAATCTTGAGTGTCAGGGATAACCTGCAGGTTAGGATATTTAACCTTGGAAAGATTGGTTTTAAGATTCGACCAGGAGATAAAATGCACAACTAGTAATTGAACGGCCCGAAACTATCCAGTTAGCATTAGCATTAGTAGAGGCATTTGATGCAAGAAAGCAAGCTTATGCAGCATCAGCCAAAAAAAAAAAATAAATAAATAAATAAAAAATACCCACTTCCACTTCACCCCTCTGTTCGTTTGAAATACCTGTCCAGCTGAGCCTTAAACTTATTTAGGCTATCAACTTCCACGACAAGGGATGGAAGTCTGTTCCACCAACCAACCACCCGCTGGCTAAAGGCAAATTTCCTCACGTCTATCCTACATCCGTCTTTCCTCAATTTGAATTAAGCCCTCTCAGGTGATTATTCTGAGCAAGAGGAAGAATCCCATCAGCATTAGCATTAGCATTAGTAGAGGCATTTGATACAAGAAAGCAAGCTTATGCAGCATCAGCCAAAAAAAAAAAAAAAAAACCCACTTCCACTTCACCCCTCTGTTCGTTCAAAATACCTGTCCAGCTGAGCCTTAAACTTATTTAGGCTATCAACCTCCACCACAAGGGATGGAAGTCTGTTCCACCAACCAACCACCCGCTGGCTAAAGGCAAATTTCCGCACGTCTATCCTACATCTGTCTTTCCTCAATTTGAATTTATGCCCTCTCAGGTGATTTTTCTGAGCTAGAGGAAGAATCCCATCAGCATTGAGCATGCTTAAACCATTCAAGGCTTTATACACCTCTATCAGATCACCTTGCTGGTGCCTAGTCTCCAGACACTGTAATTTGCAAAACTTAAGCCTTTCTTCGTAAGAGCACCCCTTTGTTCCATTCACTAATCTTGTTGCCCTTCTCTGTACTCGTTCCAGCAGCTCTACATCCTTCTTGAAATGAGGTCTCCAGACCTGTATACAGTACTCAAGGTGTGGCCTGACCATCGCCTTATACAATGGAATAATCACCTCCTTATCCCTGCTGGAAAAATTCCTGTATATCATTGACAATACTCCATGAGCTACTCTTGCAGCCCGTCTGCACTGCTCAGAGAACTTCATATCTGCCTGCACAACCACCCCCAAGTCCCTTTCATTCTCTACCACTGTCAGTGTAGTACCACAGAGTTGATACGTTGCTCTGGGGTTGCTGTTTCCCATGAGTAGTACTTTACATTTATCAATGTTAAACTTCATTTGCCACCTCTCAGCCCATCTGCTCAACCTTTCCAGATCCTGTTGCAGCAGCATAGTGTCAGTAGTGTCCTTGACAACCCTGCCAACCTTTGTATCGTCTGCAAACTTGGACATTAAGCCCGATATACCATCATCAATATCATTTATAAATACAGAAAAACAATAATGGACCCAACACTGAGCCCTGAGGGACTCCACTAATAACATCAGTCCACGATGAGCAGTGTCCATTGATTACCACTCTCTGTCTTCTCCCCCTCAACCACCCCTTTATCCATAGAAGCAATTTGCCTATAATGTCACACTGCTCCAATTTGTGTAGCAGTCTTCCATGTGCAACAGTATTAAAAGCCTTTAATATCCAAGTATATAATATCAAAGTTATTCCCTGCATCCAGTTCTTTTGTGACTGCATCATAGTATCCAATCAAGTTGGTCAGGCAAGACTTCCCCTTAACAAAACCATGCTGTGTCTGAGCTATAACTGAAGTCTTGTCTAAATGATCCTGCAGTGCTTCTTTAACCAGTGCCTCCATTAATTTTCCTGGAACAGAAGTTAAGCTCACAGGTCTATAATTACTTGTGTCCGCCTTTGATCCTCCTTTGTGAATTGGGGTCACATTTGCACATTTCCAGTCTATGGATACCTCCCCTGAGTCCAAGGAAGCTCTCATAATTATGGCTAAGGGTTTGCTTACTTCCTTTGCTGCCTCCTTTAATATAACTGGATAGATCCCATCCACCCCGGGTGCCTTTCTTGTGTTTATCTTCAACAGTTTCTCCTCCACTTTACTCCCAGTTATTTCAAGATTCTGTAGCTTACTGCTAGAGTTGAATACACCTCTGGCATTCCCCTCGCTGAATAACTCCTCATGTGTGAATGTCGATGCAAAATATTCATTTAGTTTGTTAGCTACCTGAGCAGGATCATCAAAAGTTGACCCATCAATATCAAGTGGACCAATCTGATTTATCCCCTTCCTTCTAGAGTTTACATAAGTAAAGAACTCTTTGCTGTTTTTCTTTGCATCCCTTGCCAAGGATTTCTCGTAATCTGCCTTCGCCTGCCTAACCTCCTTTGTAACTTGGTTGCATATCAACTTGTATCTATCATAGGCTTCTGTGTCATGTGTTAATTTGTATGTATCCCATGCATTTTTCTTCTCTGCCATATGCCTCATTAGTTCATCTGACATCCATTTTGGCCTAAACCTTGAACAATATTTCTTAGTTGGTATGTAAAGCCTAGTAGCTTCCAAGATAAGTTCTTTGAATGCTTCCCATTTTGAATTTGCTGTTGGTAACATCATCAGTGTCCCACTGTATAGAATTTAAATACTGTCTCAGTCCATCGTAGTCGCCTTTACGGAAGCAATAACCCTTCCCTTTACCCCTAATGGTAGTTACCTCTTTGAGTAAATCCCACTTCGGCACACTGTGATCACTGCCACCTAGTGGTTCATTTATCTGCAGATTCTTAATGCATGAAGAATCACTGCTGATAATCAAATCAAGAGTATTACTCCCTCTAGTTGCCTCCCGAACATGCTGATGTAGAAAACAATCATCCAATAAATCCACAAAAGTCCTGCTAGTGTGTGAGTAACCAGCCCCCAAATTCCAGTCAATATCTGGGAAATTAAAATCTCCCATTATAAGACACTCTGATTTACTGGCCCACTCTATTTCCCTGTACAGTTCCTTATTATACTCATCAGAGTCATTAGGCCTATAGCACACTCCCACTCTCAATTTTGATCTCCCAATGTTTATGTCACACCAAACTGACTCCACACTGCACTGTCCAGCGATGTCGACTGGCTTCACTTCCTTGGTTTTTATGTGTTTCTTAACTAATAACATAACCCCTCCTCCCTGTCTATCCTTTCTGTAGACGTTGTACTCCCCAAATTGCAGTTCTGCATCCCTTATATCTGTGTGACACCACGTCTCTGATATCCCAACAATATCTGCCTTCGATGTTTTGAGCAATACCTCAAATTCATCAAATTTATTTACTAAACTCCTAGCATTGGTGTACACGCAAGTATACCTGCACCTGTTTCTATTCTTAGCTACCCTAACACAACCCATGTGTTTACTTGTACCGCAATGGCTCCCAGCAGTCTCTGAAATACCATGCATCTTGTTTTTCAGGCTTCTGCTCATTCTAATAGAAGCAGTGCAAGAATCTCTTTCACCTCTGCCAGTGGCTACTGTCAATCTATTGGTCTTTGTCTCCCCCCAAGCTAGCAGTTTTCCGACCCACCTAACACTGCCTCGATAGCATCAGCAAATATTCTTGCACCCTTTCTATTTAAGTGTATCCCATCCCTGTAGAAGCAATCTCTCCTGTTAACAAGTACAGTCCAGGCTGAAAAAAATTCTACCCCTTGAGCCTTGCACAATCTTTCCAGGGCCAAATTGATCGACAAGGCTCTCATCATATACTCCCTCCTATTGTGTCTGGGCAGAATTGCAGACACTTTCAAATTCAACCCTAATTCTCTGCTTTTGTTCAACAGTGACCTGTACTTGTTAAGTAATTCTGCCGGTCTCCTACTCTTAATATTATTAGTGCCAACGTGTACAACTATATCACCTTTTGTGCCCTTAAAAGATGATATTCGCTCTACAACGTCATCAACCTTTGCCCCTGGCAGAGTATGCTCAAACCATTCAAGGCTTTATACACCTCTATCAGATCACCTTGATGGTGCCTAGTCTCCAGACACTGTAATTTGCAAAACTTAAGCCTTTCTTCGTAAGAGCACCCCTTTGTTCCATTCACTAATCCCTTGTTGCCTTTCTCTGTACTCGTTCCAGCATCTCTACATCCTTCTTGAAATGAAGCCTCCAGACCTGTATACAGTACTCTAGGTGTGGCCTGACCATTGCCTTATACAAGGGAATAATCACCTCCTTATCCCTGCTAGAAAAATTCCTATATATCATCGACAATACACCATGAGCTACTCTTGCAGCCCGTCTGCACTGCTCAGAAAACTTCATATCTGCCTGCACAACCACCCCCAGGTCCCTTTCATTCTCTACCACTGTCAGTGTAGTACCACAGAGTTGATACATTGTCTGGGGTTGCTGTTTTCCAAACTTGGACATTAAGCTTGATATAACATCATCAATATCATTTATAAATACAGAAAACAATAATGGACCCAATACTCCCTGAGGGACTCCACTAATAACATTAGTTCACGATGAGCAGTGTCCATTGATTACCACTCTCTGTCTTCCTCCCCTCAACCACCCCTTTATCCATAGCAATTTGCCTCCAATGCCATACTGCTCCAATTTGTGCAGCAGGCTTCCATGTGCAACAGTATTAAAAGCCTTTAATATCCAAGTATATAATATCAAAGTTATTCCCTGCATCCAGTTCTTTTGTGGCTGCATCATAGTATCCAATCAAATTGGTCAGGCAAGACTTCCCCTTAACAAAACCATGCTGTGTCTGAGCTATAACTGAAGTCTTGTCTAGATGATCCTGCAGTGCTTCTTTAACCAGTGCCTCCATTAATTTTCCGGGAACAGAAGTTAAACTAACTGGTCTATAATTACTTGTGTCGCCCTTTATCCTCCTTTGTGAATTGGGGGTCACATTTGCACATCTCCAGTCCATGGGTACTTCCCCTGAGTCCAAGGAAGCTCTCATAATTATGGCTAAGGGTTTGCTTACTTCCTTTGCTGCCTCCTTTAATATAACTGGATAGATCCCATCCACCCCAGGTGCCTTTCTTGTATTTATCTTCAACAATTTCTCCTCCACTTTACTATCAGTTATTACAAGATTCTCTAGCTTACTGCCAGAGTTGAATACACCTCTGGCATTCCCCTCGCAGTTATGTGAGTTGACCATCCCAGGTCCAAGTAGGGAGACCCTTCACCAGGAAAAGGAACAAGGAGGCCCATTTCAAATGCCAGTTGAAGATGCAATGTATTCCATGCCACATTCCAGACAGGGGGTGTGTGTGTGTGTGTGCATTTTTTGTAACAAGATCTTTCACAACTGTCCTCAGCTGATAGATACAAACTCCATTGAGAGAGACACCCATAGATTAGTGACTTGTTTCGCTAACCTTGGTTTTGACAATATTATTATTATTAGCTATAGGGTGCAAGGAAGCCTGAGGCTTATGCTGCACCATCCAAAAAGAAAAAATTCCCGAGTTACCCTGAGAGAGACAAAAGTGGAAGGGAATCGCTAAGAAAAGAGAAGAATATCCAGCTCAGAATCCTGGGTGTGTCCCAGGGGTATAGTTATACACTACAAATTTTTGATTAGTGGGATCATGCAGGCACTGCAGCTGGCTTGCAACCGGTGTTCATGCAGAGGCAGATAATTTTGTTTGCTGTGTCTTAACGCATAGGGAATATGGAGTCCTGTATGCCTGAGATGGGAAATACGGTATGGAACACCTATTTACTCCATTTTTGGGGAGGCACTTCCCAAACCTTGAAGGATAAACCGAAGATTTTCCTAATCCAGGCTTGCCAGGAAAATGGTGTTTTTAAGGGAGCACCAATCTCACTTAATAATATTCCAGTGGAGAGTTTAGTATCAGTATTCATAATTCTATAGGAAAATTGTAACTCACACACACACACACACACACATATATATACATACACCCAAGGTGGTAAATGACTTTCAATACCACCACTTTGCTTATTGGAGGTGAAACCCATGTTTAGTCTCTAGAGCAAAGTTTCCGGCATCCCCCCCCTCCCCCTATACTTCTCCTTCAACCCATGCACGGTACTAAGTACTGTAGGTTTTGATACCTTTCGTGTTTGGGGTTTTCATAAAATATATATATATATATATATATATATATATAAAACTTGTACTAATGTGTTTCTGGAAAAAGGAGAAAAACCACTTACAAGATTAGGCTCAAAATATTCTCTTTATACTGTACAGACCTTAAAAAATGGAAAGCTTTACTTGTACTTTGACCAAACGGCTAAAAACCTGTTTCAGAAGAAGCTGGCAGCTAATCCAGATTTGGATTGGATGGATTTTCATTACAGCTTGGATGGAAGAAGATGCAGAAGAATTTAAAGACGGATGGAGTGAAAAATCCCCATCAAGCAAGCCCAATCCCAGAAAGAAATGAAGAAAAATTAGAAGGGAGGAAGAAGAGGAGCAGGATGCCCATCCATCGGTGTCAATAGTCAGTATTATTTCTGTATCCCACCTGGAAAACACCTCACACCACCAAAGTGTAGAAGAAAGTGTTTTCCCCACAGGAGAGGAAGAGTGAAAGGGGAAAACCACATCTCATATCCTCAGGACAAGAAGATAATACATCATTTTCATCTAATCAACAGGAAGTCGACAAAAGGCAAGTCTAAACCAAGAAGTGGAGCAAGATGACCATTACATTTCACAAGATAGTCCCTGCCCCACATTTTATCCATGATTTGGAAGCTCAAGAAACCAGAGCCAGGTGAGTGAAGAAGGAAGACTAACTGAAGAAGAGGATTGGGATCCGAGGCCAACCACAGATTCTCTCCTAGAAGCTAAGGATGTGGATTCACACTCAGGTGAGGAAAACCAGTGACATAGGTGCCATTGAGCTGATACCAGCATATATCCCGATTGATAAGGCAGAAGATCGGGCATATGATGCCCAAGTGCGGTGCCACCCCTTTTCCCATTCCTGCGGAAAGCTGGGGCTGTGTGGATCTCCAGTTTTGCTGTGATGCAAATGGTGCCCTCTCACCCACTGAGGCAGCATTTATGGCCTGTGATGGCTTTGTTAAGAACACTGTCCTTAAGGGGGGGGGGAGGTTGCAAGTTTTCAGAGCTGCCAAAACCCCTACAGATGCAAAACTTATGGACATGTGACAATTTGATAGGTCTTCCATGTGGAAACAAAACGTTCCCAGTCAAGATGTTCAATTCGTGGATTAGAGTCAATCTTCACCCATACCAACACATTTTTGTTAAAGGATCCGAAAAGGTGCACTGACTGGAAAACACCCTGGTCAGAAAGTTGATAATCAATTTAGATGATCTGGGATGTCCAAGAAGAAGACAGCTGCCCAGAAGCAACTTTTCATTCCGATGCCATTGGGACCTTAGAATATTGCGATGTGCTGGCCGTAAATAAATACGTGGCGTGGGTCAAGAAAGAGGGTTTTTAGGAAAGCAAGATGAATAAGTTTGCATGGAGGAAATAATTCTCAAAGTTAAGTAGAGGGAATAAAAAGGAAAATAGGAGGAGAGTTCAAAAATTGAGAAGAATTTCTATAGTTTATTTTATCAACTTTAAAAAAATGGGGGGAATTTTCTTAGATTAAATATTTGTGGGTTAATACAGTCAAAAAAAAAAAAAAAACAGTGACTAGTTTTCTTTATTTCTTCAGCCTACAAAATAAAGGAAATTTTGCATTGCCTCTTACCTTATAACAGACGGGAGAAGAGAAAGACAGAACCATAAATCAACCATAATGAATGGACTTACGGAAATTTCAGCAGAATTCAAAATTTTAAGTCACCTTGCTATTTCGGTATACAGTTTTACTCACAGGTATCATCACCCTTCAACCACTGGATAGACAGGTCATTGTAGGGCAAACTGTTATTCTCCCATGTGGACTTGTTACGAGTATTACTGCAACAGTAAAATGGTTTTTTAACAGAAAGAATATTGATAGTTATTGCAGACCATGAGGCCTTCCAGATTTTAAAATTGTTGGATTGCCTGAAGAAAACGACTTTGCATTACAAATTTCTCAATTGCAATTAATGGATGAGGGCAAATATTACTGTCAAGTACAAATCATCGATGTGCATCAATACAAATCTAGCACAGCTACATTGACAATCTATGTAATACCTTTACCACCCCTGATTGGAGAAGGTTCTTTTCTGAGTCCGAATGAAGGAGATCAAGCCACTCTCACGTGTAAGTCTTTAGCAGGAAAACCACTCGCGATACTACGATGGATCAGTTTCGATGGGAAAACTGTTGTGAGATCGTCACAATCCATTTGAGATTTGTGGTCAGACCAGATAAGAGTAATACGTATGTGAAATGGATATTTACTTTGTCTCCAGAGCATGATAAGAAAACAGTTACATGTGCAGCTAATCACATAACGTACCCTCTTCCTATGATGATCTCTATAACCATTATGGTAAAATACAGACCGAGAGTCTCTTTGAGAGCAACTTCAGATGTGTTTATATATCGATGGTATAAAGATGGAGAACAATTACAGAAGGATGAAAATAGTACTCTGGTAATTAGAAGTGTGCTTCGCTAGTACCACAATAGCAATTATACTTGTATTGTGCAAAACGAGTTGGGTTCAGCCCAAGCCTCATTCGTAATGACCGTATCCTGTGGTCCTATGCTACAAACAATGCTAACTGACCTCGCTAAAGGAAACCCCATTATGCTTCAGCATTCTTTCTACGTTAATGATTCCGAAGATGTCACATAAGACGTCAGGTCGCTACAAGTGCTTAGGAGAAATTGAGAGGTATCTGATAGTGAAGAGTGAGGCTTTAATCTTTGTGAAGGGCCTCCCCGAGGGAAGTTGCATAGCACCTGTGGCAAATTTAGGAGACACAGTTCAACTGAAGTGTGTTTTTAAACATGTCCCACCTTTGGGAAATTTAACTTGGAATGGACCAGAAACGAATGAGTTGTTGACGACTCACACAGAGGTATGGAGTTTAAGAGAGGCTTTTAGCACCTTAAATATTGTCTCAATTCAGATCTGGGTGTCATGTGTGAAATGCATGGGATAAGTCAAAATTAACCCTTCATCTGGAAAGGAATTGGTCCAAAGAAGCAATGTATGTTATCTTAGTGATTCCTACCATATTTTTAGTTGTAAAGACATTGGGAGTTGTGATATGGAAAGCATGCACTAGAAGAGGTGCATGCGAACAACAGGAAATTCTGAGCCTTCTTACAGTACCTACCAAGTGTATTACAGTGGGAACATTGATGAAGATAATTTAAGCTACCTATAATAAGGAAGATAAGAAGAGATTCTTTTCTGTATATCCACAGGGTATACATGCCTACAAGTGTAACATCCACTGTAATTTATATGTGTTATGCTTCTACTTATATGTGTTATGTTATGTGGTGTTTGTTAAGACACAAAGGAAAGAAGAAGAAAAATGACCTTTCTCAGTTTCTCAAGTATATTTATCTGAATTCACTAAACAAAGATAGCAACATCAGTCCATCCAAATGGCCAAATACGGAGGATGTGGAAAGGTCAGGGAATGACCACCGCATATTCCCAGAGCAATATGGCCTTAGTTGCTAATGCTCTTAAAAACCAAAATAACGAACAACAACAACAAACAACTGTCAAAATGTGAAATGTAAAATACCAGCGAGATATCCCAGAAGGTTATTTTCCCCGGAAAATAGCAGATCAGTGCGGTGTTCCAGCCTTCCAGATGAGGAAGCCTGAGAATTGCTCTGACAAAAATCAGCAGCTAAGGGGAAAATGAAGAAAAAAAAAAAAAAAAGATGCTGAACCGGAACGTTCATTGTAATGGCAAGAGGATTACCAAGAAATACTGTACTGTTAGGTGATTGACCAAATCTTCACGGATTGGCGTTGTGTGAAACTAATTAGAACTTATGTGTTAAGCTGGATAACCTTTTTTGAATTATGAATGCCTATATAAGTAGTAGTTTGAGATTACATATATAACAACTTTTGTCCTATTATAGTGAATCTTATTTCTGTATGTTTATCATATGTTATATCTGAATGATGAGGACATATACTAATACTTGTTTTCCTTTACTATTTCATGAACTATCCTTGGGATAAATTGAAGAACCATATGGGAAAAGTATGAGTGCCAAAAACCCTGTATGTAAGAAGAAGAGAAAAGCGTTACGATATCCCAAAGCAAAGGGAAAATGGAAGGGAAAGAACTGTACTAAAGAAGAAAGTGTTGTAGTGTAATTGTACCTCATCAACTCTCTGCTCATGGATCTACGAATATATCAGATATAAGTGAACATAGATGACTAGTTTATCAGATGGTGTTATACAAATATTGATGAGCTCCATCCTATTTAGGATGAGTCAAACCAGTTCAGAGACTCATGTACTCAAATATGCATGTTACTTAAGTATTCATATTATTTTTATTACACTATTACTTTAATATGTTGTGCTAGTATTCCCATATTACATTATTATAATATGCTGAAATTAGTGTTAGTTTAACAGACTTAGATGTCCATGTTATCCAAATATGTATGTGGTTTAAATAGTATAGATATTAAGGTTAATTATGATTTGTGAAGGAAGGAAGCATATCTAAGACTCATTTTTATATCTTTCATAACTCAGAGAATTTTTGGATGCGGACTCGTTCAATCCTGTACCAAAAATTCTGAGTGAGAGCGGTGGAGAGTGTTAGATCGGGAATTTTCGTATCTCTCGATAATCAGGCAGAACTAATTAACTACAAAATGGTTAATACATTATTTTGGGATATTTAGGATAAATTGTAAAACCAGACTTGTTCCGGTACCCATGGTAATTAAACAGAAGAAGGAGAGATATCCATCGTTTCAGGAGACTCGGGCATTATGAAATTTCTTGCCCTAACTTTCGACACATGCCTCCTTGATCCGGTGGAGGATAAGGCAAACACAGGCTAGCTTGGGTAGAACACGAACGAGTCAATAGAGAAACAAGGACTGTAATAATTACAAGAAGCATCCTTGAAATGAACTAAATAACATGGGTGGAAGGAAAGTAAGTTTCCCTGATACCCACGTCAACAGAGGTGCTTAAAAGATGTTTATAGCCACAGCAGGAGCCAACACGCAGAGATGACCATGGAACAATTATCAAAGAAGCAGCGTTAGAGAGAATATGCACATTCTTGGGTGACTTTGTCTCTGGGAGGAGATAAGGAGAGAAAAAAGATTCCTCCTATTTATGATTTCCTTTATTACCATGGGCCGGAAAATGGGGAATTCTTCCTTATTGTGTGGCCAATAGAGAGCAAGATTTCTCTGGAAACTGGAGCAAAAACCCAAACTATATAAAGGGCTTGGGCAGCACCACCATGGTGCTTTGTTGGTTGGCTTTTAGTCGGTGTTGATGTTTGTGGCTGTTATTGGGTTGGTGCAAAAGTATTTTTGAATTTGGTGGAGAGCAGCTTGCTGTTCAGTATCGCGCAGTTCAGTTGATATATTTGAAGTGGGTAAAGAGTAGAACAAGAAGCTGAAAGAAAGTCTCAACGGTCAGAAAAGGCAATGCCTTAGTTTCCAGTGGAGGGAAGGAAGCTTCATCACCTGCTATAGAGGAAAGCATCTGAACCTGGTAAGCAAACCATTTCTTTTGTGTAAACGAAAATGATTGAGATTGCAAGAATAGAGTAAACCTAATGCTTTCTCCCTAGAATTAACTTAAATCTGTGTAAATATAATGATGTATGAAATAATTCTGATTGTCTAAAAGACACGGAAAAACCTTTCCAGTAAACTAAATGTTAAAACAAGGAATTAATAAGAGAAAGCATAATCAAAAATGGACAGTTGTTAGTCATTTAATTATAATGAGAACATGTGATAAAAGGTGACAGAAAGCCTAAAAGTATGTTTGTCTAACGTTTCTATTTTACTCATCTGTTGAATACAAGTGTGTTATGAATATCATAGTTTATTTCAGCTTACGGTAATTTGGTAAATTAACAAAGTCAATAAATGAATAATTTCAGAATATTATGAAGGTACTTGATTATATAGTATTATTATTATGAGCTTTAACTTAGAAGCAACATACATTCTATTATGTTACATTAATAACCAGAGAGAATGCAAGTGTACTGTATATATGTTTTCTTTAATAAACCTTGTTATGTGTTATTACATGTCTTGTTCTGACTGCCAATATTCTAATACACACCGAAAGAAACGAATAGAAATAAGAAGAGGGTTAATGCAGTGTTGAGTAGCACTCAATTACAAATCACAATACAATTTAAAGTTGCAGTAACCAGGTATCAATAAAAACCCTTGGTTGACGAGGGCTTGGATCTTGTCCTAACCAGACAAAACCACACCCCAGAGAAGGGGGTGACACCTACTTCTTAAATTCTACATGTGGATATGCCGAGGCTTTTTGGCAAATGCCTAGATAGGACCCTATGCAACCACCTAGTTGGCTTCTATAGACATTGGCCTTCATCATCATTAGCCATTTTCAATCCACTGCAGGATGAAGGCCTCTCCAGCAACTTTCCATTTCCTTCTCTTTTGTGCAATGGCCACCCATTTACTACCCACAAATTCATGAATTTCTTCTATCCATCTCCACCGTTGTCTTCCAGGTTTTCTTCTAGCTCCTCATGGGTATATTCTGTTATTTTCTTAGTCCATCTGTCATCACGCCTTCGAGCTATGTGTCCTGCCAAGACCATTTTAGTTCTTTGATAAGAATGACCTTTATTTGAGTTTGCTGCCTAATCCATGTGTTTCTCTTCTTATCTAACAGTGTGATTGCTAATATAATTCATTACATTCTTCGCTGTGTAGTTCTCAGCTTCTCTTCCCTTCTTTTCTTGAGTGCCCAAGTTTCACTTCCATAAGTCATGGTGGGGAGTATACATTGGTTCATTATTTTACGTTTCAGACAAACTGGGATATTGCTCCTCAGTATATGACTATATTTCCTGAATGTTATCCACACAAAATTTATTCTTCTCTTGACTTCCAGGTATTTATCATTATTACAGCTAATAACTTGTCCCAGATAAGTATATGACTCCACCTTTTCAATTACTGCAGATGTGAGGTGGCTGAGTCAGAGTAAGTTTCTACAGAGATTTTGAAATTTTCTAAATGAAATTAAAAAATTTGTTGATCAAATGGGAGATGATTATCAGCAGCTACAAGATACTGAGTGGTTGTGTGATCTGGCTTTCTTGGCAGAATTTAGCAGTAAATTAAGTGATCTGAATTTTGGAATTTGAATTTGATGGTTGCCATGATTAGTAGTATTTCTGCATATAAATATCAATTTTTGGCAATGGCTAAGGATCTCAAAGAAAATAAATTCAATCATTTTGCAAATATGCAAGATCATTATCAGCAGCTACATTGTTCAATATATTTCTTATCTATTTAATGTCGACTTAGATACGAAACAAATTGCATAAAAAAATCGGCTAGATTTTTTACATGGAGAAAATATTACTTTAAAATGAAATTATTACATTGTGAAACGATATCTTTTAAGCAAGATCATCAGAAAAAGACTTTTGGAAATATGTTTGTAGAGAGAAGTACCCCAATGTAAAAAAAAAAAATGCAGTGAACATTTAAATTCCTGTTTTGGTCCACATATCTATGGGAATCGGCCTTTTCGTATTTGAAACAGACAAAGACAAAGAATCGCTCTACTCTACTCTTAAGGACTTGCCTGCAGAAGGTTCTTTATGGTTGGCCTTATCACAGTATATCTCTGATTTTGAAACCTTGGCAAATGACATGAAGACACATACTTTACATAAATTAAAAATTTAAATACTTATGAATTTAAAATAAGAATTCTGAATTGTATTTAATTTTAAAATCTATAAACAATGTTTTTCAATATGTGTTGATTAACTTTTTTAACCATGTGCAATGAAATTCTTGAGATGGTAGATTGTGGCACATTTTGAAGAAAAAAAGCAGATCGCATCATAAATTCAGTTGGTCACCCCCTTGAATGGCATTCAAGCAGAGACGGCCCAACTTTTAACGTGCAATGCAGGACTGTGAAGAAACGGAAAATATAGTCACAATAGTGCCTTGGTGGATGAGTAAATTTACAATAAAGAGATATCTTTTATCTAAGACGTGAATTCCAGAGGTCCAGACATTTAGGTATGCAGAATGAAATTGATAAACAAACAAATAATAATATATGTTCCTGTAAAATTGTCATGGACAAAAAATTTGGATATGGTAAAGAAATCTTGGTTGGAGGAAGTTTTAGGCTGGAGAGACACAGTTAGTGCAATTTTAGAGTTCTTATTCCCATACAATTTAGAAGAACAGGAAACAGTTTAGCAGAAAGAGATTTGGAAATTAAATAAGGAATATACCTAGGTGAATGTGAGTTATTCACAAAATAAGAATTAGAGGAAGCAACAGTTAAAATAAAGAATGGAAAATCCCCCATGGAAAGATCTGATTGAGCCCAAGGTCTTAAACTTTTAAAGAAATGGCCATGTATCCTGGACTTATGAAGGGATATCAAAAAGTTTGTAACTTTTCCTAGAAATAATAGCCCTAGAAAGATGAAACTTCTCAGGAACTTTAATCCTTTTCTGTGTACTTCCCATGTTTAGTAACACATTTCTCCCATGTATGGATCAGTTGCTTAATGCCTTGATCTTAGAAGTCTGCACTTTTTGCCTGAAACCACAATCTCACTTCATTGATGACTTCCTGAGACTAATCAAAGCGGCGTCCATGCAATGGTTTCTTCATTTCTCAAAACAAGTCTGACGATGCTAGGTCAGAAGAATAGGGTAGGTGCTGCATTAGCACAAATCCAACATTTGGCAAGAACATTGCATTCACCATTGCTTCTGCAAAGGCATCAGCAGTCTTGGAACCCATCATGCAGAGACCTTAGATATGTGCAAATGTTCATGTAAAATGCTGTGAGCAGACTCATTACTAATTCCCACTGCATTTGCGATGAAATGAATTGTTATGCAATCAGTTTGCTTTAATAATATAAATTTCTGTGTGATCTCAGTTATTCAGGGAGATGGTTGAAGGGTGAGGGACAAAAGCGATAATAGAAAATCTTCACATAAAAAATTTACCCATGCATTTTTAAGAAAAACAGAAGTTGAGAAATGGATTTTTACTTACTGGCTTCTTTTCGATACAAATTTTAAAAATGTATAATATACAACTTTACAAATGTAAATTCTGTGCTTTGATGATTTTGTACTGATGTGTTACACTTTTGTCATCTTCATTAATGTGATTTTCAGATACCCTTGCATTATGATGCCATTTTATTTTTGATATAGTCAATGATCATGGGTCATTGATTAAGGATGTCAAATTAGAAATTAATTGCTTGATAAACACTTCACTTTGGTTCTCAATATATGGTATGTACAGGAACTCCTAAACTTACGTAATTTTAACTAGACTTATGCAAATTTGACTTTATAAGTTTTTGCTGGCCGGTGCAAACTGAAACAAATATGGAAACATATTTTGCATCTGTAGGGATAAATGGAGGGATTGTGAAATTATCGTAATGTGAACCCAATAACACTGCCTAGTTCATTTCACAAATATACGTGGTCTCAATTCTAATCTCAACAATGTCCATTTCCACTTGCAGTCTGCCAAACCCCATGTACTTTTTCTGACAGAATCTCAGTTATCGGTTGATTCAACTACTGCTCATCTCAGTTGCCCAAATTATTAACTGTATGATTCCTTTCGCCTCAAAGGTGGTACTTGTGCATATGTCCATTCCGATATTCCCTGTTAGAGACTTGTTAATTTGGAATCTCCTCTCTTCGATCTTCTCTGGCTTAAAATCTCTCTACCTCATTCTGTCAAACTCATCTGGTCTCCCTACCTTTCTCCCAACTCCACTAATCACTTGGAACTTTTTGACTTCCTCTCTTTGCAATTTGACTTTCTCCGGTCCAACTTTCCTAACAGTGAGGTAATTTTCCTTGGTGATTTTAATGTTCACAACTCCAGCTGGCTTCCGTTTTTTTTTTGTCACACCGACCCAGGTAGTCTTGATGCCAAGGCTTTTGCAATTACTAATGATCTTGGTGGAATAAACTTCCATCCCTTGTCATGGAAGTTGATAGCCTAAATAAGTTTAAGGCTCAGCTGGACAGGTATTTCGAACGAACAGAGGGGTGAAGTGGAAGTGGTTATTTTTTATTTATTTATTTTTTTTTTTGGCTGATGCTGCATAAGCTTGCTTTCTTGCATCAAATGCCTCTACTAATGCTAATGTGGGAAAAATGTTGCATCTCAACTAAATTATTTAATGGAGTGTGATAATATAGTGTTGCCTTCTTGTAGGAGCTTTATGTAGGCTGTGGACAAGTTAAAGGATATAAGATAATATCAGAAGCCAATGGCTGCCATTATTGTACACTCGCAAGATTTAGTTGTTAAAAGGTAATGACCTTTTGTAGCAAGAATATGTTATGAAATAATTGGCAGAGACTATGTATTGTCAATACTATGAAGAAATGGATCCTTATGTGGAATATCTTGATAGGATTTTTTTTGCTGCTTCCACAATGGAAGTGATTAATGAAGAAGGACATCTGCCCACTTATTCGACTGTGCATGTGCAGTCATATATAGACTTAACTATAGCTACTGGTGCAGTTAAGAATAATATTAGATATTGGAAAGTGCTAGAGGGATATACAACCAGCGACCATCACAGCATCTCATTGCCTTCAAGTTAAGTGCACAAGATGGAATTCGAGATGGGCATGATATAAATAGATTTTTTGTTAAAAATGCTATGTAAATTTAATGAAAAATATTTAGATTTAATATCTGGTGTTGACTGAACTAAATTGAACTCATGTGAATATGTAAAGACTTTAAATGGCATATCGATAAAATCATGTAAAGTGTCCGTGAAGAAAAAATGTTTCGTAAAAAGACCAATTTTTTGGTGGAATGAAGAATTAACGCGGATGCGTAAAGAGACTAAGTTTAAGAAGATACATGAGGTTAGGTGATTTAGAACTTGTAAACCACTGTGGCGATTTGTACAGGGAGCACAGGAAGTTATATGTTGGTGCAAGGATCTCAAGATCTATGAAATTCCGTGTTTAAAAATTTTGACTAATAAAAAGTACTTATTAGTACTGGTGCAAAGAGGTTGTCCTCAGAGCTCAATTATCGGTCCCTTTGTGTGGAACATAGCCCTCGATGAATTCTTACTTCAGGAGAAAGAAGGAATTAAAAAGAATGCATATACTGATGATTTATCAATTTTAGGACAGGCAACCCTCATATAACACGGTTATTAGGTTCCTATAAAATGTCGTGTTGTGCGAGACTAAGAAAAAGTACAAAAAGGGGGGTTTACGTTCCAAAAGTTAACAAAAATACACCATTCTAGATTTCATATATCTTCTGCTCTTTTTAAAAAATCAGCAACCTGGGTTTGTTTGCTTTTGCTTGATAAATCTTTGTAAATTTCATCATATGGAACTAAGCATTTTTGAAGTTCCCTTTTGAACTTTGGCTCCTTTAATTCAAGAATCTGCATTCAAAAAATAAGATTCTAATTGCTCAGATAACTTTATGCCTTCCTGTATGCTTTTTAGTGGAAGTTTAGAATTTACTGCACTATCATCCTCTGAATTGATCTGGTTTAACCTCCGATGCGATTTCCACCAAATCTGCTACACCTGTTTCTTTTTCTACCAGTAATTCTTGAACGTCTTCAGTAGTCATATTTTTTTAGGAGCATCAGCAACTAAGCCCATGTTGCTCTGTGTATATTTTCTATAAATTGTGTCCTGAGGTCCATTTTCTGTTTTGCTAGATGGAAAACCTGAGTTTCCAGGAGAAAAAACCATGCTGCCCTCACCCAAGCCTGACTAACTACCATGTTGTGAAAAAGACCCATAAAAATTCCTCCCTTCATTGACGGGATTCAAACTCAGGTCTTTTATACCTGTTTATACATGTGTGGGGAGGTGGGTGATTCTGTCAACTGTGCTACCCATGAGGGCTTCAACAGTGATATCATCAAAACCTTCCCCTCCTACCGACATAGCAAGTTCTACTATTGCACCGATTCTCCATTTTCTGCCGGTTCGACCATATTTCCTGAATGAACTGACTCTGGCCATACATTTTTCCACATGCATTTAACGTTGACGGTTTTACTTCTTTCAGCGATAAAGGTATGGTTCTGATACAGTCCACAATTCAGAAATGTTTCCATGCCTCCATTACTTCAATAGATTTGGAATAAATTTTTTCCAAAATCCATTGTAACAATTTTATGATGTAATGAGTTTCAATGCTAGATATAATGCCTTGATCTAACGGCTGAATGAAAGAAGTATTAACCCAGTATAACTGTGGCAGTAGGAACACAACTTCAACGTTTGAATGACTTAAATTTTTTGGATGCCTTTTTTTGACTAACGAGTCAACAGTGGGTATTAAAAAAGTGTGGAAATGTTGAAAAATTACGTCCAACATAATAGCAGGGTCCCCCCCTCGCACAAAAGCTTAAAAATACCCTGTTTGCGAGGTTTGCCGAAATTCTCTAACCATGTTAGAGCGAAACCATATTATATAAGTACCGTGTTTTGCAAGGATTGCTGCAATTTATCAATCATGTTAGAGCAAAACCGTGTTGTAGAAGTACCATATTATATGCGGGTTGCCTGTATTTGGCAATTCTTGTTCTGTATTAGAGAACAGATCTTAAGAAATTCTAACTGAATTGGAAAATTGGAGCAGACTATAAGCTGCAGATATCTTGGGACAAGACAGTCCAGATGTCGCTGAAAGGTCATGTATGAACAGAGCAATGACTGAGAGTCCTGGGCCATTCAGTTCGGTATGTTAGTGACAAAATACTTAGGCCTAATACTTGAAAAACGATTGTTCTTCATGGAACATGCAAAATATTTAAAGACAAAAATCAGGAAACTTTATGCCAAGCTCCAGTGGGTTGTAAGGAGGAATTGGGGCTTAAAAGGCCAGCCCTAAATTTACTTTTTGAGTGCCTATTTGTCCCAATCATAACTTATCCCTCTGGAGCATGAAGGGGTCGGCCACTCAACCTTACAGAAGAACGTATTAATGGATGACTGGACGGTGGCTTTTTTCTTTTCATCGTAGATTTCTTTGTAGCGAGCAAGCATATCATTCACCCCTCTTAACTTTTAAGAATCGTTCGCTGTCAGGATCCATCATCTCAAACCTCACCATTGACGATGCAATTTCACGAAATGCCATTGCCATCTATCTGGTGATGAAGCATCTCGGTTCCTTGTTTGGTTCATCTTGAGCTTCATCAGCATTTTCTTCTTTCACTATCGTTGCCTTCAAGTCAATAAGTTCTGCATTAGATAATTCCATCTCTTCCTCTATTAACTCCTCCGTGTCTTTGGCAACAACTGCCAACTGAAGTAGCTCTGCAACCTTTACAATCTTATCTGTAACCTCCTCATATGATTCGTCTTTTTCAAACCCTTCAAAGCCTGTTACGTGCCGTTGGCATATTTTCTTCCATGCACCATTTAAACAACTTTTAGTAATTTCTGCCCAGGCCTTATTAATGTTTAAGATGGCATGGTAAATATTGTAAGATTTCCAAAGGTCTCTTAACGTAAAATTTTTCTCGTCTACTGCAGACAATGCCTGAGCAAATGTCCGTAAATAATATACTTATAAATTCGAAATAACACCCTGATCCATAGGTTGGAGTGAAGTCATGTTTGGCATTAGAAACATGACTCTCACATTCGATTTGAAATCTAATATAAGCAAAATCTTGAAAGGAACATCGTTCTCTTTACAATATTTTTCAACCTCGGGAATGAAGCAGCATTCAAACCAATCCTCAAAGAGAGATATTTTTCTCCATGCTCTCTGGTTCGATCGGAAATGCACGGGTAGGTTGGCCTTATTGAGGCACTTAACGTGCACAAGGAGTTCCGGAAAGGTACACAAGCAGTGGTATTAATCTGTAATCTCCCGTTTTAAAATAGTATTCACTGTTGAAGCAGCAAGATCTAATTCCCATGCAATAGATGACAAACTTTGTTCTGCTTCGTACTACTTAAATCATTTTCATCTTAAATCAATTTTGTTTCTTTTCCTGGCACTGCTAGCACTTGCAGTTTCGGTTGGTCCCTTTCCCTTCGTCATTGTTATACATAAACAGGAATGAAGAGAAACACATTTCACCATAATACCATAACATAAAAACCCACAGAATTCCAGTTGTTGGGATTATCGCAAATGCAATAAGATCGAGTTTACTACCCGTTTATAATTAGATGCACTAATAGAAAAGCCCAATAAATTGGAAAGTGCAAATTGTTTTTGTTTTTTGGTCGTGACCTCCAGAAACATGCATTAGAAAAATATCACAAAGGCTTTCAAAATCGATTCTTCTAACAGGAACGTATGATAACGATGAAAGTGTATTGCAATTTCCATTATAAATATGACCTTTTAGAGAGATAAATAGTTTAGTAATATAGCAAGATTTTCAACTTTCAAGACCTTGGAACGAATTACAAAAAAAAAAAAAAAAGTTATTGGGTTCACATTATGATATCTTGATACCTCAATTTATGCCCACAGATGCAAAATACGTTTCATCTGTGGGCTTTTGTTTGCACCAGCTTGCAAAAACGTATGTAAAGTCGAATTTGCATAAGTCAAGTAGTACATAAGTCAGAGAGTTCCTGTATGTATATACACATATATATATATATATATGTAATTTGTATTATATTAAATTAAGTATAAATGGATGTGAAAGTTACACAAGGTGCCAGTAATTATAAGGGTGAGGAAGGTAGAAAAGAAGAGTAGTAGATTAGTGAAAGAATGTTAATATCCTAGAGGTTATGATAAATTATGGGCTGAAATGCCAAGCCAATATAAAGTGGGGGTACTGTAAAGAGAAACATACCAACTGTGTGATACTACACTCAGGGAAGCGAAGAATTAAAAAGACCTGGGGGTAATTGCACAGTCAGATATGAAGTTTTCTCCGAGAAGTGCAGATGGCTTGCAAGAGCAGGTTATGGAGTCTTGTCAATGATATATAGGAATTTTGCTAGCAGAGACAAGGAGGTGATTATCCCCATTGTATTGGGGAATGGTCAGGCCATACCACAGGTCTGGAGTTTCTAGCAACTCTACATCCTTCATTTTAGGAAGCATGCAGAGTTTCTAGAATGAGTACAAAGACGGGTAACAAGATATTGGTGAGAGGAACAAAGGGGTGCTCTTACCAAGAAAGGCTTAAGATCTGCAAGTTGCAGCATCTGGAGACTAGGAACTTGCAAGGTGATCTGATTGAGGTGTATAAGGCCTTGAATGGTTTGAACTGATGGGATTCTTCCGCTTGCTCAGATTACTAACCTGAGCAGGCATAGATTCAAATTGAGGAAACACAGTTGTAGAATAGATGTGTGGAAGTTTACCTTTAGCTAGCGGGTAGTTGATTACTAGAACAGACTTCCATCTGTTGTTGCAGAAGTTGATAGCTTAAATAAATTTAAGGCTGAACTAGACAAACATTTGTTGTGATCAGATGGATGAAATCGGAAGGTTTTTTTTTATGCTGATGCTGTATAAGCTTGCTTTCTTGCATCATATGCCTGAATTAATGCTAATTTAGCTGTTCATCTAATTTCGATACATCCATTCACTACTTGATACAAGGTTGATAATGGAATAAAATAGTTCTGAAACCAGTCACAGCAGTGCCTTCAGTTTTTCATGGATAACTGATTGACCTAATGGGTGATGTTAAATGATTAAAAATAATATTAGTTACTTTAGGTTCACTACATGGGCAAATGTAGTAATTTTTAATGAGCCTAAGCCCGAATGCTGTCACCATAAATGGAAGGACAACAGCTTTCCCCAGGTTGTTGAAAAAACTTAACAGAGAGAAGCTGTGTTAGGTTTTCAATTCTGCATTAACCTGCATTGATGAAATAGTATCTCATTTTGTATCACATTCTTTTGTTTAATTCAGTCAGGTTAATACTTTGATTGCAGGCAGCAATAGTGCCTCATAAGCATAACCTGTGATAGTTTGCAACAACTTTTCATTTGCTGGACTGCAAAAGTGACTTTTACTGTACAACTTTTAATTGGATAACATAACCCATTAGGTGAATCCATTAAAAACTTGCGGTTGGACAGTAAAAGGCACTACTGCCTTTTACTGTCCAACTTCAAACTCATAGAACAAATGTTTCTTCTTCCTCATTTATTCTTTCAACTTCCATTTTCTGAAACAGTCTTCATACAATCTAAAGAAGGCGCATTATAGCCAAAGCAGCTTATGTGCCATCAAACCCCACAACAACAACAATCTAAAGAAATTCAAATCTAATGTCAACAACTATCTTCTTTCATTTAAAAAAAAAAACCTTGACACCATGTTAGCAATGTAAGATTACACCATAAAGAAATTTATTTCAAAGCATTTAGCATTAGTAGAGGCATATGATGCAAGAAAGCAAGCTTATGCAGCATCAGCCAAAAAAAAAAAAAAAAACACCCACTACCATTTCACCCCCCCGTTCATTCAAAATACCTGTCCAGCTGGGCCTTAAATTTAATTAGGCTATAATTTCCACAACGAGGGATGGAAGTCTGTTCCACCAACCAACCACCCACTGGCTAAAGGCAAACTTCCGCACATCCATCCTACATCTGTCTTTCCTCAATTTGAATTCATGCTCTCGCAGGTGATTATTCTGAGCAAGAGGAAGAATCCCATCAGCATTGAGCATATTCAAACCATTCAAGGCTTTATACACCTCTATCAGATCACCTCGCCGGTGCCTAGTCTCCAGACACTGCAACTTGCAAAATTTAAGCCTTTCTTCGTAAGAGCAACCTTTTGTTCCATTCACTAATCTTGTTGCCCTTCCCTGTACTCATTCCATCAGCTCTACATCATTCTTGAAATGAGGCCTCCAGACCTGTATACAGTATTCTAGGTGTGGCCTGACCATTGCCTTATACAAGGGAATAATCACCTCCTTATCCCTGCTAGAAAAATTCCTGTATATCATTGACAAGACACCATGAGCTACTCTTGCAGCCCATCTGCACTGCTCAGAAAACTTCATATCTGCCTGCACAATTACCCCCAGGTCCCTTTCATTCTCTACCACTGTCAGTGTAGTACCACAGAGTTGATATGTTGCTCTGGGGTTACTGTTTCCCGTATGTAGTACTTTACATTTGTCAATGTTAAACTTCATTTGCCACCTCTCAGCCCATCTGCTTAACATTTCCAGGTCCTGTTGCAGCACCATACTGTCAGTAGTGTCCTTAACAACCATGCCAACCTTTGTATCGTCTGCAAACTTGGACATTAAGCCTGATATACCATCATCAATATCATTTATAAATACAGAAAACAACAATGGACCCAACACTGAACCCTGAAGGACTCCACTAAAAACATTAGTCCATGTTATTGATTACCACTAATAACATTAGTGGTAATCAGTGTCCACTGATTACCACTCTCTGTCTTCTCCCCCTCAACCATCCCTTTATCCATAGCAGCAATTTGCTTCCAATGCCACACTCCAATTTGTGCAGCAGTCTTCCATGTTCAACAGTATCAAAAGCCTTTCTAAGATCCAAATATATAATATCCAAGTTATTCCCTGCATCCAGTTCTTTTGTGACTGCATCATAGTATCCAATCGAATTGGTCAGGCAAGACTTTCCCTTAAAGAAACCATGCTGTGTCCGATACTGAAGTCTTGTCTAAATGATCCTGCAGTGTTTCTTTAACCAGTGACTCCATTAATTTTCCTGGAACAGAAGTTAAACAGGTCTATAATTACTTGTGTCAGCCTTTCATCCTCCTTTGTGAATTGGGGTCACATTTGCACATCTCCAGTCTATGGGTACCTCCCCTGAGTCCAAAGAAGCTCTCATAATTATGGCTAAGGGTTTGCTGACTTCCTTTAATATAACTGGATAGATCCCGTCCACCCCAAGTGCTGCCTGAGCAGGATCATCAACAATTGAACTTTCACCTCTGCCAGTGGCTACTGTTAATCTATTAGTCCTTGTATCCCCCCAAGCTAGCAGTTTTCTGACCCACCTAACACTGCCTCGATAGCATCAGCAAATATTCTTGCACCCTTTCTATTTAAGTGTATCCCCTCCCTGTAGAAGCAATCTCTCCTATTAACAAGTACAGACCAGGCTGAAAAAAATTCTGCCCCTTGAGACTTGCACAATCTTTCCAGGGCTGAATTGATCGACAAGGCTCTTATCATATACTCCCTCCTATCGTGTCTGGGCAGAATTGCAGACACTTTCAAATTCATCCCTAATTCACAGCTTTTTTTCAACAATGACTTGTACTTGTTAAGTAATTCCGCCGGTCTCTTACTATTAATCTCATTAGTGCCAACGTGTACAACAATATCACCTTTTGTGCCCTTAAAAGATGATATCTGCTCTACAACGTCATCAATCTTTGCCCCTAGCAGACATACCCTGGTCCTGTTCCACCTATCCTTTTTACATAGCATGTTCCCCGTTTCCCTGACAATAGAGTCACCAACAACTAGTTCCTGTGGGACCAGCGCATTTTGCCTTGCGGGTTGCTGCTGATGATCAAGTGCAAGCTCTAGCATTGATGTGGGCAGCTGAGATCTTGATGGGCCCCTCAATTTAGATCCTTCGAGGGCATCCACCCTGTTCTTCAAACTCTCATACAGGCCCATAACAACGCTGTGTTGCCACCTGATTTCCTTACACTTCTTACATTGCACACACAAAGACATCCCCCCCCCCCGTGGCAATATCATGTCCTGTACCCAATTGATCCACAAGCAAGCAGTAGATTTTAAAAGGCTGTGATTCGGAGGGCTACTGTCCCCCTCAGTTCTCCCCTGAGCCACAGCACTTCCATTAGCTTGAGCCTTTTGCTTTGCTGCTCTGGTCTGAGTCATGATTTTTATTTAATTTCAATAAAATTTCAATTTCAGTACAAAATTATAACCCTAAACTTGTATCCCAACACAGTTATAACACTATATATCTATATATATTTTTCAGCATCGAGTATTATCTACGAGTTCCATTTATACAATTTCCGTATCGAGTTATGTATTAATTAATTGTTATGTTTGCAAAATCTATGTCATTATATGTATTTAGTTAAAAAGTACAATTTAATTGACAGTGAAGTTTAACAAGATTAACTGCCAATATTATATTATATACTATAGTATACTAAGCTTATGCTATCTAGTTCGGGATATAACATTGTATTGTATAACAATGGCAGCAAGTTATGAACGGTAAATCTATGGACACTTAAGTATTAATTAACTTCCAAATCTCGCTATTTCAATTCAGAATAAACCAAGAATCTTGACTAGGTCTATAAGCTACTTATAGAAAATGATTTAATATAACAATTGGTCAATAAAGCGGCTAAATATGGCTAAAAAAACTTCTCGTTCAGAGGAGCTGAAACTTGTAACACGTGGATTGGATACCCTTGCTGATACTAAGTAATAACTTACAAAATCTCTATCTAAGTTAAACTTTAAACTAAGTATCGTGACTAGGAATATAAAGCTACTCTAAACAATAGCTTAATATGCCAATTTAATATGCCAATTTAAGCTAATAAAACAGAAAAAACTTCTCTATTCCAGGAGCAGTAAAAACTTCACCTGAACAAGGCTACTCTCGTTCCCGAAGCTATTAGCTTAGCATAAAAAAATTTATATTTGAAGAGTGGTATCTCCAGTGAAGTTCTAAAGTATGTCGAAAAGAAGCATTTTTATAAATAATAGAACATACGACATGTGAAAAATGCAAAGCTGATAAATATCACCGTGCAAATTCAAAATACTCAGGAACATATCAAACATTTCAACAATAGCAATTCCGCAGGAGATTGCACTTGCTCTTGAGGTCTGTCACATATCTACTCTAAAATTTGATTGTGTAAAACACACTATAGAAAACAAAGGGAAACCTTATAACAGCTTTCAGTTTTGTAATGCAGGGATTAAAATGTACACGGTTCTTGTTTAGTTGTTTCAAAATGTTTCTCTCCAGATATATAATGAAACAGTTTTGTTATATTATTATGAGAAAAATTTAATATATTTCTACAATTAGCTTGGTGGTTTTTTTTTTTTTTTTATCACTTCGTGTAATCAACATCTATTTAAAGTTCCTAAATCCAGTTCATTTGAATGGGGGGAGGAAATCTTCAAATATAGTTCACAACAAATAATTATGCTTTTAATTTGCATGTAGTTGACAGTCACAATATTCATATATTAAAAGATGCTTCATAAAACATATTTTATTATACAGGCTTGCTTTCACAGAAAATTTCTGGCTGGCATACAATAAAGGATCCTGTTGAATATGAATTACAAAACTGAAGGCGCCTCCGTAGCCAGGTGGAAGGAGCAGCAGTGCATAGGACACGTTTCTTGATTGGACTGGGGTTCGAGCCCGTCACCACCAAATAGGGAAGATGCGGAAAGGTCAGGAAATGACCACCACATATCCTGGAGCAATATGGCCTTAGTTGCTAATACAAACATACAAACAATAACAAAACTGAATTTTATGAATATGATTATGCTAAAAATATCATCGTTTAAAATTTTTTGGATTTCATATAAAAATTGTAATGCAAAATTCCCTAAATGAGATGGAAATACTACATTTGCATACTACTTAAAGTGTGTTCGGCACACTTTAAGTCTGTCCTTAGAATTTATACAAGTTCTTGTGGTGAGTGCATTCCCCAGATAAATCAGGATCACTCCTATAGGATAAAAGCTGTGTAATCCAGGTTCAATGTTTGCAAAGCAAAATGATCTTCAAGTTCTTAGCAATATTCTTTGCCTTAGTAGAACACAGAGAATGCGATGGTATATAGTAGCAGTCACTTCATCTCTTCCATCTAATAACTTTTTACCAATACAAAACTTTCAAGGATTATTTGGTATCCTGGAAGAGAGAAAAATAAAGCATTCATTATTTGAACAATTTTAGGAACAGTGTTAATAATAATGCAAGAATCAAGAAAGATTGCATTAATAATAATGCAATCTTTCCTCAAGACTTCGATAATATCTATAGTCCATCTCTTAACTTTTGACACTCCTTCTGTAGAAAGTAGTTTGGCATTATGGTGGGAAAGTTGAGTAACTGACATGAAAGAGACAGCACAAAATCTGAATTTTGTGTATATAAAATACCTTAAGTTGTTTTGAAGAAAATTTGGTCAATTAAATCATCCATATTTTATTTTAAAATGAAACTGTTACAAGCAAAGATCCTAATTAGATGATAAGTCCTGTTCTTCCTCTAATGATAAAAGTTAAGATGGTAAAGGCAAGTGCATTGTGTTTCCTTGAAAGAAATGTTTGAAAAAAAAAAAAAAAAATGTTTAGATGTATTCAGTTGTTTTTAATCATATTAAAATGTTATTTTTAATTAAGCTATTTACATTTTAAATACAGAGAACATTACCACAAAAATTTTATATGTTATTAAATTATGCTATATGCATTTTTAAATAGCTATACAGTTTCTGAATGGGGAACATTTGGTGGATGATACATGCTAATGCAGTGATACGATTGCTAAACAGCAACTTCTGGGAAGTCTGAAGTTAGATGAGATGGACTTTAGTTGTTTAAAGTAATAAATATCTTGCAAGATTAGAAAATTTTATAAAAATTTCATAGTTGAAGGCAAAGAAAACTAACACTAATCATTTGAGTTAATAACTAGCATTCATACAAAAGTATATGCCATACATTTTAGCCTTTTCATGATCACTACAAGCTATACCAGATAATTTCAGATCTATTTAATCATCAGATTTAACATACTGATAACGTCATAACTGAACAATATTATGAAATTCTTTGAGATTTAGCTTTTTTTCTAATCTATCTGATCAACTTAACATTCTCAGAATACGTTCCATGAATATTTCTGAATGAAGACAATCTTTTTGCCAATCAGCAGTCACATGGAACCTGAGAGGTGCCCAACTTTGTTTTTAATTTCTATAAAAACAATTGAAGTTTTAAATTCTGCTTGCAGTATACTAAATATTTCTTTTATTCTTAATGGATTACATTACTTATTTATGTGTAATTTTTAATACAAATTTGAAATATTTTCCTTTCTATAGCAAAGTTGCACAGCATCCCACAAGGCTTTTGCATTTCAAGTGTACAATTTTTCACTTCCAAACAAACTCAAATCAAAGATAGACTTATTTATGAAATTTAAAAAAAAAATTCAGATTTTTAATCACTAATTAATGATTAATTTGCAACATATTTTTGAAGGACACCTGTCATCTCCCACATGAATACTGCTGGGTTAATGCTGGTTATGAAGGCAGCAATGACAAGGATGTCATGGAAGGCCAAGCTAGACAAACTTTTGGAGTGAATGGATGGATGAAACGGAAAGGATTTTTTTTTTTTTTTGGCTGATACTATATAAGCTTGCTTTGTTGCATCATATGCAACAATGCTAAATGCATTGTGGAACACTTTCTACCAATTTCGGTATAAAGCTGGTGATACTAGCAAGTTCACTATCATCTTGCCATTATTCTACATTCTAATTCATCCACTTGGATGAATTAGAATGTAGAATAATGGAAACATCAGATGGAAATTTGTTCCAACATTCAATTACTTTCTGGCTGAAAACAAATTTTTGCGCATCTAGTTTAGTACCAATACTGAGCCCATCATATTGTACGTTTGTTGAAAGCCACACTAATCCTTGGCAATATGTAGGCTGCTGCAATCCTAAAACAGAACTCATACTTCAACATCATCCCTGCTAAATTAACCTGTAAAATACTAAGTCATCAGGCTGGATTTCTTAGTCACCAGTGATCGGGTGATTGCCTTTGTCCAAGCCTTGTTTATTTCACTTGTTATGGAATTCAATTCTTTTTATGAGAGCAATTTAAAAAGTCAAATTAACATAGACTACAATGAATATAAAAATCCATCATCAGTCATATGAGAGAGAACTCTACCCAGTTTGCACCTTTCACTTGAAAAGAACTTTTTTCTGAACCTGCTGAGGCTGTGAACTTTTCAAGAACATTTCAAAGCTTTTTATAGTCAGCAGTACAATCTTTTTTACTGGAAGTGGCAATGAAAAATGCAATTAAAAGAAATGTTTTGGTTTTTTTTTTTAAGATTCTACTGTTTTGCTTTATCATCAGCCAATAACTTATGAAACACCTTACTCATGAACCTCAGAGGGTGCCAACTGAAGCAAATTACTTTTTTTTCTTTCTTTTTTGTTAACAGTCAAATAGTTTTGTGTAAATTTTAGTGGTTTTCAGTCATTTGTGGTATTGTAGGTTTGGTCATTGTGATCAGGTAGGTCAGTTTATTTGTCTCACTGAGTGAGTCAGCTAAATTACATTGAAATACTTGCATCAGATTTCAACTTCTGTTGCCTGGAGTAAGTAAGCATTTGCTTGTCAGTTTTTGTAAAATTATACAGCATTATATTTAAGGAAGAAAAACACTTCACTGATACAGTAATAATTGATTTATTGAATTTAGCAGTCTAATACAGTAACATTGATGTCAAAAATTCAATTTAACAAAGGTTACAATGAATAAAACTGAATCATTCAAAAATCACATGGGGTAGAAATCTGAAACCATGAATTGGGTGTGCATAATCAAGTTTGGAAAATTCTGGAAACATTGTGCATGGGCATAATGGAGAGAGACTTAAGGATGAAAACTTGCCTTACTTAATCAATCATTGCAAGTAGAAGACATGTTTTGTTTTTTCAAAAATTCCACTATCTTGCAAGTAATGAATGCACTTTTCATGTTGGTGGAAATGTCAATACAATATTCATGTGCAGGATCAGAAAAATATTGTGCATGTTTAATGGCATATACATAAATATTTGTCCAAAGATCAATGTTTTCTGTACACTACCTGTTAGAGTGGCAACAAGAGGAAGCAATACTCCTGATCTGGTTATCCAGAGTGATTCTTAATGCATGAAGAATCTGTAGGTAAAAGACCCACTGGGTGGCAGCAATCACAGTGTACTAATGTGGAATTTAATTAAAGACAACATAACTACTGTCTTGGGTAAAGGTTTTTGCAAGGGTGACTACACAGTGGGGCCAACTGATGATGTTAACAACAGCAAATTTTAAATGAGAAGTAATCAAAAAAGCTACTAGGCTTTTCATACCAACAAAGAAATACTGTTCTAGGCTTAGACCTAAATGGATTTCAGATGAACTATTGAGATATGTGGCAGAGAAGAAAGGTGCATGGGATCATATAAATTAGTCTATAATCAAGTCACAAAGTAGGTTAGGCAAGCTAAGGCAGATTATAAGAAGTCTCTGGCAAAGAATGCAAAGAAAAACAGCAAAGACTTCTATGCTTGCTTCCTTCTGAGACTACAGAAGGAAGGGATTGAATCACATTGGGCCACTTGATGTCTATGGATTAACTGTTGATGGCCCTGCTCACATTGCAGACAAATTGAATAAGTATTTTCTATATGCATTCACACATGAAGACTTCTTTAGAGAAGATGATGCTAGAAGTTTATCAAACTCTAACGAGGAGCTAAATGGCTGTGATAACTGAAAGGAAATTGGAAGAGAAATTGTTGAGGAAGGACATCAAAGGGGCAGGCTGAATCTATCCAATTATATTAAGGCAGGCAGCAAAGGAGGTAAGCAAACCCTTATCCGTAATTATGAGTGTATCTTGAGTACAGGGGAACGCCCTATGGACTGGAATATATCGACAATTCATAAAAGGGGATCAAAAGGTTACATGAATAATTACAGACCTATTAGCTTAATGTCTGATGTTAATGTCCAGGAAAAATAATGTAATCACTGGTTAAAGAAGTAATGTGGACATGCATGCAATTATACTGCAAATCAGTGGATTTGTCAAAGTTCATTCTTCTCTAACCAATCTGATAAGTTACTATTATGTAGTGACCAAGGAATTGGATGCAAAAAATAATTTTAGCATCATATACTTGGGTGGGTAAATGGAAGAAGAAAGACAGAGAGTGGTTATCAATGGGCATTGCTCTTCATGGACCAACTAATGTTATTACTGAAATACTCCCAGGGTTCAGTCTTGGGTCCATTGTTGTTTTCAATATTTATAAAGGTATATATCAAGCTTAATGTCTTAAGTTTGCAGATGATACAAAGGTTACAGGGTAGTCAACGACAGTCATCAGGGTAAGCTACTGCAACAAGATCTGGGAAATTTGGGTCAATGGGCTGAGAAATGGCAGTTGAAGTTTAACATTGACAAATTCAAGGTACTGCAGGTGGGTAGCTGTAACCCCAGAGTAACTTATCAACTGCATGATACTACACTCGGGGTAGCGGAGAATGAAAAAGAGCTGGGGATAATTGTGCAGTCAGACACGAAATTTTCTGACCAGTGAAGACGTGCTACTAGGACAGCTCATGGAGTTTTTTCAAGGATATACAGAAACTTTTCTAGCAGGAATAAGGAGGTGATTATATGCCCCTCTTCCACTTGCTGAGACTACACATGAAGGGACATAAATTCAAGTTGCCGAAGTTTGCCATCAGCCAGTGAGTGGTTGATTGCTGGAACACGCTTCCATCTGTTGTTGTTGTGGGCGTGTTGAATAAATTCAAGGGAAACCGAGAAATTCTTGGAGGGTATGGATGGGTGAATTGTTTTTTTTTTGCTGATGCTATATAAACTGACTTTTTTGTATCATTTGCCACTACTACTACTAACTTAACATATCCCTCATACCTTGCTTTTGAGGCCACTGCATGTCTCAATAGAAGCAGAACAAGGATCAATTCCACTGCTGCATGCAGCAGCATTAGCATTATTTCAGGCATAAGATGCAAGAAAGCAAGCTTATATAGCATCAGCCAAAAATAAAACCTTTCCATTTCACCCATACATTCACTCCAAATGTTGCCCAGTTTGGCCTTGAATTTATTTAAGTTGTCAGCCTCCACTACGACAGATGAAAATTTGTTCCAACTATCAACCACCTGCTGGCTAAATGCAAATTTCCACACATCTATTCTACAATTGTCATAACTCAATTTGGATTTATATCAGAATTTGAATTTAGGTGCATAATCTGAGCAAGAGGGAAAATAACATCCAAGTCCTTATACACCTCAATTAGATCACAGGTGCCTAGTCTCCAGACACTGCAATTTGCAGAACTTAAGAAGCCTTTCTTGATAACAGTAACCCTTTGTACCTTGCCCTTTTCTGTACTCATTCCAGCAGCTCTACATCCTTCTTAAAATGAGCCCTCCAGACCTTTATGCTGTACTCAAGGAGTGGCCTGATCATTGGCTTATACAATGGGACAATCACCTCCTTATCCCTGCTAGCAAAATTCCTGTATATCATTGACAAGACACCATGAGTTACTCCCACAGCCTGCATGCACAATTACCCCAAGTCGTTTTCATTCTCCACTACCCTGAGTGAAGTACCACACAGTTGGTACGTTACTCTAGGGTTACTGCAACCCAAATGCAGTACTTTACATTTGTCAATATTAAACTTCAGTTGCCACATCTCAGCCTATCTGCTCAACTTTTCTAGATCCTGTTCCACTAATGTACTATGATTACTGTTGTTAACAAACTCTCCAACCTTTGTATCATCTGCAAACTTGGACATTAACACTGATATACCTTCATCAATATCACTGCTAAATACAGAAAACAACACTGAACCCTGGGGGACTCCACTAATAATACTCTCCATTGATTACCACTCTGTCTTCTCCCACTCAACCATCCATTTATCCATAGCAGCAACTTGCTCTTAATGCCATACTGCTCCAACTTGTACAGTAGTCTTCCATGTGCAACAGCTTCAAAAGCTTTCCTAAATTCCAAGTATCTGATATTAAAATTATTTTTTGCATTCAGTTCCTTTGTGACCACATCATAGTAGTAGTAGTATGCGATGCAAGAAAGCAAGTGTATGAGCTTATGCAGCATCAACCAAAAAAAATTTTACCAGACAATTCTCTCTAAATGTTTGTCCAGTTCCTCCTTAAATTTATTTAACCTATCAACTTCCATGACATATGGAAGTTTGTTCCAGTAATTAACCACCCACTGGCTAAAGGCAAATTTCCGCACATCTATTCTACATCTGTCTTTCCTCAATTTGAATTTATGCCCCCTTAGGTTCGTAATCTGAACAAATCGAAGAATCCCATCAGAATTCAGCGTGCTCAACCATTCAAGGCCTTATACACCTCAATCAGATCACCGCGCAGGTGCCTAGTCTCCAACCACTGCAATTTTCAGAACTCAAGCCTCTCTTGGTAAGAGGATCCCTTCATTCCCCTCATCAATCTTGTTGCCTTTCTCTGTACACGCTCAAGCAAATCTACATCTTTCCTAAAATGAGGCCTCCAGACCTGTACACAGTACTCAAGGCGTGGCCTGACCATTGCCTTATCAGAGGGACAATTACCTCCTTTTCCCTGCTAGCAAAATATCTATATATCAGGGGTGACCAACGAGTCGATCTCGGCTTTAATTTCGGTCGATTATGATGAATTTTAAATATACAGTCATCCCTCGATTTGCGTGTCAGGTATACTACCAAAATTTTATATTGCGCAGTGGCTTTTGCTATTTATTTTATTTTATTTTATTTATTTATATATATACAAAGGGTACTAGGAAAATTTTGCAATATGATGCAACAATGAATCACAGGAAGCTGCTTGTTGCTGCATGTTGAGACATGTTCATACGTGCATAGTAGTTGCCGCGCCAAGTCGATGGGCTCAGTTATTCATTAGTAGTGAGAGTGTAAAGTGCTTGCGATGGCATCGTGGTCACGAAATGAGATAAGGACAGTTTTGCGGTATAATTTCGTGCGTGGTTTAACCATAGACCAGTGCTTAGAAGAAATGACTCTTGCACTAGATGATGACTGTCCACATCGTACAATGATATTCAGGTGGTATAGAGAATTCCAAAGGGGAAATTTCACTCTGGAGGATTCTGAGAGGCAGGGAAGGCCACGAACGTCAGTTACGGAGGAAAACGTTATTGCTGTGAGGAAAATGCTTGACGAAAACAGGCGAGTGACCTACCAACAGATAGAGGATACTTTGGGCCTAAATGCACCAGCAATTCGTTCGATTCTGCAAGATCATTTGCACGTGAAGAAACTTTGTTCTCTCTGGGTGCCGCATCAACTGACTGAAGAGCAGATGACACGACATGTGACTTGGTGCCGGGAGATGTTAAAATAGTTTGATAAGGGACAATCTCGGTATGTAAACAACATCGTGACAGGTGACGAGACTTGGCTGTACTATTACGATCTGCCGACCAAGGCTCAAAACAAAGTTTGGGTCTTTGATGATGACGACACACCCGTAATTGTCAGAAAATCCCGATCTGTAAAGAAGAAAATGATAGCTGTATTTTTCAAATCGAGTGGAATTGTGGAACGTGTCGTTTTGGACACGCAGAAGACAGTCACAGCTAAGTGGTATACTGAACAATGCCTGCCTAAAGTCATTGGATCTATGAAGAACCTGCGGCCAAAGTCAAGAATGGACACCTGGTACCTCCATCACGATAATGCTGCAGCTCACCGCGCCAAAGCCTGCACCGAATATTTGACCACGACAGGACTGAAACTTCTCGAGGACCCTCCCTACAGTCCAGACCTTGCTCCCTGCGACTTTGCACTGTTCCCGCATGTGAAAATGAAGCTAAAAGGGAGGCGGTTTTCCAGTGATGAGGACCTTCTACAGGCGTGGGACAACGAGTGTGCTTTACTCCCTAGTGAAACTTGGCAGAACTGGTTTAAAGATTGGTTTCGGAGGATAGAGAGGTGTATTGAATGTAGAGGAAATTACTTTGAAAAAATTAAATAAACAAAGCTGTATTGCAAAACTTTCCTAGTACCCTTTGTATATTTTTTAAATTTTTTTTTTTTCGAAGCTTCAAAAATAGGAATGAAGAGCAGATTTTGAAAACTTATTTTATTATTATTATTTTTTTTTTGCATGACTGAAGATTTCATTGAAGGAGAAACACATTTCACCATAATAACATAAAATACCACAAAATTCCAGCTGTCGGTATTATTGCAAATGCAATAAGATTGAGTTTACTACCCGTTTATAATTAGGTTGCACTAACAGAAAAGCCCAATAAAGCAGAAAGTGCAAATTGTTTTTATTGTTTTCTGGTCGTGACCTCCAGAAATAGCTTTAGAAAAATATCACAAAGGCATTCAAAACTGATTCTTATAAGGATATAAACCAAACAGAGCAATAAACGGTGGTGTGTTTATCCAGTTATTTTGGAAACAACTTTCTCATTCGGGAATCCACTTCATCAATTATCCTACGTTAGCTGTTCAGACAGAATATTTTTCCGGTTCGTGCAAATTAAAGTGTTTTAATCGGTAAGCATTGCTTTTGCTGATTTAATAACTGGACATTACTTATATGTTACTTTAATACCATTTTTATTTAAAATGAATACTACGAAAAAGAGTAAAGCGTATCATTTTCATCAAGAGTGGGAACTAGAATACTATTTTGCAAAGTTTCCGTGGCTATACCCAAAAAAAAAGGAAATTTAGAAAGGCACTTCAACGAACTCCATGATAAATACCTATCTAAATTAGAAGAACTTAAATCCAGATTATTCGTGCAACAAAATTTCTTCATGACACCTAATTTACAATCTAAAGCAGTAACTGTAGCATCATTTAAAGTGAGTCATCTTTTTGCAAAGAAATGCAAATCGTAAATTCATCAAAGACGCATTTTTAGAAATAACAGATTCTCTTTTTGAAAATTAAAATTACCCTTCAAGATCTGCAATTATCTCGAAATACTGTGATGCGACGCACCGAAAAAATGAGTAAAAATGTGAGCGAACAATTGTGTGCTGATATTGCTAATTGTTTGTCCTTTTCTTTACAAAAGGATGATTCGTAATGTTTTCGATGATTCCGCCACTAGAGAAGAACTGCTGGGTATGGTTTCGTTTAAAGAAAGAACTAGCGGTCTTGACATCTTTAACTCATTCAAACGTTTTATTGAAAAAATTAAATTACCACTATTTAAGCTCGTATCAGTAACAACAGATGGAGCTAAAGCAATGACGGGGCATCTTTACGGATTCATCGCATTGTACCAAAAGGATGATAAATTCCCAGATTTTTTGAGTTACCATTGTATCATCCACCAGCAAAAGATTAAATACTAAAAGCGTTATGGACATCGCTTTCGAAATCGCGAATTCCATCAGAGGACTATCTTTTCAAAGGAGACTTTTCAAAATGCAACTCGATGAAAAAGAACTAGATCTGATATTACACACAGATGTGAGGTGGCTGAGTCGGAGTAAGTTTCTACAGAGATTTTGAAATTTTCTAAATGAAATTAAAAAATTTGTTGATCAAAGGGGAGATGATTATCAGCAGCCACAAGATACGGAGTGGTTGTGTGATCTGGTTTTTTTTTGTCAGATTTTACCAGTAAATTAAGTGATCTGAATTTGGAATTACAAGGAAAAAATAAAAATGTGGGTGACATGATTAGTAGTATAGAAATAATGCATATAAATATCAATTTTTTGCAATGGCTAAGGATTTCGAAGAAAAAAAAATTTTACCATTTTGCAAATATGCAAGATCATTTGCAGAAATATGTTTCTGAAATTGGGAATGTTTTGGACATTTTTGAAACCAGATTCAGTGATTTTAAAACAATTGAAGACATTGTTCAATATATTTCTTATCCATTTAATGTCGACTTAGATATGAGATAAATTGCAAAAAAAATTGCTGCGATTTTTCACATGGAGAAAATATTACTTGAAAATGAAATTATTACATTGCGAAACGATATCTTCCTAAAAGCCAGATCATCAGAAAAAGAGTTTTGGAAATATGTTTGCCGAGAAAAGTACCCAAATGTAAAAAAATGCAAGTGATTTTTAAATTCCTGTTTTGGTTCCACATATCTGTGTGAATCAGCCTTTTCGTATTTGAAACAAACAAAGACGAAGAATTGCTGTGCTCTTACGGACTTGCAATCAGAAAATTCTTTACTGTTGGCATTATCATGGTATATCCCAAATTTTGAAAGCTTGGCAGATGACATGAAGACACAAACTTCGCATAAATTAAAACTTTAAATAAATAAGAATTCTGAATTGTATTGAATTTTAAAATTTATAAACAACATTTTTCAATATGTGTTGATTAACTTTTTTAACCTTGTGCAATGAAATTTTTGATATGGTAGATCGTGGCACATTTTGAAGGAAAAAAGTAGATTGCATCACAAATTAAGTTGGCCACCCCTGCTATATATCATTGACAAAACCCCATGACCTGCCCTGGAAACATACAGTTGGTATGTTTCTCTGGGGTTACTTCTAACCCATATGCAGTACTTTGCATTTCTCAAGGTTAAACTTCAGTTGCCACTTCTCAGCCCATCTGCCCAAATTTTCTAAATCCTGTTGCAGTAGCACGCTGCCAACCTTTGTATCATCTGCAAACTTTGACACTAAGCCTGACATGCTTTCGTCAATATCATTGACAAATATACAAAACAACAGTGGACCAAACACCGAACCCTGTGGGACTCCACTAATAACATTAGTCCATGAAGAGCAGCAACCGCTGATTACCACCCTCTGTCTTCTCCCACTTATCCATTGTAGCAGTTTACCCTTAATACCATTCTGCTCCAATTTGTACGGTAGTCTTCCATGCGCAACAGTGTCAAAAGATTTCCTGAAATCCAAGTATATGATATCAAAATTTTTGCATCCAGTTCCTTTGTAACCACATCATAATAACCAATCAGATTTGTCAGACAAGACTTTCCCTTAACAAACCCATGCTGTGTCTGAATTATTGCTGCAGTCTTGTCTAGATAATCTGCAATGCATCATTAACCAGTGACTCCATTATTATAACTTTAATATTATAATCATTATTATAACCAGTGACTCCATTAATATAAACTGGATAGATCCCATCCACCCAGTTGCCTTTCTTATGTTTAACTTCAACAATTTCTCCTCCACTTTGCTCTCAGTTATTACAAAATCATTAAGCACCCTGCTACTTTCAAACCTTAATAACTCCTCATGTGTAAATGTAGATGCAAAATATTCATTCAGTTTGTTTGCTATCTGAGCAGGATCATCAACAGGTGGACCAATCAGATTCATCCCCTTCCTTTTAGAGTTTATATAAGTAAAGAAATCGTTGCTGTTTTTCTTAGCATCCTTTGCCAAAGATTTCTTGTAATCTGCCTTCACCTGCCTAACCTCCTTTGTGACTTGATTACAGACTAGCTTATCTGCCATTGGCTTCTGTGTCACCTGATAATTTATATGCATCCCATGCATTTTTTCTTCTCTGTCACGAGTCTCATTAGTTCATTTGATAACCATTTAGGCCTACACCTTGAACAATATTTCTTAATAGGTATGGAACTTTTAGTAGCTTCCACGATTAATTCCTTGAATTCTTCCCACTTAGAATTTGCTGTTGGTAACATCATCATTTGATCCCACTGTACAGAATTTAAAAACTGTCTGAGACCGCTGTAGTATCCAATCAAATTTTTCAAACAAGACTTCTCCTTAACAAACTCATGCTCTGTCTGAACTATGAATGCAGTCTTGTCTAGATGATCCTGCAGTGCTTCTTTAACCAGTGACTCCATTATTTTCCCCTGGAACAGAAGTTAAACTAACAGGTCTGTAATTACTTGCACAATTCCAGTCCATGGAATTGTGGCCAAGAGTTTGCTTACTACCTCTGCTGCCTCCTTTAATATAACTGGATCGGTCCCATTCACCCCAGGTGCCTTTCTTGTGTTCAACTTCAACAATTTCTTCTCCACTTTGCTCTCAGTTATTACAAAATCATTTAGCTCCCTGCTAGAGTTTGATAAGCATCTGGTCTCCACTTCCCTTCAGACTTCCTTGTGTATGAATATGCAAAATACTCATTCAGTTTAACAGCTACCTCAGCAGGATCATCAACAATCGAACCATTGATATCAATTCCACCAATCTGATTCATCACCTTCCTTCTAGAGTTTACACAAGTAAAGAAATCTTTGCTGTTTTTCTTTGCATCTTTTGCCAAAGATTTCTCATAATGTGCCTTTGCTTGCCTAACGTCCTTTGTGACTTGATTACAGACTAGCTTATATCTGCCATAGTCTTCTGTGTCATACGTGTCTCATTAGTTCATCTGCCATTCACTTGGGCCTAAACCTTGAACACTAGAGGCTGGCCTCAATTAATTCGTCCCGCTTGCGCATCGCACAAAACGGAAATGCATTAATCGAATATAATAATCAATATGAAAAATTATAATTGGTCTGTGACCTTCAGGTATGTCCTAAAATAACTTTTTAACTGTATACCATGTAAAAGATAATAAAAATAATTATGGAATTAAATATTTATTGTATAAAATACATAATAATGAAGAAACTAACTATTTACTACACGAAATATTTGAACACAGTCATTTGAACAGTTTTGGCTTTCTTTTTTTTTTCATCATACAATTTCTGATAGCCAACAACAAGCTTCTTTCAATGTTAGGATCAACATCCATTACCTTTTGTTTAAGGTTCGCTGCAATACGAAACATTTTGCCTAGCTCTTTTACCATTATCTCCTTTGTGGTAGCATTTTCATCTGGTTCACATCTTTTTCTTCAGTTTCTTCATATGCACACCGTTCCTCTATTTATTGGAGAACGTTGTCACTAAGCTGTTCTGAATACAAATTCAGTGATTCTCGAATATTAGCCGTATCCAAGCCTTTGAAACCAAGGTCATTACCAATATTAGTTATCTCTTCAATAACATTTTGAACTACTTCTTTGAAGTCAGTAAAATTGTTTGCACATTGGGGTAAAAGATGCTTCCAAACTGCTCTCATATTGCTGGCTGTCACTTCTTCCCATACTGCATGAATGTTTTCAATGGCCACACATAGGTTATATTTTTTCCAGAATCCTGGTACAGAAATTGCACTGTCTCCTGTTGTAGCTTCATACCTGTGCAAATGCTCTGGCGCCTCCGTAGCCAGGTGGGAAGGAGCAGCAGCGCGTAGCACATGCTCCTTGATTAGACCGGGGTTCGAGCCTGTCACCACCAAATACAGAGAATGCAGAAAGGTCAGGGAATGACCACCGCATATCCTGAAGCAATATGGCCTTAGTTGCTAATGCTCCTAAAAACCAAATAACTAACTAACTAGCAAATGTTCTACGGAGATAGTAAATCTTGAAAGTTGCAATCATCCCCTGGGTTGCAATGATGAAGCCATATTCGCCAGTAAAACAACTTTTACATTTTCATTTAATTCACCAAGTGCATTATCTAAAAGCAACAGAGGTTTAAAAGTAAAATAATTTTTCTTGCAATAGGCTTCAACTGTTGGAGAGATATAAGACATAAACAGTCTTCAAATACGGCTTTGGTCATCCACATGTTTTTATTTGAATGCAAAATGAATGGAAGAGTTGGATGGCTGTATCCTTTTAAAACTCTAGGATTTTGTACGGTACACAAGCATAGGCTTTAATTTAAAATCACCTTCAGCGTTACTTCTTAATAAAAGTGTTAGTCAATCTTTTGAGACTTTATACCCAGGTTGTGATACTTCATTTGCAGCCAAATAAGTTTTAGTTGGCATCCATTTCCAAAAGAGGCCTGCTTCGTCTACGTTAAATATTTGCCAATCATTGTATTCACCATCTTGAATGTTTTTTGTAATTCTGCAGGAAATTTCCCTGCAGCATCTTCATCAGCACTAGAAGCTTCCCCCTGTTACTTTAACATTATGCAGTCCTGCTCGATTTTTGAAACATTCAAACCACCCTGAACTAGCAACAAACGTCTCAGTCTCCCCTTGATATTTTGTTTCTTTGAGCTTAGTAAAAATGTTAATAGCTTTGCTCTGAATATTGTCCTTCGATAATGGAATTCTTTTTAGATTGAAATCTTTTATTCAAATTGATAAAAGACATTTCAATCATTATTGGAGTTCTGTTTCTGGTATTTTGTAATTGGTGAAATTTTACCTTTCTCTTTATATTCATCCTTATGGCTCAAGATAATTTGTACAGTAGACTCATTTATATCCTAGATCTCTTACGGTTTGCACCACTTTCATGTTTTTTAATAATTTCAAGTTTTCCAGCTAAAGTAATAACTTTTTTTTTTTATTGCAGTCACTTTGTTTTTCGCTCTTTCTTTTATTCATAATTAACGGGTAGAAAATTAGAATTTTTAAATGCATCTACATATGACTATTAGCAGGAGACAAACAAGTAACACATCTACTTCCGATGGTTGATACAACACACTGAGGTCGGCAAACACTTGTTTATTGGCCATCAGACACTTGGCACACAATTCGAATCTTTTTCAACTATCACATAAAAAAGATAGCATTAAGTAAAAAGCGGTATAATTTTTTTAAATAGCTGGAACTGAAAAACGCATTAATCAAACTCTTGTTATGGGAGACTAGGCTGTATTTCTTAGTTGAGAAAAAAGGGTAGCAGCTTCCAAGATAGTAACTTCCTTGAATTCTTCTCATTTATAATTTTCTGTTGGTAAGATCATTAGTTAGTCCCATTGTATAAATTTAAAAACTGTCTTTGAGGCCACTGTAGTCATCTTTACAAAAGCAAAAATCCTTCAATTTACCTCTGATAGTAGTTACATCTGTAAGTAAATCCCACATCAGCACACTGTGATTACTGCCACCTGGTGGTTCCTTTATCATCAGATTATTACTCCCTCTAGTTGCCTCTCAAACATGTTGCTGTAGAAAACAATCATCCAATAAATCCACAAAAGCCTTGCTAGTGTGTGACTGATCAACCCACAAGCTCCAGTCAATATCTGGAAAGTTAAAATCCCCCATTATAAGACAATCTGATTTACTGACTCAGTCTATTTCTCTGTTCAGTTGTTCACTGTACTCATCAGAGTCATTAGGCATATAAAACACTTTTACTCTCAACTTTGTTTTTCCAGTACTTATGTCACACCAGGCTGACTCAACGTTGCACTGTCCACCAATGTCAACTGGATGCACTTCCTTAGATTTTGTGTTTCTCAACTAACAGCATAATCCCTCCTCCCTTCCTATCCTTTCTGTACACATTTTACTCCCCAAATTTATGTACCCTGGCGCCTGACCTCTCGGCTATGGCAGGTAACTGTCCAGCAGACCTGAATTTCCTCAAGCTCTCAGTCTCAACTACCCATGAAAGTAACTTATTCCAATAATTAACAACTCCCTACAATTCAGTAGACAGTTTTTTTTAAATGCATGAAGAATCACTGCTGATAATCAGATTACTCCCTCTAGTTGCCTCTCGAACATGCTGCTGTAGAAAACAATCATCCAACACATCCACAGTCAACTTTTTCTGTGATTAATAGAACTGGAAAGTAAATAGTTATTTCCTATAAGTTAAAATTATAACTTTAGAGAACACTTAATGAAACTATAGTTTTACATTCTCTAAATCTAGCCATTCAGTTTAATTTAAACTGTTTTATTGCTCTTCTCTTGTGTACTCTTTTTTTTTAAGTCCCTTTCTATATATATAGCAAGTTTATACAGCATTAGCTATATAAACTTTGGTTCCGAAAGAGAGAAAAAAATCTCGCATAAGCTGTCCACCCACTCTAATAATTTTTCTAATTCTTCCTGAAATTTATTCAAATTAACCACTTCCACAACTCAAGATGAAAGTTTGCTCCAACAATCAACTACCCTCTAATTGCTCACTGAATTGATGACATATACCCAGTAATTGAGCTATTAACATTTAATTGAGGATATCATTATTGAATCCAGGGAGAGAGAGAGAGAGATTCGTTTTTATTGGAAAAGTACCAGTACATAATGGTGGTTTGAAGAGCATGAAATATCATGTGAGCAATGACCAGGAGTGTAATACAGGGACTGGACAGAAATGGTATTCTGATGGAAATGCAGCATGGTTTTGTAAAATAAACTTCAGTTTAACTAACCTAGTTAGCTGTTTTGTCAGAGTTATTTATGAGCTGGATGAAAGAATATAGTTAATTCTAGAGCAGTTAAATCTTGCTGCAAAAACACAAGAAAGGCAAAGCTATCCTGAAATTTTCTTATAATTTCAATTTGCAGTTTAGCATTTGATTCAGTTTTTTGTTACTGTATTATATAAACTAGATGTTATTCAAAATGTTGGGATCGGGGGGGGGGGGGAGATCTTTACGTGGATTGTAGAGCTTCAGTAGGTTTCTTCAAGGATCAGTACTGGGGCCATTGTCATTTCTGATTTCCTTCAATACATCAATGAAGGAATTCCAGGTGTGATGAGAGTGGGAGAGTTGGTAATAATCAGTGCCAAGCAGTGCTCCTTGTGGATGACATAAATAGGCATAATGATGGTCAGAAAAGTGGTAGCTACATTTAAATGCAGCAAAAATGCAAACTTACACTTAGAGTAAAGCAACCCCAAAATAATTTATGCACACTGGTGGAGTTGAATTAAAAACACTAGGCAAAGAAATTTATTTGGGAATTACAATAGAGACAGACATGAAATTCATGCCGTGTAGTAAGGCAGCATAAAGGGCCAGTAGCATCCATTGATTATTTAACGAACATTTGCTTTTACTGATGATAATACATGTCACTGAAGTACAAAATATTTTGAAGCATGTGCCCTTCATAGAGAGGCCATAATCCCATAGTATAAGGCAATTTTAAGATTGCACTTAGAACAGCATCTCAGAGTATGAAAAATGCACTTAAAAAGACACCAAGCTTCTTGCAAAAGTCCAAAGACCTTTGAAAGCAACCAGGCGACGTGCCTGGTGAGATCGGCAAAAGGATGCCCATATAAGGAAAAGGGATAGTAAAGGGTATTTACAAGAACACTATTTTTCAATGGGGACTTGTGCATGATGTAGTCACATCAGGCAGAAAGTCAAAAAGTACTTCTGCACCCATTCTAATAAAGAGCAGAGGCTTCACTTGTTTCAGACTCCATGCTTTTGCCACTTTGGAAAAGAAATGCTGATGACTAAATCCTTGCTCTTCTGGTTCAGTCTGCTTTGGTAATCAATTTCCAAATGGAAGTGGAAGATTTAAGAAAACTGTAGGAAAATGAATTTGAACCTCTTACATGGGTGAAAGAGTCCTGTCATAACATTTAAAAGAAATGAACAGACTTTCTGCACAATATAGATTCTAGAATTATCAGAGTTCTTGGCCCATTTACGATTGCTTTTACTAGAAGTTTGGATTTCAGAAGTTCTTTTTCTTGAGTTCATCAATTTGCCTTTCAAAACTTAGATGACAAACTGGATTTGAACATGAGTCAATGCCACTCATTAGTTATTTCTGTTTTGTACTTTTCAAAGGTTGCCACTGTTCCCAATCTAATAAATTTGAGGATATCATTATTGAACTCTAGGAGAGAGAGAGATTCGTTTTGATTGGAAAAGTACCAGTACATATAGTTACACAGTTAATCAAAGATAGCCAGTGAGTGTACACACACACATGCTTCAAAATCTTTTGTACTTCAGTGACATGCACCAGTTGAAATTGCTTAAACCTTTCATTTTAGCACTTCTTTCTGAATAGTAGTATATTTTCACCAAGTATTTATCCACTTTCACAGGAAAGCATGCAGTTCTTCTCAGCTTAATAAAATGAAAAGGACAGCTACCATGTGCTCAATCTTCTATTAATATAGGAGATTACCCTTGCTACTCCAGCTTTCAGCCATACCATAACAGGTGCATTATCAAGGTGCCAGGCAGTTTTTTTGATGGGATCCCACATGCTTTAAGTTTGTTAAGATGCCCAATGTTTTGTCTTGTAGAGTCACCTTCTAACTAGCACTGAGAGTAGCTGCTTTTGATTTATTTATTTATTATTATTATTATTTTTTATTAGAAAAAGTTACCATAATGAGATATAGCTTGGAATCACTTTGATTAGTACTGCCATCTGTAAAAACTGAAAGTGGCCCATTTTTCAGAGCCATTACTACCACATCTTTCCCTATTTGTGCAATTTCATTAAACAACAATGCTTGTTGTTTTTGTTCTTCCACAACCCTATTTTTTGCTAATGGGAAAACATATTTCTGAACAATGTACTTGCATGCCCAATACAGAAGAAGATCATGTTCAATCGCAAAAGATGCAAATAAGCATTCAGTATGAATGAATAAATAAATAAATAACCTGTTTATAATCAGGACAGCTGAGGCCAGAAGAGTTTACGATTTCTTTGTAACTGTTTTATTACAACTGACATTACAGTTCAGTAGCTAACAGGCTGTGCAAAATTTTGTCTGCATATGTTACCCCAGAGCCACACAGTCAGCCCTTGAAAGGTATTGCTGTCACCATGAAATGCAAAATAAAATTTTGCAATTTTTTGTTATCGTCTTCCCACTCAAATACTATGAAATGACTGCTCAACAGAGAACAGCATTATTATCGTGCATCTCTATTTTGGAAAAAAGATTATCACAGCACTTTTAAGTAAATATCAAATTTAAAAAAAAAAATCCAATTTTAGGCACTGTTTTATTATTTTTCTGTAATTGTGAAATGAAAAAGATGAAGAAACCTTTTGTCACGAATGATATTAAAATGGTGACATGGAGAAGGATCAAATCAACTAAAAAAAAAAAAAGATAGCTTTTTATCATAAATTGAGAGTATTGGCAAATCTATGTAAGGAAACCATTCTTCAAGTTCTTTGCAAGCTCTGCATACTGGAGAGAGAATTCTAAGATTAGAACCTATATTCAAAGGTCAACAGCTGTTGCACAGCCCAAGAGTATATTTTGTATACTTTGATTAGTATTGCTAATATGCTATTGGCAGTACTAATCAAAGTGATTCCAAGCTATATCTCATTCTTACACTTGGCATTTCATAAATATGAAATGCCAAGTGTAAGAATTTGCTAAAAGGCAGTGCCAACTGGAAGTTTGATTTTTCATTCAAAATTATGAAATGACTCATCAGATGGTTCAGAAACCATTATCAGATTAAGTTGACTGTTAGTATCAATTAATCGATTTTATAACTAATAAAATAATAAGAAACACAGTTATTTATAATTACCTTTTAAAAGAATTTGTTCTTCCTCTATGCTTAAAGTGCCGGTAATTCTTTTTTTCAGAGTGTCTTTCTCTACAATTATGATAAAGATATTCACATGTATTACCATGTTGATCCAAAAATCCACAATAAACACAACGTTTATCTTCGAGAAGCCTGTTACTTGTTAATAATCGAGGATCAAAAAAATAATCCTAAAACAAGATAATCAGAACAAATTAATCAATATGAAGGAAATTATTAATGCTTTAAATTTTGTAGCATTAAATTTTTTGTAGCATTATTATCCATATTTTATTTGAAATAAAATTGTCCTTTTCAAAATTAAATAAAGTTTACAAAAAAGACAAGGCTTTCCTTGTCCTTTTGTAAATTTTAAATTCTAAAGTATTTGTATAGAGGTAACCCTCATAAAACATGGTACTTCTACAACACGGTTTCCCTCTAATATTATTAATAAATTGCGCCAATCCTCGCACAACACGGTACTTATATAATATGGTTTCACTCTAACACAGTTGGTATTTTTGAACTTTAGTGTGTGTGTGGGGGGGGGGAAACCCTGTATTACATTAGATGTAATTTTCATTTCCATTCTTTTTTGTGAACCCCCACCGTTGACTTGCTAGTCGTAATTCCCTCTCCCCCCATTTTATTTTGTTGGGAAATCCCAGTGCTATTAAACTTGTGCTTGTGTGAGACCATAAAAATTTGTGACTTTGAAGCATGCAGGTCAAAACTTTTAAGGTTTTTGTTTGATCGTTTATAAAATTTTCAGTGAATGTATTACTTAAGAACTGTATTGGAATAATTTCTTTGTTGTGAATTAAATTTCAGCCCTAAATTATGCCTAAGGAAAGTAAAAGCACTACTCGAAAGAAACTTTATTTCTCTAGAATCCAAGATACAAATTTTGGAGTGTCTTAAAAAATTGGAAAGGTCCGGATTGTTGTTTCATTTAAATTTAAACTTTTTACATTGTAAAAAGTTTAAACTTAAATGAAGCAACAATCCGGACCATAAAGAAAAATGAACAGAAAATTAGAACTGCTGTTGCTGTAGAATCTTTCATTTCCACAAATATGACAGCTCACAACCTAGCACTAATAATTGAGAAAATGGAAAAGGCACTCTGTATTTGGATTGACGGATTTGAATATTACTATTTTTAATAAAAATAGTTAAAATTTTCCGATAGTTAAAAAAAAATACTGATTATTAGTCCTGTATAACACGATTTCACATTACACAAGATTTTATAGGAACGTAACTACAGTGTTATATGAGGATTACCTGTACTTTATATTTAAATTCTGCAGCAGAATTTAAACTACCTAGGTAATGATTTTAAATGATCCAATAGAACAAACTGTGCTGTCAATAACATAATACAGCACAGCATAGAACAAACTGTGCTGTATTATGTTATTGACACTGAATTATCTTTAAAAAATATAAAAATGTTATTCTGCCATTTATTTGAAAAATGGACTGCTATGATGACCTATTTCAGGAATTAGCAGCACTCGTCACATAGAGACTGAAATATACAAATAACATTTCTGTGTTTTCTGTGTTATATTTACATACATAATAATCAATGATTAAAAAGATTTTTTTTTTTTTTTTACTTCCTAAATAGAGAAACTTTTACCAGAATAATTTCTGAAGTGATTTGTTTTTTACAGTTTCTTTACAGCAATTGTGCACAAGAACATATAAAGTTACCTGCCACTGTTCTTTGCAACTATTTGGCTTTTTGCTTGAAGAGTAGCAAGCTATTGGACAGTATTATGCTACTGGACCAGTATATACACATTTACATTATTGCCTAATTATTTCTGAAAGATTTGTTTTCACAAAGTAAAAATAATAACACAAAATCAGATATTCTCTCCAGGTGGTTGCTGCACTGCGGGAAGCAAGATACAGTTTCAAATTTTGATAATGTGAAACAAATTTTAAAATAAACCTAAAAATGGAAGAATAGTACTGAATATATAATATAGGTTTTTTTTTTTTTTAATGATATTTACATACATAATAAGCAGAAATATGTTCATGCGGATGTTTGAAATTTCATGCACTTGGTTTTTTAAACAGGAAAATAGAAGAGAATAAGAAACTGGTGTTTCTATTCCATGCCAAGATTGTTTTTTTCGCAGGTTTCAGGAGATATAAATTTATTTTTTTAAATAAAAGGCATAAAACATAACATGTTTTAAAATTTTTTAAACTTTTTATTGAAACTTAAAAAGCACATACAATAATTTAACATGCAAATATGTATTAAATATTGGTACTATTTAAGCAGAATTCAAAAAACTCCAAACATTTTCCAAAAATTAGAAAGGAGGCTGGACACTTGTTGGGTGACCTGCCAATGTTTTTACTATATTTTGGACTGCCAGATTAATTCCTTTTCTTTTCCATGTAAAACTTTTGTAAAACTGAAAATGCATTGCAGAAAATATTCATGAAATTATCAAAGAAATATCCTTTACGCAAAAGAGAATTAATTAGCATTGTCCTATTACAGTAACCTTCTTGAGAAAGCATTCAATGTGTGAAAAGTATTAGCAGATTATCAAAAATAAAGATTAGCCAACACAATATGAATATATTTTTAAACAAATGATTTTAATAATGAAGTTGTAAAAAGGACTGTTTGGAATCCAAGAATGCATGGTCACTTTACCCCATGCTCCTACATTTGAAAAAAAAATCAGCAAAAATGATTCAAAATTGTTTACTTTTTTTTTGATGTCATCTTTATTTTCAACTTTTGGTGAACACAAATGTAAAAAATCAATTTGTTTTTATAAAAACATTTAAAATTAATTTTTGAAATTAAAACTCTGTCAGCATGTGAAATGCAAACTGAAAAAAACCTGCCTTCAATGAACATGAGCAATTAGATGCCAAGCTTTCAATAACAAGTGCTCCCGTTATGTCACTGAAAAAGGTTGTAAGGATTTGAAGTGATCAGCTGCCTTGATTTAACTAAGCAATCAAGTTTCTCAGTAATGTGTATAAGCCATAAAGGTAAGTTCTTGTAATGTGTTAATGACGCTCACACAATGTCACCTTTGATATATATATATATATATATATATATATAGTCTGTCCCTGAGATACATTCCAGGACTTCTTACGTAAGTCAATTTTTACATAACTCGGGGATGACTAATTAGCATTAGCAGAGGCACATAATGCAAGAAAGCAAGCTTATATAGCATCAGCTAAAAAAAAAAAAAAAAAAAAAAAAAACACACCCATATTTCACCCAACCACTTGCTCCAAATGTTTGTCAAGTTTTGCCCATTGAAGTATCTGTAGAAAAGGCATGCAGCAGAAACAGTACGTCTATGAGAGGGTGAGTGGAGAGACTCTGTTACAGAGGAGTCATTCATTAACCTAACTGCCCTATTCTGAATGGAATCTAGAAGCCTGAAATAAGTTTTGGAAGCACCGCCCCAGATGTGAGAACAGTATTCCATGGTAGGGCAGATTTGCGATTTATACAGAGTGAACAGCTGTTTGGAAGAAAAGTATCGCCGAGAGCGAAAGACAAAACCAAGTTTTTTAGATGCAGAGGAAGCAATATTTGTAGTTCTTGTGCTAAGAATGATTAGAAGACAGGGTTATCCCCAAAAGAGACATATCATCTTGCCTAGATATCGGAGTGTCACCAAAGATAAGCATACTAGCAGAAGAATCCTTTTTGCGAGATATAAGACAGGACTGAATTTTATAAGGATTAAAACCAACTAAGTTGTCATTGCTCCACTGGAGAATTACCTGGAGATTGGCATTTAAGGAATTGGTAGTGGATATGCGAGAAGTTGAAGGTTGATTGAGCAGGTCGAAGTTTCTCAAACTGGAAAGTGGAATGCTATCATCAGCAAAACTATGGACAGGATTTCCAGTCAATGTAAGAAGGTCATTAATATACAAGAGCATAAGAGTAGGGGAAAGAACTGAACGTTGTTGGACACCAGCATTGGTAGAGAATTTAGAAGACAGAGAGCCATCTACCATCACCAATTACAAAAACAGTTGCCACACCATATGATGGAAGCTTGTTTAGAAGACTTTTATGTCAAACACGATCAAAAGCCTTTGAGATGTCAAGAGCAACTGCTTGTGTTTCACCAAATTTTTCCACTGAAAATGTCCATAAATGGGTAACATAAACTAGAATATCACCAGTGGATCGGCACTGATGAAATCCATACTGGCGATTGTTGATCAGACAGAAGGTTTCCAGACAGTTTTAGAGTTGGCTGTTAATTGATTTCTCCATTACTTTAGAAAGAGTACAAATAATTGCAATGGGATGATAATTTGATGGAAGGGATTTGTCACGCTTTTTAGAAACTGGCTGGATATTAGCAAATTTCCAAGCAGAAGGAAAAACTCCTTTGGGATAAGAAAGTGAAAAATGATAGCAAAGGACAGGAGTAAGTTCAGGAGCACATGTTTTGAGAACAAGTGGAGAAATACCATCAGGACCTGGAGCTTTGTTAGCATCAAGATTCGTCAAAATCCTTTCGACAAAAGACATTGAATGGAGGGTGTTGGGAATGGTGGGATTTGTTTTACCATGATCGTTAATACATGAGTTGGAAGAAAAATGGGATGCTAGCAGGTCAGCTTTATCCTTGGCTGAAGTGACAACAGAACCATCTGGTTTTGACAGAGGTGGGGCAGAGATGGGCAAAAGTTGCGGCCAATAGCTTCAGCAAGAGACCAGAATGCTCAGCTACCATTAGGGCAAGGAGCGAATTTTCTACTCTTGGCTTGTTCAAAATTTAGTTCAGACTGATTAATAAATGCTTTACAATTATTGTGAGATCAGATGTAGGCAGAAAATGAAACTGAAAAATTGGAAACAAGCCAATTGCGATATGTGACATTCTTCTCTTGAACAGCTTTAGCACATTTATTGGAAAACCAAGGTTTGGATAAAGGACGAGATTTTAAGGTGGAGTGTGGAATAAAAGATTCCATTCTTACAAGGATAATTTCACTGACACGATCTTAGTAAACATTGACATCAGACGTTTTGATACAGCAATCCGACCAAGGAAAAGAAGAAAAGAAATTTTAGGTCATCCCATTTTGCATTCTTATAATGCCAAACAACACGGGGTTTGGGATAGCCATGAGATAAAGGTTCCATTTGAGAAGAGACAATCACCAAGTTTTGATCTGAGGTGCCTAGAGGACCACTGACTTCGACTGTGTACTTTGAAGGGTTGTTTCTGAGAAAAAGATCAATGGCTAGTTATGGTTGGTATGGTTAGGATTGTCCAGTATTCTGGTAGGCAAATGAATAATCTGTTCAAGATCATTAGTATCCCGACCACCTGGGTCTGCGTGACTAGAAAACGGAAGCTAGCTGGAATTGTGAACGTTAAAATCACCAAGGAAAATTACCTCACTGTTAGGAAAGCTGGACTGAAGAAAGTCAAATTGCAAAGAGAGGAAGTCAAAGAGTTCTAAGTGATTAGTGGAGTTGGGAGAACAGTAGATACAACAGATGAATTTGACAGTACGAGATAGAGAGATTTTAAGCCCGAGAGGATCGAAAAGAGGAGATTCCATTACCAGTCTGTGACGGGGAATATCGGACCGGACACATGCACAAGTACCATATTTGAGGCGAAAGGAATCATACAGCGAATAGTTTGGGCAATTGAGATGAACAGTAGTTGAATCAACCGATAACTGAGATTCTCTCAGAAAAACTACATGGGGTTTGGCAAGCTGCAAGTGGAAATGGACATCGTTGAGATTAGAATTGAGACCACGTATATTTGTGAAATGAACTAGGAAGTGTTTGGGAGGTTTATATCTTTTCACAGAAAAGTTTTCCCTATTAGTTTGACAATTCAAGGTGTATTCAATAGTAAGAAAAAGTGGTTGGGGGGGGGGGGGAACCATGCTGTATAAAGTAATGAAATGTTTGGATATGGCGTACACATGTTAAGAATAACCCTGATCCTTGACATAACGTGGCCTCCACAATGCCCCCCCGTGCACAGACACACTACTCGGACTCCCTCCAGTTACTATCTGGTAGAGCAGATGGAGCAAGATTATACACTAGCTGATCTGGAAGCCTCCTAAAGAGTTACCAATATGTTTGGTCCAGTGTACTAACTAGCAGTCGGGCTGCGAACACCATTTTAGAACTGTACCCTCGAAATGTAAGGAAGTTTGGATCTCGCCATGGCGTTCATCCTAAACTCAAAAAGACATCAATCATACTGCATGATGGAGGAGGGTTGACCGGAACTTAGCTTGGAGACTAAACATGGATTCCACCACTTCAAGCCTCCAATAAGAAAAGTGGTGGTATTGTACCGGTTGATGAGAATCATCTACCAGCTATCATTGCCTGGTAACTCAGAGGGGCAGCATTCCTCCATGTGGTGTGGGCGCCACACCTAAACCCCTGTGTATGTTTGCTCACACCTGGGTGGTCACCTACAGTGTGCTTGCATATGGGGTTATACCTTCCATTACTAGCAGTCCCACCATGAAGGTGCAAGCAGAGGATTTGCCTGTCATCACAGACCATCCGGGCTTCTCCAAATTTGGGTCCACTTGACTTGACCCAAATATCAGTTTCATCAGCGTTTTAGACACCCAGGTAGCAAGCACCAACTGTCTGGCATATCTGAGAGAATGTCTGTGAGAGCCTCAAGGACCAAATTCTTTTACAGCATGTGTCCTTATTGGCTTTATTTAACTTTTCTTCTACTGTTATGGACAAGTATAGAATCGCAGTTCCTGATACGTTAGGTGTAGTTTCCTGATGGAGTAACTAACCATGTATCAATATTTACTTCTGCTGACATCGCACTTTGCATTTTTGCATTCCCTGTATTCGACCTATAACTAGATTTGCCCACCCATTTCTGATGACAGCTTTACCACCTTTATTTTATTTTACTTTATAGTTAATTCAGCCCATACATTTTAGGATATTAACATTCTTTTGCCTTTTTCAAATCTACATTACTTTTTTCTACTATCCTTACACTCCTATTCCTTGGCACTTTGTGTACTTTTCACCTCCATCTATGCAAACTTTTTCAGTCTTATGTATCCTTACATACATATATATACAGGATGATTCACTACTAGTGCGACAAACTTGCAGGTGTAGGGATCACAAAGACGAATCGGAATCACATAGCATTGCAGGGTCCGAAATGCCTTTGTCATGCGGTAGAGGACGTTGAACAGGAGGTCGCGTGAACAGCAATCTGGCTGGAAGTCAGCATTTGCGAACCGGTTCCTGAGGCAGTAGGATGGACAAGTATTCAAACGTTCAACTATCCGACATGCACCTCGCATATGAAGCTGCGGACTGTAACGGGCGCGCCGCTCTGCGCTTGTACCAGGAATGTTTCCCGCACAAGCGTGCTCCTCATCATACGATTTTCGCACGAGTGCACAGAAGGTTACGCGAGACCGGTTGTTTCCCGAGAGGTACCATGAATCGAGAGCGAACGATGAGGACGCCAGACAATGAGGAGAATGTCCTACGTTATGTTATTTGGTTTTTAGGAGCATTAGCAACTAAGGCCATATTGCTCCAGGGATATGCGGTGGTCATTACCTGACCTTTCCACATCCTCCGTATGTGGTGGTCACAGGTTTGAACCCCCATCTAATCAAGAAGTGTGTGCTACGCACTGCTGCTCCTGCCCTTCTGGCTACAGAGGCGCCAATGTCCTACGTCTTGCAGAAGGCAATCCGAGTATGAGTACTCGAGCGATAGGCCAACGATTGGGTATTTCCCAATCCATTGTATGGAGGATACTGTCAACAAACCAAATGAGTTCATACCATCTGCAACGCGTCCAATCATTGGAGCCTGCGGATTATCCACTCCGGAGGACTTTTGCTATTTGGTTTCTTCAACAGAAACGGTTCGCAAATGCTGACTTCCAGCGGGATCGCTGTTCATGTGACCTCCCATTCAACGTCCTCTTCCGCATGACGAAGGCATTCGGACATTGCAATGCTATGTGATTCCGATTCATCTTTGTGCCCCCTACATCTCCTGCAAGTTTGTCGCACTGGTAGTGAATCGCCCTGTATACATATACACACTGATCTGCTAAATAATGTAGATTTAGAAATCTAACTATTCTGCAGAGCAGTGACTGCATCTTAAATAAATCAAATACGTCACTTTTCAGGAAGTGTTTTTTTCCTTTAAAGTAGTGCAGTAATTGATTTAGAAGACTAAAATGGCAGAGTGAGGGAACTATGAATATATTAAAATACTTTTGCTTTGGTAATAGACTAGAACAGGAATGAAGTGAAGGAAAGATTCATCTTATTCTACATATTTCCATAAATTTCATTTAATTTGCTACTCACTAATGTTTAACCTTTTAAATTTTTTGGTGAAAATGAAGGTTGTTTTTTATTTGGGGATTTATTTAGTGCATTGGCATCTATTATTTATTATTATTATTAGCCATAGAGTGCAAGTAAGCCCAAGGCTTATGCTGCATCAGCCAAAAAAAAATTTCTGAGTTACCCCAAGAGAGAGAGAGAGAAGCAGAAAGGAACCACCAAGAAAGAGAAGAATGATGATATCCAGCTCAGGTGTGCCAAGCCCATACTCACCAGATGTGAGCTCCTGGGGTAAAAGTGCGGCAGGTGAAAGTGAAGGAAATCCTCCCTCTCATTTCTTAGATTCTGCAAATTAGCATTAGCATTAGTAGAGGCATACGATGCAAGAAAGCAAGTTTATGCAGCATCAGCCAAGGGAAAAAAAAAAAAAAAAAAACCCTTCCACTTCACTCCTCCGTTCGTTCGAGAATGGACAAATGACAAATGAGCCTTATAATACACACAAAAGGCCTCATGGCCCATATTGCTTCAGGTATCCATTCAAATAAACAACTTTTGTGTAACATATGCCTTGCCAAGCTGTTCTATCTGGTGCCCACCTGCTCTTTGATGAGAAAAAGCACTATGGAAATACACTGGTGGGCAAAACTCAAGGACCAACACTATTTCTAAAGGTTACAACTACAAAAACTTTACTTAAGGTGCTCTTTACTGATGAGAGTAGATTCAGTCTCAGCAGCGATTCTGGACGTCGGCTAATCTGGTGAGAGGTGTTCTCGTCTGGGGAGGCGTTATCTTGGATGGATATACACAACTCCAGATACTGGAATGCGGTAATGTAACTGGTGCAAGCTACTGTACTGAGGTAATCCGTTCCGAGGTGCCATTGGCCTCTGAGTTCGTGTTTATGGATGATAATGCCACACCCTATCACACTGCAGCTGTTGATATGCTTTTGGAAAGTGAGGACATCGTTCGTATGGATTGGCCTGCCTGTTCCGCCGATCTAAATCCCACTGAACACATATGGGACGCTCTGGGGAGATGCCTAGCAGCACGTCCACACCCACCAGAAAATGTTCACCATCTGAAGATGGTGCTGACAGAGGAATGGACGATGTTACCGCAAGAACTTATCAACAACATTGTTCTAAGCATGGACAGGCAGTGCAAAGACTGCATTGACATTAGATGTGGCCATATCTCCTACTGAGGCCCACCTCTTCCCTTTGTTCCATCTTTGGCAGTGATGCATCTGTATCATGGCAGCCAGTGCTATGTTGCCATTTTTGAATAAAGTACCTCTGTACTGTTTTTGTTTCCAGTGTTGTTTCTTTCATCATTTCTGTACCTCACGAGGTTCCTTTGGTATGCTTTTCACATATCCAAGCCACTCCTATAAGAAGCTACAGGTAAAAGCCTGACTGGTCCTTAAATTTTGAACACCAGTATAGCAATCAAGGCAGTGATACTCTTTAAATAAATAGGAAAATGTCCCACTTTTAGAAAGTTCTGTTTATTTTAAAGTAGGGCAAAATGCACAACTAGTGTTTAATGTTCTACAATTCAATAACAATGAATTCATAATTTTTAAGGTCAGAGAAAAATGCTGAAGTTTGGAACAGAGGTAAGAATACTGTTTCATTAAAATAAAAAGACAAGACAGGTCTTTTAAATGTTTTTTTTTTTTTTTTACTAGCATATCACTAGAAAAATCACATCATTCTTAACTACAATAGGAGCACAGTGATGGGGAATGGTCTGCAATGATAGTCAAATAGTTTAATAGCTGGTATATTGTTGCTAATAATATAACAGCTGGGGTGCCAATAATATGTATTGGCACCCCAGGGGCTCACATCTTGTGAGTATCGGCTTGGCACACCCAGGGTCCTGAGCTGGATGTCATCATTCTTCTCTTTCTTGGTGATTCCCTTCTACTTGTGACTCACTCTTTCTCTCTCTCTCTCTCTCTCAGGGTAACTCGGGCAATTTATTTTGGCTGGTGCAGCATAAGCCTCAGGCTTCCTTGCACCATATGACCAATAATAATATCAAGATTCCTGAAAAACAATTGCTTAGGTGATGACACTTCAGCCAATGGCGTGATATGTTTCTGCTATGCAGAAATGATCCACTGACTCATTTTATTTCTCTTGCACAATTATCCTATCTTTGGTATAAAAAGTAATTTTAGGAATGCTATCTGTAGTGAAAGTGAAGACTCTCCCCGAGTAAGTTCTTGTAGCCTGCAAATAGACACACCAGTTTTATCTCAAATTAATTAATTCAAAATTAACAAATTATTTTAGAGCAGCAGACAGTGTTTATATTTCAATGTTATTCCTCTGGATTTTGACCATCATTATACCTGTTTTCAAAGTTACAAATAAATCAGAACAACTAAAGCAGGATTGTAACTGAAATTGATAGTAACACAAAAAGAATGCATGTTTTTCATATATTTACATACACTACAAATTAAGCTGAAATATTAATTATAGTAAAAAAAAAAGGATATTCTGTCTTACTCTGAAATCTTTATAACATGGAGGAACAGCAATTTTAGGAATGCCAAATATATCTCTGCCATTCAGGAATGCCCGTTTGATCAGAATGCTCACTATATGAGAAATAACAACACTGTTATAGAATTTGGAAAAATAAAGTGGCATAATATTCAGTTCTTGTTTTATAATTTTACTATTATTATACAGATGATGTCAATACCTTATATAAGGCATCTTAATGAAAGAAGGTAAGTGTTTAAACACTAGTTGTTAATGGCTGCTGTTTTAATTCCTCACAGATGAATATGTGTGGGTATGGATTTTTCTAGGAATCTGTAATATTGATATTAAGAGTCAAGCTGAATATCTTCCCAAAACTCTCCTGTAAATTTTGTTAAAGTTTTGTTTCTTTTATCCCTTCAGCAGGGGCATTTTTTCTATCACTTGTGCAGGTGCAGTCTAGGAAAAAGTCCATTTTTAAAATTAAATATTCAAAATTAATTTTTTTTTTTGACACCCATCTTTTTAATGTTTTATTAGTGCATCTGTGAAAAATCCCTTTTCTGGGTCCGTAGTCTAACGAAGGACCCTTATAATGTCACTCGGTTGTCTGTCTGTCACAGCATTGTATCTCTGGAACCACTCAACCTACTGACTTGAAATTTTGCATGGGTTTGTACATCATGTGGGCCAACATAATGCCATATTGATCGTTGTTGACAAAAATTTGTCTGAGAAATGGGGAGGGGGGGAATGTTGTTGACAACCTATAGCTTATTATACACCATTGGAAACAGTTCAACGAGTAGGTTTAAAATATAATTTTAAAATATTTTTAAAATTAAAGTGGTGGCACCAGACAAGAAAATGTGAGTAATTTTCGTATCCCCCCCCCCTCTATTTCCTTCGTTAATGGAGTTAAAAATTTAAAAATCACATTAGTATGCATTATTCAATGCTTATCAAGGGAAAACTATTCCAAGTGAAATCTATTTACATTTTGTGTTTTATATTATAGATCATTTACTTTTCATGTTAAAATTAAAAACCAATTTTTTATTGCACTTTGATAGCGCACTTCTTTGTACTAAGTAACTCTCCATTTAGTGACAAAAAGGTTACTAAATAGTTAGTAAATAATTCTGTAAAGGTCATAAATTTTGCAACGAGAAATATTTTTTAATAATTTTCAAAGATGGAGTTGTCCCAGCAAGGAAGTACTCAGAGAGCCAGTGTTGAGGTGTTGGTGGTGGGGAGGCGCCTGCGTGGAGTCTTGCCTGGCCCTCGCCTGCCAATCACTTCTCCAGGAAGAAGTTGGAGTCGCTTCTCCCACCATTGTCATTCACAACAACTGGAAAGACTCAAATAGACGTTTTCATTAATTCCTCAGTTTTAGGCCAAGCTGGGGTACTAGAAACTTTTTTCAGTTACCATAAAGCTCTCTATTTGAGATACTACACTAACGACCATTCGTGACTACAGACCCTTCATCCTGAGTGCCTGGCACTCAGTAGTTGACTGATTTATAATTATATTTTTAAAAGGTTTTTAAAATTTTGACACTCATAAGTCTTAAATTTGTGTAAACTCATGCAAATGGTTATGCTTATATTGTTGGCATCATGCCAAAGACTTCAGTTGTGAAGTATTATTTCAAGGTGTCTAATACTTGTGAGAATCTGTGCAGGGAGAGGTAGTATTCTATAACGTGGAACAGTGTGTTTAATGTGTATAAGCCCATTTTTAAATTTTTTCAAAACTACTCAGACGTGCCCACTTATATTACAGACATGCCCACTTGTATAACATAAGTTATATATAAGTATGATGTATGGATTTATATATATAGGTAGTTCTCGATTTATGAGTTAATTCATTCTTAGTGTACACTCGTAAAAACAGGAATTTAATTCCCATAGACATAATGTTAAAAACAGAGTTACATTCTCGGTAATGAAATTTGACAGTAATGTTAAATAAAGGTCAACAAAACAATAGTTTATGCTTAAACAATGATTCATTTATCCAAAGGAAATGAAAACAGTCTTTAAAATCAATCAAATTATGTATGTCATAAATGTTAAAGAATGTTTATTTGTCATTATCGGCTAAATGCACTCATTGTTGGTTGGCTGGAAGCACGAGGAGGAGGAGTTTTCTTCAGAAATGTTTCAAGAGTCGTCTGTTTCCAAGATAGTCTTCTCTTTTCTTTATAAATTTCATGATAGTATTTCACAAAAGATCTTAAACAGTCATTCTGCCACATTTTTGCTTATGATCTCATTTTGTTTCCAATGTTATTCTTCTTTGCTATTTTTTATTAACATCACTCTCCCTAGTATTTTTGGCATGCTGTACAGTATTAATAAGGGGGATAAACTGGAAATAAGACAAGACAGTAAAAATGAAGAGCAACACAATCACTATTTGTAATATCAGCATGGTGACTGCTATGTGAATCAGGGAGATGCTATATTTGTGGTATGAAATGCCTTATTTATGAATGTTTAGATTTATTTATTGCAATTAATGTTCATATTTTTGATTTTGTTGATACTTGGAAAAAGAAAAAAAAAATTTTCTAAACCCGGGAACTTGTAAAGCAGGAACTGCCTGTATATATCTGTACACCTAGATGTGTGTATACATATATCTATGTGTGTGTGTGTGTGTATAGTATACACTGCTCTATAATATCCAGACATCCATCCATTGATAGTTGGTCACTTCCTATCCAAGAACTATGTTTCAGACAACTGTTAATATGCTTGGGCCCTTAGAGAGTACAATTGTGAATTCAAGATGCCATGATTGATGGTATAATATCCAGACATCCATCCATTGATAGCTGGTCACTTCCTATCCAAGAACCATGTTTCAGACAACTGTTAATATGCTTGTAGCCCTTAGAGAGTACAATTATGAATTCAAGATGCCATGATTGATGGTTGATGGCTTTGGAGATTTAGAGGTTTTTTTTTCCAAAACATCACAAAATTTCTCTGCAGCTGCAAAATTGGCACTGGCAACTTCATCGCATACTTTAACACAGTTGTTGCCTTGCCCATTAAGCCTTAATTTTTAACCCTAACTTGAAAATTGCCCTCCTGAAAAAAACTAATAATTTCCATAATTTCTACTCAGTTTACAAAATTGAAACTCTCAATACTGTATACATAAATGTAAGTGTTTTCTTTAATTTCCTATCTTTAAATTGTAGCAAAAACTATTAATTCACTTGAAAACAGCAAAAATGCACAATCACATATTTTATGTAATTATGACTGTAAAAAACAGAACCCATTCACTTTGATTATTGTTTTGGAAACCAGTGCAATGCTTGAAACTTTAAACCAGCCATTGCTTGCCACAAATTTGGCTTGGGGTTTGCCATACTTATCCTTAATGTCTTCATAAATACTTCTTGCTTTTGCTTGAATGGCCATTAGACTCAGGGGCACTCGCTTCTGAATCTGATTTTCCATCCATATTATTAATAGCTTTTCAATTGAAATTGATTAATTGAAATCCTGAAACAATTTAATATTTTAGTGCATTTTATATTAGGTTTTTTTCACTGGGGAGTGAGTCAATCCCCAGTGCTAAAATGCCAGTTTAAAATGTAAAATTTTATTTGTCCAATTCAAATTAAATTCTGAATACCTTCAAAATGAAGTTCCAAAGATTGTATTGGCAGCAGTGAGATTTACTGGCATTCAGTCACAGCAACAAGTTTCATATTCTTGGTCGTTTCTTGTTTGCTTGCACTCTCTCTCTCTCTCTCTCTCTCTAGCAATTAAAACGAATGAAACATTAATGCAAAATGATTACGGTAAAAAAATAAATTGAAAACAATTAAAAAATCAATTCAACACAACTAAAAAATAATTAAAAATAAATTTTAAAAAACAATTTTCCTTCCTGAAGCTGACAACACTTTGACTGTATGTCGTGATCACAGAAATGAAAATTACCGAGTATGTGGGAGCATGAATCTTAAATAGAGATTATTATTCTGCGGGCTTGCGTGTAAGAGACCACGAATCAGAGATTAGATATGGCCAGTGAACATTAATAGAATTCTAATGTAATTTAATTTCAATGGTTTCTACAATTAATTGTCTTGTATAATTATGTTGGATGCTAAGTATTTTGGCCTCATTGAATAAAAATGTGTTTTTTTATTCAATAAGGCCAAAATATTTAGTGTCCAATGTAATTATACAAGACCATTAACTGCAGAAACTGTCGAAATTAAATTACATAAGAATTCTATTAATGTTCGCCGGCCATATCTAATCTCTAATTCGTGGTCTTTTACAAGCATGAGTGAAGACTAATAATCTATATTTAAGATTCATGCTCGCACATACTCGGTAATTTTCATTCCTGTGATCACGACATATGGTCAAAAAGTGTTGTCAGCTCGGGAAGGAAAATCATTTTTTAAAATTTATGTTAAACTTTTTAAAATTAATATTTAATTGTGCTCAATTGATTTTTTTAATTGTTTTCGATTAAGTTTTTTACTGTAATCATTTTGAGTTAATGTTTTATTCATTTTAATTTCTGGAGAATATCGTACGGAAGTGTTCTACATATCATATTGTGGTAAACTTCTCTTACTCTTTTAGAAACTGAAATCAGAGTAGAACGTATTGAGCAGCTCTGGTTTATATTATGAAATTCATATTTTAAACTCTTGTTGACTATTTCATTCACTTCCTTCCTGTCCGGGCATAACGTATCGATATACACAATTATGGAGGATTTTTTGAACAGCAGCTTGGTGCAAAATTACATTAGATTAACACTAAGATACTTAGCCCAAAGTTACCATATTTCTTTCCTAAATATTGCCTTCAAAACAAGTTCCGAAGTTTGCCAGGGTAAATTTAAATCATAAAATTTCCGGCATAAAGCAACTAGCACTTGCCACATCATGCAATATAGTTAAACTTGCCTTAAAATCTCAGTATTCTAATAAACAAAAATACCTTTCCTAGGTTAGGAAACTTTGCAACAAATTAAAAAGTTATTTACACCAAAACAATTGAAGCCACAGATTTGTGATGTGAAGGCACAAGTCACAAAAATTAAAAAAGCAGACACATTAACAAATTGAATACATTATCAAGGGTATCAGGACAGGTTTTTACGAGTTCAAACACATTGTCTTGAGCTTTGGACCAAGGAGATGTGAGTTTGTTGATGACCCCGCCCCCCCCAATCGCATAACGTGCTAACGCACAATCAGAATGCTTCCGCTAGTTCTCAAACGCCCCCTTGCCCAACATGCAACATTCCAACATTTAAAGAGAGGGCGCTGACTCTCTTTAAAAATTACATCTGTGAATTACAGGCTCCGAAAAAGCGATAACTGTTTGCTGTTTTATTTACTTAATTGTTATTTTATATCATACTTTATAAGTAGCCTTATAGTTCTAGTTATGCTGGTTATTTTTATTTTTAATTTAGATAAGGGTTTTTGTAGCTTACTACTTAATATACATAAAACCGTTGTTTTGTTCAAATCTTGCAGCCATTGTTTTTGTATAGAGAGTGGTAGAGAATTCAAATTTTTAATTGTGGTAACTAGGTAGCTCTAATAGCTTAATACACATCACTGCATTTAGGATTTTATTACATAGTGTAGTATTGACAATTAATTAATTAAATTTATTGATTTCATTAATTTAAAATATCATGCCCCGGACTAGAGCAGCAAAGCAACGGGCACAAAGTGGCAGGAGTGCTGTGACTCAGGTGGAGAACTGAAATGTGCAACTTGTGAAATGTTTGCCAAACTTTCTGGAACAGAACATGATCTAGCCAAGGAGTACGTCTTTGTATGTGCCAGGTGCAGAGAGTATCTAGAAATTAGGTGCCAACTCAGCGTTCTAATGGGTGTCTATGAAAGCTTGAGGTGTAGGGTAGATGCCCTCAAAGAAATTAATATGAGGGGGCCCGTCAAGTTCTCAGCTGCCCAACTCAATTCCAGAGCTCAATTCCTGGGCATCAGGCAACACAGTGGCAATCTCCAAGACAGAATGCTCTGGTCCCAAAGGAACTAGATATTGCTGGTGACTCTATTGTCAGGGAGACAGCGAATATATTGTGTAAAAAGGATAGATGGAATAGGACCAGGGTATATCTGCCAGGGACAAAAGTTGATGACGTTGTGAAGCATATATTATCTTTTAAGGGCAAAAAGGGTTATATTGTTGTACATGTTAGCACTAATGAGATTAAGAGTAGGAGACCGGCGGAATTACTTAACAAGTACAGGTCAATGTTGAAAAAAAGCTGTGAATTAGGGTTGAATTTGAAAATGTCTGCAATTCAGCCCAGACACGATAGAAGGGAGTACATGATGAGAGCCTTGTCAATCAATTCGGTCCTGGAGGGAATGTACAAGGCTCAAGGGGTTGAATTTTTTTCAGCGTGGTCTGTGCTTGTTAACAGGAGAGACTGCTTTTACAAGGGATGGGATACACTTAAATAGAAAGGTGGTAAGAATATTTGCTGATGCTATCGAGGCAGTGTTAGGTGGGTCAGAAAACTGCTAGTTTGGGGGATTCACAGAATAAAAGGTTAAAAGTAGCCGCAGGCACAGGTGAAGGCGATTCTTGCATTACTTCTATTAGAATAAGCAGTGGCCCTGAGGGTTTCAGGGACTGATGGCAGTCATCGTGAAATAGGTGGGTATATGGGATGTGTTAGGGTAACTAAGAATAAGAATAGGTGCATGTATACTTGCATGTATACCAATGCTAGAAGTACAGTAAATAAATAGTGTTGGTCAAGACATTAAAGGCAGATATTGTTGGGATATCAGAGATGTGGTGTCACACAGATATTAGGAATGCAGAATTGGAATTTGGGGAATACAATGTGTACAGAAAGGAAGGAGTGGTAATGCTGTTAATTAAGAAAAACAAAATCAAAAGAAGTGCATCCAGTTGGTATAAATGGACAGGGCAGGGCACTGTTGAGTCAGTTTGGTGTGACATAAGCACTGCAAAAGCAAAAATAAGAGTAGGAGTGTGTTATAGGCTTATGAGTACAATGAACAATTGTACAGAGAAATAGAGTCGGCTAGTAATCAGAATGTCTTATAATTGGGGATTTTAACACCCCAGGGGCTCACATCTGGTGAGTATGGGCATGGCACACACCCAGGGTCCTGAGCTGGATATCATCATTCTTCTCTTCTTGGTGATTCCCTTCTCTCTCTCTCTCTCTCTCTCTCTCTCTCTCTCTCTCTCTCTCTCTCTCTCTCTCTCTCTCTCTCTCTCTCAGGGTGGCTCAGGAATTTTTTTTTTTTTTGCTAGTGCAGCATAAGCCTCAGGCTTCCTTGCACTATGTAGCTAATAATAATAATAATAATTTCCCAGATATTGACTGAAACTTGTGGATTGGTCACTCGCACACTAGTAAGACTTTTGTGGATTCATTGGATGATTCTTTTCTCCAGCAGCATGGTTGAGAGGCAACCAGAGAGGGTAATACTCTTGATCTGGTTATCAGTAGTGATCATTCTTGTATTAAGAATTTGCAGATAAAGGAACCACTAGGTGGCAGTGATATGTACTGATGTTGGGATTTACTTAAAGATAATTACCATCAGTGGTAAAAGAAAGGATCAACTGATGATGTTACCAACAGCAAATTCTAAGTGGGATGAATTCAAGGAATTAATCGTGGACACTACTAAACGTTTCATACCTATTAAGAAACATTGTTCAAGGTTTAGGCCTAAATGGTTGTCAAATGAACTAATGAGACTTGTGGTAGAGAAGAAAAATGCATGGGATGCATATAAATTATCAGGCGCCACAGAAGCCTATGACAGATATAAGCTAGTCTGTAATCAAGTCACAAAGGAGGTTAGGCAGGCGAAGGCAGATCACGTGAAATCTTTGGCAAAGGATGCTAAGAAAAACAGGAAGGATTTCTTTACTTATATAAACTCTAAAAGGAAGGGAATGAATCTGATTGGTACACTTTTTATCGATGGTTCGACTGTTGATGATCCTGCTCAGATAGCAAACGAACTGAATGAGTATTTTGCATCTACATTCACACATGAGGAGTTATTAAGGATTGAAAATGCCAGAAGGAGAAATTGTTGAAGTTAAACATAAGAAAGGCACCTGGGGTGGATGGGATCTATCCAGTTATATTAAAGGAAGCAAGCAAACCCTTAGCCATAATTATGAGAGCATCCTTGGACTCAGGGGAGTTTCCCATGGACTGGAGATGTGCAAATGTATCCCCAATTCACAAAGGGGGATCGAAGGGTGACACGAGTAATTACAAACCAGTTAGTGTAAAGTGTAACTTCTGTTCCGGGTAAAATAATGTAATCCTTTTATCCAAAGGATTACATTATAATTTACCACCTCGCAAGCTCCCTAAAAAACAGTTCATAATTGACTACGTTATGTTCCACAAAAAGATTTATTTATTCAACAAGTTAACTAATTGGTGAATAACATAAAAGAAGCGTGACTTCCTAAGTGAATAGACATGAAAGTCCAGCTTTATGTGAACTTTTGGTAAACCAAAATTTTGTTTGTATACTTTGTCTCGAAAGGTTATTATTCAGATAGCAAATAAAGGAGATACAGTTGTAATACTTGATAAAACTGATTATATAAATAAGTTAGATTCAGTTATATCAGATACCTCCACTTACCTTGAAATAGACCTGGCACTTGTTACCAATTTGGTCAATCAGTATAAAAAAAGTTAACCCCGTATCAAAAAAATTACTACATTACTATGTCTCAATTAAAAAAATTGAAAACCAGAACAAATAATATTGTTGCACTATACTTAACAGTCACTCAGTTTTTCCCTCATTCACAACACAAATAAATGACCTGGTAAATGTTGTTAACATTCCTTGTGGTGATTGTAACTTGTCTTACCAAGGATCTATGTTGTTTCCTCTGAATTTTCTGGTTAAACAGCATGCATCCTCAGTTTGTGCTTCTTGTTCAGCAGTGTCAGAATTAGCCTTTCATGCCGTTAATGAAAAACATACATTTTTATTCAATGAGGACAAAATACTTAGTGTCCAATGTAATTATATAAGAGTATTAATTGCAGAAACCGTCAAAATTAAATTAGATGAGAATTCTATTAACGTTCACCAGCCATATCTAATCTCTGATTCATGGTATTTTAAGTGCATGCTCAAAGACTAATAATCTCTATTTAAGATTCATGCTCACACATACTCAATAATTTTCATTCCTGTGATCACAACATATGGTCAAAAAGGATTGTCAGCTTCAGGAAGGAAAATCTTTTTTTTAGATTAATTTTTAATTGTGTTGAGCTGACTTTAATTGTTTTCAATTTATTTTTTACTGTAGTCTTTTTGTGTTAATGTTTTATCATTTTAATTTCTGGAGATTATCGTACGAAAGTGTTCTACGTATCATAGTGAGCATCATAGCTCTGGTTTATACTATCAAAGTCAAAGAGTACAGTATTAGATGAAGAGGAAGGGAGGGGGAAAGCAGGGCACTTTTATTTCCTTTTTTTTCTGCCTCTTTGTATTACGAGAATTTAATTTCATCTCTGTTCAATGGATCTGAATCAAAAGATCCATAAGTGGTATGTCCGTTGTTGACCAGAATGCTCCTTTCACCACTGGGAGAGTGATTTTTTTTCCCTCCCAGGTTTCCAGTCTTGCCACATGGATACAGGAGCAGTGCCACCAGTAACAAAGCAGTTATTTAAATTAGTAAAGTTGGTTAGTAAAATTAATATATATATATACACACACTAAGGAAAGAAAGCTGGATTTCCTTTCTGGGTTCTTACTTTACCTTAAAAGTATAAAACCACTTGAAGTAAACAAAAGAGAAAATAGCACTAGAAAAGAAATAAAACTATATCACTTGGGAAGAGCACTCTATATAATGCATAAATAAAATCACTTGGTTATCTGGGACTACAGCATAACTATACTGTATCATGTGAGTGAAATAGAAGGTGAACTTCTAGGAAGTCAGCTTAGGTGCAAATATAAGGTTTGATCGAAAGTTAAAAAAACTTTTATTTAATGATAAATATTTATGTTCGTATTCTTCAATATATATCTCTTTAGGAAATCTCACACATTTTATTGTGACTGCCACCGATCAAAACTACACCGTGCATCTTTGAGGTAGTCTGTTCCGTCATATTTGATTGGAATTTTTGAAATGACTTATCATTTCATGCCTTGTTTTAATTTTGGGAATAGCCAAATGTTGCACAGTGCCAGATTAGTCAAATAAGGTAAGTACAGCATGATGGGAATGTTTCTGTCAGTCAAAAAGTGCTAGACTGCAATTGATGTAAGACACGTGTCCTGAACTGCATTAACACTGACACCTCACAGAACAAATACTGATAACACTAAACTTATTCTAATTTTTAGCATTAGAATTGGTAGAGGCATACGATGCATGAAAGCAAGCTTATGCAGCATCAGCCAAAAAAAATCGTTCCAAATGCCTGTCCAGCTCAGCCTTAAATTTGTTTAGGCTATCAACTTCCACAAAAGATGGAAGCCTGTTCCACCAATCAACTACCCACTAGCTAAAGGCAAATTTTTGCATTGCACATCTATTCTACAACTGTCTTTCCTCAATTTGAATCTGTGCCCCCCTCAGGTTCTTAAACTGAACAAGGGAAAGAATCCCATCAGAATTCAGCTTGCTCAACCCATTCAGGGCCTTATACACCTACTCTCCAGATGCCTACTCTCTAGGCACTGCAATTTGCAGAACTTAAGCCTTTCTTGGTAGGAGCACCCCTTTGGTCCCCACACTAATCTTGTTGCCCTTCTTTTTACTCATTCTAGCAACTCTACATCCTTCCTAAAATGAGGCCTTCAGACCTGTACACAGTACTCTAGGGGCAGCCTGACTATTGCCTTGTATAACGGGATAATCACCTCTCTATCTCTGCTAGCAAAATTCCTATATATCATTGACAAGACTCCATGACCTGCCCTGCCAGCCCATCTGCACTGCTTAGCGTACTTCACATTCGACTGCACAATTACCCCCAGATCTTTTTCACTTTCCACTTCCCTGAGTGAAGTACGACACAGTTGGTACATTTCTCTTGAGTTACTGCTACCCATATGCAGTACTTTGAATTTGTCAATGTTAAACTTCAGTTGCCACTTCTCATCCCATTTGCCCAACTTATCTAGATCCAGTTGGAGTAGCATACTGTCATTAACAACCCTGCCAACTTTTGTATCATCAATAGTCAACCCATCTATGTTAAGTGGTCCAATCTGATTCATCCCTTTCCTTCTAGAGTTTACATACATAAAGAACTCTTTGCATCCTTTGCCAAGGATTTCTCATAATCTTCCTTCACCTGCCTAACCTCCTTTGTGACTTGATTACAGACTAGTTTATATCTGCCATAGGCTTCTGTATCACCTGATACTTTATATGCACCCATACATTTTTCTTCTCTGCCACGAGCCTCATTAGTTCATCTGACATCCATTTAGGCCTAAACCTTAAACAGTATTTCTCAGTTGGAATGAAAAGCCCAGTAGCCTCCAAAATTAAGTCCCTGAAGGCTTCCCATTTAGAATTCAACGCTGGTAACATCATCAGTTGATCCCACTGTACAGAATTTAAAAACTGTCTGAGACCCCTGTAGTCACCTTTATGAAAGCAATAGCCCTTCCCTTCAGCCTTGATGGTAGTTACTTCTTTAAATAATTCCCACATCAGTACATTGTGATCACTGTCACCCAGTGGTTCCTTTATCTGCAAATTCTTAATGCATGAATAAGAATTTAAAAATGTTAAAAACTCACATGAAATGGGAACTTGATGCTGTTTTTCATCCTGAAATAAAACTCACTCAGCTCATGCCCAGATCCTCAATCAAAATGTTCAAATCAAATGAAGGAGAAGTCTCCTCAGTAATGTTTCTTGAATGGTTGGTTGCCAATATGGATGAATGATGGTGTGGACTTCATTGTTGTTTTGATCATTTTGGAACATTGAAGGAAACTGATTCTTCCTTCATCTTCAAGGTGAAAAATTTCCCTCACAAAACTTTCAAAACTACTCAAATTGTTTTTCATTATGCATCATCTGTACTTGCAATAAGCATTTCATGTGTTTCCATAGTTGACTTTCCAAGTTTGCAACAAAATTTAATGTTTGAATGTTGTTCAAATTTAATGATTTTCAGTACATGCAAAACAGGTAAGAAAAGCAAGTGTCTACAAGTGTTCTTAAAGCAGCTTTCTACTGAACTAGTACATAAGTTAAAAGTTGGTGTGCATATGCTCAAAAGATGTTGCAAGTTCTGCTCCATTCTTTTAGCTCTACAGCTATGTTTTCAAGAATTAAGATCATCCATCGAACAATCAAACTTTGCATACTTAATTATTTATTACTTCTTGTTTTATTCTTATTCCACTCTTATCTACACAAATTCTTATTTATATTCACTGACAAAGCACAACTGGTCTTGCATTTAATCATTTTTGTACTGTGGTAACATCCTATACATGCTTGCAGAGTTGTATACATTACCAAAAGTTTTCATGTTAGGTTTTTGATTTTTCATCATTATATTGCATAAACCATGGTGTCTTCTAGATCATGCTTTGATAAGTAAGAAAGCTTATGAAACTTCTCATTGGTATTAGCCAAATGGTATAAGGAAGCAACAGGCTTTTGATGCACAGGCAAAAAAAAAAAAAACTGTAAGAAACTACATATTATGCATTTCCCTCCTCATGAAGGTAACTATCTAGTTGACCTTTGAATTTCTTCAAGCTGTCAGTCTCGACTACCTGCAGAGGAAATTTGTTCCAGTAATCAATGGATTGCTGGCTAAAAAAAAAAAAAAAAATTAATTACACACTTTAAATTACGAATACTTGCCAGTCTCACAGATTGCACAATTTGCAGTACAAAAACAGCTTGCTATTGACCATTATGTAAAATATGGATAAGCTTTATTTTACTTAGTAAATATAAGAATTTTGTTTTTATATCTGTTTTAAAAACAGCCCACTGAGAATTCATTTCAGCTCTTAGCAATGGAACTGGCTACACCCCACTTGAACAGATGGGTACACATCAAGAATTTGGAAAGGTGTATAAGGGAGCTTAACACGAAAACTGAAGCTTTGGCTACTATATGTAAAAAAACCTGCAGCACATGCATGTCTGTTTTCCAAGAATAGAAACAATGCCTAAAATTGCATTTTGCCAAGAATAATGAAAAAAATTTGTATTAAACATGCAAAAATTCATTTGAACATGTAATCTCAAATCTGATTTGTGTATAATCTATACTTGTGATTGTATAATCTAGTTTCATTTTTATTATTATTATTATTAGCCGTATGGTGCAAGGAAGCCTGAGGCTTATGCTGCACCAGCCAAAAAAAAAAAATTCCCGCGTTACCCTAAGAGAAAGAGAGAGAGAAGTAGAAAGAGGAACCACGAAGAAAGAGAAGAATGCTGATATCCAGATGTGAAGATATTTGCCTTCAGTCAGCAGGTAGTTAATTGTTGGAGCAAACCTCCATCTGGTACTATGGAAGTAGGTAGTTTGAATAAATTTAGTTAAATTATTAGAGGACTTGGAAAAATAATGTAGGAAGGGTTTTTCCCCCTCCTGCTATATAAGCTTGCTTTCTTGTATCATTTCCCACTACTAATGTTTCAAGTACAGCCTGGTTCCTGATAATTAATCTTAAGATTCCCTCAAAAGGTTTACATGTATAATCATGATGTACACAAAAAAAATTGCAATTTATAATTCATGACAGATTAAAAAAAACAAGAATTGTTTTTGTAAATATATTTTAAACAGAGATCGCATTCTCAAAATCATGTCCAGTTAAAATCCATGTGTTTGTGTGGAGGGATGAGAAAGAGAGAGAGACACAAAGAAAGAGAGAGAAAAATCTTCAATATCACAATTTAACTGTTGAAAACCCCTTCATTCTGTAAATATTTATGATCATGGGAATAAGAAGTATCACACAAACGTGAAGTGAGGAGGACAAACAGGACTGCAGGACATATTTAATTATATTAAAAGAAACAGCGAAGGCAGTCACCAAACCCTCAACTTATAATAATGGAAGCTGTACTGCATATAAATTATAGTTAGCTTATATTAAAGGCTGTTAATGGTATATCATTTAGTAAAGTTATTGATTATACCTCCATATTACTCAACTTAACTATAAACACTGTTAGAAACAGTGTTTATAGTTAAGTGTGTGTTTAGCAACCATATTATTCAACTTAACTGTAAATTACTGCACAGCAATATTACCTATTAATACCAATATTTAAATTTTATTGTATTAAAATAAAGAAAAAAGGAGCTTAACTGAAACTGCAAAAAAAAAAAAAAATAAAATAAATGAATAATAATAATTCTGTATAAGAATTTTTTATAACTGCAGAAATTACACAAAAATAGGTATAAGAAATTTTTATAACTATAGAAATTACACAAAAAGAGGTAGCCAGCAAAACAGGTTTTATATTTGCAAGAGCTACTGCAGTGACTTGCCTGGAAATGCATTTCAAGAGTATTGACCAATTCCATTAAATCTAAGTTAATAGTGAAACGGTCACAAAAAGAAGAGCTGAAGAGGTTTTCTTATTATCAGTCTGCACCTATGGACTTCTTATCAGTGTTTAAAAGCCTATCTTTATTATTTCAGAAGTCAAATATTTCCTTAAATGCCCTGATGTGCACAGAGAAAAACATTTAAGTGATCTTAAAAAGATAAAATATTATACAAGGCTAAAAAAGAAGATTCTCATACAATAAGAGCAAAGAAAAAATAGTAGCTTGAGATCAGATATCTAACAAACTAGTTCAGAAACAGATTAACAATATAAAAAGATCTATTTGACAACTCAGGATTTAGTTTCATAAAAATCTGTTTTCCTTGTAATGCAGCTATTATTATATACAAGAGGGATAGGATGAAATTACTGCATGAAAAATTACACAAATTAACTGTGTGGCTGGCAGAAGGATATGACAGCCAAGATTCTATCAAGGTGATAGAGTAACAACCAAAAATTTAAACACATCCAATTTCTTATATTTTCAGTATATCAGGTAGTTTTTTCAAAGCATTAGTCAACTGTATATAATTTTCAACCTTTATTCTGGAACAGTTTTTAATACAGTATTTGTCACAATATTTGGAAGTATCAAAATTTGACTCTACCATTCTATATAAGTTAAACTAATACTTTAGCTTTAGTAGAGGCATATGATGCAAGAAAGCAAGCTTATGCAGCATCAGTCAAAAAAAAAAAAAAAAAAAAAAGCTCCCATTTATTCCAAATGCCTGTCCAGCTCAGCCTTAAATTTATTTAGGCTATCAACTTCCACAACAAAAGATGGAAGTCTGTTCCACCAACAAGACCATCCGCTGGCTAAAGGCAAACTTCCACACATCTATCCTCCAACTGTCTTTCCTCAATTTGAATTTATGCCCTCTCAGGCAATTATTCTGAGCAAGAGGAAGAATCCCATCCGCAATGAGCATACTCAAACCATTCAAGGCTTTATACACCTCAATCAGATCATCTCGCAGGCGCCTAGTCTCCAGACACTGCAATCTGCAAAACTTAAGCCTTTCTCCGTAAGAGCAACCCTTCGTTCCATTCACTAATCTTGTTGTCCTTCTCTGTACCGTTCCAACAGCTCTACATCCTTCTTAAAATGAGGCCTCCAGACCTGTATACAGTACTCAAGGTGTGGCCTGACCATTGCTTTATACAAGGTTATAATCACCTCCTTATCCCTGCTAGAAAAATTCTTTAAAATGTATATAAATTTTTTGTTTGGTTTGTTATGAATACTAGTTAAGCTTGTAAGCTCTCCCCAGAATCCTTTACTATGCCTGTCAATTCCACACTGGTCCAAAACACATTAGGCACAAAATTTTAAGTGACACACAGTGAAACATCAGTGCACATGATGGGAGACCAAATTAAGTCAGAGGCAACTCACTTCCATTGTGATAGCTACAGGCGCCAACTGTAGGAAGGGAGGGAGGCATGGAGGAAGTCATTCCCACAACCTGCTAAGCAAGGACAAAAGAATCAATTAATTACCACCAGCTGGTTTTAAATATAGTTTCTGAATGTTACTATACTAACACTGTTAATAAATACCACAACCTGGAAGTTGCTTAATGTTCACAGAACTTATAATGTCAGTTAGTGTTTCGTGTAAAACTAAAAGAAATTTGTCCACAATTATTATTAACAGCAGAAGTAGTAGTAGTGGCAAATAATGCAAGGTAGCAAGCTTATACAGCAGAAAAAAAAACAAAACAACTACCCACTTTACTTGTCATCCCCTCTAATATTATGTCTACTTCATTAAATTTAATCAAATATCAGTAAACATCAATAAATTTAAGTCGTCATTAAATATAACATCAGACATTTGTTAATAAATCTTATAATTTGCTGTTCTTACATGTTTACATTTGTTATTGTTTGTTATTTGGTTTTTAAGAGCATTAGCAACTAAGGCCATATTGCTCCGAGATATGCGGTGGTCATTCCCTGACCTTTTCGCATCCTCCGTATTTGGTGGTGACGGGCTCGAACCCCGGTCTAATCAAGAAGTGCGTGGTATGCACTGCTGCTCCTTCCCACCTGGCTACAGAGGCGCCATACTTTATTGTACTTTACTTTATTTTACTTTATTATATAATAAGGACTGGCTGTAATTCATAGACTTTAAATTGGTGAGAGAAATTACATTACAATGCATGTGCCGACCAGGCTAGCCGAGTGGGTAAAGTACCTGCCCGGCAACCCAAAGGTCGCAGGTTCGATTCCCGCCTCGGGCTTGGATCAAAGTACTGCAAAAAACCTTGGGAGGTGCAATATGGCCACAGAAGCCGATGCGCCAACAACTACCAAATCAAAAAAAAAAAAAAAAAAAAAAAAAACAATGCATGTACAATCAATATATAATTACATCTGCTGATGTAATTATATGCTAATTACATCAGCAGTCTGATTGATATAGCATATAACTACATCTGCTGATGTAATGATATGCTAATTACATCAGCAGTCTGATAGACTAATTCTTTCATTATAACTACAGAAATGTTCCTGTTTCAGGGCTTTAAAATACTGTACTTACTCCTTTGTGATACTTTTGCTCCTAGGTTGTGGTTAACATCAAATGGATCTATAAAAGTAAATGAAATTAAGAGATCACTTTTGAATTTGCATCAACATCTTACCTATAAAGCAACAATTTTAAGCCAATAACATGTGACTGCACAAGCACTGCATGCACTTAGATGTTTTACATAGAAACTGTTTAAAAATATATGAGAATCATATTTCTAGGCCAACTTTCTAAATGAAACCAGGTAAGGATAGACTAATAGGTAATGATATTCATATTAGAATGACATATATTTTTCTTAAACAAAGTGCCTTGTGAAATGTCATTAACTAAAAAGAATCATGTATTCAGCAGACTGAAAAAATTGATAGCGTTAAGTAGACAACAGGATGGAAAAAATAACTTGAAGTCAAATTTCATTAATATGAATGCAAATAAACCTGGAAAATGAACAGTTCATATAAAGAATTTAATTTCACTAGGAAATAATTTAAAGAGTATCCAACTATTTAGATATTAGATGCTCTGTACAGAAGCATTTTCTTAATGAAGCTCTACAGGATCATTCGAGATTCAAGAACGAAACTTTCTTCAATCAGTGAGACTGAAGAAAGTTTCAATCTTTAGTTTTCCATCTCATTAAGACTCCCACCATCATCAGACAGAGTGGTTATTAAAGGACACTGATCTTGGTGGACTAAAGTTATTAGTGGGGTTCTCCATGCACGCAGGGTTCATTGCTGGGCCCATTGTTGTTTTCTACAATTATTAACTATACTGATGAAAGCATATTAGGCTTAATGACTACATTTGCAGATGTTGGCAGAGTGGTCAATTACAGTAATCAGGATAAGTTACCGCAACAAGATCTAAAAAAATTAGATAGTTGGGCTGAGAAATGGCAGTTGAAGTTTAACGTTGACAAATGCAAGGCACTACATATGGGTAGCAGTAATCCAAGATTAACATACACATGGTACTATACTCAGGGTAGTGGAAAATGAAAAAGAACTGGGGGTAAATGTGCAGTCAGATATGAAGTTCTCTGAGCAGTGCAAACAGGTGCAAAGACAACTCATGGGTTTTCTCAATGATATACAGGAACTTTACTAGCAGATATAAGGAGGTGGTTATCCCAATGTACAAGGCAGTGGAAATATTAGGCTGCATACAGATCTGGAGGCCTCATTTTAGAAAATGATGTAGATCTGCTGGAATGGGTGCAGAAAGAGCAATGAGATTGGCAAGGGAACAAAGGGGTGCTCTTACCAAGAAAGGCTTCAGTCTGCAAACTGCAGAATCTGGAGAATAGCCACTTGCAATGTGATCTGATTGAGGTGCTTAAGGCTTTGAATGGTTTGAGAAAACTCAATGCTGATGGAATTCTTCTTGCTCAGACTATGCATAAAGGGGGGGGGGGTGTAAATTCAAACTGAGGAAGCATGGTTAGAGAATAGATGTGTAGTTTGCCTTTAGCCAGCGAGTAGTTGATTGCTAGAACAAAACTTCCATTTGTTGTTGTGTAAATTAGCTTAAATAAATTCAAGGAACAACGATACAAACTATTGGAGCAAATGGATAAGTAAAATGGCGATATTATTTATTTATTTTTTTGGTTAAAGTTGTTGTGGGGGTTTCATGGTGCATAAGCTACTTTGGCCATAATAAGCCTATTCACTTATTATAAAAAGGAAATGGGGAAATATCGTTCTGAAAAGCCCTTAATCATAAAAGATTAAAAATTCCAGTTTGCTTGAGAAAGCAGAAAATTTCAGAAATATTGGACTTGTCACCAATCAAATTCTCTAGGGTTATTGGTTGTTGAAGGATAACCAGTGATTGTAGGGTTGAAATTCTGTCTTGTTTATAATAGGGGCAGTCAATGAGAATGTGTTTAACAGTCATATTTATATAGCAATGTGGACACTGTGGTGGATCATCTCCTGTGAGTAAATGAAGGTTAAAGTTGTATAAGCTTTCTTTCTTGCACATCATTTGCCACTACTCTAAACGTACAAAGGTGTCAACAAAAGTCCATATTCATAGCATACCTAACTATACATTAAAACAGCTTTCCTCCTAGTGATATTTATTCAAGTCAATGGGAGAAGAGGGCGAGGCAATTACGTCACTACAAATGCAATTAATTATTGACAACTGCCTCCACAACGTTCACAAACCTCGTGCACGTGATTTGTGGCTAAAATTTGATGCTCCATTGTAATGTTTTTGTATATTAATGAATATTGTATATTTGTAAATACTGTAGTTTGGTATTTTGTAAATATTTGTATAGTTTGTAAATATTTCAGTTAAATATTTTAGTCCTGCTCTTTCGGAGGCAACAATATTCCTCATGTATTATGGAACCCGAAGCAAAAGGCCTTTTCCTAAGTGACCTATGTAAATGCAGGTAAATAATTACCTAGTGATATTGGCTGAAGTCCAGTATATTATACACCAGCAGATACTTTGATGAAAGCGAGGAAGACGGCAATAATTGACAGGTGAAAGCACCTCCCTTTTCTGATTGTTTTGTATCGTCAAGGAGGAAGGGCTTAGCTTAGGTAGGGTGTTTATCCCTCCATCCCACTGTTTTAAAATGGGAAAACGAGTTCCCGATTTAAAAACAGCTCCAAATGTGGGGAAAAACACCCTAGGCATATAAACCTAGGAGGACAGTGGGTGGGGAAAACAGTGGCATCTATGTATGTACAAGGAGCACATTTTGAGCATCTCAATATTTAACACAGTTAAAATGTATTTTATTTTTTCTGTTGAGTAGAGACTTTTGTAACACCCTGTATATATAAACACATCTATGTACACACACACACACACACACATACACACACTATATATATATATATATTTAATATGAGCTTAAAGGAAATACACTTTCAGATTTATAGTGGTTGTAGATATGTGGCATTAATACTATTGTAAAAGCTATCAATTAAACATTATATGCACATTGGTGAAGACAGGATATTAGAGCTGGAAAAGGAATTAGAAAATGTGAATTGGAATATCATCAGTTTGGCTGAAACAAGAAGAAGAAATGAATCACTTATAAGTTTATCAAGTGGAAATCTGCTGTATACCAACGGAAACAGTGAAAGGAGTGGAGGTGGAATTGGGTTTCTGGTCCATAAAGATTTAAAAAACAACATTTTGGAATTCAAAAGTACATCACCAAGGGTGTCAAGACTAATACTCAAGATTTCTAATAGGTACAAGCTAAAGATTATAATGATTTATGCACCAACATCGAGCCATGATGATGATGAGGTTGAAGAAATGTTCACCGAAATTGAGAGTCTTCTAGATGAACAGAAAACCCACTACACTATTATTATGGGGGACTTCAATGCTAAGGTTGGAAAAAGGCAAAACAGTGCAGAATGAGGAACTATAGGAAATTTTGGAATTGGTGAAAGAAATGAAAGAGGTGAAAGACTTGTGGAATATGCAGAATCTCAAGGATTGGCAGTAATGAACACTTTTTTCAAGAAAAGGGTGAACAGAAAGTGGACATGGAAGAGTCCAAATGGATTAACAACTAATGAAATCAACTTCATCCTCACTAACAGAAGATATATCTTGAATGATATTACCATCCTGAATAAGGTAAATGTTGGAAGCGATCACAGAATGGTAAGATGCACACTTGATATAGATGTAGGAAAGGAAAGGAAAAAACTGACTTGAGTAAATAATACAAAGGTCTTTGAGATAACAGAAGAGGAGAAAAAGCGGTATGTACTGAAACTTAAGAACAAATCTGAGCTCCTGCAGACTGCTCAGGACCAAGATATTGACGAGGAATATTACATCTTTCTGAAAGTGATAAAGCCCAAGAAATCTATAGGAAAAAAGAAATCTAAAGAATAAAAAATTAGTCAAGAAACACTTATGATGAACCGAAGACGACAAATGAAGAGAAAGATAAACACTGACAAGGAGAAAATTGAAAATACTGAGTTATGCAAAGCCATTAGAAAGAGACTCAGAGAGGACATAAGAAGATTTAACACAAGAAAAGAGCAAGCATTAAGGATAAACAAAGGACTTAAATCAGGAGCCACGAGCAGAAATACAGAAAGACAAATGATACTGAAACTGAAGAATAGCGATGGTGTACTTATAAATAGCAGAGAAGGCAGAAGACTACTATAGAGAATTATACAAGGAGCGAGGGAATGATGCCAGCAGTGGGGAAGATGGATTGCAATTTTTATTTTATTATTTTTTTTTATGTGAACCCCAAACACGAGAGGTATTAGAACCTATAGTACTTAGTACCATGCTTGCGTTGCAGGTTGAGAAGACGAAAGAAGATATTTGTTGACACTGGACTTGAACTTCTGTAGATTGTAATTTTCAGGAAATATGTATGAAGGAAGGTTGAGTTTTGAATGAATAAATGAGGAAGATGAAAAGGTGGTTCTGTGGGTTTGAAGTTGGACAGTAAATGGATGTTGGCTGGTGGCGGCACGTGTTCGGACTGTTTTGAAAGAGAGAGCGGGAATTATAGAAGCCAGTTCAGAAGAACAGTGCCCATGGAAGTATCTGTAGAAGAGGCATGCAGCAGAAACAGTACGTCTATGAGAAAGCGAGTGGAGAGACTCTGTTAGAGATGAATCATAAATTAACCTAACTGCCCTCTTCTGAATGGAATCAAGAAGCCTGAGAGAGGTTTTGGGGGCACCACCCCAGATGTGGGAACAATATTCCATGGCAGGGCGGATTTGCGATTTATACAGAGTGAGCAGCTGTTTGGAATAAAAGTAATGCCGAGAGCGAAAGAGAAAACCAAGTTTTTTAGATGCAGAGGAAGCACTATTTGTAATGTGCTTGTGCCAAGAGACATTAGAAGTCAGAGTAATCCACAAAAGAGATATATCATTTTGCCTAGAAATCGGAGTGCCACTAAAGACAGGCATAGGAGCAGAAGAATCCTTTTTGCGAGATATAAGACAAGACTGAGTTTTAGAAGGGTTGAAATCAACTAAACTGTCTTTGCCCCACTGGAGAATTACCTAAAGATCGGCATTTAAGGAATTGGTAGCAGATTTTCGAGAAGTTGAAGCTGATTGAGCAGGACAAGGTTTCTCAAAATGGAAAGTGGAATGCAATGTGCTATCATCGACAAAACTATGGATAGGATTTCTAGTCAATGGAAGAAGGTCATTAATATACAAGAGGAAAAGAGTTGGGGGAAGAACTGAACCTTGGGGGACACCGGCATTAGTGGAGCAGTTAGAATACAGAGAGCCATCTACCATCACCCTCAGTGGGCGATCAGAGAGAAAACTGGATAACCAATTACTAAAAACAGTTGGCAAACCATAAGATGGAAGCTTGTTTAGAAGACCTTTATGCCAAACACGATCAAAAGCCTTTGAGATGTCAAGAGCAACTACTTGTGTTTCACCGAACCTTTCCATTGAATTTCCATTGAATTATATTACCCATAAATGGGTAATATAGGTCAGAATATCACCAGTGGATCGACACTGAAAGAATCCATACTGGTGATCGTTGATCAGACGGAAGGTTTCTAGGTAGTTTAAGAGTTGGCGGTTAATTGATTTCTCCATTACTTTTTAGTCCCTTTTTAGGAACTGGATGGATATGAGCAAATTTCCAAGCAGAAGGAAAAACACCTTTAGAATAAGAAAGTGAAAAAAGGCGGCAAAGAATAGGAGTAAGTTCAGGAGCGCAGGTTTTGAGAACGAGTTGAGAAATACCATCAGGACCTGGAGCTTTCTTAGCATCAAGATTCATCAAAATCCTTCGGATATGCTTTTGACGGAAGACCACAGGAGGATTGAATGGAGTGTGTTGGGAATTGTGGGAGGTGTTTACCAAGATCATTAATACATGAGCTGGAAGAAAAATGGGATGCTAGCAGGTCAGCTTTATTCTTGGCTGAAGTGACAACAGAACCACCTGGTTTGGACAGAGCTGGGAGCAGAGATGGGCAAAAGTTGCGGCCAATAGCTTTGCCAAGAGACCAGAATGCTCGGCTACCATCAGGGCAAGAAGCAAGTAGTATCTTAGCCTGTTCAAACTCTAGTTTGGACTGATTAATAACTGCTTTACAATTGTTGCAAGCTTTGGTGAAGGCAGAAAATGAAACTGAAGAATTAGAAACAAGCCAATTATGATATGCAATATTCTTCCCTTGAACAGCCTTAGCACATTTATTGGAAAACCAAGGTTTAGATAAAGGACAAGATTTTAAAGTGGAGTGTGGGATAAAGGATTCCATTCCTGCAAGAATAATTTCACTGACATGATCTGAGCAAACGTTGACATCAGAAGTTTTGAAACAGTAATGCGACCAAGGAAAAGAAGTCTCACAGGTCATCCCATTTTGCATTCTTGTAATGCCAAACAACACGAGGTTGGGAACAGCCATGAGATAAAGGTTCCATTGGAGAAGAGACAATCACCAAGTTGTGATCTGAAGTGCCTAAAGGACCTTTCACTTCGACTGTGTACTTAGAAGGGTTGTTTGTGGGAAAAAGATCAAGCGTATTGGATGTATGATTAGGATTCTCCGGTATTCTTGTAGGTAAATGAACAATCTGTGCTAGGTCATTAGTAATTGCAAAAGCCTCAGCATCTTGACCTGCTGGGTCGGTGTGACTAGAAAACGGAAGCCAGCTGGAGTTGTGAACATTAAAATCACCAAGGAAAATTACCTCACTATTAGGAAAGTTGGACTGGAGAAAGTCAAGTTGCAAAGAGAGGAAGTCAAAGAGCTCCAAGTGATTAGTGGAGTTGGGAGAATGGTAGAGACAACAGATGAATTTGAATCAATGAGGTAGAGAGATTTTAAGCCAGGGAAGATCAAAGAGAGGAGATTCCAAATTGCCAAGTCTCTGACTTTTTTTTTTTTTTTTTTTATTTGGTAGTTGTTGGCGCATCAGCTTCTGTGGCCATATTGCACCTCCCAAGGTTTTTGCAGTACTTTGATCCAAGCCCGAGGCGGGAATCGAACCCGCGACCTTTGGGTTGCCGGGCAGGCACTTTACCCACTCGGCTAGCCCGGTCGGCAAGTCTCTGACAGGGAATATGAACGGACATATGCACAAGTACCAACTTTGAGGCGAAAGGAATCACACAGCGAATAATTTGGGCATCTGAGATGAGCAGTAGTTGAATCAACTGATAACTGAGATTCTGTCAGAAAAAAAGTACATGGGGTTTGGCAGACTGCAAGTGGAAATGGACATTGTTGAGATTAGAATTGAGACCATGTATATTTGTGAAATGAATTAGGAAGTGCTTGGGAGGTTTAGATCTTTTCGCAGATAAGCTTGCTCTATTAGTTTGACAATTCATGGTGTATTCAATAGTAAGAAAAAGTGGGTGGGACATGCTGTATGAAGTAATGAAATTTTTGGATGGGCATACACGTGGTAAGAATATACCCAGATCCTCAACAATGCTCCCCGCATACACACTACTCGGATACCCTCCAGTCACTATCTGGCAGAGTAGAGGTAGCAAGATTATACACTAGCTGATCTGGAAGCCTCCTAGAGAGTTACCAATAGGTTCGGTCCAGTGTACTAACTAGCGGCCGGCCTGCGAATACCATTTTAGAGCTGTATCCTCGAAATGTAAGGAATATTGGATCTCGCCACGACGTTCATCATAACCTCAAAAGTGATCAATCATACTGCATGATGGATGAGATAGGGAAGGGTTGACCGGAACTTAGCTCTAGAGACTATACACGGGTTCCACCACTTCAAGCCTCCAATAAGCAAAGTGGTGGTATTTCACTGGTTGATGAGCGTCATCTACCACCTAGAGTTAGCAACAGATATGGCATACCCAGTATTCTTCCTGATGAGATAGAACATGCATTGAAGAAAATGAAGAATCAGAAAGCCCCGGGGAAGATGAAGTTACTGTAGAGTTGTTAAAATTGGGAGGAAGAGACAACACAAAAACTGGCAAGGCTCTTCCCAAAGTGCAATAGAAAAGGTGTGAGGCCTAAGCTGTGGAATAATGCAATCATAGTTTTGCTGCATAAGAAAGGAGATAAATCAGAAATTGGAAATTATACACCAATTAGCTTGTTATCCCACATCTACAAGTTGTTCACAAGAGTTATTACTAACAAATTAGAAAAAATACTTGATGAGATTCAACCGAAAGAGCAAGCTGGCTTTAGGACAGGATTCTCAACTATGGATCACCTTCACGTAATATCACAGCTAATGGAGAAAGCAAATGAATATAAAACACCATTATGCCTGGCATTTGTGGATTATGAAAAGGCATTTGACTCCATACAGCATAAGGCAATGTTTTGGGCACTGGAAAGACAAGGCTTAGATACCCCATATATTATGATTTTGAAGAAAATATATGAGAATGCTACTTCCTTTATTAGACTAGACAAAGACAGTAGAAAATTTAAAATCGAGAAAGAATTGAAAATGGCTGATGATGATGATGACGCACATTGAATTACACATTGTTTGAATTAAGGCATGTTCCTATTTGTTTTTGGGTATATGTATGTTGTGTAATTTATATTTTGGATGGAAGGCATTTCAGGCATTAAGGCTTAACATTCTGCTTAGCAATTCGGTGTGCTAGCAGATGCCGGTTTGCCTAAAGATCTGTAATTTATGTCGTAAAATTAAAATAGGATAAAGCTAAAGGATTATAAAGACAATTTGAAAAAGGCATACAGAACAGAAATAAAAGGTTAGAGAAGGAGAAAGGAAATAATTAGAGAAGGGAAAGGGGGAAATGTACATTCATCTACTTGGCGATCTCTCTGCTACTTTGAAAGCGGCTTTGAGTGGGCAGATATACAGGCAGTTCTCGCTTTACAAGTTTTTTTTTTTCAAGTATCAACAAAATTGAAAAAAATATGAAGATTAATTGCAAAAAAATGTGGGATTTATTCATAAATCCCACATTTCAAACCACGTGCTTAAGTGTACAATACAGTTCACTGCGCTTTACGATATTAATAGGTTCCAGAGAGACCATCGTATTGTGCAAATATCATAATGTGAACCCAATAACACATTGTTCTTTAATTATTCGTTCCAAGACCTCGGAAGCTGAAATTTTTGCTGTATAACTAAGCTATTTATCTTTCTAAAAGATCATTTTATAATGGAAATTGTATTAGTTACCAATTCAAATCATTAAACGCACTACACTTTCATTGTTATCATATGTTCTGTTATAAGAACCAATTTTGAATGGCTTTGGGATATTTTTCTAAAGCACATTTCTGGAATTCACAACCATAAAAATAATAAAAACAATTTGCCGTTTTCGGTTATTGTGCTTTTCTGTTAGTGCAAGCAGTTATAAACAGGTAGTAAACTCAATGTTATTGCATTTGTGAAAATACCGATAGCTGGAATTGTGTGGGTTTTTAAATTATTAGGGTGAAATGTGTTTCCCCTTCACTATAATCTTCAATCATATAAAAAACATATATAAATTTTCAGAATCTTCTCTTCATTCTTTTTTTAGAGCTTCGTAAACTTGTTACTCTGCGTGAATTGTGTTAGTTGCAATCTCACTTGCGCGCATCTTGTTAGTTAGTTGCAATTTGTGCGTGCCATTAAAAAATGCTTATGCATGCTATGGTGAAATTTATAAAGTAAAAAGAAGAGATTATCTTGGAAACAAATGCCTCTTGAAGCATTTCTGAAGAAGAAGACTCCTTGTGCAACAAACCAACGAGTGCCGAGCCAATAATGAGTGATCAACGAGTGTACATTTAGTCAATGATGAAGAATAAACATTCTTTATGACTTAACATTTGTTAAGTCATAAATAATTTCTTTAAATTATAATTTACTTGATTTTACAGGCTATGTTTTCATTTCTTTGGATAAATCATTCATTGTTTAAACATAAACTAATTAGCTAATTAATTCCATTATCGAGAATGTAACCAACGTTGTCTATGGGAATAAATTCCCGCTTTATGAGTGCATGCTAGGAACAAATTAACTCGTAAAGCCGGGAACAACCTGTATATATATTCAGGATTATTAAAATTAAAGTATCCCTATGTAGAGGGCTCTGGAGCAAGTTCTAAGGCTCGTACTAAAAAGAAATTTGGGCAACAGGTGCAATAAAGAATGCGCTCGCCATTTATTGGAAAAAAAAAATTAGTCACAAAATTTGTCACTGTATGGTAACTATCTTAGTTACGATTATGCAAACAAGTGAAATTGTTTGCATAATCGTAAGTTATTGCCACAGCACCACTGCTCAGCTCTCCGTACTGTATAAAAGAAAAGCAGTCTCTTCAAAATCATAGAATAGACGTTTGCCTGCACTACAGCAGCAATACCAACAACGTTGCAGGAAAAGGTGCTATTATTGAAGCTATACTATCAAAACAGACAATGCAGCTGCGGCTATCAGAGAATTCCGGCATCAGAAGTGCATAAGGCAAAATGACTGCGAAATATGAAGCAGCATAACATCTTGGTATTCAACCAAATAGAGGATGAAAATGAGTGGACTCCTCTCATGTTGAAGTTGTGGCTATGGCTGTCGTGGATCTATCAAGTCAATCTCCATATGGTAGCGCAAGTGCCAGCTGTTTCTCATGAAGTGGACATGCCGTATTCCACTGTAAGGCTAGTAATGCGTTAGATGTTGCTATGGTGAAATTCTTAAGGAAATACTATCCTTACAAGATGCACATGCTAAAGGGCACCTCTGTAGAAGGGTGAGCAGGAGCAGCAGTGCGTAGCACACGCTTCTTGATTAGACCGGGGTTCGAGCCCGTGACCACCAAATACAGAGGATGTGGAAAGGTCAGGGAATGACCACTGCATATCCCCGGAGCAATAAGGCCTTAGTTCCTAATGCTCCAAAAAAACCAAACAACAACAACAACAGCAGCAGCAGCAGCACAAGCTAAAGCACGGTGATGCAAATATTCGTTTCACATACGCACTTCAGTTTCTGGAGCGAATAACAGTGGATATCACTTGGCCATGGAATATCCTTTGGAGTGATGAAGTCCACTTCTGCTTAAATGGACAAGTGAATATGTGCAACCGTTGCATTTGGGCAACAGAAAACCCTTGAGTTATCCAAGAGGTCCCGTTACATTCTCCAAAAGTGACAGTGTGGTGTGGATTTACGGTCACATTCGTGATTGGGCCATATTTTTTTCAACAGGTAACACTGACTGGACCCTGAACCTGTTTTGTCACTGGATAGCGATATTATGAAACATTGGCAAATTTCGCAATATCAAAGCTGCAACAATGTGAGTGTCTTCAGGATACCATATTCATGCAAGATGGTTTGCCACCCCACATCCACTGTTGTGTCCAAAGATTGCTAAGGCAACACTTTACAGATGAACGGGTCATCAGCCGTTGTTTCCAGACATCTTGGCCACCCCGATGGCGAACCTCACCCAATGCGTCTTCTGGTTGTGGGGTTTTTTGGAGAACCAAGTGTATTGGGAAGGATGTCAAACTCTGGCAGATCTGAAGGACAGTATCAGACGTCATGTGCTGGCTATTCCAGTTGACATATTACGTTCTGCTGTAGAAAATGCTGTTCTTTGAATGAAAACTGTTAGACCAAAATGGAGGACACATTAAACAATTGTAGCACTATTCAAGTGATTTGTATTGCCACAGTGCCATATAGTGACAAATTTTGTAACTAATTTTTTTTCCCAATAAATGGCAAGCGCATTCTTTATTGTACCTGTTGTCCAAATTTCTCTTCGGCATGTGCCTTAGAACTCGCTCCAGAGCCCTCTACATAGGGATACTTTAATTTTAACAACCCTGTATATATACAGATAACCCTTGTATAACACGGTTATTTGGTTCCTACAAAATCTCGTGTAATGTGAAACCGTGTTATATGGGACTAAGAACCAGTACAAAAAGGGAGGCTACGTTCCAAAAGCTAACAAAAATACACCATGTTTTTTTTTTATATAACTATCGGAAACTAAATTTTTATAATAGTAATAACTTAATATTTTAACTTTATTTTTATGATAGCAGTAATTTACATAGTAATAACTTAACAAATGTCTTAACTTACAAACTGTGAAACATATATGTCATATAATGTACTTTGATTTAATTTTGTTCCTCTTCATCGCTGCTAAGCACAATCAAACGAGAACGTTTTCTCTGTTGCTGAATATCATCACCTTCTGAACTTTCTTCTGCAGCATCTAGATTTCATGTATCATCTGCTCTCTGGGTTTGTTTGCTTTTGCTTTACAGATCTTTGTAAATTTCATGGTATGGAGCTAAACATTTTTGAAGCTTCCTTTTGAACTTTGCGCTCCTTTCAGTCGAAGGATCTGCATTCAAAAAATACGATTATAATTGCTCAACTAACTTTATGCCTTCTCGTATGCATTTTAGTGTAAAATTTGGAACTTCAGAATTTTGTTCTGTGCTATCATCCTCTGAATTGATTTGGTTTACCTCCAATGCAATTTCCACCAAATCCGCTTCACCAGCCTCTTTTTCTTCCAGTAATTCGTGAACATCTTCAATAGTCATATCAAACCTTCCCCTCCTACCGACTTAGCAAGTTCTATTATTGCACCAATTCTATTTTCTGCCGGTTCGACCATATTTCCCGAATGAACTTACTCTGGCCATACATTTTTCCAACACACATTTAACATTGACAGTTTTACTTCTTTGAGCGATAAAGCTGATTCCGATACAGTCCACAACTGAAAAATGTTTCCATGCCTCCATCACTTGAATAGATTTGGAATCATTTTTTCCAAAATCCATTGTAACGATTTTCTGATGTAATGGTGGGCTTTAAAGGTAGATATAATGCCTTGATCCAATAGCTGAATTAAAGAAGTTGTATTAGGTAGTAGGAACCTTACTTTAATGTTTGCATGGCCTGGTGCATTATCCAATAGTAAACTTTGAAATCTAGATTTTTCTGCTTTAAATACTTTTCCGCATCTGGCACAAAACAATTTAGAAACCATTCTTTAAACGAATCAGTGGTTACCCAATCTTTTTTATTTGCTTTCCAATATACTGGTAACGCATTTTTTTACACCTTTCATTACACGAGGATTAGAGGATCTATAAACCATCATAGGTTTTTATCATGTAATCTCCAGATGTATTACTGCACATAAGTAATGTTACACGATCTTTTGATGCCTTAAAGCCTGGTACAATTTTCCTTTTTTTTGAAATGGACATTTTTTTTCACCAAAGGCCTGTCTCATTGGCAATTGAAAACTTGATGTGGTGTGTATCCGTGCTCTTCAATCAATTTTTGAAATTTCTCTGCATACTTCTTGGCAGCTTCATTATCAGCTGATGCACTTTCCCCTTGAATTCTTATGTTATGTAACAAGAAGTGGTTTTTAAATCGCTCAAACCAACCTTTAATGGCAACAAACTCCGGGTTAACAGAAGATTCTCCATTTTCTTTAAAATGGTTATAAATTTTTAGTGCCTTTTGTTTAATTATACTTCCGTCTAATGGGATCTGTTTTTTTACTGCTATCATCAATCAAAATGCTGAGTGCTTTTTTCCAGCTTCTCAATAATTGGTGCTCGGAGATGAGCTGACATATTTGCGGAAATGAAAGATCCTGTAGCAACAGCAGTTCTAATTTTCTGTTCATTTTTCTTTATTGTCCGGATTGTTGCTTCCTTTAAATTTACAAACTTTTTGCATCATATGATACCTTTTCCCCCTTTTTTAAGACAATCTGAAATTTGTATCTTTGATTCTAAAGAAATAAAGTTTCTTTTGAGCAGTGCTTTTTTGCTTTCCATGGACATTTAGGGCTGGAATTTAATTCACAATAAACAACAAAGCTTAGTAATACATACCTGGAAAAATAAATAAACAATCAAATAAAAACCAAAATAATCTTACAAAAAACCTTAAAAGTCACGAACTGCACGCTTCTAAGTCACAATTTTTATGCTCTCAAACAAGCATAGGTCCTAACACAGGGATCTCCCAAAAAATACAGTGGACACTCACTTTACGATTGGTTCACTGTAATCAAATCACTTTATGATGGACTCTTCATAATAAAATACAGTTTTAAACAGTGTTTCTAATAAGCTAAAATAGGATTTTACAGAGGATTTTTTGCACAAAAGCTCAAAAAATCCTGTGTAATGCAAGATTTCCCACAATTCTCAAACCATGTTGTACAAGTACCGTGTTATACAGAGGTTGCCTGTATATTATATATATTTATATATATAGTCAAACTTGTTTATAATGAGCACCAAGGGACCAACAAAATTTCCTCGTTATAATCATTACTCACTATATCAGTGATAGCAGAGATGGAAAAAACCGCTGGGAACATTAAACAATGAACACTATGTCAGTGACGAGTTAAATCTACCTCCTTTTTTTTAAATTTCTCAATAACCTGATAAAAAGATAGATTCAAAAAACAAAAGAAATATTCGAAAGAAACACAATATAAGTACATACCTACATATTATTTGTATTAATATGCTTGTATAAACTACAATACACTTAATATTAAACAATTTATTTCTGTAATTTTAAAACCATACATTTAATACTAAACACGATTTATTTCTTTGTAATTAAAAACAATAATATTTAATAATAAACACGACTTAAATTAGTCTTTATTTATGAATCTTAAAATTGATGTTTGTTTTAAAGATTTCACTTTGATATTTCTTAAGTTTCCCCTTAAAACACTCAATGCATTAAAAGTCTCATTACTTGCCTCAGTTCCTTCAAAAAAAAATTGACTAATGTGTCCATTGCACCTTGAGCTTGTGGGCACTGATTTTGATTCACTTTCAATTGTCATCATATCATCACAATCGTCGTCTTTGTTGAGCACAGAATCTACAATGTCACTCTCTGTAGGAAGACCACTAGTTAATAAGTTGATCAGATGTAGAACTAGAAATCTTTTATAAATTCCTTTCAAACTCTTGATTACACCTATGTCCATTGGTTGTAAAATTGATGTTGCACTGAGAGGCAGAAACACTAGCTTAAGGTTGGACAAATTTTGAATCTGGGGAAGTGCAGGACAGTTTCAACGAACAATAAAATATTTTTCTTCTTTTTGAATAGCTCCTTATTCTAATCATTTACATATTCCTGAAAAATATCCGAAGTCATCCAAGCTTTCTTGTTTGCAGTGTAATCCACAGGAAGTTTCCTTATGTTTTTGAAACACCCAGGTTTTAATGATCTTCCAATAACAGTTTTTTTTAATCAGTTCCTGTCATATTTGTACATACGAGCACCATCAAGCAAGCCTTTGATTTTTTTTCTACCAACAGATTTTCCCCTTTGAATTTAAATGTATTATCAGGTGTTAAATTATAAAAAAGTCCTGTTTCGTCAGCGTTGTAGTAATAGAGGCAAGTGATGAAAGAAAGCAAGCATATGAGCTTATGTAGCATCAGCCAAAAAAAAAAATATATATATATATATATATATATATATATTTACACAACCATTCCCTCAAAGTCTGTCCAATTCCTCCTTGAATTTATTTAAGCTATCAACTTAAACAACAACAGATGGAAGTTTGTTCCAGCAATTAACTACCTTCTTGCTAAAGGCAAATTTGCACACATCTATTCTACAATTGTCTTTCCTCAATTTGAATTTATGCCCCTTCACGTTTGTAATCTGAGCAAACGGAAGAATCCCATCAGAATTCAGCGTGCTCAACTCACTCAAGGCGTTTATACACCTCAATCAGATCACCTCACAGGTGTCTAGTCTACAGTTTGCAGAACTTAAGCCTTTCTTGGTAAGAGAACCCCTTTATTCCCCTCACCTTTGCCCTTCTTTGTACTTATTCTAGCAACTCTACATCCTTCCTAAAATGAGGCCTCCAGACCTGCACAATTAGCTCCAGGTCCTTTTCGTTCTCTGCCACTGTCAGTGTAGTACCACAGAGTATTCATGGCCTGACCATTACTTATAACAAAGGGATAATCACCTCCTTTATCCCTAGCAAAATTCCTGTATATCATTGACAATATCTCATGACCTGCTCTGGCAGCATTGCTCAGAAAGCATTAGTAGAGGCACATGATGCAAGAAAGCAAGCTTATGCAGCATCAGCCAAAAAAAAAAAAAAAAAAAAAACCCTGCCTCTCCCATTTCACCCCTCCATTCTTTCCAAATACCTGTCCAGCCCAGCCTTAAATTTATTTAGGCTGGGCTGGACAGGTATTTGGAAGTATCAACTTCCACAACAAAGGATGGAAGTCTGTCCCACCAACCAACAACCCGCTGGCTAAAGGCAAACTTCCACACATCTATCCTACATCTGTCTTTCCTCAATTTGAATTTTTACCCTGTCAGGTGATTATTCTGAGCTAGAGGAAGAATCCCATCAGCATTGAGCATGCTCAAACCATTCAAGGATTTATACACCTCCATCATATCACCTCGCAGGTGCCTAGTCTGCAGACACTGTAATCTGCAAAACTTAAGCCTTTCTTCATAAGAGCAACCCTTCATTCCATTAACTAAGCTTGTTGCCCTTCTCTGTACCTGTTCCAACAGTTCTACATCCTTCTTAAAATGAGGCCTCTAGACCTCTATACCAGTGTTTCCCAACGTGGGTCCCACGCCCCACATGGGGGCAATTTGATTGTTCAGGGGGGCAATTCAAAAATTGCTCGTCTAGAGTTTAAAACAACCGCCTACTATGATTTAACTTGTACAAAAGAAGAATTGTTGGTATCTCAATTTGAAATAAGCATTCGTTAAATGTTGTACTTTCTATAGAGCCGCACTTGAAAGTTTGGAGTAATATCAACTACAGTTTGCTCGGAGAGTATTGCTTACTATGCCTAGTGAAGGAATAGTACATACTATATTGGACGATTGCTTATGGCATATGCAATGTGCAAGCAAAGTGGTTGTCTACTGTAGCCTACCGCAAACTCAGCATGTTATATGAAATAGGTAATTCCTTTCATACAAACGCTCGTTTGGGCATCGTGACTGTACATTTGGATAGGTTTGACGATCTCAGATTAAAATAAAAATTACTTTGTCCACGCACAGAATTATTATTAATGAAGAACCGTGATATACAATGGTATGTATTTGTCATATATGTATTTCTGTGGTCTCAGTAAATAAGCAAATAAGTCCAAAAACTCGAATTTGCAGGAGAGGAAAAATAAACTTCACACTCTCATATAAACACGCATATATTCGAATATACAAATATTTATTACTCACGCTAAAACTACAATAACGAAGATAGCTGCGTGTCACATAATAGTAAATACTTTATTATAGTGCACTTATCTCATTTTTGACAAATTAGACTTATCTGCTTGTTCACAGAGACCACAGATTTAATAGCCCGAATTCAGTAATTCGTGTGATTTATTCATTCAAAAAGCGTACTAATAATTAATTTTGATATATTAAAATAAAATTAAATTAACTTTAATGCATAGTTTATTTTTAGTTTTTGATTTATCTTATATTTATTTCTTTCAGTTGCGCAGTAAAATGAGTAGTGCAAGTAAAAAAAAAGTTCGTCAGTATTCAGAGGAATACTTAAAATTTGGTTTCATACCCGCTATCCACGATCAAAGGTCACCTTTTTGTCTTTTATGCCAACAATGCTTGACCAACGAATCAATGAAGCGAGGTCGTCTTGAGGCGCATTTGAAGGCGAAACATAATGCTCATGTAAATTCAGATTTAGATTAATTTCAAACTTTAAAGAAGAATTTTGAAAAAAGAGCAACATTAAAGTCTCTGTTTATTGCTCATACTGCAACTGTCAATCGTACTCTTGAGGCTAGTTATGAAATTTCTTTACTCATTGCTAAATCTGGGAAAAATCATACTATAGGAGAGAATTTAATCAAACCATCAATATCAGCATTTCTTAAAACAGTTCTGGAAAAAGATGACAAAGACATGAAAGCTATGCCACTCAATAACAATACTGTTAGCAGAAGAATAGATGAAATGAGTGAAGATATTGAAATACAACTTGTTGGAAAGCTGAAAACAAGAAAATTCTCAGTGCAAATGGATGAATCAACTTTGAGAGACAGTGAAGCCGTACTGATAACTTATGTGAGATATATTGATAAAGGTAATTTTGCTGAAGAAATGTCATTCTGTAAATCATTAGAGAGCACCACTACCTCCAAAGATATATATAATAAGCTAAAAAATTACTTAGATGACAATAATATACCAATGAAAAATATAACATCTTGCGCTTCAGATGGTGCTCCTAATATGATGGGCAAGAAAAATGGCTGCTTAAAATTGATGAAAGATGAGAATCCAGAAATGCTTCTTGTGCATTGTGTTATTCATAGGGAAAACTTGGTAGCTAAAAATATTTCGCCTGTTCTTCATGAAGTACTAAAATCAGTTATAAAATGTGTCAATGCTATTAAAGCTAATGCCAAATGTGAGCGTCTCTTCAAGCTTTTTTGTGAAGAACAAAATGGAGACCATGTGAGACTTTTACTTCACACTGAAGTAAGGTGGCTCTCGAAAGGGAACTGCTTGAAAAGATTCATGGAACTATTTGATACTATTAGTGACTTTTTAAGTGACAAACCTGAAATGAAGCATCTGTTAACGGTCGATGGTAAAGCATTTGTGAGTTATTTAGCCGATATCTTTGAAAATCTAATTATATTAAATAAACAACTTCAAGGAACAAATAAAACTCTCGTCGATGCAAAAGCGAAGATATTTGGTTTCATTACATTTATTGAATTATGTCAAAAATATATTTGTAACAAAAATTTTGAACAGTTTCGTTGGCTGCAAAAATGTGAAGTGACTGATACCGCTGTACTTGTTATTGTCGATCATCTGAAAATTCTGTCCGCTGATTTAAAAGAAAGGTTTTCTGATTTAAAACAAATTGATTTTCCAACCTGGATGATGCAACCAATGTTAGTGGATTTGTCTGATGTATCAATGCAGTACCAAGAAGAACTCTCAGAAATGCAAAATGATGAGTCAGTTAAAACTTTATTCAATATAAAAGGAGCGATGGCATGGCTTTGTGATGAAACAGAAATTAAATACCCAAATTCAACCAACTTTGCAAGAGAGCTATTGTTACCGTTTCCATCTTCATATTTAGCTGAATGTGGATTTAGTGCCATAAATGATTTGTTCCTAAAGAAAAGAAATCGACTGGATATCACAAAACGGGGAGACTTGAGACTGAAGCTGACTAAATTGGAGCCCAATATAAAATCTCTCTGCGGCAAGCATCAAGCACAAGGGTCTCACTAAATTTAGTGCACTCATCTAGAAGTGACTTCACATGGAATGTTGAAATTATTAAACAATTAAATAATAATTACTAAAAATTAAAATATTATAAAAAAATCTTTCATATAAATTATTTTGTACTTGAATTTTAGTTGTCCATTATATGTTTTGAAAATTTACTTACTGTTTTTTTCTTAATAATTTCCTAATGATTTCTTCCTAAAACCTAAGTTTTGTGTCCTGAACAAGTTGTAATTAGGCTTCATTTAGGAAATAATTCAATTTTTGAATATAAAAAATATGTATATCGGTGTTTCCCAACGTTACATAGGGGGCATCAGAATTTTAGAAAGACTTAGGTGGGGCATGGTAAAAAAAAGGTTGGGAAACACTGCTCTATACAGTACTCAAGGTGTGTATAGGGGTAAAAATCCTGTATATCATTGACAAGACACCATGAGCTATTCTTGCAGACCATCTGCACTGCTCTGAAAACTTCATATCTGCCTGCACAATTACCTCCAGGTCCTTTTCGTTCTCTGACACTGTCAGTGTAGTACCACAGAGTTGATACGTTACTCTGGGGTTACTGCTTCCCATATGTAGTACTTTACATTTGTCAATATTAAACTTCAGTTGCCAACTCTCAGCCCATCTACTCAACGTTTCTAGATCCTGTTGCAGCAGGATAGTGTCAGTAGTGTCCTTAACAACCCTGCCAACCTTCGTATCGTCTGCAAACTTGGACATTAAACTTGATATACCATCATCAATATCATTTATAAATACAGAAAACAACAATGGACCCAACACTGAACCGTGAGGGACTCCACTAATAACATTAGTCCACGATGAGCAGTGACCATTGATTACCACTCTGTCTTCTCCCACTCAACCATCCCTTTATCCATAGCAGCAATTTGCCTCCAATGCCACACTACTCCAATTTGTTCAGCAGTCTTCCATGTGCAACAGTATCAAAAGCCTTTCTAAGATCAAAATATATGATATCAAGGTTAAGTAAATTTAAGGAGGAACTGGACAGGCATTTGGAGGGAATGGTGTGATTTTTTTTTTTTTTTTTTGGCTGATGCTACATAAGCTCATACACTTGCTTTCTTGCATCACATGCCGCCACTACTACTGCTGCGAGCATGTAGAAACTGAAAAAACAACACCGTAAAGGCAGAGAAACACTAACACCTCACTAGCTCACATTTTACTAAAGCATATTTCTGGAGGTCACTACCATAAAACTTCCAGTTGCGTTTCTTCTAGTGGAATCTGTTATAAACTGGTAGTAAACTCGATCTATTATTACTGTATTTAATGATTTCTATTATTACTGTATTTAATATTGGTAATGTCTTACTGTGTGTTTAATTTATCAGTTAAACTGTATTATACATATGTATGTACAAGAAAATCACATTATATATGGGGTCAGCAGGTGTTCGCTTATATCTATGGCTTCAGCCATCCACGGTAGGTCTTGGAAAATGGTCTTACTGTACCTCACTTTTGCTTTTAAATGCTCACTTTCGAAAATTTACAACCTGAAAAGGATCACTGCTTTTCAATATTAAGGTGAATAAATAAATATAATCATACACCTAAAATTGAAAATATTGGAAAATTTTATTAAGTACAATAATAAATAACATTTACTGAACAAAACTTAACATTTAATGAGGTGATTGAGGTTAAATGTTTTTATATAACTGATCAAAATTTGAAAAAAATGTGATGCCAATTCTCAATATGGAATAAAGATGTTCATTTGTTATTCAGTTTCTTTTTAAATATTTATTTGATTTCATGCATGAAACAATTTGCTCACAAACACACATTGATCTGATCAAAATAGCCATTTTCATGGCATTTTCTTTTATTAGCAGAAAATCTGCAGATGGGAGAACCTTGTAAAATTCAAGTAATTTATTTTCACAGTCCATATACTTATTTTTGAACCATGTTTTGGTTTGAAGATCAATAAGTTTGAGTTGCAAGCTGGGATTGTAGTTTTCAGCCACAGAAGTAAATGGATTTTCAAACAAGCTTATGTTTCTTTTAGTTCTTATATCAGCAAATCGACTTTCAAATTCATCAAAAAGTAATCGTAATGACGAGAGGCAATGGTTCTTCGAAACTATGTCTTTCTCTTTTAGCTCAATAAAACCTTCAAAGTGAACTAAATTATCTCGCTCAATTTGGGATTTAAATAATAAGAACTTATTTGAAATTATCTGATTTCACCATACAAATCAGAGACCAATTTTTCTTTCCCTTAGAAATAATTAAGAGCATTTAAATTACAGTAAGTTTTCGACATGCGGATTTGTAGATACGTGGTTGTGTTACTTCTACTTACACGGAATCCATTAGCCACGGAATCCATTAAGTGTCACTACTTTAAATATAATAGATTGCGTTAGTGTCTGCTAATGTGAATTGATAGTTGCATTGACACTTTGTTTTCACTTTAACCACTTAAATGTAAGTTTATCTTGTGAGCTTAGACTTGTTGTAAACAAAATAAATATAAACCCTAAATATGTCGGTGAAAAGAAAAAATTGTAAGAACAGTAATCATAGTGATAAGAAGAGGCACATTATAACTATGGAGACTAAAGTCAATATCATTAAAGATGAAAACGGCAAGAAATTTGTGGACATTGCACGCGTTTACGGAACCATTATAAAAGATAAAGTTCGGATTATGCCAATGCAATCTATGATCATATCCAGAAGAGAAGGCTTATTAATAGAATTAATGGAAAAATTGTTGATGATTATGATAAAAGACATGAAACAACAATGAATTCCGATGTCATATACTCATACAAGAAAAAACCTTGGGTGTTTTTGAAGAACTAAAGTGTAAACGTGGTGAGAATGTTGCTCAAATTCATTGCAAGCCATGGATGGTTTCAAATATTTAAGGGCCATACTAAACTACACAACATCAAAGTTACAGGTAAGGCTGCTAGTGCAGATATACTAGCAGCTATGGACTGGTTTATATTGGGAAAATAATGCCAGATCGTTCTTATATATCGCAAGCAGAAAAAGCTATGCCAGGATTTAAGGTATCAGAGGACAGATTAACCCTTCTTTTTGGTGGAAATTCTGCTGGAGGTTGCAAAATATAACCACTGTTAGTTTACCATAGCGAAAATCCAAGGACCTTCAAAAATGATGACAATTGATGTCAGGCCCCAGTCCAGCCACCGAAGAACTGTGAGGATCCCTGCAGCTCTCAAGGCAGTGGAGAACAGAATTCGTAGAAATCCCCTACAAAAACAGATATTCATGTCCAGAGAAATGGGAATATCACTAAGATCAAAAGTGATCTAGGGATGAGTGCCTACCACAGGAGAACGGGACAGTTCCTAACTCCAGCTCTGATGGAACAAAGGTGCAAAAGATCAGAGGCACTGCAGCATTGATATGCGAATGGTAAGTATCGACAAATACTCTTCACAGATGAAAAGATTTTTACTATTGAGGAGAGTTACAACCGTCAAAATGACAAGGTGTATGCCCATATCTCTGCAGAGGCATGTCAGGCCATTAAAAGGGTTGAAAGGGGCATCATTCAGGATCAGTGATGGTTTGGTGAGGAATCTCCTATGAAGGTGTAACAAAGATGCATTTTTGTGTTCAGGGGTGAAAACCAGTGCAAGGGTATATCTGAATGATATTCTGGAGCTGCATGTGAGACTCCTCAATCAGACTCTTTTCAATGGTCAGCACTGGATCTTACAACAGGACTCAGTGCCCACAAGACAAAGATCACCCAAACATGGCTGACTGAGAATGTGTCCGAGTTTATCAATCATGACGAATGGCCTCCTGCCTGCCCAGATCTTAATCCACTTGATTACCATTTGTGGGCTATTTTGAAAGGCACAGTCTATGGTAACAGGCATGCCACATTGGACAGCTTGAAGAGATCATTGGAGCATGCTGTGGCCAATTTCCCGCTGGATGTTGTGCGTACTTCTATTGATGAATGGCCAGAACATTTGAAGACTTGTGTAAAAAACGAAGGGGGAGCATTTTGATTGGGTGTTGTGTTGCTTCATTTGTTGAGTGTTCAAGAATAAAACCAACAGTGTTTTGAGTTCCTGTGTCTTTTTATTTTGTGGCTACATGCCACAAAATAAAATTTATGGCAGTACTGTGTATATCAAATGTCCACAAACTGGGAGGTTTTTTTTTTTAAACCCCAAACATGAAAGGTATTAGAACCTACAGTACCTAGTACCATATAGTACCATACATGAGTTGAAGGTTGAAAAGATGAAAGAAGATACTTGTTGACATTAGTCTTGAATTTCTACAGACTAATTTTCCAGAAATCAAATGGATAAAGATTGGGTATGTGGGTTTAAAGTTAAACAGTAAACGGCTGACCAGTTGCAGTATGTGTTCAGCTAGATTTGGAAGAGAGAGAAGGAATTATAGAAGCTAATTCAAAAGAGCAGTGCCCATGGAAGTATCTACAGTAAATACATGCAGCAGAAACAGATTGTCTCTATGAGATAGAATGGAGAGAGAGACTTTGTAAGAAATTTTTCTAATCTCTCTTATGCCAAGAGAGATTAGAAGTCAGGGTAATCCCTAATAGAGATATGTGACCTTGTCTAGAAATCCAAATGTCATCAGAGACAAGCAGAATAATCCTTTTTATGAGATATAACACAGGATTCAGTTTTAGAAGAATTGAAGTAACTAAGTTCAGTTTCATTGGAGAATTAGCTGGAGATCAGCATTTAATGAATTAGTAGTTGACATTCGAGAAGTGGAAGCTATTTGTGCAGGACAAGGTTACTCAAATTGAAATGTGTAATGCAATGTGCTATCATTAGCAAAACTATGGATAGAATTTCCAGTCAAGGGAAGAAGGTCATTAATATACAAGAGGAATGAGTGGGAGAAAGATCTGAACCTTGAGCAACGTCAGCATTAATGGAGAGCTTAGAAAACTGAGAGCCATCAAGCACATTGAGCAGTCAGAGAGAGAGACAGGGAGAACTGGATATTCAATTACAGAAAAAACAATAATTGGGTATTAGTAATCCATAAGATGACCCTTATGTAGCAGACACTTTATGCCAAACACTATCAAAAGGCTTTGAAATGTCAAGAGCAACTGCTCGAGTTTATTCACTAAACTTTTCCACTGAATTTGTCCATGGATGGAATCCATACTGGTGATCACTGATCACATGGAAGGTTTTGAGATAGTTTAGGAGATGGCAGTTAATAATTTCTCCATAACTTTAGAAGGAGTGAGGTATGTGCAATGGGTGAAATGAAAGCAGATGGGAGGGATTTGTTGATTTTTTTAGGAACTAGCTGGATACTGGATTTTTTAGGAACTAGCTGGAGCTTGCTACTGGTGTTTTCCTTCTTCTTGGAAAGTAAATTTCCAAGAAGAAGGAAAACACCAGTAGCAAGCTCAGGAGCACAAGTTTCGAGAACAAGAGAAATTCCATCAGGACCTGAAACTTTCTTGGCATCAAGATTGTTCCTAATTCTTCTGACTTCCTTTTGATCAAAGGCCACAGGAAGCATTATGTGGGGGAAACCGGGAAAAGTAGGAGGCTCGCCAAGATTGTTAATACAAGAGATAAAAGAAAAGTAGGATGCCAGTAAGTTGGCTTTATTTTTAGCTGAGGTGGCAATAGAACCATCAGGTTTTGACAGAGGTGGGATTACAGATAGGCAAAAGTTGCAGCCAATAACTTTGGCAAGAGACCCTCTGTAGAATTCTTGGCTACCATTTGGACAAAAAGCAATTTTTTTACTCTTAGCTTTTCAAACTCTAGTTTGGGCTGATTAATACAACTGTTGCTAGCTTTGGTGTAGGCAGAAAGTGAACGTGGATATTTGGATGAAAGCCAATTGTGATAAGCAACATTATCTTGAACAGCTTTCACACATTTATTGGAAAACCAAGGTTTAGAAAAAGGAAATTTCAATGTGCAGTGTGGAATAAAGGATTTCATCCCTACAAGAATACAAGTTTAATGTGTATTTAAATATTTAATTCACATTTCACATCGAATTATTATCATATAAAATCAAATAACAATGCTTTTCCATTTGTGATGGGTTTTAAATATTAAATTATGATAAGCTAATACAACCAAAGAGAGAAAATTTAAGAAACAGAGAAAAACCTCACCTTCAATACAAATGAGATGTGACGTCCATTCTTTACTCAAACAGGATAGCTGAGTTTTTTGACGAATCGTTACCACTTGATCATATGACCTAAACATTTCTGTACAGAAACATAAAAATTCCACCCATAATTGTCCAACAGATTTCTGGTTTTTTCCAAAGTCTGGCCAATAATCACACTTTGAATAAAAGAATAAAACTATATTATTATTATTTTTTATTAAGAAGGAAAACAAGCAGAAACACACACACACACACACACACACACACACACACACACACACACACACACACACACACACACACACACACACACACACACACACAAAATAATATATAAAATTTGAATATGCAATCATGTGGCAAGCAGAGTAAGTAGCAAATGAAATGTAAATCAGTATATAAATATAACAACAAAATGGGGGGTAAGAGTTTAAGGGTGTTGCAGAAGGAAATGTGTTCCAAAATAATTTAGAAGAAATGCATGAAATATCACTATAAACAGAGACAAAAAACAACCACAGCAACATGACCATTAATACAAAACAAAAGTAAATAAATAAAATAGGCTGGTTCCATCTTGTCAGAATGCCATAGGTCTAACAATAGTAATGAAGTCATTGCATTTTGAACACTAGACAAATAATGTAACAAGTGTAACAGATCTGAATAATGGTGGCCCTTATGCAGTGAAAAATTATACTATAACAGCTCAAAACATTTTTTTTTTTTTTTATGAAAACCTCAAACACAAAGGTATCAAAACCTATAGTACTTAGTACCGTGCATGGGTTGAAGGAGAAGTATGGGGAGAGGGGGGATGCTGGAAACTTTGCTCTAGAGACTAAACATGGGTTTCACCACTTCAAGCCTCCAATAAGCAAAGTGGTGGTATTTCACCGGTTGATGAAAGTCATCTACCACTTACAAGGCAACACCAAATGAATGGCAAGGAATACAAAAAAAAAAAAAAAAAAAAAATCAACTATAGATAATAGTATGAGATGTGCATTAGCAGTGCTCATACTGTAATCTATATCATTATATATGGAACTAAAATCCTACAGTAACATGACCATAATGTGAAACAAAAACAAAACAGATCAATCATTGAGTTCCATCTTATCCAAGGACCACAATGGTTGTGGAGTCACATTTTGAACATAAAACAAACCATTGCAATAGATTCGCATAACAGTGGCCCTTACACAGTGAGAAAATAACAATATATCAACAGAAAGCAATCACAAAGCAAAGGCAAACTGCAAACCAAGAATACAATTAAATTGAAAACAGCTTAGATATAGATGGCAATATGGGCATTGCATCAACATCACCACCCATTACTACCACGTAACTTACAAAAATTAACTTTAACATATTAAAGAATATAATAAGTAAAAAAATAAATGAGAGAAAAGCAAACTTTGGTAGATACATGCATGCATTTCCTAACTACACGTTGCTTGAACAAAGCAATATTGAACTAAATCAAGTAATAGTAAAGTAAGATACAAAGAAAAAAGTACTTAACAGAAAAAATATGGGGGAAGAGATAAAACAAGGAATAATAAGAAAATAAGAAAATTCAGAGAAATATGTTCTGAAATTAATTTAATTTTTTCTGTAGCTAAGTATTCATATTATTTTTATTTGTATCTTAACTTGGCTTGGCCTTTCTGCACTTATTCTTAATTTAGTTAAATATTGCTTTATTCAAGCAGTGTGCAGTTAGGAAATATTGCAGCTGTGTTTGCTTTACTATATTTTCTTTATTTTTCTTATTAAATTCTTTAATACATAAATTTAAACTTTATTTCCATATGTTGTATGGTAGTAAGTTAACAAGTAGGTTTGTAAGTATCACTCTCATGTAGCTCTTTGTTTAATGTATCAATATAGAAAGCCTTACATGTAAAAGCAAAGCTGCTGGAGACTGTCTACCTGTGTAATAACAAAATACTCATTTATTTCTTGTAATTATATTTTGATCTTAGAAAAATTGTAATATTTAATTGGTGCAATTTAGAGTACACTTTGGAAAAATGATCCAAAAGATATGAAAAATCATTACTAATCCAAATTTGAAAAGCCTCAACAGGTATATTATGTTTATATGCCAAGGCAAAACAGAAGAAGTTTCCATAAAGTTGTTTTTTAAAGAAAAAAAATCTCTCTCAGTTCTGGATGGGGTACAATATCTAGATTACTAGAAATAATGTGTCCATACAAAGGATCTACAAAAGATTTATAATTTTAGTGTCTTTAAATACAGCTGTTTGTATTAGAGGAGTTTGGATTTAAGTTTGTGGCTACAGATTCGTAATTACAGACTAATGGGTCTGAAATTACATGGGTTTAGAATTTTTGTATCTGATTTTAACATTTGTATTTTGGCAACCAGTAAGTAATAAAGAACTGTATGTATTAATGCATTCACTAATATTAATAAAATCCATATTTGATTGGAATTTTAAGATAAGAATATGAGTCTTATTGGAGAGTACTAATATACAATAAAAGCCTAAACTTAAAAATGTAACTGATTAAATGATAAAGATGAGTAGATTTAAAATGAAAAGATTGGATAAAGCTAGAAAATGCTTTGAGAACACTAAGTTTAAGACCAAAATATAAATTATGATAGTACATCGATTATTAGTAAAAGAGTAAAGTTACTTAAATTAGATTTGTTTCTATTTTTATCTCTGGGATTTTTATAGTAACTAACATGGAAGTTTTATGAGGTATTTTAACAATCTGGAATTTATAATAAATGGATGAGATATATATTAGATATATACATATATTATATATATATATATATATGATTAGAAATAAATTGGTTATTAAGTTATTATTAAGACCATAAGGATAAAGAGATTTATATTTAAGCATAAAGATTTCTTCTGTTTTAACCTAAGGTTCAGGGTTATGAATACATGTCAAAACCAAAATATAAATATTAAAAAAGGTATATGATTGAAAATGTCTAAATTCAATCTCATAATCAGTGATATCATTTTTAAATTTATTGGGCTATAGGTATTGATAGCAGATCTATGCAAATCATAACCCCGGGGGCTCACATCTGGTGAGTATGGGCTTGGCACACCCAGGGTCCTGAGCTGGATATCATCATTCTTCATTTTCTTGGTGATTCCCTTCTACTTTTCTCTCTCTCTCTCTCTCTCTCTCTCTCAGGGTAACTTGGGAATTTTTTTTTTTTTTTTCCCCTGGTGCAGCATAAGCCTCAGGCTTCCTTGCACCATATGGCTATTAATAATAATAATAAAAAAAATAATTTCTTAAATGTAAATTATTACTTGCTATATATTTAATGATGCAGGTTCTGCAGGTGATCAGGTAAATCACACCGTGCAATTTACAAAAGCTAGGTTCAGTAGAGAATATCAGTAAAATGCTGATATCATGGATGCATATAGGGTCATGTGAGGAATCTTTTATTATTACAAATTTGGCAACACATAATCCATATATTAATACAGAAGCTGTTCTCTTGAGACAGTCACTGAGAATGATAGACATAACAGATTAGACTGAAAGTGGTCTCAAGTTGAAAATATATCTTCCTAGGTGTGCAGAAAGATGGTAAAATTTAAAAATTCTGAATAGTTTTATTTCACAGAATGGGCCTATATTGTACTACAAATGAGAACAATTCAATATTCACTTCATAGCTGGAGTCGCAGGAAGATCTTAACTGTTAAACAAACAGTTGTCAAAGTTGATAAGGCACTTTTTCTGATTAACAATTTTCATGTTAGCATGATCATATCCTCTGTTCCGAAAAAATAATAATAGTCAGCTAGAGAAAAACTCCACTAGCAATTGCGAAATTTTCGCAACAGGTACAGCTAACTGCAGCCATTGAGAACGTTAACCCTAGGAGGTCACATCTGGTGAGTATGGGCTTGGCACACCCAGGGTCCTGAGCTGGATATCATCATTCTTCTCTTTCTTTTTGTGATTTCTACTTCTCTCTCTCTCTCTCTCTCTCAGGGTAATTCAGAATTTTTTTTTTGGCTGGTGTAGCATAAGTCTCAGGCTTCCTTACACCATATGACTAATAATAATAATAATAATAATAGTTATGGAGCAAGCCTTCAAGAAGCACCGTAACCTATACACAGCCTACATCGATTACTGCAAGGCTTTCGACTCCGTACCTCATAGCTGGCTAATAGAGACCCTGAAGATCTACAAAGTGGAGGAGAAATTGTTGCAGTTAAACATAAGAAAGGCACGTGGGGTGGATGGGATCTATCCAGTTATATTAAAGGAGGCAGCAAAGCAACTAATTATGAGAGCATCCTTGGACTCAGGGGAGGTCCCCACGGACTGGAGATGTGCAAATGTATCCACAATTCACAAAGGGTGACACGACTAATTACAGACCAGTTAGTTTAACTTGTTCCGGGTAAAATAATGAAGTCATCGGTTAAAGATGCATTGCAGGATCATCTACACAAGACTGCGGCAATAATTCAGACACAGCATGGGTTTGTTAAGGGAAAGTCTTGTCTGACAAGTTTGATTAGTTATTATGATTTGGTTACAAAGAAACTGGATGCAAAAATTAATTTTGATATCATATACTTGGATTTCAGGAAAGCTTTTGACACTATTGCGCATGGAAGACTACTGTACAAATTGGAGCAGAATGGTATTAAGGGTAAACTGCTACAATGGATAAAAGGATGGTTGAGTGGGAGAAGACAGAGGGTGGTAATCAGTGGTTGCTGCTCTTCGTGGACTAATGTTATTAGTGGAGTCCCACAGGGTTCGGTGTTGGGTCCACTGTTGTTTCGTATATTTGTCAATGATATTGATGAAGATATATCAGGCATAGTGTCGAAGTTTGCAGATGATACAAAGGTTGGCAGGGTTGTTAATGACAGTAATGGCAGTGTGCTACTGCAACAGGATTTAGATAATTTGGGCAGATGGGCTAAGAAGTGGAAACTGAAGTTTAACCTTGACAAATGCAAAGTACTGCATATGGGTAGAAGTAACCCCAGAGAAACGTACCAACTGTGTGGTACTACACTTAAGGTGGTAGAAAACGAAAAAGACCTGGGAGTAATTGACACATGCAGTCAGATATGAAGTTTTCTGAGAAATGCAGACAGGCTGCCAGGGCAGGTCATGGGGCTTTGTCAATGATATACAGTAAACCCCCGCTATTCGCGGTATCTGTATTCGCGGTTTCGCGTATTCGCGATCGCCGATTTAATATAAAATGAAACCTAAAAAAATGTGAATTTTAAAACGCCGTGAATATTTTCCGCCATAAAAAACATGGGCGTGGCTAAAATTATCTTTCCCGGTCAAAACAGCGCTCAGTGGGTGGGGAAGAGGGGTGAAAAAATCGCGAGCGTGGATGTTTCTCGCTAATCCTTGTTCAGTATGTGTTAGTCATGGAAGGTTTCATCGTTTGATTTTAATTTATATGTTTATAAATTGAATAAATTTATCAATTTATAAATTGATATGCTTACAAAAATGATAACTCTACCGTTTTGCAGTGTAAAACAGACTTTTTCGAGTGCGTTAACGGAAGAAAGTGACTTTATTGTGGTCAATTTCTTTCTAACCCCTACAAAAATATGGCTACGAATAAAAAGAGAAATGTGAAAATATCAAAGAAGGTGATGACACTAGCGAATAAAATTGAGTTATTAGACGAAATTTCTAATGGTGAAAGTGTCTCCTCAGTGGCAAAACATTATAAAATCAATGAGTCAACGGTACGATCAATCAAAAAATCGGAAGAAAAAATCTGCCGTAGTCCGTGAAACCGCGCTAATTGCTTCAAAAATTTGCTCTGTAACTCGTAATGTTAAATTTAAAAAAATGGAAAAGCTTTAAATCTGTGAATAGAAGACCGAATTCAAAATAAAATTCCGTTAAGTTCACTCATCATTCGTGAAAAGGCAAAACTTCTTTATCAACGCTTTAGTGAAACTGGTGATAGCACACTGGCGGGATGTTTTTTTTTGCAAGCAAAGGCGCTGATTTGAAAGATTTGTTTGAAATTTCTAATAAATATTACATTTAATATTAAATTGTTTCTTATTTTCATTTCGATGCCATATGCTTGCATTTCACTATGTACTGTCATGTAGAGTCATATTATGAAGGTACATATAATACATACATAGACAAAATTTTAGACTAGTTTTTCTTATATATTTCATACTTTGGAACGGAACCCCTTTATTACTATGGGAGCCATAACTCAGTATTCGCGTTTTCGGTATTCGCGACATTTCTCAGGAACGTAACCCCCGCGAATAGCGAGGGTTTACTGTATAGGAATTTTGCTAGCAGGGAAAAGGAGGTGATTGTCCCTCTGTATAAGGCAATGGTCAGGCCAAGCCTTGAATACTGCGTACAGGTCTGGAGGCCTCATTTTAGGAAGGATGTAGATTTGCTTGAGCGTGTACAGACAAGGGCAACAAGTTTGGTGAGGGGAATGAAGGGATCCTCTTACCAAGAGAGGCTTAAGTTATGCAAATTGCAGTGGCTGGACACTAGGCACCTGCGAAGTAATCTGATTGAGGTGTATAAGGCTTTGAATGGGTTGAGCACGTTGAATTCTGATGGGATCCTTCCACTTGTTCAGATTACGAACCTAAGGGGACATAAATTCAAATTAAGAAAGACAGATGTAGAATAGATGTGCAGAAATATGCCTTTAGCCAGCGGGTGGTTAATTGCTGGAACAAACTTCTGTTCAAGAAAGGGAGAACCAGAGTAGCCTTGTGCAGGCGAAGTTTTTACTGCTCCTTGAATAGAGAAGTTTTTTTCAGTTTTATTAGCATAATAAATTGGCATATTAACTTATTTTCTAGAGTAGCTTTATATTCCTAGTTACGATACTTAGTTTAAAGTTTAACTTTAAAGTTTAGTTTAAAGTTTAACTTAGATAGAGATTTGTATTACTTAGTATTGGTAAGGGTATCCAATCCACGTGTTACAAGTTTCAGCTCTGCTGAACGAGACGTTTTTTAGCCATATTTAGCAGCTTTATTGACCAATTGTTATATTAAATTATTTTCTATAAGTAGCATATAAACCCAGTCAGGATCCTTAGTTTATTCTGAATTGAGAAAGCGAGATTTGGAAGTTAATTAATACTTAAGTGTCTGTAGATTTACTGATTGTAACTTGCCGCCATTGTTATACGATACAACGTTATAGCCCGAACTAGATAGCATAAGCTTAGTATAGTATAGTATAGTATAGTATAGTATATAATATAATATTGGCAATTAATCAGTAAAATCTATTAATCTTGTTAAACTTCACTGTCAATTAAATTTGTACTTTTTAACTAAATACATATAATGACTTAGATTACAAATGTAACATAATTAATTAATACATAACTTGATACGAAAGTTATATAAATGGAACTCGTATATAATACTCGATACTGAAAAAATATATATATATCATTATAACTGTGTTGGGATACAAGTTAAGGGTTATAATTTTGTACTGAAATTGAAATTTTATTGAAATTAAATCGAAATCATGACTCAGAGGAGCAAAGAGCAGCAAAGCAAAAGGCTCAAGCTAAGGGGAGTGCTGTGGCTCAGGAGAGAAATGAGGGAGGGGGGGGGGGGGAATTGCCCTCTGAATCACAGCCTTTTAAAATCCACTGCTTGCTTGCTTGATGTTTGTCGATCAACTGGGTACGGGACATGATACTGCCACGGGGGATGTCTTTGTGTGTGCACAATGTAAGGAGTGTACGGAAATCAGACAACACAGCGTTGTTATGGGTCTATATGAGAGCATGAAGGACAGGGTGGATGTCCTCGAAGGATCTAAATTGAGGGGCCCATCAAGCTCTCAGCTGCCCACATCAATGCCAGAGTTTGCACTTGGTCATCATGCAATACAGCGGCAACCCCCAGAGGCAGAATGCGCTGCTCCCACAGGAACTAGTAGTTTTTGGTGACTCTATTGTCAGGGAAACGGGGAACATGCTTTGTAAAAAGGATAGGTGGAACAGGACCAGGGTATGTCTGCCAGGGGCAAAGGTTGATAACGTTGTAGAGCGGATATCATCTTTTAAGGTCACAAAAAGAGATATAGTTGCACACGTTGGCACTAATGAGATTAAGAGTAGGAGACCGGCGGAATTACTTAACAAGTACAGGTCACTGTTGAAAAAAAGCCTTGAATTAGAGTTGAATTTGAAAGTGTCTGCAATTCTGCCCAGACACGATAGGAGGGAGTATATGATGAGAGCCTTGTCAATCAATTCGGCCCTGGAAAGATTGTGCAAAGCTCAAGGGGTAGAATTTTTTTCAACCTGGTCTGTACTTGTTAACAGGAGAGACTGCTTCTGCAGGGATGGGATACACTTAAATAGAAAGGGTGCAGGAATATTTGCTGATGCTATCGAAGCAGTGTTAAGTGAGTCAGAAAACTGCTAGCTTGGGGGGGGGATACAAGGACTAATTGATTAACAGCAGCCACTGGCAGAGGTGAAAGTGATCCTTGCACTGCTTCTATTGGAATGAGCAGCAGCGTGGAAAACAAGATGCAGGGGATTTCAGAGACTGCAGGGAGTCATTGCAGTACAAGTAAATTTTTTAAATTCTATACAGTGGGACCAACTGATGATGTTACCAACAGCAAACTCAAAATGGGAAGCATTCAAGGAACTAATCTTGGAGGCTACCAGGCTTTACATACCAACTAAGAAATATTGTTCAAGGTTTAGGCCTAAATGGTTGTCAGATGAACTAATGAGACATGTGGCAGAGAAGAAAAATGCATGGGATACATATAAATTAATGGGTGACATGGAAGCCTATGATAGATATAAGTTGGTCTGTAACCAAGTCACAAAGGAGATTAGGCAGGCAAAGGCAGACTACGAAAAATCCTTGGCAAAGGATGCAAAGAAAAACAGAAAAGAGTTCTTTACATACTTGAACTCGAGAAGGAAAGGGATGAATCAGATTGGTCCACTGGATATTGATGGTTCAACAGTTGAGGATCCTGCTCAGGTGGCTAACAATCTAAACGAGTATTTTGCATCTACATTCACGCATGAGGAGTTATTCAGGAAGGAGAATGATGTAGGTAAAGTAAACATTGGCAGTGAGCTGGATGATTTTGTAATAACTGAGAGGAAAGTGGAGGAGAGATTGTTGAGGATACACATAAAAAAGGCACCTGGGTTGGATGGGATCTATCCAGTTATATTAAAGGAGGCAGCAAAGGAAGTATGCAAACCCCTAGCCATAATTATGAGAGCTTCTTTGGACTCAGGGGAGGTACCCATAGACTGGAGATGTGCAAATGTAACCCCAATTCACAAAGGAGGATCAAAGGCTGACACAAGTAATAATAGACCTGTTAGTTTAACTTCTGTTCCAGGTAAATTAATGGAGGCACTGGTTAAAGAAGCACTGCAGGATCATCTAGACAAGAATTCAGTTATAGCTCAGACGCAGCATGGTTTTGTTAAGGGCAGGTCTTGCCTGACCAATTTGATTGGATACTATGATGTAGTCACAAAAGAACTGGATGCAGGGAATAACTTTGATATTATATATTTGGATCTTAGAAAGGCTTTTGATACTGTTGCACATGGAAGACTGCTGCACAAATTGGAGCAGTGTGGCATTGGAGGCAAATTGCTGCTATGGATAAGGGGATGGTTGAGTGGCAGAAGACAGAGAGTGGTAATCAATGGACACTGCTCAACGTGGACTAATGTTATTAGTGGAGTTCCTCAAGGTTCAGTGTTGGGTCCGTTGTTGTTTTCGGTGTTTATGAATGATATTGATGATGGGATATCAAGTTTAATGTCCAAGTTTGCAGATGATACAAAGGTTGGCAGGGTCGTCAAGGACACTACTGACGCTATGCTGCTGCAACAGGATCTGGAAAGGTTGAACAGATGGGCTGAGAGGTGGCAAATGAAGTTTAACATTGACAAATGTAAAGTACTGCATATGGGAAACAGTAACCCCAGTGCAACGTATCAACTCTGCGGTACCACACTGACAGTGGTGGAGAATGAAAAGGACCTGGGGGTAATTGTGCAGGGAGATATGAAGTTCTCTGAGCAGTGCAGACGAGCTGCAAGAGTAGCTCATGGTGTCTTGTCAATGATATACAGGAATTTTTCTAGCAGGGATAAGGAGGTGATTATTCCCTTGTATAAGGCAATGGTTAGGCCACATCTTGAGTACTGTATACAGGTCTGGAGGCCTCATTTCAAGAAGGATGTAGAGCTGCTGGAACGGGTACAGAGAAGGGCAACAAGATTAGTAAATGGAACAAAGGGTTGCTCTTACGAAGAAAGGCTTAAGTTTTGCAAATTACAGAGTCTGGAGACTAGGCACCGGCGAGGTGATCTCATAGAGGTGTATAAGGCCTTGAATGGTTTGAGCATGCTCAATGCCAATGGGATTCTTCATCTTTCTCAGAATAATCACCTCAGAGGGCATAAATTCAAATTGAGGAAGGACGGATGTCGGATAGATGTGCGGAAATTTGCCTTTGGCCAGCGGGTGGTTGGTTGGTGGAACCGACTTCCATCACTTGTTGTTGAAGTTGATAGCCTAAACAAATTTAAAGCTCAAATGGACAGGTATTTCGAACGAACGGAGGGGTGAAATGGGAGAGGGTTTTTTTTTTTTTTTTTTGGCTGATGCTGAATAAGCTTGCTTTCTTGCATCATATGCCTCTACTAATGCTAATGCTAATGCTAAGTAAACACATGGGTTGTGTTAGGGTAGCTAAGAATAGGAACAGGTGCATGTATACTTGTATGTATACCAATGCTAGGAGTTTGGTAAATAAATTTGATGAATTTGAGTTATTGCTCAAAACATCAAAGACAAATATTGTTAGGATATCAGAGACGTAGTGTCACACAGATATAAGGAATGCAGAACTGGAATTTGGGGAGTACAATGTGTACAGAAAAGATAGACAGTACAGGACAGATAGTGAGAAGGGTTTATGCTATTAGTTAAGAAACACATAAAATCCAAGGAAGTGAAGCCAGTCGACATTGCTAGACAGTGCAGTGTCGAGTCAGTTTGGTGTGACATAAGCATTGGGAGATCAAAATTGAGAGTAGAAGTGTACAATAGGCCTAATGACTCTGATGAGTATAATAAGAAACTGTACAGAGAAATAGAGTGGGCCAGTAAATCAGAGAGTCTTATAAGGGAGGATTTTAATTTCCCAGATATTGACTGGAATTTGTGGGTTGGTCACTCACACACTAGCAAGGCTTTTGTGGATTTATTGGATGATAGTTTTCTACATCAGCATGTTTGGGAGGCAACTAGAGGGAGTAATACTTTTGATCTAATTATCGGTAGTGATTCTTCATGCATTAAGAATCTGCAGATAAAGGAACCACTAGGTGGCAGTGATCACAGTGTGCTGAAGTGGGATTTACTTAAAGAGGCAACTACAATCAGTGGTAAAGGGAAGGGTTTTTGCTTTCGTAAAGGCGCTATGATGGTCTGAAACACTATTTAAATTCTTTACAGTGGGACCAACTGATGATGTTACCAACAGCAAATTCAAAATGGGAAGCATTCAAGGAATTTATCTTGGAAGCTACTAGGCTTTACATACCAACTAAGAAATACTGTTCAAGGTTCAGGCCTAAATGGATGTCAGATGAACTAATGAGACATATGGCAGAGAAGAACAATGCATGGGATACATATAAATTAATGGGTGACATGGAAGCCTATGATGGATGCAAAGAAAAACATAAAAGAATTCTTTACCTTTGTAAACTCTAGAAGGAAAGGGATGAATCAGATTGGTCCACTGGATATTGATGGTTCAACAGTTGAGGATCCTGCTCAGGTGGCTAACAAACTAAACGAGTATTTTGCATCTACATTCACACATGAGGAGTTATTCAAGAAGGGGAATGCCAGAGGTGTAAAGTAAACTCTGGCAGTGAGCTGGATGATTTTGTAATAACTGAGAGGAAAGTGGAGGAGAAATTGTTGAGGATAAAAGTAAAAAACGCACCCGGGGTGGATGGGATCTATCCAGTTATATTAAAGGAGGTAGCAAAGGAAGTTAAGCAAACCCTTAGCCATAATTATGAAAGCTTTTTTGGATTCAGGATAGGTACCCATAGACTGGAGATGTGCAAATGTCACCCCGAATCACAAAGGAGAATCAAAGGATAACACAAGAAATTATAGACCTGTGAGTTTAACTTCTGTTCCAGGAAAATTAATGGAGGCACTGATTAAAGAAGCACTGCAGAATCATCTAGACAAGACTTCAGTTATAGCTCGGACACAGCATGGTTTTGTTAAGGGGAAGTCTTGTCTGACCAATTTGATTGGATACTATGATGCAGTCACAAAACAACTGGATGGAGGGAATAACTTTGATATTATATATTTGGATCTTAGAAAGGCTTTTGATACTGTTGCACATGAAAGACTGCTGCACAAATTGGAGCAGTGTGGCATTGGAGGAAAATTGTTGCTATGGATAAAGGGGTGGTTGAGGGGGACAAGACAGAGAGTGGTAATCAATGGACATTGCTCATCGTGGACTAATGTTATTAGTGGAGTTTCTCAGGGTTCAGTGTTCGGTCCATTGTTGTTTTCTGTATTTTTTAATGATTTTTAAATGATATTGATGATGGTATATCAAGCTTAATGTCCAAGTTTGCAGACGATACAAAGATTAGCAGGGTTGTTAAGGACACTACTGATACTATTCTGCTGCAACAGGATATGGAAAAGTTGAGATGGGCTGAGAGGTGGCAAATGAAGTTTAACATTGACAAATGTAAAGTACTACATAGGGGAAACAGTAACCCCAGAGCAACATATGAACTTTGTGGTACTACACTGACAGTAGTAGAGAATGAAAAGGACCTGATGGTAATTGTCCTTGGTCCTTGAGTTTGTCACAGACATTCTCTCAGATATGCCAGACAAGCTGCACTTCACTTGCTACCTGGGAGTCTAAAACGCTGATGGAACTGATATTCGGGTGACACTCAAGTCAAGTGGACCCAATTTCGGCGAAGTCTGGACGGTCTATGACAATCAAATCCTCTGCTTGCACCTTCATGATGGTGGGACTGTTAGTAATCCTGCGGTTTAACCTCCATGCACAAGTACATGGTGGATGACCACCCAGGTGTGAACCAATGTAAGCAGGGGTCAAGGTGTGGCACCCACACCACACAGAGGAATGCCGCCATGTGGTGTGGGCATCACACAGAGGAATGCCGCCCCTCTATGTTACCAGGCAGTACTAGGTGGTAGATGAATCTCATCAACCGGTGCAATACCACCACTTTGCTTATTGGAGGCTTGAAGTGATGGAACCCATGTTTAGTCTCTAGAGCTAAGTTCCAGTCAACCCTTCCCTATCTCTTCCATCATGCAGTATGATTGATGACTTTTGAAGTTATGATGAAAATCGTGGCGAGATCCAATATTCCTTACATTTCGAGGGTACAGCTCTAAAACGGTATTCGCAGGCTGGCCGCTAGTTAGTACACCGGATCAAACCTATTGGTAACTCTCTAGGAGGCTTCCGGATCAGCTAGTGTATAATCTTGCTCCCTTTACTCTGCCAGATAGTGACTGGAGCGAGTCCGACAGCATGTCCCACCCACTTTTTCTTACTATTGAATACACCATGAATTGTCAAACTAATAGAGCAAGCTTATCTGTGAAAACATCTAAACCTTCCAAGCATTTCCTAATTCATTTCTCAAATATACATGGTCTCAATTCTAATCGCAACGATGTCCATTTCCATTTGCAGTCTGCCAAATCCCATGTATTTTTTCTGACAGAATCTCAGTTATCCGTTGATTCAAGTACTGCTCATCTCAGATGCCCAATTTATTCGCTGTATGATTCCTTTCATATCAAAAGTGGTACTTGTGCATATGTCCATTCTGATATTCCATCAGAGACTTGGAAATTTGGAATCTCTTCTCTTTGATGTTCTCTGGCTTAAAATCTCTCTACCTCATTGTGTTAAATTCATCTGTTGTCTTTACTATTCTCCCAACTCTACTAATCACTTGGAGCTCTTTGACTTACTCTCTTTGCAACTTGACTTTCTCCAGTCCAACTTTCCTAACAGTGAGGTAATTTTCCTTGGTGATTTTAATGTTCACAACTCCAGCTGGCTTCCATTTTCTAGTCACACCGACCCAGCTGGTTGAGATGCTGAGGCTTTTGCAATTACTAATGACCTTGCACAGATTGTTCATTTACCTAAAAGAATACCAGACAATCCTAATCATAAAGCCAACACGCCTGATCTTTTTCTCACAAACAACCCTTCTAAGTAAATGGTAGAAGTGAGAGGTCCTTTAGCCACTTCAGTTCACAACTTGGTGATTGTCTCTTCTCCAATGGAGCCTTTATCTCGTGGCTATTCCCAACCTCATGTTGTTTGACATTACAAGAATGCAAAATGGGATGACCTGCGAGATTTCTTTTCTTGTTTTCCTTGGTTGGATTACTGTTTCAAAACTTCTGATGTCAATGTTCGCGCAGATCGTGTCAGTGAAATTATTCTTGCAGGAATGGAATCCTTTATCCCACACTCCACTTTAAAATCTCGTCCTTTATCTATACCATGGTTTTCCAATAAATGTGCTAAGGCTGTTCAAGAGAAGAATGTTGTGTATCATAATTGGCTTGTTTCTAATTCTTCAGTTTCATTTTCTGCCTACACCAAAGCTCGCAACGATTGTAAAGCAGTTATTAATCAGTCCAAACTAGAGTTTGAACAGGCTAAGAGTAGAAAACTTGCTTCTTGCCCTAATGGTAGCCAAGCATTCTGGTCCCTTGCCAAAGCTATTGGCCGCAACTTTTGCCCATCTCTGCTCCTATCTCTGTCCAAACCAGATAGTTGTGTTGTCACTTTAGCCAAGGATAAAGCTGACCTGCTAGCATCCCATTTTTCTTCCAACTCATGTATTAATGATCTTGGTAAAACACGTCCCACCATTCCCAACACGCTCCGTTCAATTCCTCCTCTGGTCTTCCATCAAAAGGCTGTCAGAAGTATTTTGACGATGCTAAGAAAGCTCCAGGTCCCGATGGTATTTCTCAACTTGTTCTCAAAACCTATGCGACTGAACTTACTCCTATTCTTTGCCGCCTTTTTTCACTTTATTATTCCAAAGATGTTTTTCCTTCTGCTTGGAAATTTGCTCATATCCAGCCAGTTCCTAAAAAGGGTGAGAAAGGGTGACAAATCCCTTCCATCCAATTATCGTCCCATTGCAATTACTTCTACTCTTTCTAAAGTAATGGAGAAATCAATTAACCATCAACTTTTGAACTACCTGGAGACCTTCCATTTGACTGACGTTCGCCAGTATGGATTCCGTCACTGTCGATCCACTGATTATCTGGCTTATGTTACCCATTTATGGACTAATTCAATATAAAGGTTCGGTGAAACACAAGTAGTTGCTCTTGACATCTCAAAGGCTTTCAATCGTGTTTGGCATAAAGGTCTTCTAAACAAGCTTCCATCTTATGGTTTGCCAACTGTTTTTAGTAATTGGCTATCCAGTTTTCTCTCTGATCGCTCACTGAGGGTGATGGTAGATGGCTCTCTGTCTTCTAACTTCTCTACTAATGCCGGTGTCCCCCAAGATTCAGTTCTTTCCCCCACTCTTTTCCTCTTGTATATTAATGACCTTCTTCCATTGACTGGAAATCCTATCCATAGTTTTGCCGATGATAGCACATTGCATTCCATTTTCCATTTTGAGAAACCTTGCCCTGTTCAATCAGCTTCAACTTCTCGAAAATCTGCTACCAATTCCTTAAATGCCGATCTTTTGGTAATTCTCCAGTGGGGCAAAGGCAACTTAGTTGATTTCAACCCTTCTAAAACTCAGTCTTGTCTTATATCTCGCAAAAAGGATTCTTCTGATCCTATGCTTATCTTTAGTGACACTCCGATTTCTAGGCAAAATGATATATCTCTTTTGTGGATTACCCTGACTTCTAATCTCTCTTGGCACAAGCACATTACAAATATTGCTTCCTCTGCATCTAAAAAACTTTGTTTTGTCTTTCGCTCTCGGCGTTTCTTTTCTTCCAAACAGCTGCTCACACTGTATAAATCACAAATCCGCCCTGCCATGGAATATTCTTCCCACATCTGGGGGTGGTGACCCCAAAACCTCTCTCAGGCTTCTTGATTCCATTCAGAAGAGGGCAGTTAGGTTAATTAATGATTCATCTTTAACTGAGTCTTTCCACTCGCTGACTCATAGATGTACTGTTTCTGCTGCATGCCTCTTCTACAGATACTTCCATGGGCACTGTTCTTCTGAATTGGCTTCTATAGTTCCCGCTTTCTCTTTCAAAACAGTCCGAACATATGCCACCACCAGCCAACATCCATTTACTGACCAACTTCAAACCCACAGAACCAACTTTTCATGTTCCTCGTTTATTCATTGAACTGCTGTTTTCTGGAACAACCTTCCTTCATATGTATTTCCTGAAAATTACAGTCTACAGAAGTTCAAGTCCAATGTCAACAAATATCTTCTTTCGTCTTCTCAACCTCCAACCCAAGCACGGTACTAAGTACTAAAGGTTCTAATACCTCTCGTGTTTGGAGTTTACATAAAAAAACAAATTGTGCAGGCAGATATGAAGTTCTCTGAACAGTGCAGACGGGCTGCAAGAGTAGCTCATGGTGTCTTGTCAATGATATACAGGAATTTTTCTAGCAGGGATAAGGAGGTGATTATTCCTTTATATAAGGCAACGGTCAGGCCACACCTTGAGTACTGTATACTGGTCTGGAGGCCTCATTTCAGAAGGATGTAGAGCTGCTGGAATGAGTACAGAGAAGGGCAACAAGATTAGTGAATGGAACAAAGGGGTGCTCTTACGAAGAAAGGCTTAAGTTTTGCAAATTACAGTGTCTGGAGACTAGGCACCAGCGAGGTGATCTGATAAAGGTGTATAAAGCCTTGAATGGTTTGAGCATGCTCAATGCTAATGGGATTCTTCCTCTAGCTCAGAATAATCACCTGAGAGGGCATAAATTCAAATTGAGGAAAGACAGATATAGGATAGATGTGCGGAAATTTGCCTTTCGCCAGCGGGTGGTTGGTTGGTGGAACAGACTTCCATCCCTTGTCGTGGAAGTTGATAGCCTAAATAAGTTTAAGGCTCAGCTGGAGAGGTATTTTGAACAAACAGAGGGGTGAAGTGGAAGTGGTTTTTTTTTTTTTTTTTTTTTGGCTGATGTTGCATAAGCTTGCTTTCTTGCATCAAATGCCTCTACTAATGCTAATTGTCATGAACCATAAAAAGACAAGATTGGGATTAATTTGTTAAGTCTTTAGAATATGATATAAGTGGTCCACAAAGACTGGGATTCAAGATATTTAAAAAATTACAAATGGAAAAAAATGACAAACTGAAGATTAATTTAATTAAAGAAGAAACATGGAGAAAACATTACTCTTCACTATGGAACTCAGAAACAACAGGAAAAGATAGTAGGGATGTCCCCTTAGAAGAGGAAATCGAGGAAAGAATGGAAGAAATAAATAAACTACAATATGTCATTCAGATGTCCAAGAACAGGAAGAGTCCAGGAATAGATAACGTATGTATAGAACTGCTTAAATATGGCAGAAAACTAATTCAGGAAAGATTATTCATACTGTTTAACAATATATGGAAATCTAACAAATACCATTGGCAGATAGGACTGGTAATCAGCATACATATAAAAAAAAAAAAAAAAAAAAAAACGGATCCGAAAATAACTATGGGAATTACAGAAGAATCATGTTATTATCAATGGCATCAAAACTATATGCAAATACAGCAGACTCTCGATTTACTGGGATCGGAATAACTGGGATGCTTCAAGATTGCAAATAATAAATAAAAAAAAAAAAAAACAACCAGAAATCATAAAATTCAAGTAATAAATAGAAAGGTATGAACAGATGTTTTGCAAGTTATAAATAAGCGACAAGCGGCATTATAAGTTGTCATTGGGTGATTAGTGTAACTAGTATCTTGCAACCTTTTTTTTTATGCGGGTGTGAAAAATAAAAAAAATAAATAAATAAAAAAGAGACAAATGTTTAGTTTATTTTAGTACGTTGTGTTGATTGTTGTGTTCCTCTGCACTGCAAAAGGACAAATTTTGTTTCATTATTTATGTCAGGGCTGTCGATTTTTTTTTTTTTTTTTTTTGTTCGCTTTCAATTAAAAAAAAAACTTGAAATTATTCAAAAATTTGAAAACAGTGCATCCGTTAAATCTCTAAAGAGCCATTATAATGTTGGTGACCAAATCATATGCAACATCGTACAAAATATAGGAAAGCTATTAGACTTAAAACTGACATTGCAAAAAATAAAGGGAAGCATCGTATTTCGACACGCGAGTAGTGTGTAGTAAGATTTTTCGATTTTTATCTATCGCCATAATTTTTTACATAAGTTGCTGAACATTTTTCAATACAGTAAGTCCCCGACTTACGCAACTACGGATATACGTAATCTTTTTTTTTTCTTTTTTAGTATTGTAAAATTTAAAACAAACAAAAATTATAAATAAATAAAATAAGCAATCAATAACGACAATCACAGCACATGCAAATTGCACAAGTCAGACACGGAGTAACAAGCAAAAAAATAGGAAAGAAGAGAAGATTCTTACAATTTATTTATGGTTTTATTTTTTTTTATAGGACTGAAGATTTCAGTGAAAGGGACACAAAATTAACCTAATAACGTAAAAATCCACAGAATTCCAGTTATCAATATTTGCATTTTTATTGCATTTTTGCAATTGCAATAAGGTCTAGTTTATTACTCGTTTATAATTAGAAGCATGAACAGAAAAGCCCAATAACACGAAACATGCAAATTGTTTTATTGCTTTATGGAGTGACTTCCAGAAATGTGCTTTAGCAAAATGTGAGCTCATAGGGGTGATAGTAGTGGGCTTTCGCCTTAACCCTGTGAAGTTCTTTACAGAAAATTTTGAACGTTATCATGGTGCTGACTAAGAGAATAAATGACAGCACTACTAGTACAGCTACCAACAAAAGGAAAGCGATCAATTTGGATCAGAAAATTAAACTAATAAGGATGTATGAAAATGGTCAAACATTAACAAATATCGCGCTGAATTCAGATTTGTCAATAATAATATTGACAAATCTGAATTAGCATAAAATATATGAATTATAGTTGAAGTGGGTTCTTCATTTCAGAACCTATATCAACAAATAAGTGTGTAAGATAAGGTTGTGGATTGTCACCAACACTATTCAATATTTATATTAACAAAATATTGCAGAAATGTAAAAAAACTAATAACAGGTAGAATTCAGTTATCCAACAACAGCAAAATTAACACAATTCTATATTAAATTTTCTGTTTATACTCCGGGACGACCAAATGGTCAGGAGTTCACAAGATAGACAGAATACAATCAGTCATGGGCTTGAACTGCTTATTCAGCAGTCATGGGCTTGAACCCCAGTCATTCAAGGCACGTGTACTTATGCACCCGTACACCTGACCACTAGGCTACGGTGACAAAAATGGAAAGAACATATAGAAAGAATGGAAGATAATAGATTCCCTAAATTAGCTTATACATATAGAGGAAAAATTTTTTTTTTTTTTTTTTTTTGTAGTTGTTGGCGCATCGGCTTCTGTGGCCATAGTGCACCTCCCAAGGTTTTTGCAGTACTTTGATCCAAGCCCGAGGTGGGATTCGAACCTGCGACCTTTGGGTTGCCAGGCAGGCACTTTACCCACCTGGCTAGCCCGGTCGGCTATAGAGGAAAAAGAGACAGAGGAAGACCAAAGAAAAGATGGGCAGACCTCTTCGAGATTGGAACTGGCGGATCACTAAACAGCACTCCTGCAGGGTAGGTTTCTGGCTTAGCAAGTGGCATTTGTTTTAATGCAAATATATGCTGCTGATGATCAGGTACTTTTGGCCAAATCAGAGGAAGAATTACATATATATTAATGCATCATTTGAATATGGTAGCAAAGAACTATAATTTAAACATATCAGCTTTAAAAACGAAATCACATCAGCTTTAAAAATCTCATTGTGTGGTAATGATATCAGACAAGTAACGATAGTAATAGATAGAAAATCATTGAACACATAACTGAATTTAAATATTTACGAAACAGGATTTCAGGATTTAATAAAGATATAGAATACAAATTACAAACTTACAATAGAATGAATGGAATAATAAAAAGAAATTCTGACAAATACAAACAAAATTATGAATATATAACATCAAAGACAGCACTTAAATATGATAGTGAAGTGTGGATGCTTGGAAAGAAGGATAAAACATCTGGAAGCAGCCCAGATGAAATTTCTCAGACCCCTATTGAGATTAACAAGACTAGATCACCAAAGAAACACAGATATGACAGAAAGACTAAACACCTCCAACATAATAGAAAATATATCAGTTAAAATGTAAAAAACATGTAGAGAGAATGAGTAGGTAGAGACTACCAAAATTAGCAATGAATTACAAACCTATTTGGGGGGGAGGGAGAGAGAGAGAGATCAAACAGTTCGTTGAACAGAGTTAATGGTACAGGTTTCAGAAGCCTAAAATCCACTAAGTTCAAGAAGAAGAAATTTAGCAATAAAATTGCTATCGGAAGAAGCTTAGTACAGATTTCTTTCTTTTTCTTTTTTTTTTTTTTTTTTGTGGTTGGCATTGTGTATTTCACACACTTTTGGCTTTGGCATTTCTGCCAGTGCCAGTCTAAATTTACTACCTTTTGGCTTAATTTGTAATTTTATTTATTACAAAAAATAATTCAGCTACATAATATGTCCACATTTCATGCCACTCAATTTAATTTTTTCCAACATTATATCTGCATTTTGTACTCAAAGCTTCTCCATTATGTACATAGCATGCATTAAATAGTTTATGATTGTGTTTAGTATGTCTCTGAGATGTATATATTACTCTTTTTTATTTTTTTTTTTACATATTGTGTTTACCTTTTTCAGATTGCCAGATGACACCATATATCATTTACAATTTCTAGATTCAAATTTTGAAAGTTTTTATCACTAGGTGCCACCATCATATAACTTTATATTTAGATTTCATTAATGAGCATTTTTAGTTTGTTTTGTATACAGTTGTTATATCACCTTTTCCCTCACATATCTCTACAATGTAAGTATTATTATTTTTTCCATTCTTCTGTTCACTTCGCATGTTTTTTCTACACATAGAAATTTCTAAATGCAAGTTGAAAATTTATTGCCACGTGCCACTACTGTTCAGTTTATATCTACATTTAATTTTTTATACCTTGTAACTTTGCTGTAGTGTTAACAAGTCTCTTGCTCTCTTTTAACTATGTTTTCAAATTTATTATGTTTTATGTCTCTAGAAATTTCTGTTATCAATTCTGGTTTTTAACTTCTCATCTTCATACACAAGCCATTTTCTAACCCCCCCCCCCTTTTAATCCTTGTAATTTTTATTTGGGTTACAAAAATTTTTGCTCATTTTTATTTGTTTATGCTTTTAACCCTTTGGCATGTGGCTTACATCAGAAATGAAGACACATGTTGCAATTCTGTTTACAATCCTGGCCATTGACACCTGATGAGAGGCTGGTTTTGCGAGTTGTGTGGAAACATCATTATTTTGTCAAATTTATAATTACATTATCAATTTTGTATTTATCGATTATTTTGCATATTTTTATTTTTATTTTTATTAATTTTCTATTCTATTTCACTCTCTATCGCCCCCACCTCCCATTTTTTGTTTTATATATACAGGGTGTCCCAAAAGTCACTGGATATTTTGGTTAAACAGTGATTTTCAAATAAATTTCATTGCGACAAATATGTTTATTCTTTATTACATAAAACATAAGTATCTGTAATGTGTTAGAGATGTTATTATAATTTTTTTTAATGTTTTCTTTTCAGACCCATAATTCATGATGAATTTTCAAGAACAAATTTTTGTTGTAACATATTTTATTTACACATTTTTACACATCAAAAAAATGAAGTTTTGTGAAATTAGGGAAAGATTTAAGGAGATATCATAGTCCCAGTCCTATAGACAATGCGATTCATGCACTGGTGAATAAGTTTAAAAGAACTGGGTCTATGTGTGACAAGGAGAGATGTGGATGCCCAAGGACAGCACGTGAGAGCATTGAATCAATTCAAGAAACATTCGAAGAGAACCCAAAATTGTCAGTTAGGGAGGGATCTCAAAGACTGAACATATCCAATATTCACAGAATTTTGCATCCAACGTTGATGAAAAACCATACCACATCCAACTGTTGCAAGACTTGCATAAAGAAAATTTTCCATGTCAAGCAGTAATGTGTGCAGAACTTGTCAATCAAATCGAAAATAACAGCTTAGTGGACTACACTATGGAATCTTCTTGAAAATCTTTCCCTAATTTCACAAAACTTCATTCCTTTGATGCGGGATGTTACAACAAAAATTCACTCGAACATTCATCATGAATTATGGGTCTGAAAGGAACAGACCAGTTAGTTTAACTTCTGTTCCGGGTAAAATAATGGAGTCACTGGTTAAAGATGCCTTGCAGGATCATCTAGACAAGACTGCAGCAATCATTCAGACACAGCATGGGTTTGTTAAGGAAAAATCTTGTCTGACAAATTTGATAGAATATTATTATGATGTGGTTACAAAGGAACTGGATGCAAAAAATAATTTTGATATCATATATTTGGATTTCAGGAAAGTTTTTGACACTATTGCGCTTGGAAGACTAATGTACAAATTGGAGCAGAATGGTATTAAGGGTAAATTGTTACAATGGATAAAAGGATGGTTGAGTGGGAGAAGACAGAGGGTGGTAATCAATGGGTGCTGCTCTTTGCAGACTAATGTTATTAGTGGAGTCCCACAGGGTTCAGTGTTGGGTCCACTGTTGTTTTGTTGTTGTTGTTCGGTTTAACGACACAAGGGCTGTTAAGGCCAAATTGTGTCTCTTTGTCGTTAATTGACAAAAAGCGTATTGTTAGAGAGATTAAATTATATGTTTCTGTACAAACCAATATGTTTTAGATATAATAAAAAGTTCTTCAATATTTGCTTCATTTCCTAAGATGCGAGATAAATCAGGTGATAAATCAATGTAGAGAGTGACTGAAAATTGTTTGACCGGATGGTTGAATGTAAGGGACAATCAACCAGGAAATGACGGACTGTAAGCTGCGTCTGACAGGATGAGCACTGTGGTGGGCTTTCACCCAATAATAGGAAGAGATGAGTATGGTGAGTGTGTCCAATTCTGAGTCTTGCCAGTACCACTTCCTCTCATCTGTTTCTTCGGAAGCCAGACAGCCACAGCTTTGAATCTTCTTTATCTGGTAAAGTTTATTGTTAGTGTCACTTTTCCAGGTCTGTGACCATTTATCATAGCAGGCTTTGCGTATGACAGACTTAAAATCAGAGAAAGGAACCTGAGGATGTGAGAGAGCGGATTGAGGATGTTTAGCGGCAAAGTCAGCACTTTCATTTCCCAGAATGCCTGAATGGCCAGGGATCCAGCAAAAACTGATTGACTGATTGGACACACTGCAAGCAAATAGCTGGGAATGAATCTGTTTCAATGTAGGGTGAGAAATGGAGGAATTCTTCCTTATGGCAGAGACAGCACTAAGAGAATCTGTGTAAATTATGGCAGGTGAGATGGAAAGCTCAATTATCTTACTAAGTGCTAACTTAATGGCATATAATTCAGCTGTGAAGACGCTGAAAGCAAGCGGTAGTGTGGATGAACTTGTACATAAAGGAAAAACTGCCGCAGCACCTACCATACTCTCAGTTTTTGAACCATCCGTATAAATTTTACAGGCATGGTTGTTCATAGCATGAGATGAATGTAACTGTCTGATATTGCAGGAAGGTATATTTTTCCCCCACTGGAGGAAGTGTGTATCTTGAGAGATGGACACATATGTCCAAGGAGCAACAGGTGTAGTTGTGTCTTGGAAAATTTCATTTAAATTGACATTCCAAGTCTGAACAAGCTCTTTGATCCTGAGAGAGGCGGGTCTACTTTCATTTGGCTTGCTCTCATAGAAGGCTTCCCAACGAGTATTATAGAGATACTCCCAACTTGGTTGCGATGGCAGACTCTGGATCTTAGCAGCGTAGTGAAGCAGTAGTGTTTTTCTAGGCAGGTGTAATGGGGGATCATGTGCTTCAATATATAGACTTTTGATCGGAGAAGTCCTGAAAGCTCCGAGCGCAGTCCTCAGAGCACTGTGATGGATCATATTTAGCCATTTTAAAGTAGTGCTCCTGGCAGAGTCATACACTGGACAACCATAATCTAACCATGAGCGGATTAAACTTCTATAGAGATGCAGCAAAGTACACTGATCAGCTCCCCATGACATAGATGAGACCAAACAAAGTATATTCAAATGCTTTAAGCAAGAAGTTCTCAAATAAGTGATGTGAGCTTGGAAATTTAGTTTGCGGTCTAATGGTAGTCCAAGAAATTTAATGGTATTAACAAGCGGGATTGGAGTATTGTTTATTTGTAGTTCAGGTTCCGGATGGAGAGCTCGCTTCTTGCAAAAGTGAGTGACAGTGCATTTCTTTTCTGACAGTCTGTAACCATTCCGTGAAGTCTAGGATTCTATTTTGGTTATGGCAAGTTGTAGCTGCCGTTCAATGGTATTCATACTTTGAGATTGACAGGAAATGGTAAGATCATCTGCATACATATAAGTTTGAACAGTTTTTGGGATATCTCGTGTCATGCTGCTAACTCGGATTGAAAACGGTGTTGGACTGAGTATTGATCCCTGCGGGACTCCCTCTTCCTGAATGTGAGATGTAGAGAGGACGTTTTTGTATCGGACTTGAAAAGAGTGCAATTGCGTTATTGTTATTTGGTTTTTAGGAGCATTAGCAACTAAGGCCATATTGCTCCGGGATATGCGGTGGTCATTCCCTGACCTTTCCGCATCCTCCGTATTCGGTGGTGACGGGCTCGAACCCCGGTCTAATCAAGAAGCGTGTGCTACGCACTGCTGCTCCTTCCCACCTGGCTACGGAGGTGCCAGAGTGCAATTGCAGGAAATTCTGAATTATTTCTGGCAAATGACCCCTAAGCCCCAGATGGTAAAGGTCCATAATAATACCATGCCGCCATGTAGTATCAAATGCCTTTTCAAGATCTAAATTGACCATGACTAGATGTTGTTTCATGACAAAGGCATTTCAGAGATGAGACTCGGCTTTAATGAGCACATCTAGGGTTGATCTATTTTTTTCGAAAGCCATACTGGTGATCTGGAAGGAGATTCTCTGACTCTAGGATGTAACTGAGCCTAGTATGAACCATTCTTTCGAAAATTTTTCCCGTGCAGCTCGTAAGAGACAGTGGCCTGTAGTTTTCAACACAGGAAGGATTTTTTCCTGGTTTTGGTAAGGCAATAATGAACGAATGGTGCCATGAAGTTGGATAGGTATTTTCAGAGAAGATCCGATTTTAAAAAATTAATAGGGTTCTCAAGTCTTCTCCAAGTAAATGCTTTAACATAATGTAATGAACTCCATCTGGACCTGCAGCACTATTGGAAGATCTGTTTAATGATTCTTGAAGTTCTATTAATGTAAACGGTTGGTTGTACGGGAATGAGCGGCGCGTGGAGAAGTTAATTTTATACCGTTCTGCACCTGCTTTGATGTTCTGGAAGATGGAGGCATAGGTGGCGGAAGCTGAGATTTTTGCAAATGATTTTGCTAATGCATTTGCAACTTCTTTGGGAGTAGAAATGTCTTTCCCTTTCCAATGAAGTATTGGAGAGGGCAGCCGAGCAAATTTGCCATTTAGTGCCTGTATTCTTTTCCAGATGACTTGTGTGTCCATGTCTTTGGTAATGGTGGAGGCAAAAGCAATCCATGAATCCCGTTTCGCTTTCCACCTAACTTGTCTAGCTTTTGCTTTTAGTATTTTAAAAGCAATTAGGTTACTAGTGGTGGGATACTTGCGGAAATGATTCCAGGCACGGTTTTTTTCCTGTTTGGCAATTAAACAATCTGTATTCCACCAGTGATTTCTGTGTTTTCAATATGGTGTGGATTTTGGAATGGAGGCCTTAGCTGCAGTCAGAATCTGATTGGTTATGTAAGTGTTTACAATATGTTGTCTTTGAACATAAAATCTGTCTAAGCGTATCTGGGCAGAATAGCCACCCCAGTTTGCCTTTTTAAACTGCCAAGTGGATCGTTAGTCAGGATTTGAAGTTACCCCTGTTTGTACCAAGCAAATAATTGGAAAGTGATCACTGTTGAAGGGATCGGTTAATACCGACCATGTCATGATTGGAAATATGGATGGTAAACAAACTGACAAGTCTATTGCAGAAGCAGATCCGGTTGCTAAGTGGATGTAGGTAGGAGATCCAGAATTTAATAAATTAAGATCATTATTATGCATGAATTCCTCCATCAATTTGCCTCTTATATCCATTGTGGCCGATCCCCACAATGGATGGTGTCCATTAAAGTCACCAAAAAGACAAATTGGAGTTGGGAGTTGTGCAATAAGGTTGTCAAGTTCTGAAAGTAGAAGTGGCGCAGATGGCGGAATATAAATGGAAACAATGGTAAATGACGTACCAACTGCAAGGTGAGCTGCCACAGCTTCTAGGGTAGTTCTCAATTGGATCAGCCTGGATGGTATGTTAGCGTTAACAAGAATAGCAACTCCTCCATGTGCAGGTGATACCGAGTTCCTATCTCATCTGTAAATGGTATAACTTGAAAATTTTGGCAAAACTTGGGGTGACAAGAATGTTTCCTGTAAGCATACACCTATGGGATTAAATTGAGCTATTAAATCTCTTAAGTCATCAGAATGAGTGCTTAGTCCTCTGCAATTCCATTGTATGATCTTATTCATTATTTAGGTTTACCCGAGGGTGATTCATCTGACTGTTTTCTGTACGTGGGACATTTTTTCAGGTCCTTTTTTGAGAATGTGGGGCGTCCAGTATCCATGGTGTCATCTGCATGGAGTTCTAGAATAGGTTCCTCATTGTCTAGCAGCTCATCTACATCCATGCTTTTGGAGGGAGATTCCGTTTTTTTAGAGACTGATTCAGATTTTAATTGTTCTTTTCCAACTGGGACTGATGGGGTATGAGTAGGAATGCTGATTGGAGTATTTGTGGCTTCGCTAGTTCTTTTTGGAGGATTATCTTTCTTTGAGGTTGAAAGGGTAGATTTGAGCCAGTTCGCTAGAGAGGTATTAGGTGGAACTGATACATCTGCTTGAGTTGCAGTAGAAATGAAGTTCCGAGTGCGAGCTGCATAGGAACAACTACTAGGCATGGTCGACATAACTTGTCTATGTGCCTCAGGAAAGGTGACTTTATTTTCTATTTTGTACTTTTGAATTTTCTTTCCTGTAATCCATAGCTCAAATGTTTTGGAAAAAGGTGGGTGGCTTTCTTTGCAGTTTGGACAAACAGGAGTTTTGACAGAGCAATCCGCTTGAGTGTGATCTTTAGAGCCGCAGATGGCACATATGGCCTCACCTCTACATGCCTGCTGCGAATGCCTGTATTTCTGGCATGTGAAGCAGCGAACGGGATTCGGGATATATGGTCTAATACGACAATTCAAATAGCCAGCATTAATTGAGGATGGTAAGTCTGGTGTACTGAATGTTAAAATGATGGATCTTGTTGGAGTGAGATTCCATCTTTTTTAGTCACTCACTGGTTACACCCTTTGATGAATTTAAGGTTCTATGTGGAGTAATTGATACTGTGAGCCCACAAAAGGATGTTGTGTTTAAGAGCCGCTCAGAATATTTAGCGGTGGTAGTTTCAATGAGGAGATCTCCGGATTGTAGTTTTTTCACCATTTTTGGTGATCCAGTAATTGATTCCAAATATTTTTGAATCAAGAATGGTGATAATTTGCCTACAGGTTGGGAGGATAAAGAATGAAACACCAAGAAATTTGGTTATTCATCATGGCATTGAGGTTCCCTTCTAAGCCTTTTGGGCTGGTTGGTGTCACAGTCGTTGTCAGGAATTTCTGATCTTGAGCTTGATGGCTCTAAAGATGGATAATTACTCGTATCCATGTTAGCTCCTTTTGGCCCTGGGGGTATATTTTTACCGCCCAGATTACCGGCCCCGCCACGTGGAGGCAGGAGCAGTGCCACTTGTGGCCAAGCGTATAAGTTAGTACAATTAGTAAGACGAATTAAATTTAAAAAAAAGGTTCTTTCCTTCTTTTGGGCTCTTTTCTTAGTGCTTTTAAGAAAGAAGGGCTACTTAACGGAAAAGTTTAATAAGCAAGGGAGAAAACAAAAGAGAACCTAGTCGCTTAGAGAAAAACGCTTTTCAATCGCACGGGAAACGCTTGGCACCCGGGGCCCTGTTGTTTTGTATATTTATCAATGATATTGATGAAGGTATATCAGGCTTAGTGTCGAAGCTTGCAGATGATACAAAGGTTGGCAGGGTTGTTAATACAGTAATGGCAGTGTGCTAATGCAACAGGATCTAGAAAATTTGGGCAGATGGGCTGAGAGGTGGCAGCTGAAGTTTAACCTTGACTAATGCAAAGTACTGCATATGGGTAGAAGTAACTCCAGAGAAACATACCAACTGTGTGGTACTATACTTAAGGTGGTAGAAAATGAAAAAGACCTGGGAGTAATTGACACATGCAGTCAGATATGAAGTTTTCTGAGAATTGCAGACAGGTTGCCAGGGCAGGTCATGGGGTTTTGTCAATGATATATAGGAATTTTTCTAGCAGAGCAGGGAAAAGGAGGTGATCGTCGCTCTGTATATGGTAATGGTTAGGTCATGCCTCAAGTACTGTGTACAGGTCTTGAGGCCTCATTTTAAGAAGGATGTAGATTTGCTTGAGCGTGTACAGACAAGGGCAACAAGATTGGTGAGGGGAATGAATGAATCCTCTTACCAAGAGAGGCTTAAGCTGCAAATTGCAGTGGCTGGAGACTAGGCACCTGTGAAGTAATCTGATTGAGGTGTATAAGGCCTTGAATGGGTTGAGCACGCTGAATTCTAATGGGATTCTTCCACTTGTTCAGATTATGAACCTAAGGAGGCATAAATTCAAATTAAGGAAAGACAGATGTAGAATAGATGTGCAGAAATCTGCCTTTAGCCAGGGGGTGGTTAATTGCTGGAACAAACTTCCATCTGTCGTGGAAGTTGATAGGTAAATAAATTTAAGGAGGAACTGGACAAACATTTAGAGGGATTTGTTTTGTAATTTTTTTTTTTTTGGCTGATGCTGCATAAGCTCATATACACTTGCTTTCTTGCATCACATGTTACTACTACATTAAAAATTAATAAAAATTATAATAACATCTCTAACACATCACAAATACTTATGTTTTTTGCAAAAAAGGATAAATACACTTGTTGTAATGAAATTTATTTGAAAATCACTGTTTTCAAATAAATTTCATTACACTGTTTTCACTGTTTTGGCAAAATATGCAGTGACTTTTGGGACACCCTGTATAAGGAATAATACTATTAATAACCAAAATGGTGGAAATAATACAAAAACAGAACGGTGTAATAAATGTGAAACAGTAAATTTTTTTTTAAAAATATACAAAAAATAAAAAGGCATAAAATTGCCAAAATTATTGTAAAATGTCAAAGGAATAATTTAAAAGCTACTGAAGAGACTGGCTATAAAACTAAATGTGAAATAAACATTCAACTGTAAAACTGGAATGCTTAAAATTGCACAGTATCTGCAGCAGTGGGAACAGATGTGATCAAAAGGTTCAAGGGCTGACTATGTATCTTGATTTGTGGCACCATAATGAATTGCAACTTATCATAACATCTTGCCCTCCAACATCATCATGACACACTGCCATCTGACACTTGTTTGGAGAGTCTGTGTAAAGGTCCCATCCCGATTGGGATAATTTCTGAAATCAATCCATTTCATTCCATCTGTAGTTAGCTGATCTCAGGAAGAGGGCACAGGGCAGGTAAGAGGGCATTTCTCCCATGAGCTATTTCAGGTTTTTCAGCCTAAACAACATACAAGGTCCATGAATACACACTTATACAAACATAATACATCTGTTTATTGGCAATCAGTCTGGATTAGTGCACGTTGAATATAAAGTGTTTTGTGTGTTTCTTTTTCAAGTGAGTGATTTTACTGAGCAGAAAATCTATATCAAATCTTGTTTCAAATTAGGGAAAGGTGTAACAGAAGCCCATATTTAAACCAGCTTTTGGAAAAGCTGTTACATTTAATTCAAAGACTTTTCAGTGGTAGACAAAGTTTAAAGAGAACTTCTTGCTGCTAATCAAAGATAATCCTCACTCTGGCCCCGTCAACTCCAAAAACAAGTGATCATTTGCTCTTATAATATGATCAGAAATGAGTGTCATTTAACTAGCTGAAGAGTTGATAGTGAAAATATTTCTTATGGGCGATATCAATCAATTTTAACAAGATCTGATAACGCAATGTATTTCAGGCAAGACTGTGCATTGCAAATTAATTGATGATGAGAGTAGTAAGTTCTCACATTTCAGACTCAGTCTTCTCCAAGGCCCGAAAAAGCAAGACAATCTCAATATAATGTAAAGAATGTTCTTATATTTTTTGATTTATAGAAGTATTGTTCATTATGAATTTGTCCTACACCTTCAGGAATACTACAAAACAGTTAGACTGTGTGATGCTGGTGGGAGAAAACAGAAACATTCTCATGGCACTTGCATCATAACAATCACCCAGCACACTTTATACTTTTCATTCAAGAATTTCCAGTTAAGCACAGCATTTCTGTGGTTCCCCCCCTTAGAGTTCCATCAAAAGGTCAGATTTATAACAAACAAGGGAATTATACAGTATCCGGCACAGTAACCACTAAAAATTCCAAATTAAGTCTATTAAGAATGCTTCCAGAAGTCACAGAAGCATTGGAATCTGTATACACTCTCAAACAGACTACTCTGGAGGAGATCCATCCAAATATTTGGTTCATTACCCAAATATGATCCAAGATATAAAAAACAACCTTTTGGAATTCAAAAGTGCATCACCAAAGGTGTCAAGACACCCTTGGTGACTTGACACCCTTGTGGTTATAATTAAAGTTTATAATGATTTATGCACCAACATCAAGCCATGATGATGAAGGAGTTGAAGAAACATACATCGAAATTGAGAGACTCCTAGATGAGCAGAAAACCCACTACACTATTATTATAGGGGTAGTAGAAGTAGTAGTAGTAGTAGTAGAGGCATGTGATGCAATAAAGCAAGTGTATGAGCTTATGCAGCATCAGCCAAAAAAAAAATAAAAAAAAATCACACATTCCCTCCAAATGCCTGTCCAGTTCCTCCTTAAATTTATTCAACCTATCAACTTCCACAATGTCAGATGGAAGTTTGTTCCAGCAATTAACCACCCGCTGGCTAAAGGCAAATTTCCGCACATCTATTCTACATCTGTCTTTTCTTAATTTGAATTTATGCCCCCTTAGGTTCGTAATCTGAACAAGTGGAAGGATCCCATCAGAATTCAGCGTGCTCAACCCATTCAAGGCCTTCATCATCATCATCATCAGCCATTTTCAATCCACTGCAGGATGAAGGCCTCTCCAGCAACTTTCCAGTTCCTTCTGTTTTGAGCACTGGCCATCCATTTACTACCCACAAACTCATGAATTTCATCTATCCATCTCCGCCTTTGTCTTCCAAGTTTTCTTCTAGCTCCTCTTGGGTACCATTCTGTTATTTTCTTAGTCCGTCTGTCATCATGTCTTCGAGCTATGTGTCCTGCCCAAGACCATTTTAGTTCTTTAGTTTTGATAAGAATGTCCTTTACTTGAGTTTGCTGCCTAATCCATGTGTTTCTCTTCTTATCTAACAGTCTGATTCCCAATATGATGTGTTCCATTCTTCACTGTGTAGTTCTCAGCTTCTCTTCCATTCTTTTGGTGAGTGCCCAAGTTTCACTTCCATAAGTCATGGTGGGGAGTATACATTGGTTCATTATTTTACGTTTCAGACAAATTGGAATACTGGAAGTATGTGACTATATTTCCTGAATGCTATACATCCAAAATTTATTCTTCTCTTGACTTCCAGCCATTTATCATTATTACAGCTAATAACGTGTCCCAGATAAGTATATGACTCCACCTTTTCAATTTCCTTTTCTGTGGCATACTTGTTCATCATTACTTTTGTTTTAGCCATATTCATCTTTAGTCCAAAATCCTTACTATCTGTGCATAACTGATTAAGATTTTCTGCTAATTCTTTGGGATCGTGGCTTATGACCACAATGTCATCTGCAAATCGTAAATGGTTTAGGTACTCTCCGTTCACATTGACTCCTTTCTGCGACAAGTCTAATCTTCTGAAAGATTCCTCAAGGGCAGCAGTAAACAGGTTCGGAGATATTGTGTCTCCTTGTCGAACTTCTTTCTCAATTTTAAATTTCCTACTGTCTTTTCTAGTCTAATAAAGGAGGTAGCACTCTCATATATTTTCTTCAAAACCATAATATATGGGGTATCAATGCCTTGACTTTCCAGTGCCCGAAACATTGCCTTATGCTGTATGGAGTCAAATGCCTTTTCATAATCCACAAATTCCAGGCATAATGGTGTTTTATATTCATTTGTTTTCTCCATTAGCTGTGATATTACGTGAAGGTGATCCATAGTTGAGAATCCTATCCTAAAGCCAGCTTGCTCTTTCGGTTGAATCTCATCAAGTATTCTTTCTAATCTGTTAGTAATGACCCTTGTGAACAACTTGTAGATGTGGGATAACAAGCTAATTGGTCTATAATTTCCAATTTCTGATTTATCTCCTTTCTGATGCAGCAAAAATATGATTGCATTATTTCACTGCTTAGGCATCACACCTTTTCTAATGCACTTTGTGAAGAGCCTTGCCAGTTTTTGTGTTATATCTCTTTCTTCCAATTTTAACAATTCTACAGTAACTTCATCTTCTCCCCGGGGCTTTCTGATTCTTCATTTTCTTCAATGCATGTTCTACCTCATCAGAAAGAATATCCGGTATGTCGCATGTGTTGCTACTTTGTAATCCATCTTCCCCACTTCTGGTATCATTCCCATTCTCCTTGTATAATTCTCTATAGTAGTCTTCTGATATTTGAATTATGCCTTCTCTGCTGTTTATAAGTACACCATCGCTATTCTTCAGTTTCAGTATCATTTGTCTTTCTGTATTACTGCTCATGGCTGCTGATTTAAATCCTTTGTTTTCCCTTAATGCTTGGTCTACTTTTCTTGTGTTAAATCTTCTTATGTCCTCTCTGAGTCTCTTTCTAATGGCTTTGCATAACTCAGTATACTCAATTTTCTCCCTGTCAGGGTTTTTCTTGCTTTTTATTTGTCGTCTTCGGTTCATCATGACAAGTGTTTCTTGACTAATTTTTTCTTCTTTGGATTTCTTTTTCCCTATAGATTTCTTGGACTTTATCACTTTCAAAAAGTTGTAATATTCCTCGTCGATATCTTAGTCCTGAGCAGTCTGCAGTAGCTCGAACTTGTTCTTAAGTTCCAATACATACTGCTTTTTCTCCTCTTCTGTTATCTCAAAGACCTTTGTATTATTTACTTGAGTCAGTTTTTTCCTTTCCTTTCCTACATCTATATGAAGTGTACATCTTACCATTCTGTGATCACTTCCAACATTTACCTTATTCAGGACGGTAACATCATTCACAATATATCTTCTGTTAGTGAGGATGAAGTCGATTCCATTAGTAGTTAATCCATTTGGACTCTTCCATGTCCATTTTCTGTTCACCCTTTTCTTGAAAAAACTGTTCATTACTGACAGTCTTTGAGATTCTGCAAATTCCACAAGTCTTTCACCTCTTTCATTTCTTTCACCAATTCCAAAATTTTCTATAGTTCCCCTTTCTGCATTGTTTTTTGTCTTTTTGCAACCTTAGCATTGAAGTCTCCCATTATAATAGTGTAGCGGGTTTTCTGCTCATCTAGAATACTCTCAATTTCGTTGTACACTTCTGCAACCTCTTCATCATCATGGCTCGATGTTGGTGCATAAATCATTATAATCTTTAGCTTGTACCTCTTAGAAATCTTGAGTATTAGTCTTGACACCCTTGGTGATGTACTTTTGAATTCCAAAATATTGTTTTTAAAATCTTTATGGACCAGAAACCCAACTCCACCTTCACTCCTTTCACTATTTACATTGGTGTACAGCAGATTTCCACTTGATAAACTTATAAGTGATTCATTTCTTCTTGTTTCAGCCAAACCAATGAGGTTTGGCTGAAACAAGACCTTATACACCTCAATCAGAAGACCTTATACACCTCAATCAGATCACCGCGCAGATGCCTAGTCTTCAGCCACTGCAATTTGCAGAACTTAAGCCTCTCTTGGTAAGAGGATCCCTTCATTCCCCTCACCAATCCTTCCTAAATTGAGGCCTCCAGACCTGTACGCAGTACTCAAGGCATGGCCTGACCATTGACCATTATACAGAGGGACAATCACCTCCTTCTCCCTGCTAGCAAAATTCCTATATATCATTGACAAAACCCCATGACCTGCCCTGGCAGCCTGTCTGCATTGCTCAGAAAACTTCATATCTGACTGCACAATTACTCCCAAGTCTTTTTCATTTTCTACCACCATAAGTGTAGTACCACAGAGTTGGTACGTTTCTCTGGGGTTACTTCTCCCCATATGCAGTATTTTGCATTTGTCAAGGTTAAACTTCAGCTGCCACTTAGCCCATCTGCCCAAATTATCTAGATCCTGTTGCAGTAGCACACTGCCATTACTGTCATTAACAACCCTGCCAACCTTTGTATCATCTGCAAACTTCGACATTAAGCCTGATATACCTTCATCAATATCATTGATAAATATACAAAACAACAGTGGACTAACACCGAACCCTGTGGGACTCCACTAATAACATTAATCCACGAAGAGCAGCACCCATTGATTACCACCCTATGTCTTCTCCCACTTAACCAACCTTTTATCCATTGTAGCAACTTACCCTTAATACCATTCTGCTCCAATTTGTACAATAGTCTTCCATGCACAACAGTGTCAAAAGCTTTCCTGAAATCCAAATATATGATATCAAAATTATTTTTTGCATCCAGTTCCTTTGTAACCACTCATAATATCCTATCAAATTTGTCAGACAAGACTTTCCCTTAACAAACCCATGCTGTGTCTGAATGATTGCTGCAGTCTTGTCTAGATGATCCTGCAAGGCATCTTTAACCAGTGACTCCATTATTTTACCTGGAACAGAAGTTAAAATAACTGGTCTGTAATTACTCGTGTCACCCTTCGATCCCCCTTTGTGAATTGTGGATACATTTGCACATCTCCAGTCCGTGGGAACCTCCCCTGAGTCCAAGGATGCTCTCATAATTATGGCTAAGGGTTTGCTTAGTTGCTTTGCCGCCTCCTTTAATATAACTGGATAGATCCCATCCACTCCAGGTGCTTTTCTTATGTTTAACTTCAAAAATTTCTCCTCCACTTTGCTTTCAGTTATTTCAAACTCATTAAGTATCCTGCTACAATTTGATAACCTTCTGCCATTTTTCAAACCTTAATAATTCCTCATGTGTGAATGTAGATGCAAAATACTCATTCAGTTTGTTTGCTATCTGAGCAGGATCATCAACAGTCAAACCATCGATGTCAAGTGGACCAATCAGATTCATCCCCTTCCTTTTAGAGTTTATATAAGTAAAGAAATCCTTGCTGTTTATCTTAACATCTTTTGCCAAGGATTTCTCGTAATCTGCCTTCGCCTGCCTAACCTCCTTTGTGACCTGATTACAGACTATCTTATATCTGCCATAGGCTTCTGAGTCACTTGATAATTTATATGCATCCCATGCATTTTTCTTCTCTGTTACGAGTCTCATTAGTTCATTAGATAACCATTTAGGCCTAAACCTTGAACAATATTTCTAAATAGGTATGAAACTTTTAGTAGCATCCACGATTAATTCTTTGAATGCTTCCCACTTAAAATTTACTATTGGTAACATCGTCAGTTTATCCCACTGTACAGAATTTAAAAACTGTCGGAGACCATTGTACTCACCTTTACGGAAGCAAAAATTCTTTCCTTTACCCCTGGTAATTAAATCTTTAAGTAAATCATACATCAGTACACTGTGATCACTGCCACTTAGTGGTTCCTTTATCTGCAAATTCTTAATACACGAATGATCACTGCTGATAACCAGATCAAGAGTATTACTTTCTCTGGTTGCCTCTCGAACATGCTGCTGCAGAAAACAATCATCCAATAAATCCACAAAAGTCTGACTAGTGTGTGAGTGACCAACCCACAAGTTCCAGTCAATATCTGGGAAGTTAAAATCCCCCATTATAAGACATTCCGATTTACTAGCCCACTCTATTTCTCTGTACAATTGTTCATTGTACTCATTCGAGTCATTAGGCCTATAACACACTCCTACTCTTATTTTTGCTTTCGCAGTGCTTATGTCACACCAAACTGACTCAACAATGCACTGTTCATCTATATCAACTGGATGCACTTCTTTTGATTTTATGTTTTTCTTAATTAACAGCATAACACCTCCTCCCTTTCTATCCCGTCTATCCTTTCTGTACATATTGTACGCCCCAAATTCCAGTTCAGCATTCCTTATATCTGTGTGACACCACTTCTCTGCTATCCCAACAATATTTGCCTTTGATGTCTTGACCAACACTTCAAATTCATCAAGTTTATTTACTATACTTCTAGCATTTACATGCTCCTACTCCTATTCCTAGTTACCCTAACACATCCCATATACCCACCTATTTCAGGATGACTGCCATCCATCCCTGAAACCCCCAACACCCCAAGCTCCAGGTCGCTACTTATTCTAATAGAAGTTGTGCAAGAATCACCTTCACCTCTGCCTACGGCTACTGTTAAAACTATTAGTCCTTGTATCCCCAAAGCTATCAGTTTTCTGACCCACCTAACACTGCCTCGATAGCATCAGCAAATATTCTTGCACCCTTTCTATTTAAGTGTATCCCATCCCTATAGAAGCAGTCTCTCCTGTTAACAAGTACAGTCCAGGCTGAAAAAAATTCTACCCCTTGAGCCTTGCACATTCTTTCCAAGGCCGAATTGATCGACAAGGCTCTCATCATATACTCCCTTCTATCGTCATCAACTTTTGCCCCTGGCAGACATACCCTGGTCCTGTTCCACCTATTCTTTTTACAAAGCATGTTTCCTGTTTCCCTGACAATAGTCTCCAAAAACTACTAGTTCCTGAGGGACCAGCGCATTCTGCCTTGGGGGTTGCCGCTGTCTTGCGTGATGACCAAGTGCAAGCTCTGGCATTGATGCAGGCAGCTGAAAGCCTGATGGGGCCCCCTCAATTTTGATCTTTCGAGGGCATCCACCCTGTCCTTCAAACTCTCATATAGGCCCATAACAACGCTGAGCTGTTGCCTGATTTCCTTACACTCCTTAGATCACGCGCACACACAAAGTCATCCCCCATGGCAATATCATGTTCCGTTCCAGAGAGTTCGGCAAACATTTCACAAGTCGCACATTTTTTTAGGCTCTGATGCGTTGGAGAATCGTCCCCCTCAGTTCTCCCCCGAGTCACAGCACTCTTGCCACTTTGTGCCCGTTGCTTTGCTGCTCTAGTTTGGGGCATGATACTTTAAATTAATAAAATCAATGCTAAGGTTGGAAAGAGACAAAACAGTGAAGAAAGGGGAAACTATAGGAAATTTTGGAATTGGTGAAAGAAATGAAGGAGGTAAAAGACTTGTGGAATCTGCAGAATCTCAAGGAATGTTAGTAATGAACACTTTTTCCAAGAAAAGGGTGAACAGAAAGTGGGCATGGAACAGCCCAAATAGATTAACAACTAATGAACTCTACTTCATCCCCACTAACAGAAGATATATTGTGAATGATGTTACTGTCCTGAACAAGGTAAATGTTGGAAGTGTTCACAAAATGGTAAGATGCATACTTGATATAGATGTAAGAAAATAAAGGAAAAAAACTGACTTGAGTAAATAATACGAAGATCTTTGAGATATCAAAAGAGGAGAAAAAAGCAGTATGAGCTTCTGCAGACCGTTCAGGACCAAAATATTGACGAGAAATACTACAACTTTCTGAAAGTGATAAAGCCCAAGAAACCTATAGGTAAAAAGAAATTCAAAGAAACAAAAATTAGTCGAGAAACATTAGTCTTCTTCGGTTCATGATGAATTGAAGAAGACTAATGAAGAGTAAGATAAACACTGACAAGGAGAAAATTGAGTATACTGAGTTATGCCAAGCAATTAGAAAGAGACTCAGAGAGGACATAAGATTTAACAAAAGTAAAGTAGATCAAGCTTTAATGGAAAACAAAGGACTTAAATCAGTAACGGACATAGTATCGGTAACGGTATCAAATCCACGTGCTACAAATTGCAGCTCCGTTGAATGAGAGGTTTTTTTTTAACCAAATTTAGTCGATTTATTAACCAATTGTTATATCAAATTATCTTCTATAAGTAGATTATAGACATAGTCAGGATCCTTAGTTTATTCTAAATTGAGATAGCGAGATTTGGAAGCTAATCAATACTTACGGGTCCGTAGAAGTACCGTTTGTGAATTCCCGCCATTTTTACACGATAGCATAAGCTTAGTGTAGTACAGTGCATAATATAATATTGCCAATTAATCAGTAAATCTATTAATCTTGATAAACTTTATTGTCAATTAAATTGTACTTTTAACTCTATATATATATATATATATATATATATATATATATATATATAACGACTTAACCATAACAAATAATTAATACATAACTATAGTGGTACATGTGATACGGAAGTTGTATAAAGGGAACTCGTAGAAAACACTCGATACCGGAAAAATAAATATAGCGTTATAACTGTTTGGGATATAACTTAAGGATTTAATTTTGTTCTGAAATTGAAATTTAATGAATTAAATCGGAATCATGACTCAGACCAGAGCAGCAAAGCAAAAGGCTCAAGCTAATGGGAGTGCTGTGGCTCAGGGGAGAACTGAGAGGGGTAGTTGCCCTCTGAATCACAGTCTTTTAAAATGCACTATTTGCTTGATGTTTGCGGAGCAGTCGGGTATGGAACATGATACTGCCAAGGGGGATGTCTTTGTGTGTGCCCGATGTAAGTAGTGCAAGGAAATCAGGCGACAACTCAGCGTTGTTATGGGCCTTTATGAGAGCTTCAAGGACAGGGTGGATGCCCTCGAAGGAAATAAATTGAGGGGCCCATCAAGCTCTCAGCTGCCCACAACAACGCCAGAGCTTGCACTTGGTCATCATTCAACACAGAGGCAGCCCCTAGGCAGAATGCACTGGTCCCACAGGAACTAGTAGTTGTTGGTGACTCTATTGTCAGAGAAACGGGGAACATGCTTTGTAAAAAGGATAGGTGCAATAGGACCAGGGTATGTCTGCCAGGGGCAAAGGTTGATGACGTTGTAGAGCGGATATCATCTTTTAAGGGCACAAAAGGTGATATAGTTGTACACATTGGCACTAATGATATTAAGAGTAGGAGAACTGCGGAATTACTTAGCAAGTACAGGTCACAGTTGAAAAAAAGCCGTGAATTAGGGTTGAATTTGAAAGTGTCTGCAATACTGCCCAGACACGATAGGAGGGAGTATATGATGAGAGCCTTGTCGATCAATTCGGCCCTGGAGGGATTGTGCAAGGCTCAAGGGGTAGAATTTTTTTCAGCCTGGTCTGTACTTGTTAACAGGAGAGACTGCTTCTACAGGGATGGGATACACTTAAATAGAAAGGGTGCAAGAATTTTTGCTGATGCTGTCGAGGCAGTGTTAGGTGGGTCGGAAAACTGTTAGTTGGGGTGGATACAAGGACTAATAGATTAACAGTAGCCACTGGCAGAGGTGGAAGTGATTCTTGCACTGCTTCTATTGAAATGAGCAGAAGCCTGAAAAACAAGATGCAGGATATTTCAGAGACTGCTGGGAGTCATTGCGGTACAAGTAAACACATGGGTTGTGTTAGGGTAGCTAAGAATAGAAACAGGTGCATGCATACTTGCGTGTACACCAATGCTAGGAGTTTGGTAAATAAATTTGATGAATTTGAGGTATTGCTCAAAACATCAGAGGCAGATATTGTTGGGATATCAGAGACGTGGTGTCACACAGATATAAGGAATGCGGAACTGGAATTTGGGGAATACAATGTGTATAGAAAGGATAGACAGGACAGCAGGGGAGGAGGGGTTATGCTATTAGTTAAGAAACACATAAAATCCAAGGAAGTGAAGCCAGTCGACATCGATGGACAGGGCAGTGTCGAGTCAGTTTGGTGTGGCATAAGCATAGGAAAATCAAAATTGAGAGTAGGAGTGTGCTATAGGCCTAATGACTCTGATGAGTATAAAAATATTGTACAGGGAAATGGAGTGGGCCAGTAAATCAGAGTCTTATAATGGGGGATTTTAATTTCCCAGATATTGACTGGAATTTGTGGGTTGGTCTCTCACACACTAGCCAGGCTTTTGTGGATTTCTTGGATGATTGTTTTCAACATCAGCATGTTCATGAGGCAACAAGAGGGAGCAATACTCTTGATCTGATTATCAGTAGTGATTCTTCATGCATTAAGAATCTGCAGATAAATGAACCACTAGGTGGCAATGATCACAGTGTGTTGAAGTGGGATTTACTCAAGGAGGTAACTACCATCAGAGGTAAAGGGAAGGGTTTTTGTTTTCGTAAAGGCGACTATGATGGTCTGAGACAGTATTTAAATTCTATACAGTGGGACCAACTAATGATGTTACCAACAGCAAACTCAAAATGGGAAGCATTCAAGGAACTAATCTTGGAAACTACCAGGCTTTACATACCAACTAAGAAATATTGTTCAAGGTTAAGGCCTAAATGGTTGTCAGATGAACTAATGAGACATGTGGCAGAGAAGAAAAATGCATGGAATACATACAAATTAACAAGCGACATGGAAGCCTATGATAGATATAAGTTGGTCTGTAACCAAGTCACAAAGGAGATTAGGCAGGCAAAGGCAGATTATGAGAAATCCTTGGCAAAGGATGCAAAGAAAAACAGAAAAGAGTTCTTTACCTATTTAATCGCAAGAAGGAAAGGGATGAATCAGATTGGTCCACTGGATATTGATGGTTCAACAGTTGAGGATCCTGCTCAGGTGGCAAACAATCTAAACGAGTATTTTGCATCTACATTCACGCATGAGGAGATATTCAGGAAGGAGAATGACGTAGGTAAAGTAGACATTGGCAGTGAGCTAGATGATTTTGTAATAACTGAGAGGAAAGTGGATCAGAAATTGTTGAGGATAAACATAAAAAAGGCACCTGGGGTGGATGGGATCTATCCAGTTATATTAAAGGAGGCAGCAAAGGAAGTAAGCAAACCCCAGGCCATAATTATGAGAGCTTCTTTGGACTCAGGGGACGTACCCATAGACTGGAGATGTGCAAATGTAACCCCAATTCACAAAGGAGGAGGATCAAAGGCTGACACAAGTAATTATAGACCTGTTAGTTTAACTTCTGTTCCAGGAAAATTAATGGAGGCACTGGTTAAAGAAGCACTGCAGGACCATCTAGACAAGAATTCAGTTATAGCTCAGACACAGCATGGTTTTGTTAAGGGCGGGTCTTACCTGACCAATTTGATTGGATACTATGTAGTCACAAAAGAACTGGATGCAGGGAATAACTTTGATATTATATATTTGGATCTTAGAAAGGCTTTTGATACTGTTGCACATGGAAGACTGCTGCACAAATTGGAGCAGTGTGGCATTGGAGGCAAATTGCTGCTATGGATAAGGGGATGGTTGAGTGGCAGAAGACAGAGAGTGGTAATCAATGGACACTGCTCAACGTGGACTAATGTTATTAGTGGAGTTCCTCAGGGTTCAGTGTTGGGTCCGTTGTTGTTTTCGGTGTTTATGAATGTGATGATGGTATATCAAGTTTAATGTCCAAGTTTGCAGATTATACAAAGGTAGGCAGGGTTGTTAAGGACACTACTGACGCTATGCTGCTGCAACAGGATCTGGAAAGGTTGAACAGATGGGCTGAGAGGCGGAAAATGAAGTTTAACATTGACAAATGTAAAGTACTACATATGGGAAACAGTAACCCCAGAGCAACGTATCAACTCTGCGGTACTACACTGACAGTGGTGGAGAATGAAAAGGACCTGGGGGTAATTGTGCAGGGAGATATGAAGTTCTCTGAGCAGTGCAGACGAGCTGCAAGAGTAGCTCATGGTGTCTTGTCAATGATATACAGGAATTTTTCTAGCAGGGATAAGGAGGTGATTATTCCCTTGTATAAGGCAATGGTTAGGCCACATCTTGAGTACTGTATACAGGTCTGGAAGCCTCATTTCAAGAAGGATGTAGAGCTGCTGGAACGAGTACAGAGAAGGGCAACAAGATTAGTGAATGGAACAAAGGGTTGCTCTTACGAAGAAAGGCTTAAGTTTTGCAAATTACAGAGTCTGGAGACTAGGCACCGGCGAGGTGATCTGATACAGGTGTATAAGGCTTTGAATGGTTTGAGCATGCTCAATGCCAATGGGATTCTTCCTCTTGCTCAGAATAATCACCTCAGAGGGCATAAATTCAAATTGAGGAAGGACGGATGTCGGACAGATGTGCGGAAATTTGCCTTTGGCCAGCGGGTGGTTGGTTGGTGGAACCGACTTCCATCATTTGTTGTTGAAGTTGATAGCCTAAACAAATTTAAGGCTCAACTGGACAGGTATTTCGAACGAACGGAGGGGTGAAATGGAAGTGGTGTGTTTTTTTGTTTTTTTTTTGGCTGATGCCGAATAAGCTTGCTTTCTTGCATCATATGCCTCTACTAATGCTAATGCTAAATCAGCAGCCAGAAAGCCAAATGATACTGAAACTGAAGAATAGCAATGGTGTACTTATAAACAGCAGACTATTGTCAAATAGCAGATGACTACTATAAGGAATTATACAAAAAGCGAGGAATGATGCCAGCAGTGGGGGAAGATGGATCACAAATTAGTAACACATATGACATACCCGATATCCTTCCTGATGAGGTTCATGCTTTAAAGAAAATGAAGAATCAGAAAGCCGCAGGGAAAGATGAAGTTACTTTAGAGCTGTTAAAATTGGGAGGAAGCAACATGACACAGAAACTGGTGAAACTCTTCACAAAATGTATTAGAAAAGGTGTGATGCCTAAGGAGTGGAATAATGCAAAGATTGTTTTGCTGCATAAGGAAGGAGATAAATCAGAAATTGGAAATTATAGACCATTTAGCTTGTTATCCTACATCTACAAGTTGTTCACAAAGGTCATTACTAACAGATTAGAAAGAATACTGATGAGAACCAACCGAAAGAGCAGTCTGGCTTTAGGACAGGATTCTCAAATATGGATCGCCTTCACGTAATAGCCATTTATGATGAATGTGATCCTACAAAGTGTGCAGTACAGTTCTGTAGTAAGGTCCTGTAACAGTAGTATGATGTGGCACAAAATCCTGGTAAACTATTCCTTGAATGGTAAAAAAAAAAGATGACCACAGCCTTTCCTGCAGAAACCTCACCTTTTGCTTTTTTTAGTATTAGCAATGATATAGTTCCAATCAGAAAGTAAGCAAAACAAAGAGCTTTATTTTGCTCTGCCACTATCACCTTGTGCAGAACCTCACCATCTTCAGTAGCCATCTGTTGCAGCTCCTGAAAGGCGCCTCCGTAGCCAGGTGGGAAGGAGCAGCAGCAGCAGTGCATAGCACACGCTTCTTGATTAGACTGGGGTTCGAGCCCATCACCACCAAATATGGAGGATGCGGAAAGGTCAGGGAATGACCACCGCATATCCCGGAGCAATATGGCCTTAGTTGCTAATGCTCCTAAAAACCAAACAACAAACAAACAAACAAGCAGCTCCTGACAAACGTCAATGCCAACTTGCTGTTTGTCAGGTGTGAATAGTCTTGGAACCTAGCATGCGAAAGACATGCGTCACATGCAAATAGTAATGTAAAATACCATGCGTTTCCTGCTAATATTCTCAACATCTCTGCCAGTTGCCTTACTGTTATATGATCTTCTCTCACAACTATAGAAGCACTATTTATGGTTTCTGCTGTGGTGACAGCAGTGTTTGGAACTCCAGGAACACAAATTTTTTTGTGAATTGTCCATCTTTAAACATTCTAAACTACCTATGAGCTGTGCTATATGGAAGTTTAGATTTACCATAAGCATCTTTTAATATTTCACATGCTTCAGCTCATGTTTTCTTGAGATGGAAACAAAATTTGAGAGCAGCATACTGTTCCTTGTGTGTCACATCCATTGTTATATAGGGAAAACTGAAAGTATAAACATGACCAATTGCCAAGGTTACACCATTCACAAGAGTCAACTGCGCAGCTACTATGTGATGCAGTTGGTTTGGTCTTAAATTCTACAGATCAGCTATAAATAACAAGTACTATGGTTGTTCATGAAAAATTATGATCATTCTTTATTGAATAGTCCTCATATTTATTGAAATGTGTCCTCTAAAACTGCTCAATCACTATGTATATCTGTCTAAAATCTTGAAAATTTTAAAAGCCAACACCTCTCTCAATCCCCTAAGAGTGCTGGGTTTTAAATAGTTTAATATACTGTATAGGGATGTATGCAAATTGATGTAACAGGGGCACTGAAGGCCTTCAGGGGATTATAATGGTTATCCATAGTGGGAGCAGTATATCTTAATCTACCTTAGGCAACAGAGTTATTCAAACTAAACCAGGCATTTTGTGATAAGTAGTTCTGGGACCTTGACCTTTGGCAACTAAATTTTGAAGCCTTTTTGCTCTGGCATGTGGACATTAAAACATTAACTCGACCATGGTAATGAAAATGCCACTCTAAAAAAAAAGTATGTGTAGGGAGGGCAAGGTGGGAAACTACCAATGTATGCAAATTGATGTAACAAGCTGAGAATGTTGTTTATGCATATTTGTTGTTCTACAAAACACATTCTTGCACATAAATATGTTAACTGTGATAATGAAATAGATATAAATTCAATTAACTTACCAAATGATTAATATCATCAAAGAAATATACATTACATCCTTCTACAATCTTTGGCTGTTCTGGTTTACACAACTAAAAGAATAAATGATCCAATTTATATAATGTTAGTGAAATTTTAAAATAAGATATGTAAGTAAAATCAGAAAAATTATACTAAGATGTATAATACAGAGAAAAACAAAGTAAATTATATCTATGGTACCATTTCTGTTCTATTTTTGTCATTTTGTATAGGAAATAAATACAGTTGAACTCATTTATAGTAAGCATGGTTATGACGAGAGTTTGGATAATGGGAGCAAACAGAAAACAATTGACTGGAAATGAAGTATTTTATGAGCAACACTTCACAGCTAAAACAATTATGGTAGTTAAGAGCTTCACAGGTATAATAAGCAAATCTTGAAGCCAATTACAATGAGCAGTGGCTGAACTGCTGTATGAAGGACTAAGATCTATTATTGCTTTTCCCATTTATGACAATTCCCCCTCCCCATTGCTCTCCACATCTCTGCTGATAGCAATTTACATATTAACCCCTTTAATGGTTCTCAGAATCTTTTTAGTGAGGTACACTACCACCACAAAGATTCTTTTTCCAGTGGCATAGCGAAAATTCCTGAACGCCTCATGTAACAGGGGTGCTGAGGCCTTCAGGGGGATTATAATGGTTACCCATAGTGGGAGCAGTATAATTCCACCACATACTACCTTGTTTGAATAAAGCATATCCCACACTGCGACAATTCGGATATTAAAGCATGTCCGAATTTCGCTTTTTGTTATCTTTCCCCAATCTCTTAATCCTCTCTTGTACTGTATCTCTTCCCTGTTGTTATGATTCTCAGAAGACCTAGGGAGAGAAACTACCTGGAAAATTAACCAATGAAATTTTTTTGTATTGGTATGAAACATTCATCTTTCAGATTCAGTTGAAATGAAGAATTGAGTGCAATTTCAAACCTTTATGTGTGAAAGTGTTTTTTTAAGACTTGGAAGAAACCCTAGGAATCTTTAAAAACAATTTTGCTTCTGTAGTTTAGGTTTTGCTGTGCTGCATAAAATTCAGGTTTTTTTCACCTTGAAATGGCAGGAGAGAAAAGAAAAATTTTGACAATCAGCAAGAAAATGAAAATTATTTGTGACAAAAGAGAATGGAACAACCAGTGCATCCATTTGCAAAAAGTTAAGACCGAACTCATCAAATGTTTCAACCATTTGGAAAAAATTGGGAAAGAATTACTAGTGCTTCAGAAAAAAAAAATCATTGCTAAAAAAAGTTGTGTAAGTGTGATAAAAGTGAACTGGATAAGGCTCTTTTGAGTTAGTTTACATTGAAAAGATATTATATTCCTATTACAATATCTTTTGTAGCCCTCTACTGAACTACAGGCTGAAACGTTTTCTCATGACCTTGGATATGCAGATTTTTGTTTATAATAATAGGTGGCCTGACAGATTCAAAAAAGGAAACAATATTGTTTATGGTAAGATAAGATGCAAATCTGGTGATCAAAAGAAATGAGTAACGACTGGATTGAAAATGGCCAGATATAAGAAAAGATTGCTGTGAAAGTAACATTTTTAATGCTGATGAAGCTGGCATGTTTTATAGATTGCTCCCTTACATGACCCCCAAGTTTAAAGGTGAAAATTGAACAGGCAGAAAATTATCCAAAGAGTGACTAACTGTTCTGATTTGTTCAAATATGAGGAATTGAAAAAAGAAAACTCTTAGTAATAGGCAAATTCAAGAATCCAAGATGTTTTAAAAACATTAAAAATCTTCCAGATATATATCAGGCTAACAAAATGTCTGAATAATATCATCAAATTTTGAAGAAGTCCATCACCGGGACAAAGAGCTTAGAAAAAAAGATAGGAAAATTTTGCTGATTTTAGACAATTACCCATCACATCCCATTCTTCTCAATCTAACCAACTTCAAGCTTATATTTTTACCACCAAACTCAACTTCTGTTCTCCAACCTACGGATCAAGATGGTATCAAAAAGTTTTATATGCCACATTAGAAAACTTAAAAAATTTTAGTACTTGATACCATCCTATTCACGAGTAAGGCATGGGAAGAGGTCACATCACAGACCATCAAAGACTTTTAATAAGGCAGGAATAAAACCCATGGAAGTCAACGAAGGCTCTGAAGAAAATGACAATATTCCATTAACAATGTGGTTGAAGAAACATAACTTGGATACTGGGTTGGCATATATGACAATTATGAGACTGGGGTTACTGCTACCCACCTCTCAGCCCATATGCTAACTTTTCCAGATCATGTTGCAGTAGCATACCATCATTACTGTATTAACAACCTTGCCAAACTTTCTATCATCTGCAAACTTGGACATTAATTCTGATATACTTTCATCAATATCCTTGATAAATATAGAAAACAACAATGGTGCCAACACCAAATCTTTTTCGACTCCACACATAACATTAGCCCACAGAGCAGTGTCCACTGATTTTCACTCTTGTTCTTCTTGCACTCAATCATCCCTTTATAATAGTAGCAACTTGCCTTAATGCACAATGCTCCAATTTGTACAGCAGTCTAATGTGCAATAGTATGAAAACCTTTCCTGAAATCTGAGTATGTGACATAATTATTTTTTGCATTCAGTTCCTTCGTGAACACATCATAGAATCCACTCAAATTGGCCAGGCAAGATTTCCTCTTAACAAATCCATGCTGTGTCTGAACTATAACTGCAATCTTGTCTAGCTGATCCTGCACTGCTTCTTTAACCAGTGACTCCTTTATTTTCCCTGGAATAGACATTAAACTAACAGGTCTGTAACTACTCGTGTCACCCATTGTGTGAGGATCTCCCCTGAATCCAAGGATGCTCTCATAATTATGGCTAAGGGTTTGCTTACTTCCTTTGCTGGCTCTCTTAATATAACTGGATAGATCCCATCCCCCCAGGTGCCTTTCTTATGTTTAACTTCAACAATTTTTCCTCCATTTTCCTCTCAGTTATTCCAAAATCATTTAGCTTTCTGGAGTTTGATAAACTTCTGACCTCCACTTCCCTACAGAATTCCTCATGTGTGAATGTAGATGCAAAATACTCATTCAGTTTGTCAGCTACCTGAGCAAGATAATCAGCAGTAGAATTATCGATATCAAGTGGACTAATTTGATTAATTCCCTTGTTTCTAGAGTTTATACAGAAGTGTTTACTGTTTTTTTTGTATCCTTTGCCAAAGATTTCCCATAATCTGCCTTTGCTTGCCTAACTTCCTTTGTGACATGCTTATAACTTACAGACTAGCTTATAACTACCATAGGCTTCTGTGTCACCTGATAATTAACGTGCATCCCAGGAATATAAATTTCTTCTCTGCTAAGTCTTATTAGTTCACCTGACATCTATTTAGGCCTAAACCTTGAACAGTATTTCTTAGTTAGTATAAAACACCTAGTAGTTTCCAAGATTAATTCCTTGAATGCTTCAAGGAATTAATATTGGAATTTACAATTCACATTTAGAATTTGTTGTTAGTAACATCATCAGTTGGTCCCAATACATAGAATTTAAAAACTGTCTGAGACCAACATAGTCACCTTTATGAAAGCAAAAACCCTTCCCTTTAACCCTGATGGTAGTTACATCTTTAAGTAAATCCCACATCAATACACTGTGATCACTGCCACCTAGTGGTTCCTTTATCTGCAGGTTCTTAATGTATGAATAATCACTGCTGATAATCAGATCAAGTGTATTACTCCTACTGGTTATCTATTGAAATGCTGCTATAGAAAACAGTCATGCAATAAATCCACAAAAGTCTTATTAGTGTGCAATGATCAACACACAAGTTCCAGTCAACATCTGGAAAATTAAAATCCCTCATTATAATAAGAAATTCTGATTTATTGGCCCACTTTTTTTCTCTGTACGGTTGTTTGTTGTACTCAACAAAGTCATTAGGCCTATAACACTCATTAGAATCTTTAGGCCTATCTACAATCCATTCTCCGATTTGGTGGAGAGCTGAAAGGAAATGAAATGTTTACCTCTGTCCAAACGTGTTCTATATACAAAATTAGAGAATGGAATTATGGATTTTTCTGGAATACTCGATATCTAAGAAATACAAATCCATTCAAATGGTTTGACCTTAAAACTAAGTTGGTGGATACTGAAGAGATTATCAGTCCACTGAGTCAGTTAACAAAAACATATTTAATCTATAAATTGTACTTCTCAACAGCCATGGCAACAAGAATAATCTTTAGGAAACATGGCATTGTAGTGGGAAATGGTTTTGAAAATTTGAGTAGATCAATATTCCACCTTTCAGTCACTACTGTCCAATTTGTTTAATATAAATGCTCAATGTAAAAAGGCTTAGATAAGATTTCAGAATTTATCTATTGTAGACTGTAATTATTTGGAAACAAACACAGTTAAGAGATGGTAGTACTTATTGCATTAAGAGAGACACTGAACATAAATGCTCACATTAACTGAAAAGACTTGAAATGACCTTGAAAAGATGTGAATATACATACACTGTCCAGTCAAAGAATTACGACCAGCTACCTAATAGTCGGTATGTCTTTTTTTCTGCTGGTATCTCCACCACACAGCAAGGCATGGACTCTATTTGCCCTCTAAATGTTACAGGAGGTATGTTGTATCATTTCCCCAGAATTACATCCTGTATATCTGCAATAATCTGTGGAGGAGGATCCAAATGCCAGCTATATTATGTCAATCCATGTAATCCCAGAGATGTTCTATGGGATTAATATCTGACAATTTGGTGGCCAATGTAGCATCTGGAAGTCACTTTCATGTTCAGTAAACCACTATTGAACAATACTGGCAAAACATGGCAGGGTGTATTATTCTGCTGGAACATACCTATACCATCTGGGAAGATGGTATAGGTGTATAGTCACCATGAAGGGGTGTATCTGATCAACCACAATGAATTGATAGTCTTTAGTATTCAGAAACAATATAGGGGTATGAGGGCTCAAAGAGATTTCCAGGAAAATATCTCCCTCCCCCCAAAAACAAGACACTGCTACCACCTGCCTGTTTCTGTGGGACTAGGACATTGGAGTGCTTTCTCGTGGCAGTTTGTCACTATACTCTCCATCTATTGTCCACACAGTATAACAGGAAATGTAATTCATTGGAAAATGCAACTTTTTTTTTTTAGTTGTGAATGGTCCAATGACACCATTCAGATGTAAACTTTAGGCAACACAGTGAGTGGCCATAAGCGCTTAACCAAGCACTTACTCTGGTGGCCTATATGAGGACAGGTCATTTGATTATTGTCTTGGAAACAGCACTGGTCACCCTCCTTGGTTAAAATCTATGGTTTTAACCAAGGAGGATGTGAGCCAATTGATTTTCCACCTATTAGCTCACACAAGGCAGCAAGACAGCCTATGTTCACCACAACCATCATAGAGCATGTACTGCTGCTCTGTCCACTCTTGGAACACCTGAGCTACAGCATTTTGCAAATAGTGCACATAATTTGCAGAGTCTGTAATACTACTACCCTTCAACCAGTATCTAACAATGATCCCTTTTTCAAAGTTGCAAGACCACATCCCTTGCCCAGGTTGATCAAGTACTTCATAAGGTCCCAAGACCCTGCAGTGTCACATTTAGCAGTTCTTACCATGACACATATGCCACCAGGCAGGCAGGATCAGCCTACTGCTAAAACATGGAGGTAGTCAAGTATGCATGTGCACATGAGGGCATGCATGCATGCAAGTATGTGCACACACCCATTTTTCCACGAATGGGCATTTTTCAGACAAAGTGCAGAACTTCACATTACCTTAAGAAGGTTGTTGTAAAAGATTTCACTGCATATTTACTATTTACAATTTACTACACTAACTGGCTACAGGCAACATTTCTAAATTCCCTTTGGGATTCTTTCATGAAAAAAATTAAACCTAAAATAATTGCTTAGTGAGTGGCCTTCTCTCCAAGAAGCTAGATGGAAACTCGGCTTTCAGAAAAAAAACAAAAAAACATCCTCTATAAAGGACCTAACTTTAGTATGGTTCCAATGCTAGAATTCTGGACATTCCTGTATACCAGTCTCATTGTTAAGTTAAGGAATTGCAGTTTAATTTCTTTGACTTCATGCAAAGAATATTTTGACTTATATTTCTACAGCAGCTTTTGATTTGCTTATAGTCTGTTCCATAAAGGATGAACATGCACCCTCTTATTTATAATGGTTTAGCTTACTAATAGGAATGGAGCTTTTAACCTTATTTTTGTTGGACTAATTAATTATGAAATTCATACATAAAAAGGAATATACAACTGATAAAAAAAAACATTCACTCAGTTTTTAGTTACCTCTTGCAGAATGGGTAATACAGGTGGGTCTTCTTGTTGAAGAAAATAAATTACCATTAAGATGTAGGCATATGAGGAAAGTCCTACCTTAGAGCTGCTAAGTCCAGAGTGCTGTAAAATTTTAAAAAAAATTATAAATTAAATTATGTTAATACTGCACATTTTGATTGTGTAAATACTTTATAAAAATAGTACCGGTCAATTAAGAATAATTTTTTTTTAATTAAGTGGGAAATACCAAATTTATTCAAATGTAAGCTAAAATTTAAAGGACCACATCTAACAACCATTATAGTGTTTGACAAGGGTCAAACACTATAATGGTTTGACACTATAATGGCAAAATTTTGCCGAGTGAAAAATAGGCAATTCTTATATAGATTTGAAATTCAAAACTGCAATCAGGTTTTTCTACACTGTACAGTTTCAAAGATATTTGGTAATGTAATTGCATAGCTGCCAACTTTTGAATTTTGAAAAGCTATCAAGTAACTATAAAGAGACCATTTTTTGGCCAAAACAGGCAAAAAATAAGAGTTTTTTAAAGTCTACATTGCACTAGAAATTAAATTTAACTGACAATATACATGTTTCATATTAAGACACAGCCATAGTATTGTTTACCCATATAGTATACAAACTCTAGCTTACCTAGGATTTTATTGTCTGTATTATCTGTTAGACCCCAACTGATTATGATTTCCTCGAGAAGAATACTGTTACATACTTTGCCCTCTTCAGAAATGCTGTCAAAAGTTTTTGTCACCACAATGGCCCAACAGTGTATATTGACTTGGCTATCAAGATCACATCCAGAGTCTTGCCATAAAAAGAAGATCTGAACTCAGTTTTTGGTTTTCTCACCTGGAATATCCTTTCACACTCAGCATTATTGTGAGGTTAAAATGCCAAGGATGAAATATATTTTCCCTGTGCATTTGTAAGTTCTCCAACCAAGGGTCACAGTACATCAATTCTTTCTTCTTTCATAATAGCATCTGATAGGTTCTTGCACTGACATTGATAGAACTAATCATGCAAAACATCTACTGCTTCATCTATTTCTTTACCTTTAATGACAACCAAAAAGTACTGGAAACTTGTCCACAAAAAATTTCAAGATTTGAAAAATGATGCACTCCCAGATTTGAAATTTGTGCTGCCTTGGAATTTTTAAGAACATCTTTTTTCAATAGGAATCTATGCACCGTGTAGTGTAATCACATTCTATAAACCATAGTAAAAATTCCTATTACCAAATCAGAATATCATTCTGGTTTAGTCTGCTATGGTAATTAACTTCAAAAATGAAGTGGAAGATTTAAAAACTGTTAGTATAAAAAATCTGCACATAAAATTCTTCAATATATCTAGGAGTAATGACTTGGTACATGGATGTGAGATACATTGGATTGAAGAGATGTGCTTGAATTTTAAAAAATTGGCATAACATTTAAAAGAAACAAGCAAATTGCTTTTTAAGGCAGAAAAGAAGACGAAGATTTAAGCAAGGATTACATACCTGAGTTATCAGCATGCTTACCCTGTTTATGATCGATTTCACCAGAAGTTTGCAAATCAGATATTCTTTTTCTAGAGAAATTCATTAATTTGTCTTCTTGCAAAACTTCTTTGGATCATGAATTGGATTTTTACAGGGAAAGAAATTGCTTGTTATACTTTTCAATTTGATAACTCTAAAAAGTGCTCATATGGCATTTCTGATCACTTCTAACCTCTTCTTAAACAGAGTTGTCAGTTGGTTGTTCTACCATTCTAGTTATACATTTAATCAAAGCCAGTCAACATGTATTCATACACTTAAAAATCTTTACTTCTGTTGCTTGCATTACTTGAAACTGTTTAAACCTATCTTTCCTTTTAGCACTTCTTTCTAGATAGCAGTAAATGTCCACCAAATATTCAACCACTGTCTCAGAATAGCATGCGGATCTCTTTTCAGCAGACAAATTATTGAGATAACAAGTGCAGTCTATTACCAGCTGGTGCTCAACCTTCTTTATCCATACCATTGCTGCCCCAGCAACCCATAACAGGAGCATTAACAACGCTAAGTACAAGACTCATTTTAAAATGAATCCCACATGCTTGCAGTTCAGAAGAAAATACCCAATGTTATACCTGTAGAGTCACCTTTCTATTCTGACAGCAAAGCAGGCTATTTTCAATTATATATATATTTTTTTACTATTTTGAAAGCTCACCACAACGGAATATAGTTTCTAATCACTTTAATTACTTTCATTTGGAGCAATCAAAAATGACACAATTTTCAGCAGCATCATTACCTCTTATTTCTCTATCTGTGCAATGTCACTTAACGATGCCTGCTACTTGTGTTCTTCAACAACTATTTTTTTTTTTGTTATGCCACTACTAGGAAACATTTCTGAACAGTCAGCATAATTAGCATAACTCAGGCAGTGTGTTCAGGCAGATATGAAGTTTCCTGAGCAGTGCAGACGGTCTGCAAGAGTAGCTCATGGTGTCTTGTCAATGATATACAGGAATTTTTCTAGCAGGGATAAGGGGGTGATTATCCCCTTGTAGAAGGCAATGGTCAGGCCACACCTCGAGTACCGTATACAGGTCTGGAGGCCTCATTTTAAGAAGTATGTAGAGCTGTTGGAACGAGTACAGAGAAGGGCAACAAGATTAGTGAACAGAACAAAGGGTTGCTCTTACGAAGAAAGGCTTAAGTTTTGCAAATTACAGTGTCTGGAGACTAGGCACCTGCGGGGTGATCTGATTGAAGTGTATAAAGCCTTGAATGGTTTGAGCATGCTCAATGCTGATGGGATTCTTCCTCTTGCTCAGAATAATTGCCTGAGAGGGCATAAATTCAAACTGAGGAAAGACGGTGGTAAGATAGATGTGTGGAAGTTTGCCTTTTAGCCAGCAATCAACAAACCACCAGGTGGTTGATTGCTGGACCAAACTTCCATCTGTTGTTGTAGAAGTTGATAGCTTAAATAGATTCAAGGCAGAACTTGACAAACATTTGGAGTGAGGGGATGGGTGAAATTAGTGTTTTTTTTTTTTTTTTTTTTTTCCCTTTGGCTGATGCTATATAAGCTTGCTTTCTTGCATCATGTGTCCTTGCTAATACTAATGCTTATATCTAGATGGTCCTTACCTAGCCTGGTTCAACTAGCTACAAAGTAGATTTTGAACTTATCATGGATACTCAAGTATAAATTGAGAAATTCTGGATGTTTTCAAAAGGTCCACTTCAATTTGGTGCATGAAAATTGACCGTAATTTTGCAATTCATTGCATGCCAATTTGGTACATGACATTTCCATGTATGTGACAATTTGGTGAGACAACTGGTAGCTACAACAATTTGGTGGATATGAAGATTTCAGTGAATTCTGTATGAGAATTTGGTGTATGACAAAGCAAGCAAACAAGACTGAATATGCAAACGTTTGACATATCATGCTGTAAATGGATAATTTACTGATCAGGGTCAGTGCATTCTGCCTTGGCAACTGCCACTCTGTTTCCTAATGCAAAAGTTAGGGTCCTATCATTGAGTTGGGCAGCTGAGAGCATAACAGGCCCCATTTTAATTCTTTCAGGGGCATTCACCCTGTTCTTCAACTGTATGGTTCACATCTTTATTTCTTCATACCTTCAACTTTGTAAAAGGTAACTCATGAGTGGTTGTAGAGCAAAGATCAAATGCCACCCTCTTGCAGCTGCAGGAGTGGGCACAAATGCACATGTTCAAAATATTGCCTGAAAAAACCAAACAAATACTTCTAAAAGGCAATTTGGACATAAAAAGATGTCCACAAATCAAAATTAACACAACCACTATAAAAATGGTAACAGAACTAAAATATCTTGGAGTGGTCTTTGATTCAAAATTAACTTTTAACCCCCATTTGATCTACTTGGCGAAGAAAGTGAGAAATTATGCAGGTATGATTGCCAGGATCAGTCGAGCAGACTGGGGACTCAAAAGAAAGACCCCCGCAATCATATACCGTGCAATGTTCCTATCTGTTATCACCTATGGAGCCAGTGCATGGTTCATCTGCTCGGCCATAGTAAGAAATAGGAATAAATTAGAATCAATACAAAGGACAATATGTGACAATTTGGTGACACTATTACCAGAGCATGTCGCACAGTAAGCACACCTGCACTACAGTTGCTGGCCGGAACTCTTCCACTTTACCTGGAAGTAGCCAAAAGAGGCTTATATTATAGATTTAAAAAGGGCATACCCACAGAATTTCAGGGGATAGCCCTTGATACAACCAACACCTTCAATGATGAAAGAAAAAGAATAGCCACAAAGCTCCATGAGATATGGCAAACAAAGTGGGAGCAGGAAACCAGAGGTCTGGTTACCAAACGGTTTCTGCCACGGGTGTCAATGGTTAGCCCAAAGCCACCTAAGTGGTATGCCCCTGGACTTTTTACAACATTTATATTGACAGGTCACGGCTCCCAAAAGGCGAAACTAACCTCCTTAGGCTTGACCGATGACCCCAAACTGCACCTGTGGCGAAAGTGAAGACTGGGCACACATTCTATATGAATGTATAATATATGACATCCCCAGAACAGAGCTAATAGCACAGATTGGTCCCCTTCCCAGGAGAGAAGAACATCTGTTCATCATAGAAGAGCAAAATTATAAAGCTTTTACATCTTTCACACAGAAAGTATTCAAAATATCATCTTTAGTCTAAGATCTAAAGTATCAGTTTAGTCTATCATCTAAAGTATTCAAAATATCAAAATATCAGCAGATATCATCTTTTAAGGGCACAAAAGGTGATATAGTTGTACACGTTGGCACTAATGATATTAAGAGTAGGAGACCAGCGGAATTACTTAACAAGTACAGGTCACTGTTGAAAAAAAGCCGTGAAGTAGGGTTGAATTTGAAAGTGTCTGCAATTCTGCCCAGACACGAAAGGAGGGAGTATATGATGAGAGCCTTGTCGATCAATTCGGCCCTGGAAAGATTGTGCAAGGCTGAAGGGGTAGAATTTTTTTCAGCCTGGACTGTACTTGTTAACAGGAGAGATTGCTTCTACAGGGATGGGATACACTTAAATAGAAGGGGTGCAAGAATATTTGCTGATGCTATCGAGGCAGTGTTAGGTGGGTCGGAAAACTGCTAGCTTGGGGGAAGACAAAGACTAATGGATTAACAGTAGCCACGGGCAGAGGTGAAAGAGATTCTTGCACTGCTTCTATTGGAATGAGCAGAAGCCTGAAAAACAAGATGCAGGATATTTCAGAGACTGCTGGAAGTCATTGCGGTACAAGTAAACACATGGGTTGTGTTAGGGTAGCTAAGAATAGAAACAGGTGCATGTATACTTGCGTGTACACTAATGCTAGGAGTTTAGTAAATAAATTTGATGAATTTGAGGTATTACTCAAAACATCAAAGGCAGATATTGTTGGGATATCAGAGACGTGGTGTCACACAGATATAAGGAATGCAGAACTGGAATTTGGGGAGTACAACGTCTACAGAAAGGATAGACAGGATAGGAAGGGAGGAGGGGTTATGCTATTAGTTAAAAAACACATAAAATCCAAGGAAGTGAAGCCAGTTGACATCGCTGGACAGTGCAGTGTTGAGTCAGTTTGGTGTGACATAAGCATAGGTAAATCAAAATTGAGAGTAGGAGTGTGCTATAGGCCTAATGACTCTGATGAGTATAATAAGATACTGTACAGGGAAATAGAGTGGGCCAGTAAATCAGAGAGTCTTATAATGGGGGATTTTAATTTCCCAGATATTGACTGGAATTTGTGGGTTGGTCACTCACACACTAGCAAGGCTTTTGTGGATTTATTGGATGATTGTTTTCTACACCAGCATGTTCGGGAGGCAACTAGAGGGAGTAATACTCTTGATCTGATTATCAGTAGTGATTCTTCATGCATTAGGAATCTGCAGATAAATGAACCACTGGGTGGCAGTGATCACAGTGTGCTGAAGTGGGATTTACTCAAGGAGGTAACTACCATCAGAGGTAAAGGGAAGGGTTTTTGCTTTCGTAAAGGAGACTATGCTGGTCTGAGACAGTATTTAAATTCTATACAGTGGGACCAACTGATGATGTTACCAACAGCAAATTCAAAATGGGAAGCATTCAACGAACTAATCTTGGAAGCTACCAGGCTTTACATACCAACCAAGAAATATTGTTCAAGGTTCAGGCCTAAATGGTTGTCAGATGAACTAATGAGACATATGGCAGAGAAGAAAAATGCATGGGATACATACAAATTAATGGGTGACGTGGAAGCCTATGATAGATATAAGTTGGTCTGTAACCAAGTCACAAAGGAGATTAGGCAGGCAAAGGCAGATTATGAGAAATCCTTGGCAAAGGATGCAAAGAAAAACAGAAAAGAGTTCTTTACCTATTTAAACTCAAGAAGGAAAGGGATGAATCAGATTGGTCCACTGGATGTTGATGGTTCAACAGTTGAGGATCCAGCTCAGGTGGCTAACAATCTAAACGAGTATTTTGCATCTACATTCACACATGAGGAGTTATTCAGGAAGGGGAATGTCGTAGGTGAAGTAAACATTGGCAGTGAGCTAGATGATTTTCTAATAACTGAGAGGAAAGTGGAGGAGAAATTGTTGAGGATAAACATAAAAAAGGCACCCGGGGTGGATGGGATCTATCCAGTTATATTAAAGGAGGCAGCAAAGGAAGTAAGCAAACCCCTAGCCATAATTATGAGAGCTTCTTTGGACTCAGGGGAGGTACCCATGGACTGGAGATGTGCAAATGTAACCCCAATTCACAAAGGAGGATCAAAGGCTGACACAAGTAATTATAGACCTGTTAGTTTAACTTCGGTTCCAGGAAAATTAATGGAGGCACTGGTTAAAGAAGCACTGCAGGATCATCTGGACAAGAATTCAGTTATAGCTCAGACACAGCATGGGTTTGTTAAGGGCAGGTCTTGTCTGACCAATTTGATTGGATACTATGATGTAGTCACAAAAGAACTGGATGCAGGGAATAACTTTGATATTATATATTTGGATCTTAGAAAGGCTTTTGATACTGTTGCGCATGGAAGACTGCTACACAAATTGGAGAAGTGTGGCATTCGAGGCAAATTGCTGCTATGGATAAAGGGATGGTTGAGTGGCAGAAGACAGAGAGTGGTAATCAATGGACACTGCTCAACGTGGACTAATGTTATTAGTGGAGTTCCTCAGGGTTCAGTGTTGGGTCCATTGTTGTTTTCTGTATTTATAAATGATATTGATGATGGTGTATCAGGCTTAATGTCCAAGTTTGCAGATGATACAAAGGTTGGCAGGGTTGTTAAGGACACTACTGATACTATGCTGCTGCAACAGGATCTGGAAAGGTTGAGCAGATGGGCTGAGAGGTGGCAAATGAAGTTTAACATTGACAAATGTAAAGTACTACATATGGGAAACAGTAACCCCAGATCAACGTATCAACTCTGTGGTACTACGCTGACAGTGGTAGAGAATGAAAAGGACCTGGGGGTAATTGTGCAGGGAGATATGAAGTTCTCTGAGCAGTGCAGACGAGCTGCAAGAGTAGCTCATGGTGTCTTGTCAATGATATACAGGAATTTTTCTAGCAGGGTCAGGGATGTGATTATTCCCTTGTATAAGGGATTGGTCAGGCCACACCTTGAGTACTGTATACAGGTCTGGAGGCCTCATTTCAAGAAGGATGTAGAGCTGCTGGAACGAGTACAGAGAAGGGCAACAAGATTAGTGAATGGAACAAAGGGTTGCTCTTACGAAGAAAGGCTTAAGTTTTGCAAATTACAGAGCCTGGAGACTAGGCATCGCCGAGGTGATCTGATAGAGGTGTACAAGGCTTTGAATGGCTTGAGCATGCTCAATGCCGATGGAATTCTTCCTCTTGCTCAGAATAATCACCTGAGAGGGCATAAATTCAAATTGAGGAAGGACGGATGTCGGATAGATGTGCGGAAATTCGCCTTTAGCCAGCGGGCAGTTGGTTTGTGGAATAGACTTCCATCGCTTGTTGTTGAAGTTGATAGCCTAAACAAATTTAAGGCTCAGCTGGACAGGTATTTCGAACGAATTGAGGGGTGAAATGGGAGTAGTTGTTGTTTTTTTTTTTTTTTTTTTTTTTTCTTTTTTTTTGGCTGATGCTGAATAAGCTTGCTTTCTTGCATCACATGCCTCTACTAATGCTAATGCTAATGCTAAAATGCACAGAGCAATGCAAAGAATGGCAATTCAGCCCCTCCCCCCCAGCAATTAAACAATAATCAATAGTAAAATTGCCCAAGTTTCCCACCACACCCAGACGATGACTTAAAAACTGTTAGGATAGCAGTATTCTGCACCCTGACAGAAACCTGACATAACAAAACTCCCCAGGCAGGAACCTGGGGAACCACACCAAATAAGTAACCATGTAGGGGAGGGAGATGTACAGGCAGCCAGGGAAGCAGATTAACTAAAAATTATCAGTAAGCTAGTAGCAAGGGGATGCAATGTAGAATGAAAGAAGAATGAATGATTGAGAATGAAAGATAGAATAAATAGGCTGGGCACTGAGTGAACTAGGAATTATGGTAAAGGGGAATAAATGGCAGTTTTAGTGAAAGAAAGAGTGACCTAGCATGAGGGAAAGACAGTTTGTTTGTTTGTTAGGTTTTTATTGGTGCATTAGCAACTAAGGCTATAATGCACCAAAACTAGATGATATTTAAAATTTTTAATTTTAGTGACCTAATTATTAAGATCACCAAGTCAAGGTATAAAATGTAAAAATGATAAATCAATAAAGAAATTACATCAACAAATAAATTTTAAATACAAGTAAAAACTTTTATTGATTTAAAATAGCTAAAAACAGCAGACACATTGTCATTGTCTGATAAAATCTGACTGAGTGTATAAGGCTCAGTCAGATGGTTAAAAGCGGTAAAACGGATATTGCTAAAATCTGGACAGTCGATTAAAATGTGTCTAATTGATAAAATTGTGCCACAAGACTCACACATAGGAGGGTCATCAGCCCTCAGCAAAAAAGAATGTGTCAAATGACTATGTCCTATGCGGGTCCGGGCAAGAACAACTTCCTCCTTACGATTCCTGCGCAGACTAAACTGCCACGGTTCAATTACAGGCTTTATTTGATCTAATTTATTCGCAGTCTGTCTATTCCACGAATCCTGCCATTGGGAATGTATTTTCTCGTGTATTATTTGCCTGTAGTCTGTATAGGGGACTGACAGACAGCGGTTATTATTGAGAATTGCTGATTTGGCTGCGGTGTCAGCCAAATCGTTTCCCATAATCCCAATGTGGCTGGGAATCCAGCAGAAGAGGATATCATATTCACGTTCATGGAGAAAGTGAATCTTCTGCTGAATGCTAGACAGAACTGGATGAGAATTATATCTTACAGTTATTAAAGCCTGTAAGACGCTGAGAGAGTCAGAATATAAAATGAACCGTTGGTATTGGCATTTACTGATGTGATCCAAAGCTAACTCAATAGCGTGCAGCTCTGCAGTAAATATGCTGCATTCAGAGGGAATCTGCTCCGATGTAGTGCTGTCTGTAGAGACAGCAGCAGATCCCACATATGACTCCGACTTCGAACCGTCTGTGTAAACTGGCGTGAAGTCAGAATGTTCAGCTCGGTGTGCTGAATAAAGCTGCAGGTAGACTGATGATGGAGTGTCCGACTTTGCCCAATTTCTAAGGGATAAGTCACATGCCGGGAGATGAGCATGCCAGGGTGGAAAGGGTTGCTTTGGTGTTTGGGCAACCTTGTCTACCTTGATATTAAGTTCATTAAGTAGCTCTTGGAGACGAATACCAAGAGGACGATTGGCAGTCTTATGGGTATTGTACAAGTTTTCTCATCGTGGCTCAAAAACGAATGGCCACGTTGGATGGTCTGGCAGGGATTTCAGTTTTAAAGCGTACTTTAAAGACAACTGCTTACGTCGAAGTGATAATGGTGGTTCGTTTGCTTCGACGTATAAACTCTGGACAGGAGATGTTAGAAATGCTCCAGTAGCGATACACAGAGCCTGATGATGGACAGGGTCCAGCCATCGAAGGGCACTGTCTCTGGCTGAAGAATATACTTGGGACCCATAATCTAATTTGGATCGCACAAATGCACGGTAAAGCCGTAGAAGGGTGCATCGGTCTGCACCCCAAGATAAAGAGGAAAGCGAGCGGCGCATATTAAGGCCTCTTGTGCACTTTGTGCGGAGTTGACAAATATGATCCAAAAAGGTCAGTTTTTTATCGAATATGAGTCCCAAGAATTTTGTTTTCACTGCTACTGGAACAGCATTTTGTCTGAGCCTTAATTCAGGTTTAGGATGAAGATTACGCTTGCGACAAAAGTGTACGCAAACAGTCTTCTCCGGCGAGAACCTGAAGCCCTTAGCAAGTGCCCAGGAATTCAGACTATCAATGGCTTTCTGCAATTGTCTTTCAATAACCCTCATGTTGCACGACTGACAAAAAATGCTAAAGTCATCAACATAGAGGGCACTGTTTACAGTTGGAGGAAGTTGTTCTGTGATGGAATTTATTTTGATGGCAAAAAGCGTGACACTTAATGCTGATCCTTGTGGTACTCCCTCCTCTTGGCTAAAGGAGCGAGAGAGTGAGGATCCCACACGAACTTGGAACGATCGATTGGCTAAAAAGTTTTCAATAAAAAAGGGGAGATGCCCTCTAAGGCCTAGGCTATGTAAATCTTTTAAAATGCCAAATCTCCAAGTTGTGTCATACGCTTTTTCCATGTCAAAGAACACCGACACCAAGTGTTCGCGTTTTAGGAAAGCATCCCGGATGGATGCTTCCAATCTAATAAGATGGTCCAAAGTGGACCGGTTCCTTCGGAAGCCGCACTGGATGTTGGAGAGAAGGTCATTTGATTCGAGATACCATATTAAATGAGAATTAACCATTCTCTCCAGGATTTTGCACAGACAGCTAGTCAGAGCAATAGGACGATAATTGGTGGTGACTTTTGGATCCTTTCCTGGCTTAGGAAAGGCAAGAACAATTGCCTTTCGCCAAGAGTCCAGAAACTGCCCTTCAATAAAGATTCTGTTATACAGAAGGAGCAGACAATCCATAGATTTTGGTGAAAGATGTTTAATCATTTCATAATGGATGCCATCTAGTCCAACGGCACTTGCTTTGGAAAGAGCGAGGGCTCTTTTCAGTTCCTGAATAGTGAAATCCCCGTTGTAGGGATAAATGCTCTTAGATTTAAAGTTAAGTGCCTGTTTTTCGATTTTATATTTCAGGACCAGGAACTCTGGGGAATACGAAGATGTTGCAGAGATGTTAGAGAATGTTTCCCCAAGAGAATTGGCTATTGCAGTTGGATCTGCAATAGCGCATCCATTATAATCTAGGATTGAAGAAGGGTGGGATGTATATTTTCCCTTCATTTTCCGGATTTTATCCCAAACTACCTTAGAGTTGGTAGACTGGTTAATAGATGATGTAAAACGGATCCACGATTCCTTTTGACTCTGACGGCGGATATATCGTGCTTTGGCTCGTGCACGTTTAAAGGTTATAAGGTTGGTCGTGGTGGGATATCGGCGGAATATCCCCCACGCTTTGTTTTGAGCCTTTTTTGCTGCTGTGCATTGTGAATTCCACCAAGGTTTGGGAAATGGTGGAAACCGGGCAGATGTTTTTGGAACAGCATTCACAGCTGCTTGGACAATATTTTCTGCGATGTACTTAACTGCATCATTGATAGGCTCTTGACTGACTGTGCTAAGATCAAAATTTGCCTGATGTTGGAAGGCAGTCCAGTCAGCCTGATCAATCTTCCACCGTGGTAACCTGAAGGGAAGACATGGTCTCCCACTGTGTAACGAGGTTATCACAGGGAAGTGATCACTTCCGTATGGATTCTCCTCCACTTCCCAAGTGAGTGAAGGGAGTAGAGAAGGGGAGCAGATAGAGAGATCAATGGCAGAAAAAGTACGGGTAGGCATGTGGAAGAAGGTATTTGTTCCAGTATTTAGAAGGGAAAGGTCATTGTCATTTAGTATATGCTCTATGACTCGTCCCCTTCCATTGATGTTAGCACTACTCCACAGGGTGTTATGTCCCCGAGAAGTAAGAAAGGGGGAGGCAACTGCGTTAGAAGATCATCAAGGTCTTCCTGGGAGATGTCAGTTCCAGGTGGCAAATAGATAGAGCAGACGGTTAATAAAAATCCCACCGTAAGGCGAATTGCAACAGCTTCTATGCTAGTTGTAATTAGCAAGGGCTGCACTGGGGTCTGGTTACCCACAAGGATAGCCACTCCCCCATGAGCAGAGCCATCAGCAATTCTGTCCTTTTGAAAAATTGTGATGTTGTGCATGGTGGGATCATCATTTGCCTTTAGACATGTCTCCTGCAAGCAAAAGGAAACTGGCTCGTGCTTTTGCAGGAGGGCCTTGATGTCATCAATATTTCCCCGGAATCCACGACAATTCCAATGTAGGAATTTAGCCATTATTTTGGCTTGGTGGGTCCATCAGGCGGCTTCCGAGGTGCTGAGGACTTACTTTTATCAGTCTTGGGTTTATCTTTTTTGGGGAAGAATGGACGCTGTCCCGTGTCCATTTCTTCCTCCGCAAAGAGTTCCAAGACTGAATCTTCGGGTACCTCCTTCTGCTCGACATCCATGTTTTCTTGGGTACTAGGGGGGACTTCCCCTTTCTTATTCTTTTCTTTCGTAATTACCTTGGTTACGTGTGGAGCATTAGGAGGTACTGATATAGCAGTGGCAGCTGATTGGTTTTTCTGTGCAGGTTTTTGAGAACTTAAGAGATAACGCGCGATGGGAGTGAAAGACTCCTTTGGAGGAATGGTCATGTCCATCTGAGTTCCGACGGAACATCTCCCTGCTACCTTCTGGGCGTAGGTAGGTTTGTTGGTATTCAGGGGTTTGACCGATTTCCTTGCCTCCTGGTATGATATATTTAGCTCTGCCTTCAGCCGTTGAATTTCTTTTTCTTCTTTCCACCTCTGGCATGCTCGTGAGTAGGCCAGGAGTAGGAAGGCCTTCACAGTTAATACAGGTGGGTTTTGCGGCTGAACATGCTGTTGTTTCGTGGTCCTTTGCACCACATCGAGCGCATGCAAGGACTCCACGGCAGGCCATTTGAGAATGTCCATACTTCTGGCATTTAAAACACAGTAAAGGGTTCGGAACGTATGGACGTACTGAACAATTGATGTATCCAGCTTTAATCTTGTCAGGAGGTTTAGGAGAGTTAAAAGTCAGGATAACGCTCCTGGTTTTAACAATTTTTCCATCCCATCGTGCAGTAATTCTCTTGACGGCAATAACTCCCTGTGGTTTTAATTTGGAGCAGATTTCCTCCTCGGTTACGTCGAGAAGGTCCCACTCCGAAATGACACCTCTCGATGAATTGAGTGTTCTGTGTGGTGTCACTGTTATGGGTACTCCTCCGATGGATGTTACTCGGAGTAGATGTTCCGATTGCCTGTCATTTTTAGTTTCAATTAAAAGGTCTCCAGAACGAAGCCTCTTAACTGATTTGGGTGAACCTGCTAACCCATCTAACCCTTTTTGAATAAAGAAGGGCGACATTTTACCAATCGGTGTTTCATTGGTAGAATGCATGTTTAAGAACCTTGGGACTGGCTCTGATGGTAATTCGGTTCGCTGCCTCTTTTTAGCAATAATGCTATCTGCATCTTTGTCAATGGTTTCAGATAGGGACCGGGTTGAGGCCCCTGAAGAAGTTAGTTTATCAGGATTCATGTAAATTTTAAGTGGTTCAGTGTCCGGGCTCCCCACCCACCACGGAGCCCAAAGGGACGCCCACTACCCGGCATGCAATAAATGCGCTCGGGAGTGGAACACCAGGGCTACCCAGACACCATACCCGCACCGCCGCCAGCCTGAATCCTGTCCCTCGGACCATGAGGGTAGGGGCGTGGCATTGACACGGTTGACCCTCGCAGGCGAGCCTACTAACCGATTGATCCTAGCCAGGCCTTCCAGGACCTCCCGTCTTGTCGAAGCAGGGGCCAAAGTGGTGTATTGAAGCTGGGCCCCTCAACCACCAGGATCCCCCTTTCCGAATTTCCACGGGTTGCAGCGCACGGCAAACACGCCGGATTCCATTGATGTAAGCCTGGAACCTGGGCTGTGGGCGTTGGATCCCAGTGATGCTAGTCTGGAAGTCCAGCAGCGTCACTGGGAGGTCCCCTCACCACGTACAGGTGCCCACGTCGAGGGGAGGGAAAGACAGAGTGAATGGGAATGAGTAGAAGAGAAAATGTAATTGGCCAAAAGAATACAAAGTTAAAAATAACTTACATTACTTTATATATATATTGTACCAACAAACATTTACTAACCACATAAACACTATCACTGCATTCTTCCCTGGCCTGCAAAAAAAAAAAAAAAAAAAACACCTTGCGGCTAGGCCTGCACCACAACTGAAGAATAACAGTAAGTTGCAGTGCCCAGAGAGTGCAGTGCAGAAAGTAAGAGTCGAATAAATGAGATGAGAACTAGAAGAATGAATAAAAGTGTAAGCGTGTGAGAAAACGAACACAAACCATAAATGCTACAGTTAAGTACACACTAACCCTAGTTTTAATTAGTATTTAAATTTCCACTACACATCATTGGATCCCCTCTTGGTGTGTGAGAAAAAGATGAATGAGTTGAGTGAAAAAAAAAAAAAAAAATATATATATATATATATATACAGTAAAACCCCCGCTATTCGCGGTTTTGCATATTCGTGGTCGCTGATATAATATAAAATGAAACCTAAAAAAATGTGAATTTTAAAGTGCCGTGAACATTTTCCGCCATAAAAAAACATGGGCGTGGCTAAAATTAACTTTCCCAGTCAAAACAGTGCTCAATGGGTGGGGGAGAGGGATGACAAAATCCCGGCGTGGATGTTTCTCGCTAATCCTTGTTCAGTGTGTTTTATGCACTTGTCATGGAAGGTTTCGTTGTTTGCTTTTAATTTATATGCTTATAAATTGAATAAATTTATCAATTTTGTCCCCACACCAAGAGGGGATGCAATGATGTGTAGTGGAAATTTAAATACTAATTAAAACTAGGGTTAGTGTGTACTTAACTGTAGCATTTATGGTTTGTGTTCTTTTTCTCACACGCTTACACTTTTATTCATTCTTCTAGTTCTCATCTCATTTATTCGACTCTTACTTTCTGCATTTATAAATTGAATAAATTTATCAATTTATAAATTGATATGCTTACAAAAGTGATAAATCTACCGTTTTGCAGTGTAAAACAGACTTTTTTGAGTGTGTTAATGGAAGAAAGTGACTTTATTGTGGACAAGTTCTTTCTAACCAGTACAAAAATATGGCTACAAATAACAAGGGAAATGTGAAAAGATCAGAGAAGGTGATGACATTAGCGAATAAAATTGAGTTATTAGACAAAATTTCTAATGGTGAAAGTGTCTCCTCAGTGGCAAAACATTATAAAATCAATGAGTCAACGGTACGATCAATCAAAAAATCGGAAGAAAAAATTCGCCGTAGTGTCCGTGAAAACACGCTAATTGCTTCAAAAATTTGCTCTGTAACTCATGATGTTAAATTAGAAAAAACGGAAAAGGCTTTAAATCTGTGGATAAAAGACCGAACTCAAAATAAAATTCCGTTAAGTTCACTCATCATTCGTGAAAAGGCAAAACTCCTTTATCGACACTTTAGCGAAACTAGTGATAGCTCTGGCGGGATAAGTTTTTTAGCTAGCAAAGGAGATGGTTTGAAAGATTTGTTTGAAATTTCTAATAAATATTACATGTAATATCTTATTTTCATTTCGATGCCATATGCTTGCATTTCACTATGTACTGTCCATGTACATAGTCATATTATGAAAGTACACATAATACATACATAGACAAAATTTTAGGCTAGTTTTTCTTATATATTTCATACTTTGGAATGGAACCCCTTTATTACTATGCGAGCCATAACTCAGTATTCGAGTTTTCGGTATTCGCGGCATTTCTCAGGAACATAACCCTTGCAAATAGTGGGGGTTTACTGTATATATATATATATATATATATATAAAAAAAACTCGAGAAAAAAAAATTATAAAATAAGAAAAAAGTATTTAAAAAAAATAAATAAATAAAAAAATTATAATAAAAAAAAAAAAGAATGCAAGTAGAGTGAGAATGCAGATTATGAATGAAGTAAATGCGTGTCTCTCCCACCCCCTCGCCTGTTGGGTTCCCCACTGCCAGCTAACATATCCCACCCCCGGAGCGGGATGGGCAGCTTGACCTTCATACCGGATCCGACACTGCTTGGACATGACACCGACGAAGACATTCTGCGGCTTTGCTGCCAACACGCCATTAGCGATCTGAACTGGGTACTCTAACCTGGTTCCCTTTAAAACCCCATCCCCAGGCGGGGGGGTTCGCTGTATCCTCGATACAGCGAATTCCCGGGAAACTAGGTGGCAGGACCTGCCAGAGCAATTTGTTGTGATACTGGATAGGCCCTACTAGGGGCCCGGCAGCCAATAAGTCAGATAAACAATGGGCACAACATATCACACTGCACAGACATGGCCAACACACACTTTCAAGTCTCTGGCTTGACAGTGTACTGTCTTCGATACAGCGAAACAAACGCGGAGATGGGAGAAATCCCAGGTGCCGTCTGACATGAAATACCTTATACCTTCAACTTTATGGTTCATATCTTTGATAGAGCACACTAATCATCTTCATTTTCTGGCACTTTAACATATATGCATAAAGCACCTATTGCCTTCTCCATGCCTGCTCATCCACATATAATAAAAATTTAACTTTTAGTAAATGTATTTTCATAAAATTTCATATTTGGCTCTTGCAGAAAGATTTGTCGAGCCATCCCAAATTCCATTAAAACTGGACCAATAGAAATCTAATGGTCCCAAATAAAGGGGAGACCCTCCCAAGAAATCATTGTACAGTCCTGAAATAGCAGTATGGATTGGTTGAGTATGCACTTGTTATCTTCAGCATGACTTCTATCCATATCTTTAGCATTAGCAAGATTTTGCAAGAAAGCAAGCTTATATAGCATCAGCCAAAAAACAACACACACACACACACACACACACACACACACACACACACACACACACACACACACACACACACACACACACACACACACACTTCTCATTTCACCCATCCACTCACTCCAAATGTTTGTCTAATTCTGCCTTTAATCTGTTTAAGCTATCAACTTCTACAATGACAGATGGAAGTTTGTTCCAGCAATCAACCACCCGCTGGCTAAAGGCAAACTTCCGCACATATATCTTACAACTGTCTTTCCTCAATTTGATTTTTTAAAATTTTTTTTTTTATGAAAACCCAAACACGAGCGGTATTAGAACCTGTAGTACTTAGTACCATGCTTGGGTTGGAAGTTGAGAAGATGAAAGAAGATATTTGTTGACATTAGACTTGAACTGCTGTAGACTGTAATTTTCAGGAAATACATATGAAGGAAGGTTGTTCCAGAAAACTGCAGTTGAATGAATAAATGAGGAAGATGAAAAGTTTGTCTGCAAGTTTGAAGTTGGACAGTAAATAGATGTTGGCTGGTGGCAGCACGCGTTCGGACTGTTTTGAAAGAGAGGGCAGGAATTATACAAGCTAATTCAGAAGAACAGTGCCCATGGAAGTATCTGTAGAAAAGGCGTGCAGCAGAAACAGTACGTCTATACGACAGTGAGTGGAGAGACTCTGTTCGAGAGGAGTCATTGATGAACCTAACTGCACTGTTTTGAATGGAATCTAGAAGTCTGAGAGAGGTTTTGGAGACACCGGCCCAGATGTGTGAACAATATATCATGGTAGGAGAGATTTGTGATTTGTACAGAGTGAACAGCTGTTTGGAAGAAAAGTAATGTCGAGAACGAAAGAGAAAACCAAGTTTTTTAGATGCAGAGGAAGCAATATTTATAATATACTTGAGCCATGAGAGATTAGAAGTCAGGGAAATCCCCAAAAGAGATATATATCATTTTGCCTAGAAATTGAAGTGTCACCAAAGATAAGCATAGGAGCAGAAGAATCCTTTTTGCGAGATATAAGACAAGACTGACTTTTAGAAGGATTGAAATCAACTAAGTAGTTTCTGCCCCACTGGAGAATTACCTGGAGATCGGCATTTAAGGAATTGGTAGCGGACATTCGAGAAGTTGAAGCTGATTGAGCAGGTCTCAAGGTTTCTCAAAATGGAAAGTAAAATGCAATGTGCTATCATCAGCAAAACTATGGATAGGATTTTCAGTCAATGGAAGAAGGTCATTAATATACTAGAGGAAAAGAGTGGGGTAAAGAACTGTACCTTGGGGGACACCAGCATAAGTGGAGAAGTTAGAAGACAGCGAGCCATCTACCATAATCCTCAGTGAGCGATCAGAGAGAAAACTGGATAACCAATTACAAAAAACAGTTGGCAAACCAAAAGATGGAAGGTTGTTTAGAAGACCTTTATGCCAAACACGATCAAAAGCCTTTGAGATGTCAAGAACAACTGCTTTTGTTTCACAGAACTTTTCCATTGAATTTGTCCATAAATGAGTAACATAATCCAGAATATCACCAGTGGATCGACACTGACGGAATCCATACTGGCAATCGTTGATCAGACAGAAGATTTCTAGGTAGTTTAAGAGTTGGCGGTTCATTGATTTCTCCATTACTTTAGAAAGAGTAGAAGTAATTGCAATGGGATGATAAATCGATGGGAGGGACTTGTCACCCTTTTTTAGAAACTGGCTGGATATGAGCAAATTTCCAAGCAGAAGGAAAAATACCTTTGGAATAAGAAAGTGAAAAAAGACAGCAAAGAACAGGAGAAAGACAGCAAAGAACAGGAGCACCGGTTTTAAAAACAAGTGGAGAAATACCATCAGGACCTGGAGCTTTCTTTGCATCAAGATTCGTCAAAATCCTTCTCAAATCCTTTTGACGGAAGACCACAGGAGGAATTGAATGGAGCGTGTTGAGAATGGTGGGAGGTGTTTTACCAAGATCATTAATACATGAGTTGGAAGAAAAATCGGATGCTAGCAAGTCAGCTTTATCCTTGGCTGAAGTGACAACAGAACAATCTGGTTTTGACAGGTGCGAGGATAGATGGCCAATGGCCAAAGTTGCGGCCAATAGCTTTCGCAAGAGACCAGAATGCTCGGCTACCATTACGGCATGAAGCAAGTTTTCTACTCTTAGTCTGTTAAAATCTAGTTTGGACTGATTAATAACTGCTTCACAATTGTTGTGAGCTTTGGTGTAGGCAGAAAATGAAACTGAAGAATTGGAAACAAGCCAATTACAATATGCAACGTTCTTCTCCTGAACAGCCTTAGCACATTTATTGGAAAACTAAGGTTTAGATAAAGAACGAGATTTTAAAGTGGAGTGTGGAATAAAGGATTCCATTTCTAAAGAATAATTTCACTGACACAGAGCAAACATTAATATCAGAAGTTTTGAAACAGTAAACCGACCAAGGAAAAGAAGAAAAGAAATCTCACAGGTCATCCCATTTTGCATTCTTGTAGTGCCAAACAATAAGAGGTTGGGAATAGCCATGAGATAATGGCTCCATTGGAGAAGAGATAATCACCAAGGTTTGATCTGAAGTGCCTAAAGGACCACTCACTTCTACCGTGTACTTAGAAGGGCTGTTTCTGAGAAAAAGATCAAGCATGTTGGTTGTATGGTTAGGACTGTTCAGTATTCTTGTAGGTAAATGAACAATCTGTGCAAGGTCATTAGTAATTGCAAAAGCCTCAGCATCTCGACCAGCTGGGTTGGTGTGACTGGAAAACAGAAGCCAGCTAGAGTTGTGAACATTAAAATCACCAAGGAAAATTACCTCACTATTAGGAAATGGACTGGAGAAAGTCAATTTGCAAAGGCAATAAGTCAAAGAGCTCCAAGTGATTAGTGGAGTTGATTAGCGGTAGATATAACAGATGAATTTAACACAATGAGGTAGAGAAATTTTAAGCCAGAAAAGATTGAAAAGAGGAGATTCCAAATTATAAAGTCTCTGATAGGGAATATTGGAACGGACATATGCACAAGTACCACTTTTGAGGCGAAAGGAATCATACACCGAATAATTTGGGCAATTGAGATGAGAGTAATCGAATCAACCGATAACTGAGACTGTCAGAAAAAGTACATGGGGGTTTGGCAGACTGCAAGTGGAAATGAACGTCATTGAGATTAGAACTGAGACCACGTATATTTGTGACATTAACTAGGAATTGTTTAGGAGGTTTAGATCTTTTCACAGATAAGCTTACTCTATTAGTTTGACAATTCATGGTGTAGTCAATAGTAAGAGAAAGTGGGGGAGATGCTGTATGAAATATTGAAATTTTTGGATATGACACACATAGTAAGAATATACCCAGATCCTTGACATAATGTGGCCTCGACAATGCCTCCCGCATACACACTACTTGGACTCCCTCCAGTCAATATCTGGCAGAGTAGAGGTAGCAAGAATATACACTAGTTGATCTGGAAGCCTCCTAAAGAGTTACCAGTTAGATCCCATCCACCCCAGGTGCCTTTCTTATGTTTAACTTCAACAATTTCTCCTCCACTTTGCCCTCATTTATTACAAATTCATTAAGCACTCTGCTACAATTTGATAACCTTCTGCTATTTTCAAACCTTAATAACTCATGTGTGAATGCAGATGCAAAATACTCATTCAGTTTGTTTGCTATCTGACCAGGATCATCAACAGTCGAACCATCGATATCAAGTCTAGATGATCCAGTTAAGTTTAGTGTATTAACTAGCGGCCAGCCTGTGAACTCCGTTTTAGAGCTGCACCCTCAAAATGTAAGGATGATTTAATCTCGCCATGATGTTCATCGTAACCTCAGAAGTCATCAGTCATACTGCATGATGGAAGATGTGGGGGAAGGGTTGACTGGAACTTAGCTCTGGAGACTAAACATGGGTTCCACCACTTTGAGCCTCCAATTAGCAAAGTGATGGTATTGCACCGGTTGATGAGAGTCATCTACCACCAGCTGCAAGAATTTATGCCCTCTTCGGGGATTATTCTGAGCAAGAGGAAGATTCCCATCAGCATTGAGCATGCTCAAACCATTCAAGGCTTTGTACACCTCAATCAGATCACTTCGCAGGTGCCTAGTCTCCAGACACTGTAATTTGCAAAATTTAAGCCTTTCTTCGTAAGAGCAACCCTCTGTTCCATTCACTAATCTTGTTGCCCTTCTCTGTACTCGTTCCAACAGCTCTACATCCTTCTTAAAATAAGGCCTCCAGACCTGTATACAGTACTGAAGGTGTGGCCTGACCACTGCCTTATACAAGGGCATAATCACCTCCTTATTGCTTCTAGAATAATTCCTGTATATGATAAGGAAAAATTATTCATGTATATGATAAGGTTGTTACAATATGGAATGGTAGTCATGCTAATGATAACTGGTGCATGCCCACGTTCTAACCTGCCTGCTAGTTGGCTTGAGTTGAATACTTTTACACAAAATAAATTGATGAAATATATCTATCTATACATTAAAAATGTTTTCCTCCTAGTGATATTTATTCGAGCCAATGGGAGAAGAGGGCAAGGCAATTACATCACTACAAATGCAATTAATTATTGACAACTGCCTCTATAATGTTCACCAACCTCATGCACGTGATTCTCAGTCTAACATTTGATGTTCCATTCTAACGTTTTTTGTATATTAATGAATATTGTATATTTGTATATATTATGGTTTCATATTTTGTAAATATTTCAGTTAAATATTTGTATAGTTTGTAAATATTTCAGTTAAATATTTGTATAGTTTGTAAATATTTCAGTTAAATATTTTAGTCCTGATCTTTTGGATTCAACAATATTCCTCATGTATTATGGAACCCAAAGCAAAAGGCCTATTCCTAAATGACCTATGTAAACACTGGTAAATAATTACATAGTGATATTTCACTATTTAATTATTTACCTGTACAGTGATAGTGATTAAGTCCAGGATAGTATACTCCAGTAGGTGGTTCAATGAAAGCGAGGAAGACGGCGATAATTGACATGTGAAGGCACCTCCCTTTTCTGATTGTGTTTTGTTTCGAGGAGGGGACGTAGCTTAGGTAGGGTGTTTATTCCTTCATCCCGCTGTTTTAAAATGGGAAAATGAGTTCCCAATTTAAAAACAGCCGCAAATTTGGGGAAAAATACCCTAGGAGGGCAGTGGGGTGGGGAAAGCAGTGGCTTCTGCCAATCACTGCTTTGTTCCTGTCCGTTTATTGATATATGGGAGTCACAACTTGTCAATCACTGCTTTCCCACTGTTTTCCTTACTGCCATGTTGGAAAGTGTACACTGTTCTGGAGGTTTACTGTGATATTTATTCAACCTTGGGAATGCCACACACTACTAATGCACAGGTAAATAATTACATAGGTCATTTCCTGATTAGATATCGACCAATGCGTTTCAACAGGTTTGTCTTTTATGTAGAAAAGATTTGACTTACTCTGTATACCTCTACATTTTACATAGAAAAGTGTGCGTGGGGATGGGCGAGTAGAGGGCAAAGCTCCCTAGTATTCTATTATTTTCTAAATTTCTGTATTCCTCCTGTCTAAATGACCAAAATTTCTTTTGGTTTCCCAAACGTTTTACTTCAATGATTTTCTTAATTCTGATCTGTTGTGTGATACACCAAATTGCCAAATATGGCAAACTTTCATACACCTAACTGTTATACAACTGTTGATCCCTTTCAACATACAACTGCTAATACTAGTGATTATATAAAACAGTTTTATTAACTTTCCATAAAAAAGGTTGCTTCATCATTTAATATTAAAGTAAGTGATAAACAGTATCTTTGATTTTGTGAAACACATTAATATAAATATTCCATTTGTTTTATAACAAAAAAGCTTTGCATAAAATAGTTTTGCACATTTCATTATGCTAAAATATACAAAATCAGACAATTTCAGCTATACCCTAAAAGCAAATTTTCTAATATTGACTTATATACAGGTCAATACATTTTCTGACTCCACAAGGTCCAAAACTTGCGTTTGAAGTCAACTTGTACTGAAGTATCGACGGTATATCTTTATTTCATTTTTGTCTTTATGCTCTTTGAATAGTTCTTATTTTAGTTTCTATAACATGATACATTTTTATACACCATTGTTCATAATTTTCACTCATCATTCATGTTTTAGGCTGTCATTTAGAGCAGTGTTTCTCAACCTTTTTTTGTTCACGTATCCCCTCTTATTTTTGTACCCCCGTATATGTATGTCTACTATATTTTACTACAATACAAAACACGCTTAAGTAAAAAATCGGATAAATCATCAATTCTGATGAATCATCACTTATCTTAATAATGTAATTACTACAGAATATGGTTAAGTGAAAAATTGGATAAATCATCAATTCTGATGAATCATCACTTATCTTAATAACGGCAATATTGTAATTACTACAGAATATGGTTAAGTAAAAAATACGTTTCAATTGTTCCAAAATATTTTTGTTTCTTGTTAATCTCTCGCCTACCCCCTGGCGATGCTCCCACATACTCCCAGTTGAATAATGCTGATTTAGAGGTATTATCCAGATTATTGGTTACACTTGATATAGAACTTCGTGGTTCTATATCAAGTGCCGATGGCTAGAGGCAAATTTCCACACCTGAACTTTGTTCTGCAGCATCTAGATTTTGTGTATCTCCTGCTCTTTTTAAAAAATTAGTAATCTGGGCTTGTTTGCTTTTCCTTGATAGATCATTGTAAATTTTTAAGTTTAAGCTTTTTTATTTGCTTTCTATACCAATAATGCCTTTTTATTTTCACGAGGATTAAAGGATCTATAAACTAGCATAGGTTTTATCATGTAATCTTCTGATGTGTTACTGCACATAAGTAACATTACACGATCTTTTGATGCCTTAAAACCTGGTGCAGTTTTTTCTTTTTTTGAAATAAACATTCTGTTGGGCATTTTTGTCCATCAAAGTCATGTCTGATCAGCATTGAAAACAACATGATGTGGTGTGTATTCATGCTCTTCAATATTTTGAAATTCCTCTGCATACTTCTTGGCAGCTTCATTACCAGCCAAATGCACCTTCCCCTTGAATTCTTATGTTATTTGATGAGAAGCGGTTTTTATATCGCTCAAAGTGTCTACTGGCAACAAACTCAGGATTAACAGAAGATTCTCCGTTTTCTTTTAAATGGTTATATATATTTTAGTATCTTTTGTTTAATTACATTGCTGTCTAATGGGATCTGTTTTTTACCATAATCGTCAATCCAAATATGGAGTGCTTTTTCCATTTTCTCAATTATTGGCGCTCGGGGACAAGCTGTCATATTTGCGGAAATGAAAGATCCTACAACAACAGCAGTTCTAATTTTCTGTTAATTTTTCTTTATGGCCCAGATTGTTGCTTCATTTAAATTTATACTTTTTTGCAACATATGATATCTTTTCCCCTTTTTTTAAGATGATCCAAAATTTGTATCTTTGATTCTAGAGAAATAGTTTCTTTCAAGCGGTGCTTTTTTTTTACTTTCTTTAGGCATAATTTAGAGCTGGAATTTAATTCACAACAAAGAAATTATTCCAATGCTTAAGAACAAAGTTTAGTAATACATACCCAAAAAAATTTATAAACGATCATAAAAGCCAAAATAACCTTACAAAAACCTTAAAAGTCACAAACTGAATGCTTCGATGTCACAATTTTTTATGGTCTCACACAAGCGCAAGTTCAATAGCACACGGGAATTTCTCAACAAAATAAAATACAGGGATTTCCCAATAATCTTTTGCATAACAACCAGCGAGTCAACTGTGGGGATTCACAAAAAAGAATGGAAATGTTGAAAAATTACATCCAATACAATAGCAGGGTTTCCCTCACACAAAAGCTCAAAAATACCATGTTATGCGAGGTTTGATGCAATTCTTTAACCATGTTATATAAGTACCGTGTTGCGAGGTTGGTTGGTTGGTTGGTTTGGTTTTATTGGTGCATTAGCTACTAAGGCTATAATGCACCAAGACCATGTCATTTATAAAAAAGTTTAAATTTTCAGTGACCTAATTAGTTAGGTCACTATGTCCAAAGGTATAACAAATATATAAAGGAAAAATGTAAACTTTATATTCGATTAAAAATATTTATTAATTTTCAAAAGCTAAAAACAGCAGACGCATTTGTCATTGTCGGATAAAATCTGACTGAGTGTATATGGCTCAGTCAGATGACTAAAAGCGGTAAAACGGATATTTCTAAAATCTGGACAATCAATTAAACTGTCTCATGGATAAAACTGTGCCACAGTTCTCGCACATAGGACAGTCATCTGCCCTCAGCAGAAAAGAATGTGTAAGATGACCATGTCCTATGCGGAGAAGAGCTAGAACAACTTCCTCCTTACGATTCCTGCGCAGACTAGACTGCCACGGTTCAATTACAGGCTTTATACGATATAATTTATTCGCAGTCTGTCTATTCCACGAATCCTGCCATTGGGAGTGAATCTTCTCGTGTATTATTTGCCTGTAGTCTGTATAAGGGACTAACAGGCAGCGGTTATTATTGGGAATTGCTGATTTGGCTGCGGCGTCAGCCAAATCATTTCCCCTAATCCCAATGTGGCTGGGAATCCAGCAGAAGCGGATGTCATATTCGCGTTCATGGAGAACGTGAATCTTCTGCTGAATGCTAGACAGAACTGGATGAGGATTATACCTCACAGATATTAAAGCCTGTAACATGCTAAGAGAGTCGGAATATAAAATGAACCGTTGGTATTGGCATTTACTAATATGATCCAAGGCTAACTCTACAGCATGCAGCTCTGCAGTAAATATGCTGCATTCAGAGGGAATCTGCTCTGATATAGTGCTGTCTGTAAAGACAGCAGCAGATCCCACATATGATTCCGACTTCGAACCGTCTGTGTAGACTGGCGCGAAATCGGAATATTCAGTTTGGTGTGCTGCAGGTAGACACATGATGGAGTGTCCGACTTTCCCCAGTTTCTAAGCGACAAATCGCATGCCGGGACACGAGCATGCCAGGGTGGAAAGGGTTGCTTTGATGTTTGGGCAACCTTGTCTACATTGATATTATGTTCATTGAGTAGCTCTTGGAGACGAATACCAAAAGGACGATTGGCAGTCTTACGGGTATTGTACAAGTTTTCCCATCGTGGCTCAAAAACGAATGGCCACGTAGGATGGTCTGGCAGGGATTTCAGTTTTAAAGCGTACTTTAAAGACAACTGCTTACATCGAAATGATAACGGTGGTTCGTTTGCTTCGACGTATAAACTCTGGACAGGAGATGTTCGAAATGCTCCAGTAGCGATACGTATGGCCTGATGATGGACAGGATCCAGCCATCGAAGTACACTGTCTCTGGCTGAAGAATATACTTGGGACCCATAATCTAATTTGGATCGCACAAGTGCACGGTAAAGCCGTAGAAGGGTGCATCGGTCTGCACCCCAAGATAAAGAGGAGAGCGAACGGAGCATATTAAGGGCTCTTGTGCACTTTGTGCGGAGTTGGCGAATATGATCCAAAAATGTTAATTTTTTATCGAATATGAGTCCCAAGAATTTTGTGTTCGCTGCTACTGGAATGGCATTTTATCTGAGCCTTAATTCAGGTTCAGGATGAAGATTACGCTTGCGACAAAAGTGTACGCAAACGGTCTTCTCCGGCGAGAACCTGAAGCCATTAGCAAGTGCCCAGGAAATCAAACTATCAATGGCTTTCTGTAGTTGTCTTTCAATAACCCTCATGTTGCACGACTGGCAAAAAATGCTAAAGTCATCAACATAGAGGGCACTGTTTACAGTCGGAGGAAGATTTTCTGTGATGGAATTTATTTTGATGGCAAAAAGCGTGACACTTAATACTGATCCTTGTGGTACTCCCTCCTCTTGGCTAAAGGAGCGAGAGAGTGAGGATCCCACACGAACTTGGAACGATCGATTGGCTAAAAAGGTTTGAATAAAAAGGGGGAGATGCCCTCTAAGGCCTAGGCTATGTAAATCTTTTAAAATGCCAAATCTCCAAGTTGTGTCATACGCTTTTTCCATGTCAAAGAACACCGACACCAAGTGTTCGCGTTTTAGGAAAGCATCCCGGATGGATGCTTCCAATCTAATAAGATGGTCCAAAGTGGACCGGTTCCTTCGGAAGCCGCACTGGATGTTGGAGAGAAGGTCATTTGACTCGAGATACCATATTAAGCGAGAATTAACCATTCTCTCCAGGATTTTGCACAGACAGCTAGTCAGAGCAATAGGACGATAGTTGGTGGTGACTTTTGGATCCTTACCTGGCTTAGGGAAGGCAAGAACGATTGCCTTTCGCCAGGAGTCCGGAAACTGCCCTTCAGTAAAGATTCTGTTATACAGAAGGAGCAGACAATCCATAGATTTTGGTGATAGATGTTTAATCATTTCATAATGGATGCCATCTGGCCCAACGGCACTTGCTTTGGAAAGAGCGAGGGCTCTTTCCAGTTCCTGAATAGTGAAATCCCCGTTGTAGGGATAAATGCTTTTAGATTTAAAGCTAAGTGCCTGTTTTTTGATTTTATATTTCAGGACCAGGAACTCTGGGGAATACGAAGATGTTGCAGAGATGTTAGAGAATGTTTCCCCAAGAGAATTAGCTATTGCAGTTGGATCTGCAATAGCGCATACATTATAATCTAGGATTGAAGAAGGGTGGGATGTATATTTTCCCTTCATTTTCCGGATTTTATCCCAGACTACCTTAGAGTTGGTAGACTGGTTAATAGATGATGTAAAACGGATCCACGATTCCTTTTGACTCTGACGGCGGATATATCGTGCTTTGGCTCGTGCACGTTTAAAGGTTATAAGGTTGGTCGTGGTGGGATATCGGCGGAATATCCCCCACGCTTTGTTTTGAGCCTTTTTTGCTGCTGTGCATTGTGAATTCCACCAAGGTTTAGGAAATGGTGGAAACCGGGCAGATGTTTTTGGAACAGCATTCGCAGCTGCTTGGACAATATTTTCTGTGATGTACTTAACTGCATCATTGATAGACTCTTGACTGACTGTGCTAAGATCAAAATTTGCCTAATGTTGGAAGGCAGTCCAGTCAGCCTGATCAATCTTCCACTGTGGTAACCTAAAAGGAAGACATGGTCTCCCACTGTGTAACAAGGTTATCACGGGGAAGTGATCGCTTCCGTATGGATTCTCCTCCACTTCCCAAGTGAGTGAAGGGAGTAGAGAAGGGGAGCAGATAGAGAGATCAATGGCAGAAAAAGTACGGGTAGGCATGTGGAAGAAGGTGTTTGTTCCAGTATTTAGAAGGGAAAGGTCATTGTCATTGAGCATACGCTCTATGACTCGTCCCCTTCCGTTGATGTTAGCACTACCCCACAGGGTGTTATGTCCGTTAACGTCCCCGAGAAGTAAGAAAGGGGGAGGCAGCTGCGTTAGAAGATCATCAAGGTCTGCCTGGGAGATGTCAGTCCCAGGTGGCAAATAAATGGAGCACACAGTTAATAAAAATCCCACTGAAAGGCGAATTGCAACAGCCTCTATGCTGGTTGTAATTAGCAAGGGCTGCACTGGGGTCTGGTTACCCACAAGGATAGCCACTCCCCCATGTACAGAGCCATCCGCAATTCTATCCTTTCGAAAAACTGTGATGTTGTGCATGGTGGGATCATCATTTGCCTTTAGATATGTCTCCTGCAAGCAAAAGGAAACTGGCTCGTGCTTTTGCAGGAGGGCCTTGATGTCATCAATGTTTCGCCAGAATCCACGACAATTCCATTGTAGGAATTTAGCCATTATTTTGGCTTGGTGGGTCCATCAGGCGGCTTCCGAGGTGCTGAGGGCTTACTTTTATCAGTCTTGGATTTGTCTTTTTTGGGGAAGAATGGACGCTGTCCCGTGTCCATTTCCTCCTCCGCAAAGAGTTCCAAGAATGAATCTTCGGGTACCTCCTTCTGCTCGACATCCATCTTTTCTTGGATACTAGGGGGCACTTCCCCTTTCTTATTCTTTTCTTTCATAATTATCTTTGTTACTTGTGGAGCATTAGGAGGTACCGATATAGGAGTGGCAGCTGATTGGTCCTTTTGTGCAGGTTTTTGAGAACTTAAGAGATACCGCGCAATGGGAGTGAAAGAATCCTTTGGAGGAATGGTCATGTCCATCTGAGTTCCGACGGAACATCTCCCTGCTACCTTTTGGGCGTAGGTAGGTTAGTTGATATTCAGGGGTTTGACCGATTTCCTTGCCTCCTGGTATGATATATTTAGCTCTGCCTTCAGCCGTTGAATTTCTTTTTCTTCTTTCCACCTCTGGCATGCTCGTGAGTAGACCGGGTGTTCGCCTTCACAGTTAATACAGGAGGGTTTTGCGGCTGAACATGCTGTTGTTTCGTGGTCCTTTGCACCGCATCGAGCGCATGCAAGGACTCCACGGTAGGCCATTTGAGAATGTCCACACTTCTGGCATTTAAAACACAGTAAAGGGTTCGGAACGTATGGACGCACTGAACAGTTGATGTATCCAGCTTTAATCTTGTCAGGAGGTTTAGGAGAGTTAAACGTCAGGATAACGCTCCTGGTTTTCACAATTTTTCCATCCCTTCGCGCAGTAATTCTCTTGACGGCAATAACTCCCTGGGGTTTTAATTCGGAGCAGATTTCCTCCTCGGTTACGTCGAGAAGGTCCCACTCCAAAATGACACCTTTCGATGAATTGAGTGTTCTATGTGGTGTCACTGTTATGGGTATTCCTCCGATTGATGTTGTTCGGAGTGGATGTTCAGATTGCCTGTCATTTTTAGTTTCAATTAAGAGGTCTCCAGAACGGAGCCTCTTAACTGATTTGGGAGAACCTGCTAACCCATCTAACCCTTCTTGAATAAAAAAGGGCGACATTTTACCAATCGGTGTCTCATTGGTAGAATGCATGATTAAGAACCGTGGGACTGGCCCTGATGGTACTTCGGTTCGCTGCCTCTTTTTAGCAATACTGCTATCTGTATCTGTGTCAATGTTTTCTGATAGTGACCGGGTTGGGGCCCCTGAAGAAGTAAGTTTATCAGGATTCATGAAGTTTTTTATACGGTTCAGTGCCCGGGCTCCCCACCCACCACGGAGCCCAAAGGGAAGCCCATATCCCGGCATGCAATAAATGCGCTCGGGAGTGGGACGCTAGGGCTACCCAGACACTATACCCGCACCACCGCCAGCCTGAATCCTGTCCCTCGGACCATGAGGGTAGGGGCGTGGCATTGACACGGTTGACCCTTGCAGGCGAGCCTACTAGCCGATTGATCCTAGCCGGGCCTTCCAGGACCACCCGTCTTGTCGAAGCAGGGGCCAAAGTGGTGTATTGGAGCTGGGCCCCTCAACCACCAGGATCCCCCTTTCCGAATTTCCATGGGTCGCAGCACACGGCAAACACGCCGGATTCCATTGATGTAAGCCTGGAACCTGGGCTGTGGGCGTTGGATCCCAGTGATGCTAGTCTGGAAGTCCAGCAGCGTCACCGTGTTGCGAGGATTGCTGCAATTTAGCAATTGTGCTAGAGCAAAACCATGCTATAGAAGTACTGTGTTATACGGGGCTTGCCTGTATACTTAAAATACTCAAAACATTATACGATTACACTTAAATAGAAATGTAAAGACATACAGTATTATATTTACTTATTGCATGAAAAATCCTAAAACTGAAATAATTACAAATTATCTAGGGTAGCAAAATAATGACCAACTCTGAACTGCAAGAGTACACAAATGGACTCCGATATAGACAAAATGAAATTGAAGTAATCGTGAAACCAAACATTTTGATAGAGCAACACTTTCTTCATCTACCAAACTCAGATATTACAGCAAATTAACATTCACACAGTTAAGCATTTATTTTGATAGCTATAAAATAAAAAAAAAAAACAGACTGAAATAATTATTTGTTTCAGTTAGATGGCATAGCATTTAATGAGTTAAATTAATTCACCAAGCAAAAAACTGAATTTTGAAGCCCCTGAATGTTTAAAAATGGAATAATCAAATTATTTCAATAATGCAATTATAAAAACTTACCTTAACAAAAATTTTAATTGTATAACCAAGGATATGCATTCTGTGATCAATAGCACTGTATGTCTCTATCAGTCTTGTATTGTGCACAGCCTACCAGTGTTGGAAAAAATTATTTTATTATTTTGTCTTCTCAACTAACAAGAATCTAAAATCTCACAGTATGGATTAGCATGTTATGATGGCAGAATATAAAAACTGTATACGGACCATCAGTGGTGTAGTTAAGTTTTTTGGGCCCTTAGGCAAGAAATCATTTTGGGCCCCTTGTTTTTATTAAAATAAATTTTAATTAGGTATAATATAAAAAAAATGTTGAATAATTTTAATAACATAAATATGTATTTTATTTACGATTTCTTTATAATTTTGCAAACATCAAAAACATGAAAATTAATATTACAATATGATACTACTTGTTAAATACAATTTAACAAACATAACAAATTATACTATAACTAATAAATTTAAGAAAAAAGTTAAAATGTTACTTTTCACAAGAGTAAAAATTTGAAAAAATTTGCACTTTTAAATTTGCAAAATCATTAATAATATCTTTTAAATCCATTTTACTGGCATATTTAATGCTTAGCAACATTGCAAGATTGCACACTCTACTTTGACCAATGGCATTTCTTTTATAATCTTTTATTATTTGTAATTTACTAAATGATCTTTCGGCAGAGGCAGCTGACATGGGTAGGGTAAAAAATAACATAAATAAAGTAAAAATTTCTGAAAAGTCACTTTCTAGGGCACTATATTTTCAAATTAACAAATAAAAAAATTGTCTGATAGACATTGTCTGCTGATAAATCTTGTTTAATAAGTGTAATTAAATTACAATATTGAATTGGCAGTTGGGGAGAGAGTACAGATGAATACTTTTTTATGAGATTTTCACACTCACTTAACATATCAGCATTTGACATGTTATTTTTTTCAGTTCTAGTATTGCAAAATAAATTTTTACTAACTTCATACTTTTGAAATGATTTTTAATTTGTATTATAATTTTGTATTAGTAAAATAATAAGAGGAGTTTACCTCAATATAGCGCGTAGAACACTTCCGTATGATACCCTCCAGAAATTAAAACGGAAAAAACGAAAAAAATCAACAACTTACTGGTACATTAGAGTAAATTATAAATATATTTTAGACTAATACATTTTAGAGTAATATATTTTAGAGTAATATATTTTACTCTAATATATATTAATATAAATATATATTAGAGTAAAATATAAATTTATTTATATTTTACTCTAATATACCGGTAAGTTGTCAATTTTTTCGTTTTTTTTTTTTTTTTTTTTTTTTTATTTCTGGAGGGTATCATACGGAAGTGTTCTACGCACTATATTGAGGTAAACTCCTCTTATTATTTTACTAATATTATTATCAACGTAGAACATATCGAGTAGTACAGCTCTGATTCATACTATCTAATTATAATTTTGTCTAAAACATAGTAATAAACATTGATTTTAAGAAACTGATCTCTATTATCAAACAAAAAAATCTGAAGCTAATTCATTGTACTGTACTGTCTTTTAGTTCCATGTTGTCTTTTGTCTTAAAATTTGGGATCTACCCCGAACTCCTTGGCAATTTGCTCAGATTCCTATTTAATTTGTTCATATGAATTTCGAATGTTTTGTAAATTTTTACTGGCTCAATCCAATAAAGTACATTTATCAAGGTCTATACTCTATATCATGCTTCTGTGGAGTTTTTGAAGCATAATTAATTTCACACATGTTATTCAAAAATATACAAATGAAAATAAAATCAAATGTCATCATTTGCTTCACTATCCTACACACACTTCATCTCAGTCTGCTTTTTTAATTGATTTAAGATTCATTTCTGTCAAAGCTTTTATAATATCCACAAAACAAAGTTTCACAGCTGTTATAGACTGTAATCTACCAGACCAGTGAGTAGGGTTGAGTTTTTTTAATGTAACTTTAGATTCCCCAGTAAATTTAGAAAGAAGATCCCATCTTTTTGTACTAGTTCCAAAAAAATTATATAAATTTTGAAGAATGTCGAAAAATTATGAAACGTTATTACAACAATTTACGCTATCATTAATAACTATATTTAAATTGTGACTTGCACAATGAATGTACTCTGCATTTGATTGGATCCTTTTAATGCATGACTGCACACCATTATAAACCCACTCACGGCATTAGCCCCATCATATCCCTGACCATAACATTTTTCAATGGGAACATTCAGTTTGTGTAATATTTTCATTATATTATCCATCATCATTTCTGCTGAATGATCATTCATGTCATAGAATCTTAAAAACATTTCACAAATTTCAAAACCTATGGATTTTTCATTTTCATTGCGAATTATGTGAACATGAACATGTCGTACAATAACGCATAATTGACCTTTTTTTGTGAGATCTTGAGTAGTATCTAAAATTGATGAATAGAATGGTGCTGAATTAATTGAGTGTTAATTATTTTGTTAATTTGGTACCTAAACATTCTATTAATTCATTTTGGATACTGCAGCTTAAATAAGTCACTGAACTAGATGGCTTATTAATAATTTGTTTCATTATGTCATCATAGTAGGAAAGTAAATGGACTTGCGATAAAAAATTGCCGTTGTTATCTTCCGAAAATCCTTCCTGATGACCGTGAAATGCTAAAGAATTTTTAGTCAACATGATAACTGTTTTTAGTGCGAAATAACCATTCTAGTATCATTTTCCAAAATGAGGATCTGTATCTTACTTGTTCCTCAAGATCTTTATCAATCGTTCCATTATTTTGCCACATTTCCTGTATAGCACATGCCTCGATACAACGTTGAGAAACACCGAGTTTTTATTTCGAAAAAACAGATTTTTCCAATCTCGTAGTCTGGAACGCCACTGATTAAAAATCAGTGGCATTCCAGACTATGATGAAAACAGCCACAAACGAGGAACTGGACCATACAGTGAAGTAGAATAGTAATACATATCACTAAAACTTCTATTTTGTTGATCAGGATCCCTTGGAAATGGTCCTTTAGGTCTCTGAGGTGACAAACTCATAACGTTTCTTTTTGTTTCATCGGAAATGTTGATGTCCATGTATTCTCCAAGATCACTTGAGGGAATAAGTGGTGCAGTGCATTCAACACTAATTTCCAGTGAATTTAGGTAATTTATTGACTGCTTGTTCTTTTGCTTTCTTCATTCTTCTTTTTTGGGCTCCACTCTTTCCCTTTTTTTTTTCATCCATTTTTTACTAAAAATTTCATTAATTTAATTTTAAACTTTATATTTTAAATACAAATAGCAATAATAAACAAGTACATTTTTGTATGTCAATTGCTGTTTTGATAATGACTTGAACTTGAACAAACAAGAATTGAAATTAATCAACTAACAAATTTTGACCACCGTATATGGCTAAATGTTCATATACGTGGGGTTTATCCCCCCAGTTCTCTTGTCAAGTTGGGGAATCCTGAACACCATACGATATGACGCATGCACATACAGTAACCGAACAGATGTCTGATCACTATACAAAGTTGGATTTGTAAAAGCAAAATAAAGACTTCTGTCGCTTGGGTTTGTTACGTTTTGGCAATAAGATATAAGAAGAATTCCTTTCTTATTTCTAGATGTATTACATTGTTGAAGGGCTCAGTGAGAAAAATATTTTCATTACATGTTGCATCTGTCTATGGGCCTTAGCATAGTAGTGGCGGCAGCAGCGGTGGCCCCTACTTGCATCTGTTTATGGGCTCTGGTTAAGTAGAGCCCCTAGGCTTTACCTACTTTTGCTATACAGTAGCTACACCCCTGCAGACCATAATAATAACCAATGACAATTAGCAATTAATGAAAATCCTAATTATTTTTAATTTTTGTTGTAGAGAGCAGTGATGTTTATAAATAGACCAAAACATTAACTGTTTTAAGAGCAATAATAATAGAGGATTAAAAGTAAAAATTAATGCATATATAATAAGGGTGCACACCATGAAGACTAGATGAGTAGAAGTCAACTGGAAGAATTGGAAAAGATGTTGATGGCATCATTACCTTTCTGCAAGTCTCTCAAACATGTGTGCAATTATGTGGGTGGGGGTGCAGACATAAATTTACAGCAATAAAGATGATCAAAGATGATTTTCCTTAAGCCAGAGAATTACTGATTGTTGTAATCAACTTCCAGTAGTGTTGAGGAAGTAGGATGTTTTACTGAATAAATTTAATAGAAAATCAGGACTAATTATGATGACTGACAAAAAAAAACCAAAAAAAAAAAAACCCTTTCATACCTCTGGAGGAAAATTACAGGGTTTAAAGGAAATTGATTCACTGATTCCACAAAGTACAAAAATTCTCTCTCTCATACAATAATCTGAGTCTGGAAACCTTGCTTTGGGAAGGATGTAGAGTTACTAGAATGAGTACAGAGAAGGACAACAAGACTGACGAGGGAAACAATGGGGGTACTCTTACCAAGAAAGGTTTAAGTTCTGCAAATTGCAGTGTCTGGAGACTAGGCACCTGTGCAGTAATCTGATTGAGGTGTATAATACCTTGAATGGCTTGAACAGGTTCAATGCTGATGGCATTCTTCCTCTTACTCAGAGTAAGAGGAAGACTTTCCTCAAATTGAGGAAAAACAGTTGTAGAATGTGTGGAACCTTGCCTTTAGCCATTGGGTAGTTGATTGCTGGAACAAACTTACATTTGTCTTTGTGGAAGTTGGTAGCTTAAATAAATCCAAGGAGAAACTGGACAAACATTTAGAGTGAATGGATGTGTGAAATGTTATGGCATTCTTCCTCTTGCTCAGATTACAAACCAGAGGGAGCATAAACTCAAATTGAGGAAAGACAATTGTAGAATATGTGGAAATTTCCCTTTAGCCATCTGGTAGTTGATTTCTGGAACAATGGATGGTTAAGTGGGAGAAGACAGAGGGTGGTAATCAATGGGTGCTGCACTTCGTGGACTAATGTTATTAGTGGAGTCCCACAGGGTTCGGTGTTAGGTCCACTGTTGTTTTGTATATTTAGCAATGATATTGATAAAGGTATATCAGGCATAGTGTCGAAGTTTGCAGATGATACAAAGGTTGGCAGGGTTGTTAATGACAGTAATGGCAGTGTGCTACTGCAACAGGATTTAGATAATTTGGGCAGATGGGCTAAGAAGTGGCAACTTAAATTTAATCTTGACAAATGCAAAGTACTGCAAATGGGTAGAAGTAACCCCAGAGAAACGTACCAACTGTGTGGTACTACACTTAAGGTGGTAGAAAATGAAAAAGACCTGGGAGTAATTGTGCAGTCAGATATGAAGTTTTCTGAGCAATGCAGACAGGCTGCCAGGGCAGGTCATGGGGCTTTGTCAATGATATATAGGAATTTTGCTAGCAGGGAAAAGGAGGTGATTATCCCTCTGTATAAGGCAATGGTCAGGCCACGCCTTGAGTACTGCGTACAGGTCTGGAGGCCTCATTTTAGGAAGGATGTAGATTTACTTGAGCGTGTACAGAGAAGGGCAACAAGATTGGTGAGGGGAATGAAGGGATCCTCTTACCAAGAGAGGCTTAAGTTCTGCAAATTGCAGTGGCTGGAGACTAGGCACCTGCGCGGTGATCTGATTGAGGTATATAAGGCCTTGAATGGGTTGAGCATGCTGAATTCTGATGGGATCCTTCCACTTGTTCAGATTACGAACCTAAGGAGGCATAAATTCAAATTAAGAAAAGACAGATGTAGAATAGATGTGTGGAAATTTGCCTTTAGCCAGCGGGTGGTTAATTGCTGGAACAAACTTCCATCTGTCGTTGTGGAAGTTGATAGGTTGAATAAATTTAAGGAGGAACTGGACAGGCATTTGGAGGCAATGGTGTGATTTTTTTTTTTTTTTGGCTGATGCTGTATAAGCTCATACACTTGCTTTCTTGCATCACATGCCACTACTACTACAAACTTCCACCTGTCACTGTGGAAGTTGATAGCTTAAATAAATTTAAGGAGGAACTAGAAAATTTTTTAGAGAAAATGTATGTGTGATATATATTTTTTTTTTTTTTTTTTTTTGGCTGATGCTGCATAAGCTTCCTTTCTTGCATCATATGCCTCTACTAATGCTAATAATAAATACGCTGTCTTAAAAGTGAATCTTCATTTTAAAATACTTGAATTAAAGATACCACTAGCAAAGTTCCTGTAGATCAGTGACAAAACCCCATGAGCTGTCTTGATGCATGTCTCCACTGCTCAGATCCAACTATTACCCCCAGGGTCTTTTCATTTTCCACTACCCTGAGTGTAGTACCACAGTTGGCATGGTAATCTGGGATTACTGCTACCCATACGCAGTACCTTGCATTTGTCAATGTTAAACTTCAACTGCCATTCCTCACCCCATTTGCTGAATTTTTTTTTTTTCTTACTGCAGTAACTTACCCTGATTATGGTAATTAACAACCATGCCAACTTTTCATCTGAAAACTTAGGCATTAAGCAAGATACGCTTAATGCCTTCATCAATATCATTAAATAAATATAGACAACAACAATAGTCCCAGCACTTAACTCGGTGGGGACTCCATTAACAATATTAGTTCACGAAGGGCAATGTCCATTAATAACTACTGTCTTCTTGTGCTTAAACATCCCTTTATCCAAAAAAATAACTTGCGCATAATGCTCCACTAATCCAATTTGTATAACAGTCTTTTATGTGAAAAATATCAAAGGCTTTTCTGAAATCCAAGTATACAATAAAAAAAATGTTTTTTCATCCAGTTGCTTTGTTATGGCATCATAGTGTCCAATCAGACTGGTCACTGCTCCTTAACAAATTCATGCTGCAACTGTAGTATAATTGCATTCCTGTCTTGATTAGCATTAGTAGAGGCATTTGATGCAAGAAAGCAAGCTTATGCAGCATCAGCCAAAAAAAAAGAAAAAAACCACTTCTACTTCACCCCTCTGTTCGTTCAAAATACCTATCCAGCTGAGCCTTAAACTTATTTAGGCTATCAACTTCCACAAGGGATGGAAGTCTGTTCCACCAACCAACCACCCGCTGGCTAAAGGCAAATTTCCACACGTCTATCCTACATCTGTCTTTCCTCAATTTGAATTTATGCCCTCTCAGGTGAATATTCTGAGCAAGAGGAAGAATCCCATCAGCATTGAGCATGCTCAAACCATTCAAGGCTTTATACACCTCTATCAGATCACCTCGCTGGTGCCTAGTTTCCAGACACTGTAATTTGCAAAACTTAAGCCTTTCTTTGTAAGAGCGCCCCTTTGTTTCATTCACTAATCTTGTTGATCTTCTCTGTACTCGTTCCAGCTGCTCTACATCCTTCTTGAAATGAGGCCTCCAGACCTGTATACAGTACTTTAGGTGTGGCCTGACCACTGCCTTATACAAGGGAATAATCACCTCCTTATCCCTGCTGGAAAAATTCCTGTATATCATTGACAATACTCCATAAGCTACTCTTGCATCTGTCTGCACTGCTCAGAGAACTTCATATATGCCTGCACAACCACCCCCAAGTCCCTTTCATTCTCTGCCACTGTTAGTGTAGTACCACAGAGTTGATACATTGCTCTGGGGTTGCTGTTTCCCATGTGTAGTACTTTACATTTGTCAATGTTAAACTTCATTTGCCACCTCTCAGCACATCTGCTCAACCTTTCCAGATTCTGTTGCAGCAGCATAGTGTCAGTAGTATCCTTGACAACCCTGCTGACCTTTGTATCGTCTGCAAACTTGGACATTAAGCTTGATATACCATCATCAATATCATTTATAAATACAGAAAACAATAATGGACCCAACACTGAGCCCTGAGGGACTCCACTAATAACATTAGTCCACGATGAGCAGTGTCCATTGATTACCACTCTCTGTCTTCTCCCCCTCAACCACCCCTTTATCCATAGCAGCAATTTGCCTCCAATGTCACACTGCTCCAATTTGTGTAGCAGTCTTCCATGTGCAACAGTATCAAAAGCCTTTCTAAGATCCAAGTATATAATATCAAAGCTATTCCCTGCATCCAGTTCTTTTGTGACTGCATCATAGTATCCAATCAAATTGGTCAGGCAAGACTTCCCCTTAACAAAACCATGCTGTGTCCGAGCTATAACTGAAGTCTTGTCTAAATGATCCTGCAGTGCTTCTTTAACCAGTGCCTCCATTAATTTTCCTGGAACAGAAGTTAAGCTCACAGGTCTATAATTACTTGTGTCAGCCTTTGATCCTCCTTTGTGAATTGGGGTCACATTTGCACATTTCCAGTCTTTGGGTACCTCCCGTGAGTCCAAGGAAGCTCTCATAATTATGGCTAAGGGTTTGCTTACTTCCTTTTCTGCCTCCTTTAATATAACTGGATAGATCCCATCCACCCAGGGTGCATTTCTTGTGTTTGTCTTCAACAGTTTCTGCTCCACTTTACTCCCAGTTATTTCAAGATTCTGTAGCTTACTGCTAGAGTTGAATACCCCTCTTGCATTCCCCTCGCTGAATAACTCCTCATGTGTGAATGTCGATGCAAAATATTCATTTAGTTTGTTAGCTACCTGAGCAGGATCATCAACAGTTGACCCATCAATATCAAGTGGACCAATCTGATTCATCCCCTTCCTTCTAGAGTTTACATAAATAAAGAACTCTTTGCTGTTTTTCTTTGCATCCCTTGCCAAGGATTTCTCGTAATCTGCCTTCCCCTGCCTAACCTCCTTTGTAACTTAGTTGCATATCAACTTGTATCTATCATAGGCTTCTGTGTCATGTGTTAATTTGTAAGTATCCCATGCATTTTTCTTCTCTGCCATATGCCTCATTAGTTCATCTGACATCCATTTTGGCCTAAACCTTGAACAATATTTCTTAGTTGGTATGTAAAGCCTAGTAGCTTCCAAGATAAGTTCTTTGAATGCTTCCCATTTTGAATTTGCTGTTGGTAACATCATCAGTTGGTCCCACGGTATAGAATTTAAATACTGTCTCAGTCCACCGTAGTCGCCTTTACGGAAGCAATAACCCTTCCCTTTACCCCTAATGGTAGTTACCTCTTTGAGTAAATCCCACTTCAGCACACTGTGATCACTGCCACCTAGTGGTTCATTTATCTGCAGATTCTTAATGCATGAAGAATCACTGCTGATAATCAAATCAAGAGTATTACTCCCTCTAGTTGCCTCCCGAACATGCTGATGTAGAAAACAATCATCCAATAAATCCACAAAAGCCCTGCTAGTGTGTGAGTGACCAGCCCCCAAATTCCAGTCAATATCTGGGAAATTAAAATCTCCCATTATAAGACTCTCTGATTTACTGGCCCACTCTATTTCCCTGTACAGTTTCTTATTATACTCATCAGAGTCATTAGGCCTATAGCACACTCCTACTCTCAATTTTGATCTCCCAATGCTTATGTCACACCAAACTGACTCAACACTGCACTGTCCAGTGATGTCGACTGGCTTCACTTCCTTGGTTTTTATATGTTTCTTAACTAATAGCATAACCCTTCCCCCCCTTCCTATCCTGTCTATCCTTTCTGTAGACATTGTACTCCCCAAATTCCAGTTCTGCATCCCTTATATCTGTGTGACCATGTCTCTGATATCCCAACAATATCTGCCTTTGATGTTTTGAGCAATACCTCAAATTCATCAAATTTATTTACTAAACTCCTAGCATTGGTGTACACGCAAGTATACATGCACCTGTTCTTTTTCTTAGCTACCCTAACACAACCCATGTGTTTACTTGTACTGCAATGGCTCCCAGCAGTCTCTGAAATATCATGCATCTTGTTTTTCAGGCTTCTGCTCATTCTAATAGAAGCAGTGCAAGAATCTCTTTCACCTCTGCCAGTGGCTACTGTCAATCTATTGGTCTTTGTCTCCCCCCAAGCTAGCAGTTTTCCGACCCACCTAACACTGCCTCGATAGCATCAGCAAATATTCTTGCACCCTTTCTATTTAAGTGTATCCCATCCCTGTAGAAGCAATCTCTCCTGTTAACAAGTACAGTCCAGGCTGAAAAAAATTCTACCCCTTGAGCCTTGCACAATCTTTCCAGGGCCGAATTGATCGACAAGGCTCTCATCATATACTCCCTCCTATCGTGTCTGGGCAGAATTGCAGACACTCTCAAATTCAACCTTAATTCTCGGCTTTTGTTCAACAGTGACCTGTACTTGTTAAGTAATTCTGCCGGTCTCCTACTCTTAATAGTTCTGCATTACTTCTTTAACCAGAGACACCATTATTTTTCCTCGAACAAAGGTTAAGGTAAGAAGTCTGTAATTATTCATATTACCCTTTGTGAACCGGAGATACATCCCTAAATCTCCATTCCATAGGTACGTCCCCTGAATCCAAAGATGTACTCATAGTTATAGCTAAGAGTTTGCTTACTTCCTCTGCTGCCTCCCTTAATATAACTGGATAGATCCCATCCACCCTAAGTCCATTTTTTATGTTTAACTCCAACAATCTCTCTTCCACTTTCCTTCCCATTATTACAAAATCATTTAGCTTCCTGTTAGTGTTTAATAAATTTCTGATATCCACTTTCTTTAAAGAATTCCTCATGTGTGAATGTTGTAAATGCCAAATACCTATTCAGCTTGTCAGCAAACTAGGCAGGATCATCAACAATTAAACCATCAATATCAAGTGGACCAATGTGATTAATCTCCTAGCTTCTAGTGTTCACAGACGTAAAGAAGTCTTCACTGTTTTTCTTTTGAATCCTTTGCCAAAGAGTTTTCACAATCTGCCTTGAGGTTGGACAAGCCAATATGAGGTTGGCTTGTCCAACCTCATTTGTCACTTAATTGCAGACCAGTTTACATCACACCAGACTGATTCAACATTGCACTGGCCACCCCATGTCAACTGAATGCACTGCCTTAGATTTCATGTGCTTCTCAAATTAGAACAAACTCACCCACCCTTCCCATCCTGTCTGTTCTTTCTGTATTTATGACCACTAGATGCAAAATTATGCACTTTCTTATTCCTTTGCTCCCCTTGTTAAACCGATAGAAGAGTATATGTTTAAGTAACTTCCCCCCTCCCACCACAAACTTTCAGGCTATAAAACGTTTATGAACAGATTCATCATACACCCCACAGCTTTCTAAACCACTTCCCTTTCCCAATTCACAACAGTTCTTATTTTATCCCCCAATACAACCCTTCCATTTCCATTAAATTTTAGGCCACCTTCTACCCCTATTGCCAGCACAACTTATCCAAACCCACAAATAGACTCCCCCATACTGAAAGTTTCCGGCTGAACTCAATTCTCCCCCAACACCCTCACTATGCCCTTGCTGTACACTTTGTATTCCCCATATTTAAATTCTGCATCCCTTATGTTTGAGTGACACCATGTCTCTAATATCCTCACAATGTCTGCATTTGATGTGTTAACCGGCTTCAAATTCATCAAGTTTATTTCCTATTAGTTTCCCATCAAGTTTATTTCCTAGCAGTGGTGTACATGCAAGTATACATAAACTTGTTCTAAATTTTAGTTACCCTAACACAACCCATGTATTTCCTTGTCCATCACGACCCACAGCATGCCTTGAGATTCCCAGTATCTTGCTTTCCAGGCTGCTACATGTTCCAATAGAAGCAGTGCAAGAATCATTTTCACCTCTACCTGTGATTATTGTTAATTTGTGTATCCCCCCCTCCCTCAAGCTATCAGTTTTATGATCCCTAACATTCTTGTGTACCTTCGGTTTAAGTGTATCCCATCCTTGTAAAAACAGTCTCTCCTGTTAACGAGCACAGACCACACTGAGAAAAATTCTACCCCACGAGCCTTGCAGTGTCTCTCCAGTACCAAACTGATTAAGGCTCTCAATATGTACTCCCTCCTATCATGTCTGTGCAGGATTGCAGACACTTAATTTAATCATGACTCATGAATTTTTCCTAACTATGCCTTGTACTTATTAAGTAAGCCTTAGATCTCCTAATCTTAATACCATTAGTGCCAATGTGTACAACAATATTACCTTATGTTTCCTTAAAAGATATCTGATCTACAGTATTATCAACTTTTGCCTCTGAGAGACACACCCTAGTCCTATTCCACCTATCCTTTTTGCACAGTATATTTCCTGTTTCGCTGACAATAGAGTCACCTACAATGACTCCCTCTTTTTGCAGGACCAGTGCATTCTGCTTTGGGGACTGACATTGTGTTGTCTGATACAAAAGTGAGGGCCCCCTAGCATTGAGTTGGGCAGCTGAGAGCTTAATGGACCCTATTTTAATTCCTTCAGGGGCATTCACCCTGTTCTTCAATAAATGCTCATCAGAATACCAAGCCCACACCTAATTTCCTTATACTCCTTGCACTGAACAGACACACAAAAACATCCCCCCCCTGCCCTTGGCAGTATCATGTCCCATTCCAGAGAGTCCATAAACATCGCACAAACAGCACATTTTGTAAGGCCATGATTCATAGGAGAACTGTCCTCTTGACTTCTCCCCTGAGCCACAGCACTCCCACTTCTTTGATTCCGTTGCTTTGCTGCTCTGGTCTGAGGCATGATTTCTGTTTTGGCATTAGCATTTTAGCATTAGTAGAGGCATTTGATGCAAGAAAGCAAGCTTATGCAGCATCAGCCAAAAAAAAAAAAAAAAAAAACCACTTCCACTTCACCCCTCTGTTCGTTCAAAATACCTGTCCAGCTGAGCCTTAAACTTATTTAGGCTATCAACTTCCACGACAAGGGATGGAAGTCTGTTCCACCAACCAACCACCTGCTGGCTAAAGGCAAATTTCCGCACGTCTATCCTACATCTGTCTTTCCTCAATTTGAATTTATGCCCTCTCAGGTGATTATTCTGAGTGAGAGGAAGAATCCCATCAGCATTGAGCATGCTCAAACCATTCAAGGCCTTCCTCAATTTGAATTTATGCCCTCTCAGGTGATTATTCTGAGCGAGAGGAAGAATCCCATCAGCATTGAGCATGCTCAAACCATTCAAGGCCTTATACACCTCTATCAGATCACCTCGCTGGTGCCTAGTCTCCAGACACTGTAATTTGCAAAACTTAAGCCTTTCTTCGCAAGAGCACCCCTGAGCCTTTTTTTTCTTCCTTCCAAGAAACCCATACACACCCAGCTGTTCAATAATCTGTAAGTTTGTTTCAAATACATCACCTTTGAGGCACAATCAAAATTTCTTCTCTCAAGTTTTGCACCTGTTAAATATATATTAGAATCCAATTTCTTATTTATCCAGAACCTTAACAAATTTTTTTTTTATTATTAATCCAAGCTTTATATGCAAAGGTAGAACAATTTTATATCACTTCCCCTGGTCAAAATTCTTCTTTTATTTTCCCATTTGAATACACCACCAACTCCTTAAATCTTCTTTCTTTTACCATCGCGGCAAAATATAAATAATGTTTTTCTGTTGCATGACATGAAAAAATAGTAGTATTTTGTGAAACTGCTCCATAAACTGAGTAATGTATTTACCTAAAAATCACCACCAACATTAGCATTAGTAGAGGCATATGATGCAAGAAAGAAAGCTTATATAGCATCAGCCAAAAAAAAAAAAAAAAAAAAAAACCTTCCCATTTCATCCATCCATTCATTCCAAATGTTTCTTTAGTTCCACCTTGAACTTACTTATGTTGCTGACTTCCACTTTAACAGATGGAAGTTTGTTACAACTATAAACAACCCGCTGGCTAAAGGAATTTCCGCACATCTATTCTACAATTTCTTGCCTCAATTTGAATTTATGTCCCCTCAGGTGAGTAATCCGAGCAAGAGGAAGAATCCCATCCCATCAGAACTTTGCCTCCAGTTCCTCTGTGACCACATCATAGTATCCAATGAAATTTGTCAGACAAGACTTCCACTTAACAAACCCATGCTATGTCTGAACTATAACTGAAGTCTTGTCTGGATGATCCTGCACTGCTTCCTTAACTAGCGACTCCATTATTTTCCCTGGAACAGAAGTTAGACTAACAGGTCTGTAATTACCCGTATCACCCTTTGATCCCCCTTTATGAATTGGGGACACATTTGCACATCTCCAGTCCATGGGGACCTCCCCTGTGTCCAAAGGAAGCTTTCATATTTATGGCTAAGGGTTTGCTTACTTCCTTTGCTGTTTCCTTTAATATAACTGGACAGATTCAATCCAACCCAGGTGCCTTTCTTATGTTCAATTTCAACAATTTCTCCTCCACTCTGATCTCAGTTATTACAAAATCATTCAGCTCCCTGCCTGGTTTGACAAGCTTCTGGCCCCCACTTCCCTTTTTTTTTTCTATGTGAACCAAAAACATGAGAGGTATTAGAACCTATAGTACTTGGTACCGTGCTTGGGTTGGAGGTTGAGAAGACGAAAGAAGATATTTGTTGACATTGAACTTGAACTTCTGTAGATTGTAATTTTCAGGAAATACGTATGAAGGAAGGTTGTTCCAGAAAACGGCAGTTGAATGAATAATTGAGGAAGATGAAAAGTTGGTTCTGGGGGTTTGAAGTTGGACAGTAAATGGATGTTGGCTGGTGGCAGCACGTGTTTGGACTGTTTTGAAAGAGAGAGCGGGAATTATAGAAGCCAATTCAGAAGAACAGTGCCCGTGGAAGTATCTGTAGAAGAGGCATAAAGCAGAAACAGTACGTCTATGAGAAAGCGAGTGGAGAGACTCTGTTAGAGATGAATCATTAATTAACCTAACTGCTCTCTTCTGAATGGAATCAAGAAGCCTGAGAGAGGTTTTGGAGGCACCACCCCAGATGTGGGAACAATATTCCATGGCAGGGCGGATTTGTGATTTTTACAGAGTGAGCAGCTGTTAGGAAGAAAAGTAACGGCGAGAGCGAAAGAGAAAACCAAGTTTTTTAGATGCAGAAGTAGCAATATTTGTAATGTGCTTGTGCCAAGAGAGATTAGAAGTCAGGGTAATCCCCAAAAGAGATATATCTTTTTGCATAGAAATCGGAGTGTCACTAAAGATAAGCATAGGAGCAGAAGAATCCTTTTGGCGAGATATAAGACAAGACTGAATTTTAGAAGGGTTGAAATCAACTAAGTTGTCTTTGCCCCACTGAAGAATTACCTGAAGATCGGCATTTAAGGAATTGGTAGCAGATTTTCGAGAAGTTGAAGCTGATTGACCAGGACAAGATTTCTCAAAATGGAAAGTTGAATGCAATGTGCTTTCATTGGCAAAACTATGGATAGGATTTCCAGTCAATGGAAGAAGGTCATTGATATACAAGAGGAAAAGAGTGGGGGAAAGAACTGAACCTTGGGGGACACCGGCATTAGTTAGAAGACAGAGAGCCATCTACCATCACCCTCAGTGAGCGATCAGAGAGAAAACTGGATAACCAATTACTAAAAACAGTTGGCGAACCATAAGATGGAAGCTTGTTTAGAAGACCTTTATGCTAAACACGATCAAAAGCCTTTGAGATGTCAAGAGCAACTACTTGTGTTTCATCGAACCTTTCCATTGAATTAGTCCATAAATGGGTAACATAAGCCAGAATATCACCAGTGGATCGACACTGACAGAATCCATACTGGTGATCGTTGATCCCTATAGAACTCCTCATGAATGAATGTAAATGCAAACTTGACATCAACAATTGAACCGTTGATGTCAAGTGGACCAATCTGATTCACCCCAACACTAGCATTTTGATAGAATTGAACTCCTAGCATCGGTGTACAACGTCTCTGATATCCCAACAATTCTGCTTTTGATGTCTTGACTAGCACTTCGAATTCATCAAATTTATTTACTGTACTCCTAGCATTGGTGTACATGCAAGTATATACACATGTATCCTTACTCTTAGTTATCCTAACACAACCCATGTTTTTACTTGTTCCATGATGACTTCCAGGAGCCATTGAAATCCCAAGAACCTCACTTCCCAGACTGCTGCTGCTCATTCCAATAAAGCAGTGCAGGAATCACTTTCACCTCTGTCGGTGGCTACCATTAATCTATTAGTCTGCGAATCCCCTCAAGCTAGTAATTTTCTGACCCACCTAACACTGCCTCAAAAGCATCACCAAATATTTCTGCACCCTTTATATTTAAGTGTATTCCATCCCTGTAGAAACAATATCTCTCCTGTTAACAAGCACAGACCACGCTGAGAAAATTTCTACCCAGTTAGCCTTGCACAATCTCTCCAGGGTAGAATTGATTGACCAGGCTCTCATCATATACTCCCTCCTATCATGCTTGGTCAGAATTGCAGACACTTTCAAATTTAACCCTAACTCGCGACTCTTTTTCAACACTGACCTGTACTTGTTAAGTCCGTAGATCTATTCTTAATGTCATTAGTGCCAACGTGTACAACAATATCACCCGTTGTGCCCTTAAAAGATGATATCAGCTCTACAACATCATCAACTTTTGCCCTCTTTTGCACAATATATTTACTGTCTCCCTGACAATAGAGTCACCGACAATAACTAGTTCCTGTGGGACCAATGCATTTTGCCCTGAAGGTTGCCGCTGTGTTGCCTGATGATCAAGTGCAAGCTCTGGCATTGGTGTGGGCAGCTGAGAGCTTAATGGGTCCCGAAATTTAAGTCCTTCAAGGGTCCTGTTCTTCAAGCTCTGACATATCAAGCAGTTATTGTGCTTTACTGCACTCGGGATCTTGGACATACTACCATATGTTTCTTTCAAGCCAGAAGCAAAGAAGCAAGAAGCAAAGGAACTGATGGGAATGCATTTCCATTGTGCAGCAAAACTGTTTGTAAACTTAATTTTGGGGCATCAATAAGTATATGCCATTCACTAAGATTGTGTTCAATGCCCAGTTCATTCAGAAGACCACTACATACCTTTACAGAAACACATAGCATCTTCCATAATGAAATATTTGAAAACACATTGTGACATTTTCAACACACTGTAATTTTAGTTCCTGCTTCAAGTAACTTTCACTGTTGTAACCTAGAACTAAGGAGTTCTTCTTGCTTTTTAGTTTAAGTTTAAATCACAAACCAAGTTATTCAACTCTTCTTGCTCAATTAAGTGTGGTGTGTTATAATTTTCTGGTTGGTAGTCCAAATCTATTGGAGCGGATGTCCAGCAGAGTCTGAACCCAAGAATCCTTGCTGCATTCATCATTGCATTCTCTATCCCAAAATTTTGGAGGATCTGGTGTCTGCAGACTTTTTCTGGACATCTGTGATATTTCTGCCATGCAGAAATAGCAATTGTCAATGTGGTTGCAAGGTTCTTACCACACACTGTCAATGTGGTTGCAAGGTTCTTTACCACAGTAGAAACAGCAAAAGGCATACTTTTAATATTCACAGTTAGCCACATCCTCAGATTTTTAGTGCAGGTAATGCAGCATATATGTGAGGCCCAAGTTTTGTCCTGATCACCAATCTTGCTACCAAAGCAAAGAATAAGAAGGTTTAGTAATATTGTACATTTTTTTCTCTCTCAGTTTTTGTTGTAAACCATTCACATACTTATCTGAAATTGGCTGGGTGATTCAGACACTTATTTTGATTCTGCCTATACATTTTAATAATAGTGCTAAGCAAAACACAGCAGAAACAAACAATATGCAATAGATACACAGATAAACTGCACATATAGACATAAAAACTGACTACAAACAGATACATTAGTGGTGGTAAAAATCATGGTTTTTTTTTAAATAAGGGATGAGCAGGTGGGTAGAGATTTTTGTTTGCTGATTATGTATAAGCTTGCTTCCTTGCATCATTCCACTGACAGTACAACATGAAGTACAAAGGTTGCCAGTTTTTGAATTTCCTGGTTTTTAGGTCCTTGCATTCCAGTTTACATCAGGATTAAACAGATATTGTATAGATTTGAGAAAAATGGAGATGAAATTTTTGTAATGGTATTTAGTAATTAATTTTCAACCTTTATATACAGTAAGCAGAATATGGTAATTCAGTCATGGCACCCACCAGTGAGCTTTCTGCAAGTTGAAATACACTCTTGCTTGTAATAAAAAAAAATAATAAAAAAAAAGTGGCATGATGAGTTCACTAATTTTTACCAACAGCCCAAGTGGAGCTGTTGGTAAAAACTTTTTGTTCCTAAATGCAGGGTACAGTCTCTGGTAGTTCATAAAAACTTTCCATGCTCCACTAGCTTCTTGATTTTCCATGCAGTACAAGCAGGGCTAGAAACAGAGTGAGGGGAGAAAAACACGGATAGATGTCATCACCTACTTCCAGACCATTGTAACTGCCTGTATACTGATGTTACTGGGAGTTCAGTCTATCTTCCTAACTACACAAACAGTGCTAATCCTTGACTTTCAGAAAACAGGAGAGTTAAAATTCACACTTTGGCCTTAATGATAAAATATACTACATTGAATTCTATTTTTTTGAAATTTTGTCTGGTGAAGTGATATATTGGCTAATGTTATGTATCTTTGAATAAAATCATTAGAAAAGTTTGATGAAACTCAAGCAGATGCTCTTGACATTTTTAAGACTTTTGATCATATGTGGCATAAAGGCTTCTAAACAAGATCCCATCTAATGCATTGCCAACCATTTTTTGCAATTAGGTGTCCACTTTTCTTTCTGACTGCTCGCTGCTGCTGATGGAAGATGAATCTGCCTTCAATTTCAACACTATTGTGGTGAAGTTGAAGGCACAACTTCACCACTCTTTTCCTCTTATATATCAATGATCTTTTTCAACTGACTGCAAATCCTATCCACAGTTTTGATGATAACATCACAAATGTATTCCAACTTCTAATTCGAGAAACGTTTCTCTGCACAAACAGCCTCAACTTCTTGAATGCATCATGAACTCGTTAAATGCTAATTTCCAATGGGGCAAAGAAATTTAGTTACCTTCACTCCTTCTAAAACTCATTCATGTTCCATTTAAAAAAAAAAAAAAAAAAGAATTCGAGTCTACTGCTTCTGTGCTCATCTTTGATGACACCCAGATTACTAGACAAATCATGCATCTCTACTGGGGATTATCCTGACTTCTTATCTCTCAAATTAAAATAAGCACATCACAAATACTGCTCTTCTGCATAAAAAAATCTTTGTTTTTGCTTTCACTATTGTCATTACTTTTCTTCTAAATAACTACTCACTTTGTACAAATCTGAAATCTGCACTATTGGAATACTGTTCTAACATCTAGGATGGTGCCCTCAAAACCTCTCTCAACCTTCAACTCCACTCAAAGGATGGTAGTCAAATTAACTAATGACCCATCTCTTACAAAGTCTCTCCACTCTCTGTCTCACAGACATTCAATTTTCCTACATGCCTTTTCAATAGATACTTCCACGAGCACTTCTGAATTGGTATCTGTAATTCCCCTGACTGCTCCCAGACTAGTTTAGATACAGGTTGCAACTAGTCGGCATCCATTCACCGTCCAACTCCAAACTATTCCTCTTCATTTATCCCTTCTATTTCTGTTCTCTGGAACAACTTTCCTTCACACATGTTTCCCAAAAATTGCAAAAAAAAAAAAAAAAAAAAAAGTCTACAGAAACTCGAAGTCTAACATCAACAAGCATTGTTCATCTTCACAGCGATGCAAGTTACTAAGCACTATAGGTTCTAAAAAAACAGGCCCCTGACAAGATATACATTTTATATTAAAATACAGCCATTGGATTGTTTACCTGTACAGTATACTTTCAAACATTCAGTGCCCTTAAGATTTTTCTCTGGGAATTTCTGTTTGTATTGTCTGTTAACAGAGTTAGCCCCAAAATTCGCAGGGCCCTGTTTGTTACTTTCTTAACTCTGTAAATTAAAACTTATACAGATATTATTGAAAGTGAGTATAACATAAAAATTACATATTTAAATAACGTCCTGTGTACGATATCAACAAAATGTACACATTGAGAATGAAGTATATGTTCTACTTCTAGCAATTTTCAAGTCAAAATTGGTTTATCGCCACTCTAAGAGTGCTTGCGCTCTTGGAGCGATGATAATGTACATAAAGGTAACTAGACATTAAGATGGCGGTAGGCTCACTGATAGAAATGCAGAAAAGATGCAGATGATATTATTATTTAGACTTTGAGCACCGGGCCCTGTTCGATAGAACCGGTTGAACATGCTTGTGGCCGGTAGCGTTTGTTAAACAACCAAATGGTTGTGATTGCTTCAAGAAATATACTGTTGCTGACTTTGTTCTCATCAGAAATGTTAAGTTAAAGTTTGTTTATAACAATGGACCTGCTGTCTAGACTTGGCTGTCAAGATCATTTCTCACCTTCACCAGAAAGATAAGACCCGAATCTCCTCTCACATTCAGCAGTGCTATGTAGAATTGTTAAAATGCCAAGCCTGACTTTGGAAAATTTATTATATTTCAAGCGTCCTTATACACTTGTCAGTTCCCTAACCACAGACCAGTATACATCAACTCTTTATTTTTCCATAATAGCATCTGATAGGTTCATATAATGACAGAACCAAAAATAAAAATAATTACTAAAACTAAAAATTGAGCTGCAAAATATCTATTGCATCATCTATTTCTTTATCTTTAATGACACCAAGAAACAAACTTGCCTACAAAAAAGATTTAAATTTGAAAATGATAATGCACTGCCAAATGATTTATACTATCTCAGCATTTATAAGAATATCGCTTTTCAATGAGAAAATGTTTATTTTCTTACAGAAAACAAGAGAACATTCTGTTCTTATTGATGCATGTGGTCATGTGCAGCAATAATGTACTTCCTCACTGGGTGGGGAAAAAAATATATATCTTCCCTTGTTTTAGACTTACCATGACCTTGACAGCATCCTAAGTCAGAATTATCCTTCTGACTTAGTGCTATGTTATAAGTGTATCAACTGTGCACTGTGTTATAATCAACTTCCAAAATAGAAGTGAAAGATTTAAAACCTATTAGTATAACAAATTCGAATAAACAACTTAGTCAGAATTATAATTTACAATAAAAATCAAACCCAAATAAAATTTAAGTCTGCAGTTATGGAACGAAGAACTGAGTCAGGCATTTTAATGTAGAACAAAAAATTTATATATTATTTTGTTCAAAATATATTACTATTTTAACAAAATATAATTTATATTACTGTATTAAATATACCAATTATTCTGTATTAAATTTATACTGATTTGCCATGTGTCATTATTATTATTATTATTATTAGCCATATGGTGCAAGGAAGCCTGAGGCTTATACTGCACCAGCCAAAAAAAAGTTAATTTACCCTAGGACCCAGAGAGAGAGAGAGAGAGAGAGAGAGAGAAAGAGAAAGAGAGAGAGAGAGAGAGATGTAGAAGGAAATCACCAAGAAAGAGAAGAATGATGATATCCAGCTCAGGACCCTGGGTGTGCCAAGCCCATACTCACCAGATGTGAGCCCCTGGAGGGGTCATCTTGACTTTTAAGTCAAGATTGATTAAATTTTTGGTAGTACTGAATTGGGAAGATTTGCCATGTGTTATCTCTCATCAGAAATTTTGCCATGTGTCATCTTGACTTTTAAGTCAAGATGACACATGGCAAAATTGTCTTTTAAGTCAAGATGACACATGGCAAAATTTCTGATGAGAGATAACACATGGCAAATCTTCCCAATTCAGTACTACCAAAGATTTAATCAATCTTCCCTCTACTGCTCATCTTAATGTTAAGATATTCATGATTTGCACGTGAATACAGAAAATGTGCATTCTAACAACTTGTGTTGTTAGAACAACGTGAGTTTTTGTGCATTGATTAAGAAGGATTTTACATTTCCTTATACTAATTGCACCAGTAGATTTTTTCATATTATTCATGAATGCTGAAATTTGTTTTGCTGCTTTAATTCATAACTTTTAAAAATTTTTGGAGCTTAATTTGCATAACTGAACATTAGAAGGTTAAAATATTTCTACTTTTTAAGATACACTTAAAATACTTATTCAAATTTTAGTAAATAAAATATTATACCAATAAATTATACAGGCTTATATCTCCTTTAAGTCCAGATGATACATGGCAGAATTTTACAATTGGAACCTTGGCACTAAGAACAGAGTATGTATCGATATAATCTCTGTTTTTTCGAAGTAAATACCGAATGTGGAGAATCACGGCTTTCTGATCTACATCCTAAAATTAAAAACAAAACAGAAAAATAAAATTGTTCAATGCATTAATTATTTCTCAATTATGAAAGTCAAAACAAACTGAACTTTTCCAATTTCATGTAATATACTCACCTGTCACTGCACAACAAACACTACCTAATATAGAGTGGGCTAGTAAATCAGGGTGTCTTATAATGGGGGATTTTAACTTCCCAGATATAAACTGGAACTTGTGGATTGGTCACCCACACACTAGCAAAGCTTTTGTGAATTTACTGGATGATTGTTTCTACAGCAGCAACAAAAAAGAAGGCAACAAAAGGGAGTAATACTCTTGATCTGATTATCAGCAGTGATTATTCATGAATTAAGAATTTACAGATAAAGGAACCACTAGGTGGCAGTGATCACAGTGTACTGATGTGGGATATACTTCAAGATGTAACCTACTATCAGGGATAAAGGGAAAGGTTTTTGCTTTCATAAAGGAAACTACAGTGGTCTCAGAGATTTTTAGGTTCTATACAGTCAGACCAACTGATGATGTTACCAACGTTGAATTCTAAATGGGAAGCTTGTTTGTTAATTTGTTTATTTGGTTTTTAGGAGCATTAGCAACTAAGGGAATATTGCTCTGGGAATATGCGGTGGTCATTCCCTGTCCTTTCCGCATCCTCCATATTTGGTGGTGACAGGCTCGAACCTCGGTCTAATCAAGAAGCGTCTGCTATGCATTGCTGCTCCTTCCCACCTGGCTACAGAGGCGCCACTAAATGGGAAGCATTCAAGGAAGTAATTTTGGAAGCTACTAGGCTTTTTTTCCAACTAAGAAATACTGCTCTAGGTTTAGGCACAAATGGATGTCAGATGAACTAATGAGACTTGTCGCAGAGAAAAAAAATGCATGGAATGCATATAAATTGTCAGACGACACAGAAGCCTATGGTAGATTCAAGCTAGTCTGTAATCAAGTCACACAAAGGAGGTTAGGCAAGTGAAGACAGATTATGAAAAATCTTTGGAAAAGGATGCAAAGAAAAACAGCAAAGACTTCTTTACTTATATAAACTCTAAAAGGAAGGGGACGAATCATATTGTTACACTTGATATCAATGGTTTGACTCTAGATGATCATTCTCAGATAGCTGCCGAACTAAATTAGTATTTTCCATCTACATTCACACACAAGAAGTTAACTGAAAATATTTATTTTCAGTGTATTCGGCAGGGGTGCTAACCTGTCAATTGTAATTACCCTGGAAAAATTGAGAATGCCAGCAAGGTGAAAGCAGATAACCTGAAATTAAATCAAATTAACATAAAAATAATAATGATGGTATTAATAATAATGATAATAATGATGGTAAAAATAATAATGATAATAATGATGGAAGGAGAATAATGACTTGAGAATAAGTCTGGGTGTGAGGTTAGCCTGTGCGGACGTAGCTCCTTGAAGCTCTTGGAAAAGAGAAGTTTTTCCTGATTTATTTTCTGATTTATTAGCTTAAATTGTCATATTAACTTATTTTCTAGAGTAGCTTTATATTCCTAGTTACGATACTTAGTTTAAAGTTTAACTTAGACAGAGATTTTGTAGGTATTACTTAGTATCGGTAACGGTATCAAATCCACGTGTTACAAATTGAACGAGAGGTCTTTTTTTTTTAACAAAATTTAGTCGATTTATTAACCAATTGATATATCAAATTATCTTATATAAGTAGATTATAGACCTAGACAGGATCCTTAGTTTATTCTAAATTGAGATAGCGAGATTTGGAAGCTAATCAATACTTACGAGTCCATAGAAGTACCATTCGAGAATTCCCGCCATTTTTACACGATAGCATAAGCTTAGTGTAGTATAGTGCATAATATAATATTGTCAATTAATCAGTAAATCTATTAATCTTGATAAACTTTATTGTCAATTAAATTGTATTTTTAACTCTATATATATATATAACGACTTATATATAAGGATTATATATATATAAGGATTTAATTTTTGTTTTGAAATTTTATTGAATTAAATCGGAATCATGACTCTGACCAGAGCAGCAAAGCAAAAGGCTCAAGCTAATGGGAGTGCTGTGGTTCAGGGGAGAACTGAGGGGGGCAGTTGCCCTCTGAATCACAGTCTTTTAAAATACACTGTTTGCTTAATGTTTGCGGAGCAGTCGGGTACGGGACATGATACTGCCAAGGGGGATGTCTTTGTGTGTGCACGATGTAAGGAGTGCAAGGAAATCAGGCGACAACTCAGCGTTGTTATGGGCCTTTATGAGAGCTTCAAGGACAGGGTGGATGCCCTCGAAGGAAATAAATTGAGGGGCCCATCAAGCTCTCAGCTGCCCACATCAATGCCAGAGCTTGCACTTGGTCATCAGGCAACACAGAGGCAGCCCCCTAGGCAGAATGCGCTGGTCCCACAGGAACTAGTAGTTGTTGGTGACTCTATTGTCAGGGAAACGGGGAACATGCTTTGTAAAAAGGATAGGTGGAATAGGACCAGGGTATGTCTGACAGGGGCAAAGGTTGATGACGTTGTAGAGCGGATATCATCTTTTAAGGGCACAAAAGGTGATATAGTTGTACACGTTGGCACTAATGATATTAAGAGTAGGAGACCGGCGGAATAACTTAGCAAATACAGGTCACTGTTGAAAAAAAGGCATGAATTAGGGTTGAATTTGAAAGTGTCTGCAATTCTGCCCAGACACGATAGGAGGGAGTATATGATGAGAGCCTTGTCGATCAATTCGGCCCTGGAGGGATTGTGCAAGGCTCAAGGGGTAGAATTTTTTTCAGCCTGGACTGTACTTGTTAACAGGAGAGATTGCTTCTACAGGGATGGGATACACTTAAATAGAAAGGGTGCAAGAATTTTTGCTGATGCTGTCGAGGCAGTGTTGGTGGGTTGGAAAACTGCTAGTTGGGGGAGGGATACAAGGACTAATAGATTAACAGTAGCCACTGGCAGAGGTGGAAGTGATTCTTGCACTGCTTCTATTGAAATGAGCAGAAGCCTGAAAAACAAGATGCAGGATATTTCAGAGACTGCTGGGAGTCATTGGGGTAAAGCAAACACATGGGTTGTGTTAGGGTGGCTAAGAATAGAAACAGGTGCATGTATACATGCGTGTACACCAATGCTAGGAGTTTGGTAAATAAATTTGATGAATTTGAGGTATTGCTCAAAACATCAAAGGCAGATATTGTTGGGATATCAGAGACGTGGTGTCATCACACACAGATATAAGTAATGCGGAACTGGAATTTGGGGAATACAATGTGTATAGAAAGGATAGACAGGATAGGAGGGGAGAAGGGGTTATGCTATTAGTTAAGAAACACATAAAGTCCAAGGAAGTGAAGCCAGTCGACATCGATGGACAGGGCAGTGTCGAGTCAGTTTGGTGTGACATAAGCATAGGGAAATCAAAATTGAGAGTAGGAGTGTTCTATAGGCCTAATGACTCTGATGAGTATAATAAGATATTGTACAGGGAAATAGAGTGGGCCAGTAAATCAGAGAGTCTTATAATGGGGGATTTTAATTTCCCAGATATTGACTGGAATTTGTGGTTTGGTCACTCGCACACTAGCAAGGCTTTTGTGGATTTATTGGATGATTGTTTTCTACATCAGCATGTTCGTGAGGCAACAAGAGGGAGCAATACTCTTGATCTGATTATCAGTAATGATTCTTCATGCATTAAGAATCTGCAGATAAATGAACCACTAGGTGGCAGTTATCACAGTGTATTGAAGTGGGATTTACTCAAGGAGGTAACTACCATCAGAGGTAAAGGGAAGGGTTTTTGTTTTCGTAAAGGCGACTATGATGGTCTGAGACAGTATTTAAATTCTATACAGAGGGACCAACTGATGATGTTACCAACAGCAAACTCAAAATGGGAAGCATTCAAGGAACTAATCTTGGAGGCTACCAGGCTTTACATACCAACTAAGAAATAGTGTTCAAGGTTTAGGCCTAAATGGTTGTCAGATGAACTAATGAGACATGTGGCAGAGAAGACAAATGCATGGGATACATACAAGTTAATGGGTGACATGGAAGCCTATGATAGATATAAGTTGGTCTGTAACCAAGTCACAAAGGAGATTAGGCAGGCAAAGGCAGACTACGAAAAATCCTTTGCAAAGGATGCAAAGAAAAACAGAAAAGAGTTCTTTACATATTTAAACTCAAGAAGGAAAGGGATGAATCAGATTGGTCCACTGGATATTGATGGTTCAACAGTTGAGGATCCTGCTCAGGTGGCAAACAATCTAAACGAGTATTTTGCTTCTACATTCATGCATGAGGAGTTATTCAGGAAGGAGAATGATGTAGGTAAAGTAAACATTGGCAGTGAGCTGGATGATTTTGTAATAACTGAGAGGAAAGTGGATCAGAAATTGTTGAGGATAAACATAAAAAAGGCACCTGGGGTGGATGGGATCTATCCAGTTATATTAAAGGAGGCAGCAAAGGAAGTAAGCAAACCCCTAGCCATAATTATGAGAGCTTCTTTGGACTCAGGGGAGGTACCCATAGACTGGAGATGTGCAAATGTAACCCCAATTCACAAAGGAGGATCAAAGGCTGACACAAGTAATTATAGACCTGTTAGTTTAACTTCTGTTCCAGGTAAATTAATGGAGCCACTGGTTAAAGAAGCACTGCAGGATCATCTAGACAAGAATTCAATTATAGCTCAGACGCAGCATGGTTTTGTTAAGGGCAGGTCTTGCCTGACCAATTTGATTGGATACTATGATGTAGTCACAAAAGAACTGGATGCAGGGAATGACTTTGATATTATATATTTGGATCTTAGAAAGGCTTTTGATACTGTTGCACATGGAAGACTGCTGCACAAATTGGAGCAGTGTGGCATTGGAGGCAAATTGCTGCTATGGATAAGGGGATGGTTGAGTGGCAGAAGCCAGAGAGTGGTAATCAATGGACACTGCTCAACGTGGACTAATGTTATTAGTGGAGTTCCTCAGGGTTCAGTGTTGGGTCCGTTGTTGTTTTCGGTGTTTATGAATGTGATGATGGGATATCAAGTTTAATGTCCAAGTTTGCAGATGATACAAAGGTTGGCAGGGTTGTTAAGGACACTACTGACGCTATGCTGCTGCAACAGGATCTGGAAAGGTTGAACAGATGGGCTGAGAGGTGGCAAATGAAGTTTAACATTGACAAATGTAAAGTACTACATATGGGAAACAGTAACCCCAGAGCAACGTATCAACTCTGCGGTACTACACTGACAGTGGTGGAGAATGAAAAGGACCTGGGGGTAATTGTGTAGGCAGATATGAAGTTCTCTGAGCAGTGCAGACGAGCTGCAAGAGTAGCTCATGGTGTCTTGTCAATGATATACAGGAATTTTTCTAGCAGGGATAAGGAGGTGATTATTCCCTTGTATAAGGCAATGGTTAGGCCACATCTTGAGTACTGTATACAGGTCTGGAGGCCTCATTTCAAGAAGGATGTAGAGCTGCTGGAACGGGTACAGAGAAGGGCAACAAGATTAGTGAATGGAACAAAGGGTTGCTCTTACGAAGAAAGAGCTTAAGTTTTGCAAATTACAGAGTCTGGAGACTAGGCACCGGCGAGGTGATCTGATAGAGGTGTATAAGGCTTTGAATGGTTTGAGCATGCTCAATGCCAATGGGATTCTTTATCTTGCTCAGAATAATCACCTCAGAGGGCATAAATTCAAATTGAGGAAGGACAGATGTCGGATAGATGTGCGGAAATTTGCCTTTGGCCAGCGGGTGGTTGGTTGGTGGAACCGACTTCCATCACTTGTTGAAGTTGATAGCCTAAACAAATTTAAAGCTCAACTGGACAGGTATTTCGAACGAACGGAGGGGTGAAATGGGAGTGGTGTGTGTTTTTTTTTTTTTTTTTTTTTTTTTGGCTGATGCTGAATAAGCTTGCTTTCTTGCATCATATGCCTCTACTAATGCTAATGGTACCAAAAGTAGTGGGTCCTAGGGCTTTAACTACTTCTTCAAAGGGTAGGCAGCCAAAACCATAGGAGCCACTCCAATAAGCAGGGTCTCTGTTTCTGTTATGATGATACGTGCAAAATGTATACATCACAGCCGACCTGACAGATCCCGAAAGGAAGGAATAAAATTCAAACATAAATAAAAATAAATATAACGTACGAAATAGAGCTAAAAAGCTAAAATAATGCCAATTAAATCTAGTTAAAGGAAAAATTAATGAAGGTTTGAATTCAAAAAGAAGGCAAAATACAGTATGAAATTTAAACAAAGAACTGATTCATCCACCCCCATTGAGGAGAGCTGGATGAATCAGTTCTGGAACTTTTGGAACATACCCCTTGGATATTAAACTTTAGATAACGGTATAAAGTCAGGTTAATGCCAACTTACTGTTTGCTTAGGCCAGAATTGATAAAGTTAGCTACATGTGATGATTACAGAGCAGCAACATCAAAGCCCCAAAGAAGAAAGTTGATAGTTCTCTGTACAGTATATTTATATCAGTTGAAGTAACCACGAGTGAGGGGGATGGGGGAGAAGAAGAAGGCATGAAATAGTCAAAGTGAACCGTAAAGTGAACCTGAGAGAGGTTTTGGGGGTAGAGCCCCAGATGTGGGAACAATATTCCATGGTAGAGCGGATTTGCAATTTGTACAGAGTGAACATCTGTTTGAAAGAAAAGTAACGCCAAGAGCAAAAGAGAAAACCACGTTTTTTAGATGCAGAGGAAGCAATATTTGTAATGTGCTTATGCCAAGAGAGATTAGAAGTCAGAGTAATCCACAAAAGAGATATATCATTTTGCCTAGAAATTGGAGTGTCACCAAAGATAAGCATAGAAGCAGAAGAATCCTTTTCACGAGATATAAGACAGCACTGAGTTTTAGAATGATTGAAATCAACTGTCTTTGCCCCACTGGAGAATTACCTAGAGATTGGCATTTAAGGAATTGGTAGCGGATATTCGAGAAGTTCAAGCTGTTTGAGCAGGGCAAGGTTTCTCAAATGGAAAGTGGAATGCAATGTGCTATCATCAGCAAAACTATGGATAGGATTTCCAGTCAATGGAAGAAGGTCATTAATATACAAGAGGAAAAAAGTGGGGGATAGAACTGAAACTTGGGGGACACCAGCATTAGTGGAGAAGTTAGAAGACAGAGAGCCATCTAACATCACCCTCAGTGAGCAGTCAAAGAGAATGGATAACCAATTACAAAAAAACAGTTGGCAAACAATAAGATGAAAGCTTGTTTAGAAGACCTTTATGCCAAACATGACAGAAAGCCTTTGAGATGACAAGAGCAACTAAGCAGGCAAAGGCAGATTATGAGAAATCTTTGGCAAAGAATGTAAAGAGTTCTTTACTTATGTAAACTCTAGAAGGAAGGGGATGAATCAGATTGGTCCACTTGATATCAATGGTTCAACTGTTGATGATCCTGCTCAGGTAGCTAACAAACTAAATGAATATTTTGCATCTACATTCACACATGAGGAGTTATTCGGGGAGGGGAATGACAGAGGTGTATAAAACTTTGTCAGTAAGCTAGATAATCTTGTAATAACTGACAGTAAAGTGGAGGAGAAATTATTGAAGATAAACATAAGAAATGCATCTGGGGTGGATGGAATCTATCCAGTAAAATTAAAGGAAGCAGCAAAGGAAGTACGCAAACCCTTAGCCATAATTATGAGAGCTTCCTTGCACTCGGGAGGTAACCATGGACTGGAAATGTGCAAATGTGACCCCAATACACAAAGGGAGACAAGGTAATGACAGACTTGGTAGTTTAATTTCTGTTCCAGGGAAATTAATGGAGGCACTGGTTAAAGAAGCATTGCAGGATCATCTAGACAAGAGTTCAGTTACAAAGGAACTGGATGCAAAGAATAATTTAATGTCATATATTAAATTGATGATGGTATATCAGGCTTAATGTGCAAGTTTGCAGACAATATGAGGGTCAGCAAGGTTGCTAATGACACTAATGACAGTACGCTGCTGCAACAGGATCTAGAAAAGTTGAGCAGATGGGCTGAGAGGTGGCAACTGAAGTTTAACGTTGACAAATGTAAAGCTGCATATTTAAAGAAGTAACCCAGAGTAACGTATCAACTGTGTGATACTACACTGACAGTTATTGTTATTTTTGGTTTTTAGGCGCATTAGCAACTAAGGCCATATTGCTCCGCAGATATGCAGTGGTCATTCCCTGACCTTTCCGCATCCTCCGTATTTGGTGGTCACAGCCTCAAGAAGTGTGTGTGCTATGCACTGCTGTTCCTGCCCACCTGACAAAGGTGCCATCACACTGACAGTGGTAGAGAGTGAAAAGGACCTGGGGGTAATTGTGCAGGCAGATATGAAGTTTTCTGAGCAGTACAGACGGTCTGCAAGAGTAGCTCATGGTATCTGGTCAATGATATACAGGAAGTTTTCTAGCAGGGATAAGCAGGTCATTATCCCATTGTATAAGGCAATGGTCAGGCCACATCTTGAGTACTATATACAAGTCTGGAGGCCTCATTTTAAGAAGGGTGTAGAGCGTTGGAATGAATACAGAGAAGGGCAACAAGATTAGTGAATGGAACAAATGGACATATGCACAAGTACCACCTTTGAGGTGAAAAGAATCATACAGAAAATAATTTGGACAACTGAGATGAGCAGTGGTTGAATCAACCGATAAGTGAGATTCTGTCAGAAAAAGTACATGAGGTTTGGCAGACTGTAAGTGGGAATGGACATCATTGAGATTAGAACTGAGACCACGTATATTTGTGAAATGAACTAAGAAGTGTTTGGGAAGTTTAGATCTTTTCATAGATAAGTTTGCTCTATTAGTTTGACAATTCATGGTATATTCGGTAGTAAGAAAAAGTGGAGGGGGGACAACTGTATGAAGTAATGAAATTTTTGAATATGGAAAATACATGTTAAGAATATATCCAGATCCTTAACATCAACGTGGCCTCGACAATGGCCCCTCGACATTCTCCTTAGCAGAGCAGCCATTCAGACAAAAGCTATAAATTTGTTTAAGAGAGTGAAGGAAAAAAATAATGAAGTAGAAGAAATGTTTAATGTGAGTGCTGGTTGGTTTCATCGATTTAAAAATCTGAGTTCGGCTGCTGCATAATGTTAAAATCACCGATGAGGTGGCCAGTGGAGATGAGAATGCAGCATCTAAATATCCTGATGTTTAAAAAAAAATAATCAAAGATGGTGAATACACTGATCAACAAATATTTAACGGCGATGAAACCGGTTTATACTGGAAAAGGATGCCTTCTAGAACTTACATTTCTAAGAAAGAAAAAACTTAACCTGGATTTAAAGTGTCTAAAGATCACCTAACACTTTTATTGGGAGGCAATGCTCAAGGCAATTTTAAATTGAAACCGATGCTTGTTTATTGGTCTCCAAATCCTCGCACTCTAAAAGGCTACAAATATAGATAGCAGTGGTCACCGAGGCCTCGGAAGGCCTAGGTGACCACTGCTATCTTTACAGAATGGTTCAACAAATGTTTCGACCCAGAAGTCAGACGTTATATGAATTTGAAAGGTCTCGAATTTAAAGTTCTTCTGATTCTTGACAATGCACCCGGCCATCCTGTCTTGGAACACCCAAACGTACAAATTTTATTTCTGCCATGTAATACTACATCTTTGATACAACTGCTAGACCAAGGTATAATTGCGACAATTAAAACATACTACGTAAAACGAACATTCCAACACGTTTTGGACAAACTGAATGATGAAACACTAACAGTCATTGATGTGTGGAAGAAATTCTCGATTATGGATTGTATCAATCAAGTTGGATTAGCGTTAACTGAATTAAAACCAGCAACTTTAAATGCGTGTTGGAAAGCGGTTTGGCCACAATGTGTAAAAAGCAAAGATCCCATCATCCCTAATACGACCGAATTTCCCAACATCATTACAATGGCACACAAAATTGGTGGAGAAGGATTCGATGATCTATCGTTTGAAGATATTGATGAATTGTTAACCGACAAAGCGCTAAGCGAAGATGAAATATTAGAGGTTGTCCTTGGGGCTCCTTATCCCACAGAACGTAGTGATAATGAAGAAAATGATCCTGTTCTAAATGCAGATTTAATAAAAGAAGGTCTAGAACTGGCCATAAAATTAGGTAATAATTTTGTCAAACATGACCCTAATGAGGAACGCACTGGGAAGTTTCCACGTGAACTGAAGTTGTCGACACCCTCTTACAGAGAATTATATAACGGCCTAACACAAACACAACGATTAATAACTGAATTCGTTCGTAAAAACCGGTGAAACATCAGCACCAGAGGAGACTCGTGCTGATTTTGCTCAAGAGATCACAGAAAGAATTTCGTTAATAGAGGAAGAAGATGATTTCTAGTGATAGCAGTGATATTCCAGTCGTACACAAACGTATGCGCCGTTTATTATCAGAAAGTGAAAATGAATAAAATCTTTTTATGTGTAAAACAGATTTTTTTTGTTCATGAAGAATTTTTGTCATTTCATATGCATACAAATTTACTTTAATACATTTTCATTACATATTATTACATGTGTATTTTGTTGAAATGAAATAAAATAATAAGCTTAAAACAAATATTTTTATGTGTTTTTTTTTTTTTTATTATTATTATTTTTACTGATTTTTTTAGATCCAGAACCAATCTTCTTTTCTTCCATAAATACAATGTCTTTTTTTACACGTATTTTTCAGGAACGTATCTATTGTGAAAAACAGAATTAGGTATATAGGATTTCCAGTCAATGGAAGAAGGTCACTAATATACAAGAGAAAAAGAGTGAGGGAAAGAACTGAAACTTGGGGGACACCAGCATTAGTGGAGAAGTTAGAACACAGAGAACCATCTACCCTCAGTGAGCAATCAGAGAGAAAACTGGATAACCAATTACAAAAAACAGTTGGCAAACCATAAGATGGAAACTTGTTTAGAAGACCTTTATGCCAAACACGATCGAAAGCCTTTGAGATGTCAAGAGCAACTGCTTGTGTTTCACCGAACTTTTCTATTGAATTTGTCCATAAATGGATAACATATGCCAGAATATCACGAGTGGATTGACACTGATGTAATCCATACTGGCGAACGTTGATCAGACGGAAGGTTTCTAAGTATTTTAAGAGTTGGTAACTAATTGATTTCTCCATTACTTTAGAAAGAGTAGAAGTAACTGCAATGGGATGATAATTGGATGGGAGGGAATTATTGCCCTTTTTAAGAACTGGCTGGATATGAACAAATTTCCAAGCAGAAGGAAAAACAGCTTTGGAATAAGAAAGTGAAAAGAGGTTGCAAAGAACAGGAGTAAATTCAGGAGCACAGGTTTTGAGAACAAGGGGAGAAATACCATCAGGACCTGGAGCTTTCTTAGAATCAAGATTCGTCAAAATCCTTCTGACATCCTTTTGATGGAAGACCACAGGAGGCATTGAATGGAGCGTGCTGGGAATGGTGGGAGGTGTTTTACCAAGGTTATTAATACAAGAGTTGGAAGAAAAATGGGATATAAGCAGGTCAGCTTTATCCTAGGCCGAACTGACAACAGAACCATCAGGTTTTGACAGAGGTGGGAGCAGATTTGGGCAAAAGTTGCAGCCATTAGCTTTGGCAAGAGACCAGAATGCTCAGCTACCATTAGGGAAAGAAGCAAGTTTTCTATTTTTAGCATGTTCAAAATCTAGTTTGGACTGATTAGTAACAGCTTTACAATTGTTGCGAGCTTTGGTGTAGGCAGAAAATGAAACTAAAGAATTGGAAACGAGCCAATTATGATATGCAACATTCTTATCCTGAATGGCCTTAGCACATTTATTGGAAAACCAAGGTAAGAGACGGGATTTTAGATAGGGACGAGATTTTAAAGTGGAGTGTGGGATAAAGGATTCCATTCCTACGAGAACAATTTCACTGACACAATCTGAACAATCGTTGACATCAGAAGTTTCGAAACCGTATTCCAACCAAGGAAAAGAAGGAAAGAAATCTCGCAGGTTATCCCATTTTGCATTCTTATAATGCCAAACAACACGAGGTTGGAAAAGCCATGAGATAAAATTACCAAGACAATTACCAAGTTGTGAGAATCTGGAGCTTAAAGGACCACTCACTTCGACCATGTACTTAGAAGGGTTGTTTCTGAGAAAAAGATCAAGCGTGTTGGCTGTATGGTTAGGATTGTCCAGTATTCTTGTAGGTAAATGAACAATCTGTGCAAGGTCGTTAGTAATTGCAAAAGCCTCAGCATCTCAACCAGCTGGGTCAGTGTGACTAGAAAATGGAATCCAGCTGGAGTTGGAAACATTAAAATCACCAAAGAAAATTACCTCACTGTTAGGAAAGCTGGACTGAAGAAAGTCAAATTGCAAAGAGAGGAAGTCAAAGAGTTCCAAGTGATTAGTGGAGTTGGGAGAATGGTAGAGGCAACAGATGAATTTGACAGAATGAGGTAGAGAGATTTTAAGTCTGAGAAGATCGAAAAGAGGAGATTCCAAATTACAAAGTCCCTGTGACAGGGAATGGACATATGCACAAGTACCACCTATGAGGCAAAAGGAATCATACAGCGAATAATTTGGGCAACTAAGATGAGCCGACCGGGCTAGCCGGGTGGGTAAAGTACCTGCCTGGCAACCCAAAGGTCACGGGTTCGAATCCCGCCTTGGGCTTGGATCAAAGTACTGCAAAAACCTTGGGAGGTGCATTATGGCCACAGAAGCCAATGTGCCAACAACTACCAAAAAAAAAAAAAAAAAAAACTAAGATGAGCAGTAAAAAGTAAAGTGCAGCCATTATCAACCCACTGCAGGATGGAAGCCTCCTCAACAATTCATGCTGAGGGAAAATGGACCATAATCTGCCACGCTGGTCCAGTGCGGGTTGGCAGATTCACCGTATTCAGCAGTCAGGGGCTTGAACCCCGGTCTACTCAAAGAGCGTGTGCTACTGCACTCCCGCTCCTGCCCATTCGGCTACGGAGCAGTAGTTGAATCAACCGATAACTGAGATTCTGTCAGAAAAAGTACATGGGGTTTGGCAGGCTGCAAGTGGAAATGGATATTGTTGAGATTAGAATTGAGACCACGTATATATTTGTGAAATGAACTAGGAAGTGTTTGGGAGGTTTAGATGTTTTCACAGATAAGCTTACTCTATTAGTTTGACAATTCATGGTTTATTCAATAGTAAGAAAAAGTTGGGAGGATATGCTGTATGAAGTAATTAAATTTTTGGATATGGCGCACACATGGTAAGAATATACCCAGATCCTTGACATAATGTGGCTTTGGAAATGCCCGCCACATATACACTACTCAGATCTCTCCAGTCACTATCTGGCAGAGTAGAGGTAGCAAGATTATACACTAGCTGATCCGGAAGCTTCCTAAAGAGTTACCAACAGGTTTTCCGGTGTACTAACTAGCGGCAGCCCTGCAAACACCGTTTTAGAGCTGTACCCTCGAAATGTAAGGAAGATTGGATCTTGCCATGATATCCAACATAACCTCAAAAGTCATCAGTCATACTGCATGATGAAAGAAATGGAGAAGTGTTGACGGGAACTTAGCTCTGGAGACTAAACATGGGTTTCACCACTTCAAGCCTCCAATAAGCAAAGTGGTGGTATTGCAACGGTTGATGAGCCTCATCTACCAGCTATCACTGCCTGGTAACTCAGAGGGGCGGCATTCCTCCTTGTGGTGTGGGCGCCACACCTCGACCCCTGCTAACAGTCCCACCATTTTGAAGATGCAAGCAGAGAATTTGGCTGTCACAGAATGTCCGGACTTCGCCGAAATTGGGTCCACTTGACTTGAGTGTCACCCGAATATCAATTCCATCAATGTTTTAGACTCCCAGGTAGCAACTACAGCTTGTCTGGCATATCTGAGAGAATGTCTGTGACAACCTCAAGGACATCTGAGGAATGGAGAAATGGATGGAGGTGCCAAATCACAATTGACAACAAATGGACAAAAAAAACACCCAACCAATTCCTAAGGTGTAATGTAATGTAATGTGGAAGCAGCAATGTCCTTAACAGCCTTTAAAATGACATTCTTTGTAGAAAGTGAAAGTTTAGTCCAAAAGTTCAGTAATGATAAGTGTGATTGTAACAAGAACAACAATGTTGGCATTATATGATGAGTAAAAGTGTCATTGTAGACAGACATTTTTTTAGTAAACACTTGTGCATTTGTGTTTAAATATTATTACTAGTGGCATATGACACTTATTAGAGCATCAGCCCCGCCCCCCCCCACAAAAAATCATATCAACTGTCCATCTCCTCAAAAATTTGGTCTAGTTCTTCCTTGATTTCATTCAGACTACCTATTTCCATAAAAATAAATGGAAATTTATTCCAACAATCAACAAACCACTGGCTGAAGCAACCTATGCACATCTATTTGGCAGTTACCCTTCCTCAACTTCAATTTTATGTTCTCTCGTGTGATGTGTGTTCTGAGGAAGAGGAAGAATGCCATTGGCATCAAGCTTTTTCAATGCATTCAAAGCCATAAACACATCGATCAGATCTCCTCGCAGGTGCACAGTCTCCAATAACTGCAATTTGTAAAAAATGGCTTTTGTTGCCCTTTTCTGCACCCATTCCAACAGATGTAAATCCTACCTAAAATGAGGTCTCCCGACCTATATGCTTGTTATTTGGTTTTTAGGAGCATTAGCAACTAAGGTCATATTGCTCCGGGATATGCAGTGGTCATTCCCTGACCTTTCCGTATCCTCCGTATTTGGTGGTGACGGGCTCGAACCCCGGTGTAATCAAGAAGCGTGTGCTACGCACTGCTGCTCCTTCCCACCTGGCTACAGAGGTGCAAACCTGTATGCAGTACTCAAGATAAAGCCTAACTATTGCCTTGTACAATGGAATATCACCTCCTTATCCCTACTAGCAAAGTTCCTGTATATCATTAATGATTGTATTAATTGTATATCATTAATGACATTGTAGAGTAGATATCATCTTTTAGGGGATGATATCATCTTTTAATACTACACTATCTATAAAGGTAAACTGCAGCCATTATCAACCCACTGCAAGATGGAAGCCTCCACAACAATTCATGCTCAGGGAAATGGACCATAATCTACCATGCTGGACAGTGCGAATTGGCAGATCGACCATATTTAGTAGTCAGGGGCTTGAACCCCGGTCTATTCAAAGAGTGTGTTACTGCACTTCCGCTCTTGACCACTCAGTTACGGAGGTCTACACTATCTAATAGATCCCTAAATGCAGTGATACGTATTACTCTGTTTAGTTTTACATTATGGCTACCTATTTAGCAATTAAAAATTTGAATTCCCTACCACTTACTCTATACTATAGTAATTATTGTAATAATTCAGAGACAGCATGAGTTTGTTAAGGGAAAGTTTTGTCTGACAAATCTGATTAGATATTATAATGTGGATACAAAGAATCTCAATGCAAAAAATAATTTTGACATCATATAACTGAATTTCAGGAAAGCTTTCTGCGCATGAAAGACTACTGTACAAATTGGAGCAGTATGGTATTAAGGGCAAGTTGCTACAATGGATAAAAGGGTGGTTGAGTGGGAGAAGGCAGAGTGGTAATCAATGGATGCTGCAAGGACTAATGTTATTAGTGGAGTCCCCCAGGATTCTGTATTGGGCCCACTGCGGTTTTGCATATTTATCAATGATATTGATGAAGGTATATCAGGCTTAATGTCCGAGTATGCAGATGATACAAAGGTTGGCACGGTTGTTAATGATAGTAATGGAAATATGCTACTGCAATCCAAAAAGGTGGGCAGATGAGCTGAGAACTTTTACATTGACTAATGCTAAGTACTGCATATGGGGAGAAATAACTCCATAGAAACATACCAACTATGTGGTACTACACACAGGGTGGTAGAAAATGAAAAGACCTGGGAGTAATTCGGCAGTCAGATAAGAAGTTTTCTGAGCAGTGCAGACAGGCGGCCAGAGCACAAAATGTCAATGATATACAGAAATTTTGCTAGTAGGGAAAAGGAGATGATTATTCCGTTGTATAAGTCTGGAGGCCTCATTTTAGGAAGGATGTAGAGTTGCTTGAGCGAGTACAGAAGGGGCAACAAGATTGGTCAGGGGGAACAAAGGAATCCTCTTACTAGGAAAGGCTTAAGTTGTGCAAATTGCAGCATTTAGAGACTAGGCACCTGCGAGATGATCTTACTGAAGTGTATAAGGTCTTGAATGGGTTGAGCAGGCTCAATTCTGATGGGATTCTTCCTCTTGCATAGATTACGAACCTGAGGGGGCACAAATTCAAATTCAGGAAAGACAATTGCAGAATATGAGACAATTGTAGAATCAACCCCGGAGGCTCACATCTGGTGAGTATGGGCTTGGCACACCCAGGGTCCTGAGCTGGATATCATCATTCTTCTCTTTCTTGGTGATTCCTTTCTACTTCTCTCTCTCTCTCTCTCTCTCTCTCTCAGGGTGGTAACTTGGGAATTTTTTTTTTTTTTTTTCTTTTTGGCTGGTGCAGCATAAGCCTCAGGCTTCCTTGTACCATATGGCCATTAATAATAATAATAATGTGAGACAATTGTAGAATGTCTGCCAGAGGCAAAGGTTGATGACATTATAGAGCGGATATCATCTTTTAAGAGCACAAAAGGTGATATAGTTGTACACGTTAGCACTAATGATATTAAGAGTAGAAGACCGGCAGAATAACTTAACAAGTACAGGTCACTGTTGAAAAAAAAGCCGTGAATTAGGGTTGAATTTGAAAGTGTCTGCAATTCTACCCAGACAGGATAGGAGGGAGTATATATTGAGAGTCTTGTCGATCAATTCAGCCCTGGAAAGATTGTACAAGGCTCAAGGGGTAGAATTTTTTCAGCGTGGTCTGTGCTTGTTAACAGGAGAGATTGTTTCTACAGGGAGGGGATACACTTAAATAGAAAGGGTGCAAGAATATTTGCTGATGCTATCGAGGCAGTGTTAGGTGGGTCGGAAAACTGCTAGATTGGGGGGATACAAGGACTAATAGATTAACAGTAGCCACTGGCAGAGGTGAAAGTGATTCTTGCACTACTCCTATTGGAATGAGCAGAAGCCTGGAAAACAAGTTGCAGAACATTTCAGAGATTGCTGAGAGTCATTGCGGTATAAGTAAACACATGGGTTGTGTTAGGATAGCTAAGAATAGGAACAGGTGCATGTATACTTGCGTAAACACCAATTTCTAAGAGTTTGGTAAAGAAATTTAATGAATTTGAGGTATTGCTCAAAGAATCAAAGGCAGATATTGTTGGAATATCAGAGACATGGTGTCACACAGATATAAGGAATGCAGAACTGGAATTTGGGGAGTACAATTTGTACAGAAATGCTGTACAATTAGTTAAGAAACACATAAAATCCAAGGAAGTGAATCCAGTCGACATTGCTAGACAGTGCAGTGTCAAGTCAGTTTGGTGAGACACAAGCATTGGGAGATCAAAATTGAGAGTAGGAGTGTGCCATAGGCCTAATGACTCTGATGAGTATAATAAGAAACTGTACAGGGAAATAGAGTGGACCAGTAAATCAGAGAGTCATATAATGGGGGATTTTAATTTCCCAGATATTGACTGGAATTTGTGGGTTGGTCACTCACACACTAGCAAGGCGTTTGTGGATTTATTGGATGATTGTTTTCTACATCAACATGTTTGGGAGGCAACTAGAGGGAGTAATACTCTTGATCTGATTATCAGTAGTGATTCTTCATGCATTAAGAATCTGCAGATAAAGGAACCACTGGGTGGCAGTGATCACGGTGTGCTGAAGTCGGATCTACTCAAAGAGGTAACTACCATCAGGGGTAAAGGGAAGGGTTTTTGCTTTCGTAAAGGCGACTACGATGGTCTGAGACAGTATTTAAATTATATACAGTGGGAACAACTGATGATGTTACCAACAGCAAATTCAAAATGGGAAGCATTCAAAGAACTTATCTTGGAAGCTACTAGGCTTTACATACCAACTAAGGATCTAAGAAATATTGTTCAAGGTTTAGGCCTAAATGGATGTCAGATGAACTAATGAGACATGTGCCAGAGAAGAAAAATGCATGGGATACATATAAATTAATGGGTAACATAGAAGCCTACGATAGATATAAGTTGGTCTGTAACCAAGTCACAAAGGAGGTTACGTAAGCAAAGGCAGATTACGAGAAATCGTTGGCAAAAGATGCAAAGAAAAACAGCAAAGAGTTCTTTCCTTATGTAAACTCTAGAAGGAAGGGGATGAATCAGATTGGTCCATTTGATATTGATGGTTCAACTGTTGATGATCCTGCTCGGGTACCTAACAAACTAAATGAATATTTTTCATCGACATTCACACATGAGGAGTTATTCAGGGAAGGGAATGCCAGAGGTGAAGTAAATTCTGGCAGTGAGCTAGATGATTTTGTAATAACTGAGAGGAAAGTGGAGGAGAAATTGTTGAGGATAAACATAAAAAAAGGCACCTGGGGTGGATGGGATCTATCCAGTTATATTAAAGGAGGCAGCAAAGGAAGTAAGCAAACCCTTGGCCATAATTTTGAGAGCTTCTTTGGACTCAGGGGAGGTGCGCATAGACTGGAGATGTGCAAATGTGACCCCAATTCACAAAGAAGGTTCAAAGGCTGACACAAGTAATTATAGACCTGTGAGTTTAACTTCTGTTCCAGGAAAATTAATGCAGACACTGGTTAAAGAAGCACTGCAGGATCATCTAGACAAGACTTCAAATATACATCGGACACAGCATGGTTTTGTTAAGGGAACGGCTTGCCTGACCAATTTGATTGATCTTTTTCTCAGAAACAACCCTTCTAAGTACATGGTCAGAAACAACCTCTCAGAAACAACCCTTCTAAGTACAACCCTTCTAAGTACATTGGATATTAAGATGCAGTTACAAAAGAACTGGATGTAGGGAATAACTTGGAAATTATATATATTTGGATCTTAGAAAGCCTTTTGATACTGTTGCACATGGAAGACTACTGCACAAATTGGAGCAGTGTGGCATTGGAGGCAAATTTCTGCTATGGATAAAGGGGTGGTTGAGGGGGAGAAGATAGAGAGTGGTAATCAATGGACACTGCTCATCGTGGACTAATGTTATTAGTGGAGTCCCTCAGGGTTCAGTGTTGGGTCCATTATTGTTTTCTGTATTTATAAATAATATTGATGATGGTATATCAAGCTTAATGTCGAAGTTTGCAGATGATACAAAGGTTGGCAGGGTTGTTAAGGACACTACTGATGCTATGCTGCTGCAACAGGATCTGGAAAGGTTGAGCAGATGGGCTGAGAGGTGGCAAATGAAGTTTAACATTGACAAATGTGAAGTACTACATATGGGAAACAGCAAACCCCAGAGCAACGTATCAACTCACTCTGTGGTACTACACTGACAGTGGTAGAGAACCTAGGGGTAATTGTAGGCAGATATGAAGTTCTCTGAGCAGTACAGATGGGCTGCAAAAGTAGCTCATGGTGTCTTGTCAATGATATATAGGAATTTTTCTAGAAGGAATAAGGAGGTGATTATTCCCTTGTATAAGGCAATGGTCAGGCTACACCTTGATACTGTATACAGGTCTGGATGTTTGTTTGTTGTTTGGTTTTTTTCGGGGCATTAGCAACTAAGGCCATATTGCTCCGGGAATATGCGGTGGTCATTCCCTGACCTTTCCGCATCCTCCGTATTTGGTGGTGACGGGCTCGAACCCCGGTCTAATCAAGAAGCGTGTGCTACGCACTGCTGCTCCTGCCCACCTGGCTACAGAGGCGCCTACAGGTCTACAGGCCTCATTTCAAGAATGATGTAGAGCTACTGGAACGAGTACAGAGAAAGGCAACAAGATTAGTGAATGGAACAAAGGGTTGCTCTTACAAAGAAAGGCTTAAGTTTTGCAAATTACAGTGTCTGGGGACTAGTCACCGGTGAGGTGATCTGATAGAGGTGTATAAAGCCTTGAATGGTTTGAGCATGCTCAATGCTGATGGGATTCTTCCTCTTGCTCAGAATAATCACCTGAGAGGGCATAAATTCAAATTGAGAAAAGACAGATGTAGGAGAGACGTGAGGAAATTTGCCTTTAGCCAGCGGGTGGTTGGTTGGTGGAATAGACTTCCATCCCTTGTCGTGGAAGTTGATAGCCTAAATATGTTTAAGGCTCAGCTGGACAGGTATTTCGAGCGAACGAAGGGGTGAAGTGGAAGTGTGTGTTTTTTTTTTTTTTTTTGTTTTTTTTTGAATGATGCTGCATAAGCTTTTCTTTCTTGCATCATATGCCTCTACTAATGCTAAATGCTATGAAGTGTGTGTGTGTGTGTGTGTGTGTGTGTGTGTGTTTCATTGGCTGATGCTACATAAGCTTGCTTTCTTACATCACATGCTTCTACTTCTACGGTTATCATTAGCAAAATCCCATCAGCTGTCCTGGCAACCTGTTTGCATTGCTCCTAGAACTTCATATCTGACTGCACAATTACTCCCCCCCCACCTGCCCAGATCTTTTTAATTTTCCAATACCTTGTAGTATCACACAGTTGGTACATTAAGCTGGGATTACTGCTATCCATATGCAGTAACCCTGCATTTGTCAATGCTAAACTTCAACTACATTTCACAGCCTACCTACCTAATTTTTGTAAATCTTGTTGCAGTAGTCCAATCAATTTCATTATTAAATATGAAAAAAAAAAATTACACAAGGTCACAGCAGTGAATCCTGCAGGTTCACTGACGTGAAATCTGCTAAAAACATTGATCAATGAAGAACAGTGCCCTTTAATAACCACTTTCTGTCTTCCCTCACTCAACCATCCCTTTATCCAAATAATAACTGGCCTCTTAAGGCCACACTGCTCCAACTTGTACAGCAGTCTTTTAGGAACAATAATATCAAAAGCTTTCTTGAAATCCAAGTATATGATAACAAAATTATATTTTAATATAACAATCAAAATACATCACAGTATCAAATCAGATTGGTATTATTAGCAGAGACATTGACAATAATATTACTCCATGAAGAGCAGTGTCCATTAATAACCACTTTTTCTCTTTGCCCACTCAACCATCCTTTTATCCAAAGCAGTAAATTTGGATAAAAGTTACTGTTTTGTTATATTTTCCACAGAAGCCTATGGCAGATATAAGCTAGTCTGTAATCAAGTCACAAAGAAGGTTAGGCAAGCAAAGGCAGATTATGAGAAATCTTTCGCAAAGGATGATAAGAAAAACAGCAAGGACTTTTTTACTTATATAAACTCTAGAAGGAATGGGATGAATCAGATTGATCCACTTGATATGATATCGATGGTTCGACTGTTGGTGATCCTGCTCAGATAGCTGATAATATGAATGCATATTTCGCAACTACATTCACACATGAGAAGTTATTCAGTGAGAAAAATGCCATCTGTTTATCAAACTGTAACAGGGTGCTTAATGATTTTGCAATAACTGAGAGCAAAGTGGAGGAGAAATTATTGAAGTTAAACATAAGAAAGGTACCTGGGGTGGATGGGATCTATCCAGTTATATTAAAGGAGGCGGCAAAGGAAGTAAGCAAACCCATAGCCATAATTATGAGAGCATCCTTTGACTCGGGAAAGTCCCCACAGACTGGAGATGTGCAAATGTATCCCCAATTCACAAAGGGGATCTAAGGGTGACACGAGTAATTACAGACCAGTTAGTTTAACTTCTATTCCGAGGAAAATAATGAAGTCACTTGTTAAAGATGCATTGCAGGATAAGACTGCAGTAATAATTCAGACACAGCATGGGTTTGTTAAGGGAAAGTCTTGTCTGACAAATTTGATTGGATACTATCATGTGATTACAAAGGAACCGGATGGCAAAAATAATTTTGATATCATATACTTGGATTTCAGGAAAGCTTTTGACACTGTTGCAAATGGAAGGCTACTGTACAAATTGGAGCAGTGTGGCATTAAGGGTAAGTTGCTACAATGGATAAAAGGGTGGTTGAGTGGGAGAAGACAGAGAGTGGTAATCAATGGACACTGCTCTTCATGGACTAATGTTATTAGTGGAGTCCCCCAGGGTTTGGTGTTGGGCCCACTTTTGTTTTGTATATTTATCAATGATATTGATGAAGGTATATCAGGCTTAATGTCCAAGTTTGCAGATGATACAAAGGTTGGCAGGGTTTTAATGACAATGATGGCAGTGTGCTGCGCGACAGAAGCTAGAAAATTTAGGCTGTTGTTGTTGTTTGGTTTTTAGGAGCATTAGCAACTAAGGCCATATTGCTCCAGGATATGCAGTGGTCATTCCTTAACCTTTCCGCATCCTCCGTATTTGGTGGTGACGAGCTCGAACCCCGGTCTAATCAAGAAGCGTGTGCTACGCACTGTTGCTCCTTCTCACCTGGCTACGGAGGCGCCCGCAGAAGCTAGAAAATTTAGGCAGATGGGCTGAGAAGTGGTAACTGAAGTTTAAAATTCACAAATGCAAAGTATGCATATTATGGGTATAAGTAATCCTAGAGAAATGTACCGACAGTGTGGTACTACACTTAGGGTGGTAGAAAAAGAAAAAGATCTGGGAGTAATTGTGCAGTCAGATATAAAGTTTTCTGAGCAATGCAGACAGGTTGCCAGAGCAGGTAATGGGATATTGTCAATAATATATAGGAATTTTGCTATTAGGGAAAAGGAGGTGTTATATCATTGTTTAAGACAATATTCAGGCCACGTCTTGAGTACTGTGTACAGGTCTGGAGGCCTCATTTTAGGAAGGATGTAGAGTTGCTTGAGCATGAACAGAGAAGGACAACAAGATTGGTGAGGGAAACGAAGGGGCCCTCTTACCAAGAAAGGCTTAAGTTCTGCAATTTGCAGTGGCAGGAGACCAGGCACCTGCAAGGTGATCTGATTGAGCTGTATAAAGCCTTGAATGGGTTGAGCATGTGGAAGTCTGATGGAATTCTTATGCATGCTCAGATTATGAACCTGAGGGACATGAATTCAAATTATGGAAGGACGGTTGTAGAATTGATGTACAGAAATTTGCCTTTAGACGGTGGGTGGCTAATTGCTGGAACAAACTTTCATCTGTTGTTGTGGAAGTTGATAGCTTAAATAAATTCAAGGAGGAACTGAACAAACTTTTAGAGGGAATGGATGTATGAAATTGGATGTTTTTTTTTTTTTTGGCTGATACTACATAAGTTCATGTGCTTGCTTTCTTATACCACCTACCTCCATTATTATTACTTGCCCTTAATGCCATACTGCTCTAATTTGTACAGCAGTCTTTTATGTGCAACAGTATCAAAAGCCTTCCTGAAATTAAAGTACAGTCAGTTCTCGTATAACACGAGAACTGACTGAGAGGTGGCAAATGAAGTTTAACATTGACAAATGTAAAGTACTACATATGGGAAACAGCAACCCCAGAGCAACATATCAACTCTGTGGTACTACACTGACAGTGGTAGAGAATGAAAGGGACCTGGGGGTGGTTGTGCAGGCAGATATGAAGTTTTCTGAGCAGTGCAGACGGGCTGCAAGAGTAGCTCATGGTGTATTGTCGATGATATATAGGAATTTTTCTAGCAGGGATAAGGAGGTGATTATTCCCCTGTATAAGGCAATGGTCAGACCACGGGCAACAAGATTAGTGAATGGAACAAAGGGGTACTCTTACGAAGAAAGGCTTAAGTTTTGCAAATTACAGTGTCTGGAGACTAGGCACCGGCGAGGTGATCTGATAGAGGTGTATAAAGCCTTGAATGGTTTGAGCATGCTCAATGCTGATGGGATTCTTCCTCTTGTTCAGAATAATCACCTGAGAGAGCATAAATTCAAATTGAGAAAAGACAGATGTAGGATAGACGTGAGGAAATTTGCCTTTAGCCAGCGGGTGGTTGGTTGGTGGAATAGACTTCCATCCCTTGTCGTGGAAGTTGATAGCCTAAATATGTTTAAGGCTCAGCTGGACAGGTATTTCGAACGAACAGAGGGGTGAAGTGGAAGTGGTTATTTTTTATTTATTATTTATTTATTTATTTTATTTATTTATTTATTTTTTGGCTGATGCTGCATAAGCTTGCTTTCTTGCATCAAATGCCTCTACTAATGCTAATATGATAGTTGTGTTCCTAGAAACCCTTGTGCAATGCAATATAAATAAATAACAGGCCTTACAGGAAAAATAGGGTTATGTGCCGACCACGCAACACACACACACACACACACACACACACACACACACACACACACACACACACACACACACACACACACACACACACACACACACACGTAACCAAAACATTACCAAACACAAATAATCACAATAAAAAAATATGTATTTTATTATGAATATTACGTAATAAAATATTGCTAATGCTTTTGCTTCTATCATAAGAAACTTGTACTTTGATCTTCTATCCAAACAGATGACCAACATTCCATCTCTTCCAATTCTTTACATCATGATCTAATGGATATATGTTACACTTTAAGTTATTCCTGCTTTGAAAGTTGCTTTCATTTTCTCTGCATTCTTTCTAATTGTTCTTAGCATTTCCTAATTTAGGCCTGTACCATGCGCAATATCACATATTCTTTCATTTCGCTCAAAGTGTTTCACATTTTCATATTTTTCCTCTATTGAGAGAGGTGGACTGGCCGGAAACTCGGATTTTTCATGCTGCAAACAGAAAATCGACCTCAGAACACACTAATTTACAGACAATATACACAGAGCACCATGACCTTATTTGCCGATGCTAAAAAACCCAATAACAAAAAAAAGTCAAGTTTTTGTACTGAGCAGAAGATTCAAAGAAAGGTTCCCTTGCCCAGTCATACACTTGTATTGAAAGGGAGGGAAAATACTGTTCAATTTCGTTCTGCAGTTCATCCAGCTGGTTTTCAATAAGACTTGAGACTTGCTGATATCTTTCCTCACTCTCAAGCCCAAGCAGCAGTGGAAACATTTCAAGATTTCCTTTTAAATCCAAAAATCTTGTCACTTGAAGTCAAAACATTTTCTCCAGAGCCTCTGTAGAGACTTGTTGAACTGGTTCATGTGATGAAAAATGTCTACTAAGCAGGCTAGTTTCTCATCTTCAAAGCACTCAGCAAAGTCTGGCCTACTATTTTCTTGGAAGTATTCCTGAAATTCACCTTTCAGCTCAAACATCCTGTTGAGAAATCTTCGTCTGTTAAGCCACCGGATTTCTGTATGTAGCAGGATTTTTATGTGCTCTTTGTCCAGGTTTTCACACAGTTTTTTAAACATTCTAGAGTGAACTGGTCTTTATTTAATAAAGATCAACCATTTTGGTAGCATCATCCAGAACTTTTTCATTTCACCTCCAATAGTTTTTGACATCAGTATCTCTCTGTGAGGAAAGCAGTGTGTTGTGACAATGTCAGGATTTTATTTTTTTACAAGATGGGAGAAGGCTCTTATGCAACCAACCACTGATGGGGCACCATCAGTACAGATGCCAACACATTTCCTCCAAGACAGACCTTTTGTTTCCAGATATGAAGACAAAACCCTTCAGTCTTTCAGGTGGACACTGAAAGACTGAAGGGTTTGAAAAAGTCATAACTTGTTCATTTTCAATCTTTTGTATTTTCTTTTTTTACAGGTTATAGAGAATCCCTTGGAGATTAAAATGGCTACGTATGATGTCCAGCAACGAGTAAAACTCATTGGGTTTTTCTATTCCAGTGACAGATCAATTATTGAAACTCAGAGAAAATACCAGCAACATTTTAAAGTAAGAGTATCTCCTAGCGATAACATGATTCAGAACCTAATCGCAGGGTTTGAAAGAACTGGATCAGTCGGCGATCTTCTGGGAAGAGGTCCTAAGCGCACTGACGCAGCAGTGGAAGCTGTATGGCAGAATGTCCTTCAGGATCCATCTACCTCTACCCGTCATCGCTCTGCTCAACTAGGCATCACCAGAACATCGCTTCAGAAGATTCTGAAACTGGATTTAAAAATGTTTCCATACAAGATCCAAATGGTCCAAGCTTTACCACCCCAAGATACTCAGCAGCACCTGCAGTATGCCATTCAATTTCAACACCTAGCCAGAGATAACAACAACTTTTTGAACAATTTGATAATGAGTAATGAGGTCCATTTTCATTTAAACGGGTACATCAACAAATAAAACTGCAGATATTGGGGTACTGCGAATCCTAGGGAATTACATCAGCATCAAATGCATCCCCAAAAATGCACTGTTTGGTACAGTGTTATGGCTGAAAGAGTTTTCGGCCCCTATTTCTTTGAAAATAAGGAAAGTCAGCCAGAAAGAATCAACGGGGGCCCTGTATAGGATAATGCTTGAAAATATTTTATGCCTACCAGTCAAAGATAATCAGGAGGTATGGTTCCAACAGGATGGAGCTACTGCGCACACTGCCAGGGCGACGATAGACCTCCTGCGAGAAATTTTTGGTGAACGAATAATTTCAAAAAATGCTGAATTTGTTTGGCCTACGCATTCACCTGATTTGAGGCTCCAGACTTCCTTTTGTGGGGCTACTTGAAATAACGGGTTTACAAAAATAAACCTTGAACAATTCAAGAACTTGAGGAGAACATTCAAGCCAAAATCCAACGTTTAACCTAAAACCTTGCATACGGTCATGGAAAATGCTGTGGAAAGAGCCTGTATTTGTGAGCAGGAAAATAGTGGTCATTTGAGGGATGTTGTTTTTCCACAAACAATACTAAAAAAAATCCATTAATTATATTTTCAAATAAAATAATAAAAAATTAAAAAAACGTGTTTGTAAAAGTTATTTTTGTTTTATATCATTCAGTCTTTCAGTGGCCACCTTGTATAACTTGGCCTTTGCCTGATTCGGGCAACTCTTTAGAGCATAAAATGTTTTCTTGAATTTCGCCATCATTTAGAAATCTTACAAATGCTTACATGACATTTAATGATGAAATCTGTTAACCCATCAACCTGGATAGAGAAGCTATTCTTTTTCAATTTATTACACAACCTTTTCAGCATCATGTAACATGTCATCAGTACATCGACTTATCGCACTGTTTGAGAGTGGAACCTTTTCAATTTCTCATACTGCATTTTGTCCTAGCATTTTACTCACTATAATTTTACATGCTGGAATTATTAGGTTCTCACCAACTGTGTGACTTTCCCTTTTCTGAGCAATAAGTTCTGCTACTAAATAACTTGCTTCCTGAGCCTTTTCACCAAACGTGACTTTTTTTTTTAACAAAAGCTTTACTCTGTTTTGAGATTCCAATAGCCATTTAAAATAATCAGCACCTTTTTACTTGTCAAATGGCTGTGATTTGTAGTTAAATGCCTTTTCAATTTTACTGGAGCCATTGCTGCATTTGTAAGTTGTTTGCCACAGATGACGTACAATGGAATGAGACAACTTTGATTACCAGCTAATGCAAAACCCATTGGTAAGCAGCTTTCATTGTAAAGATGGACTTTTTTTGTGTCTCTTGTTGGACTGGTGCAGTGAAAAGACTCAGAAGATTGTAATCCTTTATCACTAACCTTATCGGAATTGTCCGCAGGCCTAGGCTTAGAATCCTCCTCTTCAATCTCACACCTAGTCAGTAAAAATTGGTAAAACACAAACACTAATAAAATATAAAACAGAAGGGCATCATAAATAACTAAATGAAAAAAATCAAAAAAAATACAAAAACTTCACAATACAGTTCACTTCCAATCTACATAATCCACGTTTTGTAATGTTTACAACAACAGCAGTTGGAGAAGGTAATTTGGGAGGAAGAGGTTGATGTCATCAGCCAACCGTCCTTCCCTCTATGCAATACAGCACTCACCAATTATCAACGACCTCCCCTATCTTGCTTCAAAAACTGAGAATGGACTTAACCAAATGAACATGGTCATACTCACACTGCCATACAGGGCTGAAAGACCTCTAACGAAATTGCTAACGGGATTCCTCAGTCACTGTCCATCACTGTGAGTGCTAGCATCGCATGGCATGCGAAGTTCAAAAAACAATGTTTGTTTATTTACTTTATTTTATTATTATTATTATTTTATTTTATTTATTTATTTTTTTTTTTCGATCATGATTCTCACGGAACCCCTAGCAACATCTCATGGAACCCTGGTTGAGAAACCCTGCTCTACACAGTTTGATAATACGTATCCTTGCATTACATTTTTCTGTCTTAAGAACTCAATGGTCTCTCCAGTGTGTTCCTGTGGCAGAAAAATCCTATTAACAGCTACAGCTTGGGGCTATACTCACTTTAGAAATTACTCTGTTATCCAGGAGTTAGCCTAAACTGTTACAACTGCTAATGAGGAGATAGGCCTCATGGCTGGATACCCTTCCTGTTTCAAACATCTTTTAATCATCTTTCACGACATACAGAGTAGACAAAATCTAATCTCCAGCCACAAAGATGAATGGTGAATCAAGTCTAAATGAGCACCCAAGAGGTATGTGGAAGAAACGCTTATAATTAAACAATGCATAACTAAAGTTGTATATATATTTACATCCCCAACGACTGAGTATAACTCAGCCAATTGGGGATATATCCATAATGGTTGGGTTTGATTAAAAATAATTGCAATTTAAGCAGACTTGTGGATAACAGTGTAATTTCTAAAGTGAGAATAAATCCCAAGGCTGAAACATTGATGGAAGAACCAGTGTGTGCCAAAGATAGAAAAATGGAACCAGAAAAAAAATGGAACCATAAAAATAGAAAAATAAACTCTGAAATGCTGTATTATGGTTTAAATATTAACAACTTTTATGTTTATTTGAAATTTTTCTGTTACACACCTCTTGACTGTTAATTTGGACTCGATACATTACTCATTTGGCACAAGTTTGCTAAAAGAGGCCACCCACTGTATGATGAAATCCTAATAAGTCTCAAAATAGATGTCACAGTGGTACCTTGAGTTTTAAATTAATAGAACAGCTTTGTCTCATTTGGTGGATGCTATTCCAAATCATATTAATTGAAATATATTTAAAATACTATTAGCAATTTAAGTTGACTCATGAATAAGGGAGAATAAACCCAAGCATTGTGATTGTCACTGGAGGAACCAGTGTTCCCAAGACAAAAATGGAACATGGAGGTATTATCAAATTATTTCAGTGCCTGCACACTGAAATATAACCTGAAACCTTTACTAAACTGCAGTATGTTAACCCTATCTTATTTTTTCTCTAACCTCATTAACAGCACAAAACACAATTTGAAGATATTGTCTCTCTCATGTCAATGAGTTAGTGTAAAAAAAAAAAAAAAAAAAAAGTAGTCTAACCATCCTGTATTTATTTATAGTGCATCATTCCACTTTCACATTATATACAAGATTTGTTAACAAGTCAAGCACTTTCCATGCCTATCCTCAATATCTTTAAGTAATCTGTTAGTAAAGAACATCAGAATTTTACTGTGAGGTCTGGTGCATTTCATTACATGAACATGAAAAGAATGCACAAGTTTTATTTATAATACACACTAGCTTTATATATGATTTTGGCTGGAATAACAAGAAGCAGATAGCAGGTGTCATCAATCATGTGGTTCCTCAGCAAATGCTGGTTCCTTTCCCCTATATAAAAGTGTATTACTGGTTATAACATATAGCACAAGGTTAATAATCTTTTTATTTTTGGATTTTACCTTTAGAGATAACTGGCCATTAAATGTTGCACAGATGTCAATGTCACTCTGTGGAAATCCAAAGCCATTGCAAGACGAGCCAAACAGCTGCAGTTTTATGTCTAAATGGAGAAAAAATATATAAAATATGAATACAAATTTTATCTTACAGGATAGTCCATAAGTCTTAAACCTAGCTTTAGTTACATAGATAACTTAAAGAAATATGTTAGGAAAAAAGAATGTCAGAAATTACAAATATTAGTATTATTAGTATGAAATGCATAAAAAAGCAAGCTTATATTACATCAGCCACAAAAAAAAAGGAAAAAAGAAGAGAGCCAACACTTTCCCACATCACTGTCCACCCCATCTAACAGTTTATCTAGTTCTTCCTTGAATTTATTCAAACTACCCACCTCTACAAACCAGATGGCAATTTGTACCAACTGCCAAACACCTGCTGGCTGAAGTCAAATTTTCACATCTCCCATGAATTCCATCCTTCCCCAATTTCAATTTATGTCCCTCATGTGTATGTAGTCTGAGCAAAAGAAAGTATTCCATCAATCCATTGTAGCTTCAAACACCTCAATCACATCTCCTCGTAGGTGCCTAGTCTCCAAGTCTGCAGTACATGGAGACTAGGCCTTTACCATAATCTTTACCTAGAGAACTGAAGCCTTTACGGTAAGAATACCCTTTTAATCTGCTCACTAATCTTGTTGCTCTTCTCTGCATCCATTCCAAGAGATCCACATCCTTCCTAAAATGAAACAAACAGACCTGTCTGTAGTATTCACGATGTGGCCTGACCTGCCTTATACAATGAGATAATCACCTTATCCCAGCTGGAAAAATTCTCATTATCATCAACATAATCTGATAAGCTGTCCCGGCAGCCTGTCTGCACTGCTCAGACTACTGCATAACTCACTACAGAATTACCCTCAAGTCTTTTTCATTCTAGACTACCATGAGTGTGGTATACCATACTGTTGATACATTAATTTGTGATTACTGCTCCTCATATGAAGTACTTACAATTTTCAATATTAAACTTAAATTGCCACTTCTCGACCCATCTCCCCAATTTATATAGATTTTGTTGCAGGAGCATACCCTGATTATTTTGCTAAATTATGCTGTTAAACTTTTTATCATCTGAAAACTTAGACATTAAGCTTGATAAGCTATCATCGTTATCATTAATAAATTTAGATAACAACAATAGGGTCAAAACTGGACCCTGAGCAACTCTGCAAATAACATTAGTCCATGAAGAGCAGTGCACATCAACAACCACTGTGTCTTCTCCCACTCAACCATTTCTTTATCCATATCAGTAACTTTCCATTAATGCCACGCTGCTCTAATTTATATTACTTTTATGCACAACAGTATCAAATGCTTACCTGAAATATAAATACATGATATCAAAATTATTTTTTGCATCCAATTCCTGTCATTTCATCATAGTATCCAATCAGACAGGTCAGATAAGATCACCCCTTAACAAATCCATGCTGCACAGCACTATAATTGCATTCCTGCCTAGTTGGTCCTGCATTATTTCTTTAACTAGAAACTCCATTATTTTCCCAACAGATGTTAAGATAACAGGTCTGTAATTACTTAAAATAACCTTTGTGAATAGAGGATACATTTGCATTTCTCCAGTAACATAGAGACTTGACCCTGAATCCAAAGATGCTCTCTCATAATTGATAATTATGAGAGCATCTTTGCTCTCATAATTATAATTCGATAGATCCCATTCATCCCAGGTGTCTTTTTTATGTTAAGGCTTCAACAATTTCTTTTCCCTCAGTTATCACAAAATCATTTAGCTCCCTGTTAGATTTTGATGAGCTGGCATTTCCCTTCCTAAAGAACTCCTCATGCATGGGTGCAAGAATATTTGCTGATGCTATCGAGGCAGTGTTATGTGGGTGGGAAAACTGCTAGATTGGGGGGATACACAGACTAATAGATTAACAGTAGCCTCTAGCAGAGGTGAAAGTGATTCTTGCACTGCTCCTATTGGAATGAGTGCAGCAGCTTGGAAAACAAGATGCAGGGGATTTCAGAGACTGCCGGGAGTCATTGTGGTACAAGTAAACACATGGGTTGTGTTAGGGTAGCTAAGAATAGGAACAGGTGCATGTATACTTGCGTGTACACCAATGCTAGGAGTTTGGTAAATAAATTTCACGAATTTGAGGTGTTGGTCAAAACATCACAGGTTTATATTGTTGGGATATCAGAGATGTGGTGTCACACAGATATAAGGAAAGCAGAACTTGAGTTTGGGAGTACAATATGTACAGAAAGGATAGACAGGATACAAAGGGAAGAGTTAAGAAACTTATTAGTTAAGAAACACATAAAATCCAAAAAGGTACAGCCAATCGACATCGCTGGACAGTGCAGAGGCGAGTCAGTTTGGTGTGACATAATCACTGGGAAATCAAAATTGAGAGCAGGAGCTTGTTGTAGGCCTAATGTCTCTGATGAGTATAATAAAAAACTGTACAGGGAAATAGAGTGGGGCAGTATATCAGAGTCTTATAATGGGGGATTTTAATTTCTTGGATATTGACTGCAACTTGTGGGTTGGTCACTCACACACTAGCAAGGCTTTTCTGGATTTATTGGATGACTGTTTTCTACATCAGCATGTTTGGGAGGCAACTAGAGGGAGTAAACTCTTTATCTGATTATCAGTAGTGATTCTTCATGCAATAAGAATCTACAGATAAAGGAACCACTAGGTGGCAGTGATCACAGTGTGCTGAAGTGGGATTTATTCAAAGAGGTAACTACCATCGAGAGTAAAGGGAAGGGTTTTTGCTTTCATAAAGGCGACTATGGAGGTCTAAGACAGTATTTAAATTCTATACATTGCAACCAACTGATGATATTACCAACAGCAAATTCAAAATGGGAAGCATTCAAAGAATTAATCATGAAAGCTACTAGGCTCTGCATACCAACTAAGAAATATTTTTCAAGGTTTAGGCCTAAATGGATGTTAGATGAACTAATGAGACATGTGGCAGAGAAGAAAAATGCATGGGATACATATAAATTAATGGGTAACATGGAAGCTTACGATAGATATAAGCTGGTCTGTAACCAAGTCACAAAGGAGGATATGCAAGAAAAGGCAGATTATGAGAAATCTTTGGCAAAGAATGCAAAGAAAAACAGCAAAGAGTTCTTTACCTATATAAACTCTAGAAGGAAGGAGATGAATCAGATTGCTCCGCTGGATATCAGTGATTCAACTATTGATGATCTTGCTGAGGTGGCTAACAAACTAAATGAGTATTTTGCATCTTCATTCACACATGAGGAGTTATTCAGGGAAGCGAATGCCAGAGGTGAATTAAACTCTGGCAGTGAATTAGATGATTTTGTAATAACTGAGAGGAAAGCGGAGGGGAAATTGTTGAAGATAAACAAAAGAAAGGCACCTGGGGTGGATGGAATTCATCCAATTATATTAAAGGAGGCAGCAAAGGAAGTAAGCAAACCCTTAGCCATAATTATGAGAACTTCTTTGGAATCAGGGGAGGTACCCATGGAATGGAGATGTGCAAATGTGACCCCAATTCACAAAGGAGGATCAAAGGGCGACACAAGTAATTATAGACCTGTGAGTTTAACTTCTGTTCCAGGAAAATTAATTACAAGTAATTACAGACCTGTTAGTTTAAAATCTGTTTCAGTTATCACCTAGACAAGACTTCAGTTATAGCTTGGACACAGCACGGGTTTGTTAAGGGGAAGTCTTGTCTGACCAATTTTGTGTGAAACACCATCAAGAAATGGTTTAACTGAAAATAAAGGGGACCATAAGAATGTGAATGTCAACGAGTGTAGCCTGTGTGGACGTACATTTTTCCCGATCCTGAAACAGAGAAGTTGTTTCTGATTTATTTTCTGTTTTATTAGTTTAAATTGGCATATTAACTTATATTCTACAGTAGTTTTATATTCTTATTTACGATACTTAGATTAAAGTAACTTAGATAGAGATTTTGTAGGTATTACTTAGTATTGGAAAGGGTATCAAATCCACATGTTTACCGTTCGTAAATAGCCGCCATTGTCATGCGATACAAAATATCTCGAAATAGACAGCAGAAGCTTAATATAGTATAGTACAGTACATAATATTGTCAATTAATCAGATAATTAATTTTGTTGCACTTCATAGTCACTTTTAACTTGTAAACTTGTAAAATTGTACTTTTAACTATATATATAACGACTTGGGTTAAATAACATAAATAATTAGTAAAAAATAAATAATTAATACTTAACTTGATACGGAAGTGATATAAAGGGATTTCGTAGATAACACTCGATACTGAAACATAAATATAGCGTTATAACTGTGTTGAGATATAAGTTTAGAGTTTTAATTTTGTACTGAAATTGAAATTTTATTGAAATTAAAACGAAATCATGACTCTGACCAGAGCAGCAAAGCAAAAGGCTCAAGCTAATGAGAGTGCTGTGGCTCAGGGGAGAACTGAGGGGGGCAGTTGCCCTCTGAATCACAGCCTATTAAAATGCACTACTTGCTTGATGTTTGTGGAGCAATCAGGTACGGGACATGATACTGCTATGGTGGATGTCTGTGTGTGTGTGTGCGCGATGCAAGGAGTGTAAGGAAATCAAGCGACAACTCAGCTTGGTTTGGTTTGGTTTTTTTTTTTTTTTAGGAGCATTAGCAACTAAGGCCATATTGCTCCGGGATATGCAGTGGTCATTCCCTGACCTTTCCACATCCTCCGTATTTGGTGGCGACGGGCTCGAACCCCGGTCTAATCAAGAAGCCTGTGCTATGCACCGCTGCTCCTTCCCACCTGGCTACGGAGGCGCCTGCGACAACTCAGCATTGTTATGGGCCTATATGAGAGCTTGAAGGACAGGGTAGATACCCTCGAAGGATTAAAAGTGGGGTGCCCATCAAGCTCTCAGCTGCCCACACCGATGCCAGAGCTTGCACTTGGTCATTACACAACACAGTGGCAGCCCCCAAGGCAGAATGCGCTGGTCCCAAAGGAACTAGTAGTTGGTGACTCCATTGTCAGGGAAACGGGAAACATGCTTTGTAAAAAGGATAGGTGGAACAGGACCAAGGTATGTCTGCCAGGGGCAAAGGTTGATGACGTTGTAGAGCGGATATCATCTTTTAAGGGAAAAAAAGGTGATATAGTTGAACACGTTGGCACTAATGATATTAAGAGTAGGAGACCGGCGGAACTACTTAACAAGTACAGGTCACTGTTGAAAAAAAGCCGTGAATTAGGGTTGAATTTGAAAGTGTCTGCAATTCTGCCCAGACATGATAGGAGGGAGTATATGATCAGAGCCCTGTCGATCAATTCGGCCCTGGAAGGATTGTGCAAGGCTCAAGGGGTAGAATTTTTTTCAGCCTGGTCTGTACTTGTTAACAGGAGAGACTGCTTCTACAAGGATGGGATACACTTAAATAGAAAGGGTGCAAGAATGTTTGCTGATGCTATCGAGGCAGTGTTAGGTAGGTCGGAAAATTGCTAGATTGGGGGGATACAAGGGCTAATAGATTAACAGTAGCCACTGGCAGAGGTGAAAGAGATTCTTGCACTGCTTCTATCGGAATGAGCCACAGCCTGGAAAATAAGATGCAGGATATTTCAGAGACTGCTGGGAATCATTCGGGTACAAATAAACATATAGGTTGTGTTAGGGTAGCTAAGAAAAAGAACAGGTGCATGTATACTTGCGTGTACACCAATGCTAGGAGTTTAGTAAATAAATTTGATGAATTTGAGGTATTGCTCAAAACATCAAAGGCAGATATTGTGGGGATTTCAGAGACGTGGTGTCACACAGATATAAGGAATGCAGAACTGGAATTTGGGGAGTACAATGTCTACAGAAAGGATAGACAGGGTAGGAAGGCAGGAGGGGTTATACTACTAGTTAAGAAATACATAAAATCCAAGGAAGTGAAGCCAGTCGACATTGCTGGACAGTGCAGTGTCGAGTCAGTTTGGTGTGACATAAGCATTGGGAGATCAAAATTGAGAGTAGGAGTGTGCTATAGGCCTAATGACTCTGATGAGTATAATAAGAAACTGTACGGGGAAATAGAGTGGGCCAGTAAATCAGAGAGTCTTATAATGGGGGATTTTAATTTCCCAGGTATTGACTGGAATTTGGGGGCTGGTCACTCACACACTAGCAAGGCTTTTGTGGATTTATTGGATGATTGTTTTCTACATCAGCATGTTCGGGAGGCAACTAGAGGGAGTAATACTCTGGATTTGATTATCAGTAGTGATTCTTCATGCATTAAGAATCTGCAGGTAAATGAACCACTAGGTGGCAGTGATCACAGTGTGCTGAAGTGGGATTTACTCAAAGAGGTAACTACCATTAGGGGTAAAGGGAAGGGTTATTGCTTTCGTAAAGGCGAATACGATGGACTGAGACAGTATTTAAATTCTATACAGTGGGACCAACTGATGATGTTACCAACAGCAAATTCAAAATGGGAAGCATTCATAGAATTTATCTTGGAAGCTACTAGGCTTTACATACCAACTAAGAAATATTGTTCAAGGTTTAGGCCTAAGTGGATGTCAGATGAACTAATGAGAAATATGGCAGAGAAGAAAAATGCATGGGATACATACAAATTAACACGTGACACAGAAGCCTATGATATATACAAGTTGATCTGTAACCAAGTTACAAAGGAGGTTAGGCAGACGAAGGCAGATTATGAGAAATCTTTGGCAAGAGATGCAAAGATAAACAGGAAAGAGTTCTTTATTTATGTAAACTCTAGAAGGAAGGGGATGAATCAGATTGGTCCACTTGATATCGATGGGTCAACTGTTGATGATCCTGCTCAAGTAGCTAACAAACTGAATGAATATTTTGCATCAACATTCACACATGAGGAGTTATTCAGCGAGGGGAATGCCAGAGGTGTATTCAATTCTGGCAGTAAGCTAGAGAATCTTGTAATAACTGAGAGTAAAGTGGAGGAGAAATTGTTGAAGATAAATACAAGAAAGGCACCTGGGGTGGATGGGATCTATCCAGTTATATTAAAGGAGGCAGCAAAGGAAGTAAGCAAACCCTTAGCCATAATTATGGGAGCTTCCTTGGACTCAGGGGAAGTACCCATGGACTGGAGATGTGCAAATGTGACCCCAATACACAAAGGAAGATCAAATGGCGACACAAGTAATTATAGACCTGTTAGTTTAACTTCTGTTCCTGGTAAATTAATGGAGGCACTGGTTAAAGAAGCACTGTAGGATCATCTAGACAAGACTTCAGTTATAGCTCAGACACAGCATGGTTTTGTTAAGGGGAAGTCTTGCCTGACCAATTTGATTGGATACTATGATGCAGTCACAAAAGAACAGGATGCAGGGAATAACTTTGATATTATATACTTGGATCTTAGAAAGGCTTTTGATACTGTTGCACATGGAAAACTGCTGCACAAATTGGAGCAGTGGCACTGGGGGCAAATTGCTGCTATTGATAAAGGGGTGGTTGAGGGGAAGAAGACAGAGAGTGGTAATCTGTCAAATGTAAAGTACTACACATGTGAAACAGCAACCCCAGAGCAACATATCAACTCTGTTGTACTACACTGACAGTGGTAGAGAATGAAAGGGACCTGGGGGTGGTTGTGCAGGCAGATATGAAGTTTTCTGAGCAGTGCAGACGGGCTGCAAGAGTAGCTCATGGTGTGTGTTGTCAATGATATATAGGAATATTTCTAGCAGGGATAAGGAGGTGATTATTCCCTTGTATAAGGCAATGGTCAGACCACCTAGAGTACTGTATACAAGTCTGGAGGCCTCATTTCGAGAAGGATGCAGAGATGCTGTAACAAGTACAGAGAAGGTCAAAAAGTTTAGTGAATGGAACAAAGGGGTGCTCTTACGAAGAAAGGCTTAAGTTTTGCAAATTGCAGTGTCTGGAGACTAGGCACCAGCGAGGTTACTGTTGTTTGGTTTTTAGGAGCATTAGCAACTAAGGCCATATTGCTCCAGGGATATGCGGTGGTCATTCCCTGACCTTTCCGCATCCTCCGTATTTGGTGGTCACAGGCTCGAACCTCAGTCTAATTAAGAAGCGTGTACTACGCACTGCTGCTCCTGCCCACCTGGCTACGGCGGCACCAGAGCATCTTGTGAGATGCATGATGACTCTTCCTATGATGAAAGCCGGCCCCTTTCAAAATCGGCCATGTGGTAGGCAATAGCATACCACCACATTATCTGATGCCACAGAGACCACAACAAAAACAACTCCAAAAACTGCTGTTAACCAGATCCCAGATGCCACTGTGTGCCCTGCAAAATTAAATTTAAGAAAGAAGAGGGTAAACTTGGCCACATGGAATGTAAAAAGTTTAAAAGAAGGCAAGATGGATATGGTCATCAATGAAATGGATAGGTATAAAATTGACATTTTAGGAGTAACCGAAGTCATGTGGACAGGACAAGGTCATTTCAAAACTGGAAATAAATGAGTTTTTGGTTGTTTTTTTCTGGAAGTGACCAAGTAAAAGAACATGGTGTCACTGTCATTTTGAATAAGGAATGTTCAAGGTCTCTTCTTGGATACAATCCTATTAATAGTAGAATAACAACAATAACAACAACTTCAGAGTCAACCAGTAAATTTCACAGTTTTAGTTGCATATGCACCGACATCAACATCCACAGATGAAGAATGAACGTTTATTTTGAAAATCTCCATTCAGCTCTTGATCCAGTCCCAAAAAAAGTATGTTTTGATACTCATGGGTGGTTTTAATGCAAAAGTAGGCAAGACAGTTTCTTCTCTTCCAGAATGTGGTAGGTAGGTTTGGTCTTGGCACTAGAAATGAGCAGGATGAAAGTTTAATTGAATTTTGTCATCTGAACAGTCTAGTCATATGTAACACCTGCTTTCAGCAGCACCCGAGAAGGCTCTACACATGGAAATCTCCTGATCATAAAACAAGGAATCAGATTGATTATATCCTTATGCAGCAAAAGTGGCATTCCAGTGTAATCACAGCAAAAACACTTCCTGGAGCAGATTGTGGCAGTGATCATCAGCTACTCCAAATCGTTCTCAACCTGAAGCTGAAAAAGATCATGAATAAGGTTTTCCCTAGACGACTGGATGTAGAAAATAATCCAAACAATTTGGAACACACACACACACACACACACACACACACACACACACACACACACACACACACACACACACACACACACACACACAGTTATTCTGCTTGTATTTTTCCCCCTGCTGCATAGAAAGTAATTCATATCCAATTCCACAAAAGAGTGCCAAATCCCTTCCTTCAAATTATTATCCCAACACACTTACATCAAAGATTTTTCCATATTTCCAAAGCAAGATGGAAAAATCTTGAACCATACCAACTTGAAACCTGCCATTTAATTAATCATTGTAAATATTGAACGAGTCTGTGTCCATTCACTAGTATTACCTTAGATGTTACTCTTTGCAAAAGTTCAAAAACAGTTGTGCTTGATATTGCTAAAGCTTTCAATCATATTTGACATAAAGCCAAATGAGCTTTAATCTTATGGTCTGCCTTCTGTTTTTTGCAACTTGGTAATGGCTAAATCTGAGCAGAGCCACCCAGCTTTAGCTTTTAAGCACATATCATTAAATTCATTAGGTCCATAACTGGGAGGTGGGGGGGGGGATGATAGCTGTATATTAAAAAAATAACACGCTTTTGACCAAAACTTGGAAGATTTGACAGGTAAAAGTAATTCTAAAAAATAAAATTTTAAAAATAAATGTTAAACAAATAGTTCTGGGAGGAATGAGACTGCCATTGAACGAGTCTGTGTCAATTCACTAGTATTACCTTAGATGTTACTCTTTGGCCTCATTTCCTGTTTATCTCTTCAGAAAGTTTTAAAGAATGTTGTATAAGAGGAATTTCATTGTATGCAAATAATAAATTACTGAGGGTGAAAAAACCAACCTTGTAGATGCTGCTGCAAATAGCACTCAAGATTTCTTAAAATTTCTTTTCGCAGCATTAAGTGCTGTGTCTTCATACATGAGAACTCTGCAGAAGTAAAAATTCAAAGTAAGAAAAATAAGAGATAAAAATGATTATACTAAGAACAAGAATTTCATAAATATTACCTTAAATGCTAAAAGATTGCCTGAATCGGAATAAACCTGTATATTTATAAACTAAACTACTGTATTTCAACACATTAAAGTGTTATGGATGTTATGAAATCTTAGAAAAATTTTGTTTCAGTAGGACAGAAGATAACATTTAACCTGATTTCAAACTAAAAGTCAGTGGTAAGCAACACACAACACTTGAAAAAGCAATAACTTATTATTACTAATGGGTTCAGAAATAATTACACAATCCTATCCTCAGAATGATATAATAACTCCACCAAAGAAACACATGAAATGCCAAGGATTCAATATTATTATTATTATTATAAAACCTTTCTCCTTTTTCTGCCCAGTGATGGGTATACCAAGTGCATGGGGTGGCTGGTTGCATCTAGTTATCATTATATATTATTTCTCCCTGATTGGGGGTTCCACCTCATGACAGGTATTGCTACCAAGTACACAGGGTGGTTGTTGTTATGTCTGGTGTTACTGTTGGTCGAGGAACTCTCTGACTATCCTACAGGTGTCCACCATTTTGACTTTCTGGAGTTCCTTGTAGGTGTTCTCTAGGAGACCTATTGCTGCTAGGCTGTTATGTAGAGTCTTTAGCACCATACCGGTGGTTGACACGATGATCGGGATGGTCATTACTTGTTGCATATGTTGCATCTCTTTGATCTTCTGTCTTAGGTTTGTGTACTTCCTGATTTTTCCCCATGAGTTTTCTGCAGGTTGCCAGTGTTGGGTGCCACTATGTCAATCAGATAGGTAGCCTTTTCCTTCTTGTCCACAAGGGTTATGTCCGGTCTGTTGTGTGGGATTGTTCTATTCGTTATTATAGCTCGGTATAGTACAGCTTGTGGGTCGGGGTCTCTAGTACTGCCAGGGGTTCATACTTGTAGTACGGTACACTTTCTTCATAATAATAATAATAATATTATTATTATTATTATTATTACTATTATTGTTGTGCTTATTATTATTTCTCCCTGATTGGGGGAACCACACGGAGTGACGGGTATTACTACCAAGTACACGGGATGATTATTTCTGGTGTTACAATTGCTCGAGGAACTCTACGACTACAGGTGTTCAGGATTGCAACTTTCTGGAGTGCCTTGTAGGTGTTCTCTGGTAGACCTATTGCTGCTAGGCTGTTATGTAGGGTCTTTGGCACCATATACCAGTGGTTGACACAATGATCGGGATGGTCATTATTTGTTGCATACGGCACATCTCTTTGATCTCCAGTCTTAGGATCATGTATTTCCTGATTTTCTCCTCATGGGTTTTCTGAAGGTTGCCACTATGTCAATCAGAGTTAGGTAGCCTTTTCCTTCTTGTTGACAAGGGTTATGTCCAGTCTGTTGTGTGGGATTGTCTTGTCCGTTATTATGGCAGTCCCAGTACAGCTTGTGGGTTGGGGTCTCTAGTACTGCCTAGGGTTTTTAATTGTAATAGGGTACACTTTCTTTGAACAACTGGTATTTCCTTGCTAGCTTCTGATGTATTATCCTGGCTATCTGGTCGTGTCTATAACTGTACTCAGTCCGAGTGATCACCTTGCAACCTGTGGTGATATGTTGGATCATTTCTGAGGCCAGGTAGCATCGTCGACATGTGTCATCTGATACTCCGGGCCCATTGGTGATGTATTTTCTATAGTTTCTGGTGTTGATTACCTGGTCTCGGTTGGAGAGCATAAATCCTTCAGTCTCGGGGAAAAGTGTCCTTCACGTGAGCCATGCACTGGAAGCCATTTTATCTATGTCATCTTAATGGAGGTCACTGTAGTGTCTGACATGGAGCATCTTCTTTGCCCATCTTTCTAGCTTCTTTTGTGCCATCTGGGGAGGAGACTCCTTGTTATGCCACTTGTCTATCTTCCCTTACCAACCCCGATAATCTTAAAATACATGAAGAGGAACAAGAGATCACTAACAAGCAACTTGACATCGCTCTCAACAGATCCCTCATTCATCAATGATGGACAGGTGCAAATGAGGATCCAAACGACATCAGACCCAGCCCAGCTTGCAAGAAAAGGGCTAAAAAACACTAACAGAGATACACAGCAACAGCGAGCCCAAAGAACTGCATGACAACATACTCTGGAAACTACATTAAATCTGGATCCCTCACTGCTGGAAGGGCCAGGTCCTAATTCTACAAACAAAGCTGGAGAACCTCGTGGCTCAGTCCAGCAAATTTGCTCAACACCCATATTGGGCACCATCAGGCTGTCCCCAGGCTCGATGAGCCTGGGAACAGCCATCAGACAGCAACTGCTGGCTGCTCCCTGGTGGTGAAGTTTCTGCATCATCACAGAGAAAAAAGGTGGAGATGGGCTATTGCCTTCAAGTCACCATGACACACACACACACACACACACACACACACACACACACACACACACACACACACACACACACACACACACACACACACACACACACACACACGCCGTAAGTAAGTCGTTTGAGCACACTGATTGTTGTTGTTATTTGGTTTTTAGGAGCATTAGCAACTAAGGACATATTACTTCTTATAATCGGTGGTCATTCCCTGACCTTTCTGCACCTCCATCGTTTCAGCACCTCCACTTTGGGATGGTAACACATTACAACAAAGCAGGCCTCAATGCAAATCAATTTGGCTTCAGAAAGGGTTGTTCTACTATAGATGCCCTAAATAAAATTATAATGGCTGCAAACACTACAGAGCAGAAGCACTTTTTAGTCATTTGCATCGACTTTGCCGGGGCATTTGACTCAAACTGATGGCCAAGTGTCCTCGGCCAACTCCACACCGCAACATACCAGAAAACCTCTACAACACCTTTCTCATAGATAAAACAATGCCTTTGTCATAGAGAAATCACAGTCACAGACCCTACTGCAAAATAAAATGACAGGTCCACATAGGATGCCCCAGGGTTCAATACTGGGACCACTCTTAGGGAGGTGCCTCCGTAGCCAGGTGGGAAGGAGCAGCAGTGCGTAACACACGCTTCTTGATTAGACCAGGGTTCGATCCCGTCACCAGCAAATACGGAGGATGCGGAAAGGTCCGGGAATGACCACTGCATATTCCCGGAGCAATATGGCCTTATTTGCTAATGCTCCTAAAAACCAAATAACAAACAAACAAACTCTTAGGTAATATCATCCTTCATGAATTCTCTGTCTAAACCTTCAGGATTTCCAAACACAAGCATACACGGATGATTTAGTCCTTACCCTAGCAAAAGATGCAACAGAGGAAATTCTTACCAACATTAGACAAAGTTGTTCCAAAACCTCCATCCTGGATCTCCCCTGGCCTTCACAGCACCGAACTTCTCACAGGACATGGTCCCTTCAAAGGAAAACTCTCAGCCCTAAGTATCACTGGGGATTTGCTTTGCCAATGCAGACTCCCAAAAACTTGGGAACACATAATGTACGAATGTGAGATTTATGAAGACTTCATGTTCAATCTAATAACCAGAATAAACTACCAAGCCAAGAATCAAGAGCCCTTGACTCGGAAGACAAGTACAGGAATTTGTCTTTCAAGGAGTTCGCATCAATAGGAGGTTGATGCCAAAGACATGGAGTTATTAAAAGAGGAAGAAGAGAAGGAATTACCTAACAAAGAACTTATAGACTTGAAGGCAGCGATAGTGAAAGAAAATGCTGACAAAGCTCAAGATAAACCAAATGAGGAGCCGAGATGCTTCATCACCAGAGAGGTGGCAATGGCATTTCATGAAATAATATCGGCAATGGTGAGGTTTGAGAAGATGGATCCTGACAGCAAACGATTCTTAAAAGTTAACCGAGAGATGAATGATATACTTGCTTGTTACAAAGAAAGGCGCCTCCGTAGCCAGGTGGGCAGGAGCAGCAGTGCGTAGCGCACGATTCTTGATTAGACCAGGATTCAAGTCCATGACCACCAAATATGGAGAATGCAGAAAGGTCAGGGAATGACCCCGCATATCACCGTAGCAAGTTTTAGTTGCTAATGCTCCTAAAAACCAAAACATAACAATAACAATAGCTGCAAAGAAATCTATGATGAAAATAAAAAAGCCACCATCCAGTCATCCATTAATATGTTCTTTCGTAAGGTTGAGCAGCCAACCCCTTCTAAGCTGAAGACATCAATTCTGGCAATGATGCTCAAGAAGTAAAACTTACTAACACTATGCCTCCCTTCTCTCTTTTTTTTTGTAATTTTATAATTTATTTTTTAAATTGTATGCTTTTTAATTTTTTATGTGCATGAGATGTCCATTTCCACTTGCAGTCTGCCAAACCCCATGTACTTTTTCTGACAGAATCTCAGTTATCGGTTGATTCAACTACTGCTCATCTCAGATGCCCAAATTATTCGCTGTATGATTCCTTTCGCCTCAAAGGTGGTACTTGTGCATATGTCCGTTCTGATATTCCCTGTCAGAAACTTGGCAATTTGAAATCTCCTCTCTTTGATCTTCTCTGGCTTAAAATCTCTCTACCTCATTGTGTCAAATTCATCTGTTGTCTCTACCGTTCTCCCAACTCCACTAATCACTTGGAGCTCTTTGACTTCTTCTCTTTGCAACTTGACTTTCTCCAGTCCAACTTTCCTAACAGTGAGGTAATTTTCCTTGGTGATTTTAATGTTCACAACTCCAGCAGGCTTCCGTTTTCTAGTCACACCGACCCATCAGGTCGAGATGCTGAGGCTTTTGCAATTACTAATGACCTAGCACAGATTGTTCATTTACCTATGAGAATACCAGACAATCCTAATCATACAGCCAATACGCTTAATCTTTTTCTCACAAACAACCCTTCTAAGTACACGGTCGAAGTGAGAGCTCCTTTAGGCACTTCAGATCACAACTTGGTGATTGTCTCTTCTCCAATGGAACCTTTATCTCATGGCTATTCCCAACCTCGTGTTGTTTGGCATTACAAGAATGCAAAATGGGATGACCTACAAGACTTCTTTTCTTCTTTTCCTTGGTCGGATAACTGTTTCAAAACTTCTGATGTCAACGTTTGCTCAGATCGTGTCAGTGAAATTATTCTTGCAGGAATGGAATCCTTTATCCCACACTCCACGTTAAAATCTCGTCCTTTATCTAAACCTTGGTTTTCCAATAAATGTGCTAAGGCTGTTCAAGAGAAGAATGTTGCATATTGTAATTGGCTTGTTTCTTATTCTTCAGTTTCATTTTCTGCCTAAACCAAAGCTCGCAACAATTGTAAAGCAGTTATTAATCAGTCCAAACTAGAGTTTGAACAGGCTAAGAGTAGAAAACTTGCTTCTTGCCCTAATGGTAGCCGAGCATTCTGGTCTCTTGCCAAAGCCATTGGCCGCAACTTTTGCCCATCTGTTCTCCCACCTCTGTCCAAACCAGATGGTTCTGTTGTCACTTCAGCCAAGGATAAAGCTGACCTAGCATCCCATTTTTCTTCCAGCTCATGTATTAATGATCTTGGTAAAACACCTCCCACCATTTCCAACACGCTCCATTCAATGCCTCCTGTGGTCTTCCGTCAAAAGGATATCAGAAGGATTTTGATGAATCTTGATGCTAAGAAAGCTCCAGGTCCTGATGGTATTTCCCCTCTTGTTCTCAAAACCTGTGCTCCTGAATTTAATCCTATTCTTTGCCGCCTTTTTTCACTTTCTTATTCCAAAGGTGTTTTTCCTTCTGCTTGGAAATTTGCTCATATCCAGCCTGTTCCTAAAAAGGGTGACAAATCCCTCCCATCCAATTATCGTCTCATTGCAATTACTTCTACTGTTTCTAAAGTAATGGAGAAATCAATTAACCGCCCAACTCTTAAACTACCTAGAAACCTTCTGTCTGATCAACGATCACCAGTATGGATTCCGTCAGTGCTGATCCACTGGTGATATTCTGGCTTATGTTACCCGTTTATGGACTAATTCAATGGAAAGGTTCGGTGAAACACAAGTAGTTGCTTTTGACATCTCAAAGGCTTTTGATCTTGTTTGGCATCAAGTTCTTCTAAACAAGCTTCCATCTTATGGTTTGCCAACTGTATTTAGTAATTGGTTATCCAGTTTTCTCTCTGATCGCTCACTGAGGGTGATGGTAGATGGCTCTCTGTCTTCTAACTTCTCCACTAATGCCGGTGTCCCCCAAGGTTCAGTTCTTTCCCCCACTCTATTACTCTTGTATATCAATGACCTTCTTCCATTGACTGGAAATCCTATCCATAGTTTTGCCGATGATAGCACATTGCATTCAACTTTCCATTTTGAGAAACCTTGTCCTGCTCAATCAGCTTCAACTTCTTGATAATCTGCTACCAATTCCTTATATGCCGATCTTCAGGTAATTCTCCAGTGGGGCAAATACAACTTAGTTGATTTCAACCCTTCTAAAACTCAGCCTTGTCTTATATCTCGCAAAAAGGATTCTTCTGCTCCTATGCTTATCTTTAGTGACACTCCGATTTCTAGGAAAAATGATATATCACTTTTGGGGATTACCCTAACTTCTAATCTCTCTTGGCACAAGCACATTACAAATATTGCTTCCTCTGCATCTAAAAAACTTGGTTTTCTCTTTCGCTCTCGGTGTTACTTTTCTTCCAAACAGCTGCTCACTCTGTTTAAATCGCAAATCCGCCCTACCATGGAATATTGTTCCCACATCTGGGGTGGTGGTGCCCCCAAAACCTCTCTCAGGCTTCTTGATTCCATTCAGAAGAGGGCAGTTAGGTTAATTAATGATTCATCTCTAACAGTCTCTCCATTCGCTTCCTCATAGACGTACTGTTTCTGCTGCATGCCTCTTCTACAGATACTTCCATGGGCACTGTTCTTCTGAATTGGCTTCTATAATTCCTGCTCTCTCTTTCAAAACAGTCCGAACATGTGCCGCCACCAGCCAACATCCATTTACTGTCCAACTTCAAACCCACAGAACCAACTTTTCATCTTCCTCATTTATTCATTCAACTGCCGTTTTCTGGAACAACCTTCCTTCATACGTTGTATTTCCTGAAAATTACAATCTACAGAAGTTCAAGTCCAATGTCAACAAATATCTTCTTTCATCTTCTCAACCTCCAACCCAAGCACGGTACTAAGTACTATAGGTTCTAATACCTCTCGTGTTTGGGGTTCACATAAAAAAAAAAAAAAAAAGATAAAAAATTAAATGAATACAATAAATAATTCTATTTACATGTTTGTAAAACATTTTTTTTTTTTATTCAATCAATTCAGCGAGGACAGTTGCGAGTGCTGCACAAGCATGGGGGAAATACCGACTTATGTAGAGTTCCGTGGAATGCAACCCTTACATAAGTCGGGGAATGGTTGTATGTCTTGTTCTTAAAATTTTCCCAAGGTATATTCAAAAGATGAAGAAACCCATCCTGCAAACTAGATTTTGACTACCTACCCTGGCAAGACCAACCTGGAATCATACAAAAGAGAAAGAAACCTTCCTCTCACCTTGATTCAGTCCACCGTATCAACATCAATGTGGAACTTTCATCCCTGCCTCACCAGATTGCGATCAACCCTATGCACCTACCTAAATATATGGTCAATAACTTTCATCCCCTTACCCTAAACCATCCTTCGCCTGATAGAGGTCTTTCCATTGTATCTTGGGGATGCCTTATCTACATCCCCAATATTTCTACCTACTCCCCCTCCTCTTCATTTGTCTTGTCCTTCCTCCATCTGTACCCTTTTCTTTACCTCTATCAGGAAGCTCGGGCAACAATGGCAGAGACCAGCCAGAGGACAATGGGACTGCCTGGTTACATCCCAGTGGTGGTGGCAGGCAACGCAGAGTTCCAACAGGTACCCTGCAGCTGAACACCAGAGAAACAACAGAACCAACACAACTCTAACACAAAACATATTACACCCACATTGGGCCTTTACGGTTCTGTATACACCACACATGAAATGATGGCGCAGTTGCAGGAAACCACAGGTGGCGCCCTGGCCCAAATACTATGCTTCCAATAATTTCAGGTATGAGCCTCACATTTGCCTGCTTCCAGTTAGAAGGAAGGTGCCAGAGCGGAGGCAGCAGTTGAATGGGTTGAGGATGGTTTCAGGGATAATTTTCATAGCTTTCTTGACTATTTCTGGCTTCAACAGGTCTGGTCCTGGGCACTTCCTGTTCCAGGACCCAGCATGTGGAGTTCTTCAGGGCTGAATGGTGGTTCCACATTGTCTGTGGTATAGTTCTCTGTGCAGAGAGCTATTTGATCATGCGTGGTTGGGTCTATATTTGGTTGGAAAGTAGCATGTTCTTGACAGTTTGCTTCCAGGTGGTTGCTATTTTGTTGAGTTTAGGACCTCGCCTCTGGGGAGCTTGTTGGTGGTGATTTTATACACCACTCTCTAGGGAGTCAGCTCTGCGTACAGTTGTGATAAGATGTTACAAGGACTGCTGCTTTGTTTTCCGGATCTCCGTGGTGTATAGATTTCTGGCGTTAATATAAAGCTGCCAAAGGGCACTGCTTGGAGGTGGCCAGATTCGCCATGCTCTCCTTCTAGAGAGCACAAAGATCCTGGCCTTTTTCGCCAATTTATTACTTCCATATGCATTGTCTGCAACTCCCGGCACCACCAAGGCACAGCAACTGGAGTAGGGGTTTTCTTTTTAATTAATTAGTCAGATGCTTCCATGATCAGTTTTGAAACTTACCACTTAAGGGCTTCTGGGTGGTAACTTTACAGGATTGTCTGCACTGCCTCTCTGAGGACCTTTTTGAAGGTGTACCAATTAGCCTTGTCAACTGCATACCTGTTCATGGTAATGCTTGGGCAAGGAACCATGGTCAGGGATCTGCAGAGCTGGAAAGTCATGACCCGTTGATCTGAGGTGTTCCAGGCATCATTCACCTTCCAGTCTGTGATGCTGTTTGCAATGTTTCTGGAGGCCATGGTTACATCTATTGTAGCCTCCCACATTAACATTAGTATTAGCAAAGGCACATGATGCAAGAAAGCAAGCTTATATGGCATCAGCCACAAAAAAAAAAAAAAAAAAACATCCTTATCACCCATCCACTCACCCAAATGTTTGTCAAGTTCTGCCTTAAATCTATTTAACCTAACAACTTCCACAACGACAGATGGAAGTTTGTCCCAGCAATTAACCACCCGCTGGCAAAAGGCAAATTTCCACACATCTATTCTACATGTCTTTTCTTATTTTGAATTTATGTCCCCTTAGGTTCATAATCTGAACAAGTGGAAGGATCCCATCAGAATTCAGCGTGCTCAACCCATTCAAGGCCTTATACACGTCAATCAGATCACTGCGCAGGTGCCTAGTCTCCAGCCACTGCAATTTGCAGAACTTAAGCCTCTCTTGGTAAGGGGATCCCTTCATTCCCCTCACCAATCTTGTTGCCCTTCTCTGTACACGCCCAAGCAAATCTACATCCTTCCTAAAATGAGGCCTCCAGACCTGTATGCAGTACTCAAGGCGTGGCCTGACCATTGCCTTATACAGAGGGATAATCACCTCCTTTTCCCTGCTAGCAAAATTTCTATATAACATTGACAAAACCCCATGACCTGCCCTGGTAGCCTGTCTGCATTGCTCAGAAAACTTCATATCTGACTGCACAATTACTCCCAGGTCTTTTTCATTTTCTACCACCTTAAGTGTAGTACCACACAGTTGGTACGTTTCTCTGGGGTTACTTCTACCCATATGCAGTACTTTGCATTTGTCAAGGTTAAACTTCAGTTGCCACTTCTTAGCCCATCTGCCCAAATTATCTAGATCTTGTTGCAGTAGCACACTGCCATTACTGTCATTAACAACCCTGCCAACCTTTGTATCATCTGCAAACTTTGACACTAAGCCTGATATACCTTCATCAATAGACCCAACACTGAACCCTGTGAGACTCCACTAATAACATTTGTGCATGAAGAGCAGAACCCATTAATTACCACCCTCTGACTTCTCCCACTCAACCATTCTTTTATCCATTGTAGCAACTTACTCTTAATACCATTCTGCTCCAATTTGTACAATAGTCTTCCATGCACAACAGTGTCAAAAGCTTTCCTAAAATCCAAATATATGATATCAAAATTATTTTTTGCATCCAGTTCCTTTGTAACCACATCATAATATCCTATCAAATTTGTCATACAAGACTTTCCCTTAAGAAACCCATGCTGTGTCTGAATTATTGCTGCAGTCTTGTCTAGATGATCCTGAAATGCATCTTTAACCAGTGACTCCATTATTTTACCCAGAACAGAAGTTAAACTAACTGGTCTGTAATTACTCGTGTCACCCTTCGATCCCCCTTTGTGAATTGTGGATACATTTGCACATCTCCAGTCCATGGGAACCTCCCCTGAGTCCAAGGATGATAATTAAGGCTAAGGGTTTGCTTAGTTGCTTTGCCGCCTCCTTTAATATAACTGGATAGATCCCATCCACCCCCAGGTGCTTTTCTTATGTTTAACTTCAACGATTTCTCCTCCACTTTGCTTTCAGTTATTACAAAATCATTAAGTATCCTGCTACAATTTGATAACGTTCTGCCATTTTCAAACCTTAATGATTCCTCATGTGTGAATGTAGATGCAAAATACTCATTCAGTTTGTTTGCTATCTGAGCAGGATCATCAACAGTCAAACCACCGATGTCAAGTGGACCAATCAGATTCATCCCCTTCCTTTTAGAGTTTATATAATTAAAGAAATCCTTGCTGTTTATCTTAGCATCTTTTGCCAAGGATTTCTAGTAATCTGCCTTCGCCTGCCTAACCTCCTTTGTGACCTGATTACAGACTATCTTATATCTGCCATAGGCTTCTGAGTCACTTGATAATTTATATGCATCCCATGCATTTTTCTTCTCTGTCACGAGTCTCATTAGTTCATTTGATAACCATTTAGGCCTAAACCTTGAACAATATTTCTAAATAGGTATGAAACTTTTAGTAGCATCCACGATTAATTCCTTGAATGCTTCCCACTTAGAATTTACTATTGGTAACATCGTCAGTTGATTCCACTGTACAGAATTTAAAAACTGTCTGAGGCCACTGTACTCACCTTTACGGAAGCAAAAACCCTTTCCTTTACTCCTGATGGTAATTATATCTTTAAGTAAATCAAGCATCAGTACACTGTGATCACTGTCACCTAGTGGTTCCTTTATCTGCAAATTCTTGATACATGCATGATCACTGCTGATAACCAGATCAAGAGTATTACCCTCTCTGGTTGCCTCTCGAACATGCTGCTGCAGAAAACAATCATCGAATAAATCCACAAAAGTCTGACTAGTGTGTGAGTGACCAACCCAAAAAATCAACTGGATGCACTTCTTTTGATTTTATGTTTTTCTTAATTAACAGCATAACACCTCCTCCTGTATATACTTAATGCACTTTACCTGTTGGTTCCATGCATTCATATCTGTATGACACAATTGATATATGGTTAAGCGTGTGCGCACGCACACACACGCACTTCAAACAAAAGAAAATAACCTCACCTTTAATTGTACAGCAAAGTTTGTCCAGTATCTCCCGAAAATTATCAGTCATTGGCGCAAGTGGCTCCATTACAGGTAACACACCTTCAGGACATTCCTAAAAGTTAATTTAAATGCATTTTAAAAAGAGGGAATACATCTAATTTAAAAAAAAATTATAAATAATTAAAAATAAGGAAAATTATGTTTAGCACGCAACTTATTCCACTCAGAAAATTTCGAAACTGATTATTTTCTAGACAGTGTAAGATTCTTTTATGCTATTTGCTGGACAGTGTAAGGTTTTTAACTCAAGTCATGCTTTCCAAAGGAATACAGGACCATTTCTGTTCACCTGTGCTTACAAATAAAAGGTTTTTATTATTTATATTTAAATCCTGCTGTCTACAAAAATACAAAGAATAATCAACATAATTTCAAAGATATAATGAAGCTATTCCAATGCTAACTATTTGCTATGGCATACTGACTACCCTTTAGGTATTGGTTGATTTTTATTGCACTGACTTAATTACGTTATAAACATGACTGCATAAGTGACAAAATATAGAAGAGACAGAATAAGAGAGCTGATTCTATGAAAACTATATTAAACATACATGTGGAAATCTTGTAAGCACCAACTCACTGGGAAATGTAGCTTGAAAAAGTCAACCAGATGGTATGAGAGTTATAGGAAGAAAAAATTCTATATCAAGTAAAAGTTTTACACTAATAATACTAAATTTAAGAAAATAAAAAAAGCATCCACAAAAATATAGTCTTTCTTCAGTCTTTTTCTGTACTTCCCAAAATTAAGTACAGAGAAAGACTGAAGAAATTCAGAAGTGAAAACTCCAAAACATCTGGCAAGGCAGTATGCCTAGTTTACCAGCTCAACCCTTTCAGAAACAAGTTTTTGTGAGAAATTTTGGAAGTTTGTAAAAATTAAAAAATGATGTACATAAGTGGTTTAATTTTGTCCTATACTGGCATTGTAGATTAGAGAATTATTGTAAAAAAATTAAAACAAATTTCATAAAAAGAACTTGTCATTACTTAATTTTTTTTTTTCTTTGCAGTAATATCCTCTATATTTATAAGTGTATTATTTGATTCGGTTTCATAAATTTCTAGATTCATATTCCAGAGAATTTCATTCTACATAAGCCCACCTTTTCTAGAAGCTTGTTAACTGGGCCACACTCCACTCACACCGATTTTTAAAACTATCACAAAACAGCTAATACTACTTGTAAACACAGTTGAGAGATGATAACATGTCTCTTTAAAGTTGCAAGAGAAACTGTCCATGCAGAGACATAATTTGTTAATATTGCACTGACAGAACCTTGATAAAATGAATTTATGTGCATACTCATGAATGGGTCAAAGCCAAAATGAACTTAGAAAATAATAAAATAAAGTCCCCAAAATGGAGTGAAGATGAAAGTTTGCATTTATTTTATATATAAGGAACAAACAAAAATATCTGAGAAGAAGAAGTAAGAGAAATTTGGCTATAGATGCCATATCTCCTCAGAATAAAAATATTAGGCATACCATCAAGTGAAAGAAGAATTAAAAATTAATACTACTTGTATCAAACTAATTTTACATAGAGAGAGATAGAGAGAGAGAGAGTTGACTTTTTCAAACTTTATTTCTTGTTTGCATGACATCAGCAAGAATTCCACACATATCTTATTCCAGACCCTAATAAAGAGTATTTAAGACCTGATACATGCAGTTATTTCACATGTCAATTAAATAGTTACAAAATATATCTATCTCGTATTATGAGAGCAAGTCACCACAAACTTTCTCACTATGGCACAAGCACTTCAAATAAAAAGCACTGCTCTGTAGAAGCATATCACTGTTTATTTTAAATAGTGCATCATTGCCTATACAGCCTGTTTCAGACTTCTTAGTTACTTGTTCGTAGACATGCCCAGTCAAGTGAAAGACCTCACAGCCCACTGATGAAATATATCCACAATATATGAGGTTCCCAACAAAATGGCAAGTTTAAAAGAAGTAAATTTAGAGTAAAGGCCTCATCAGACATATGAGAGCTATAGGAAGGAAATTTACAGCAACAAAAGATAGTTGCAGTTTGAATCTGGAATAGCATGCATCTGGAATATTTGCTACTTCAGATGCATGGTTCTTATCTCACTAACTAATTACAGTTGAAGAGCCAGAATCGACCATGGACATACAGCAGGCCCCCGTTATAACGCGGTTCCCTTTACACTGATTCACTATAATGCTGTTCTTATATTATAACCGGTATCTGACTATAACGCTGTCTCACAGATCACTATAATGCTCTTTTACAGATTGCATTTTTGGCATATCGAAATCGTTTCATTTGATAGAGTCGATAGCTTGAAAATTAATACCAAAACAGCATTAAAACGTTTCCCATGCCGACTTGAGAAATTTTCTCAAGCTCAGAGGAATTTGCTCGCACGCTAATTTAATTGCAGTACAGTGACTTGTTATATAGTTCCGAGATCAACATTTTAAAAAATGACAAAGTATATTGCTTGTAATATTTGCGTTATATGCATTTATCCGAAGTCTAGTCATCACTCAATACCATATTAGACATCGTGCGAAACGGACGGTTTACTTGAACATTGTATCATAATTAATGCAACCAATGCAGTTACATTTTCGAAGAGTTAATAATGGCCGATAAGAATGAAAAAGCAACAACGTCTGAGCGCAGTACGAAGACTATAAATGTAAGAAAAAGACTGAATTTGAAAATTAAATTAGAAGTTTTGAAGCGAATCGATTCCGGTCAAAGACAAGCGGATGTGTGCCATAATTTAGGACTTGCAAGTTTAACTGTAAGACCAATTATGAAAAAAATAAAGAATTAATTTTAGCAGCGGGAAAGATAGCTGTTCCACTGCAAGCAACTAGGGCTAGGCCGGCTATTAGGATTGAAATGGAAAGACTTTTAACTAATTTTATTGAAGATAATATCCAATGCAGAATTCAGTTAAGTTAAATATTATTATAAAAGAGAGAGAGAGAGAGAGAGAGAGAGAGAGAGAGAGAGAGAGAGATTAGCCAATATGATGATCTGAAGAAAACTCACCTTAAAAAAAAAAAAAAAAAAAAAATGTGGAACCATTTAAAACTAGTAAGGGTTGGTTGAATAGATTTAAAATCCAGGGAGAAGCTGCAAGTGCAGATTAAGGAGCCAAAACTTTCAAAAAAGAACTTGTTAAAATTATTGAAGAGGGGTATTAGGTGTTATACTTCTCAAGACGTTTTTGACATAGATGAAGCAGGACTTTTGTGGAAACGAATGCCTAAAAGAAGTTTCATATTGAAAGAAGAAAACATGCCAGGTAAAGAAGAAAAAAACATGCCAGGTTTCAAAGCGGCGAAGGATCGGTTGACTTTATTGTTGGGTCGTAACGGTGCGGGGGATTTAAAATTAATACCCCTTTTAGTTTATTTGGAAGAGGACCAAAGTTCAACCCAAAATCGACACATTTTTCTTGATTAAATTCATCAATTAAATTAAATCAATTTAGATCAATTAAATTCATGATTTTAATTAGAATTTTAAGTTTAATTTTGATACGTAAGTAGTTACCACATATTATATACGTATGTAATGCAGAACATTTTATATGTACAAATATTTGAATATTAAATATTTTGACCGAAATTTATGCATCTTTTCACTACCGTTTATTATTGATTAGGAAATATCCTATGGCACCGACCGCAACTCACAAATACATATGTTACCTTATGGGAATCGGCGCTCGCTTAGCGCGGATTCACTTAGCGCTCTGTTTTTACTGAACGAATTATCAGCGTTAAGCGGGGGTCACCTGTATATAAAATATCACAAGGAATATCATATAGCATGCCATTATTTTACATAGGTAATAAAATCAAAGCTTTATAATTTAAATGCATTAAAAATAGAAATTTTTAGAAGAGCAATAATTTAAAAGCTATTGAAAATTTAATTTCAAGTTTTCCTAAGAAAAGGACTTACAGATGCTAAATGTCCTGGAGTTTCACAAATAGTACAATAATTTGGTGCAGTCTGAAAGAAAAAAAAAAAAAACATGAAATCCTTTGTATTCTAAGATTGATTTTTTTTTTTTTTTTTTTTGTCTTCTCTGATATATGCATAATTGAAAGCTTACCCCCTCCCATCTCTCTCTCTCTCTCTCTCTCCTCTCTCTCTCTCTCTCTCTCTCTCTCACACACACACACACACACACCACACACACACACACACACACACACACACACACACACACACACCTCGTGTATTACTTTCTTCCTATCAATTCTTCTTGTTGTCATAATATATCACCAAATGATCTAACTTGCAAAAAACATTAAATATGGAATACAGTCAGTCCTCGTATAACACGTGTTTACACTACACGAATTTGAACATACATGATTTATAAATAGGGGAATGATATCGTATATAACACGAACTGAATTCGCTTATGCACGATTCGCCTTTGTGTTTACAAGAAATGGCAGTCGGACCGGAATCACCCCAACTGAACGCAACATGATAGGAATGAAGAGAAAATTCTGAAAATGTATTTATGTTTTTTATATCAGTGAATGGGAAACACATTTCACCATAATGTTTTTTTTTTTTTTTTTTTTTTTTTTGGTAGTTGTTGGCGCATCAGCTTCTGTGGCCATAATGCACCTCCCAAGGTTTTTGCAGTACTTTGATCCAAGCCCGAGGTGGGATTCGAACTCGCGACCTTTGGGTTTCCAGGCAGGCACTTTACCCACCCGGCTAGCCCGGTCGGCCCATAATAATGTAAAATTCCAGCTATAGGTATTATCGCGAATGCAATTAGATCAAGGTTACTACCAGTTTATAACAGATTCCACTAGCAGGAATGCAACTGGAAATTGTTTTTATTGTTTTTTGGTAGTAACCCCAGAAATGTGAGCTAGTGAGGTAGAGTTGTCTCTGCCTTTACAGTGTTGTTTATTCAGTTGCTACAAGCGCACAGCTTTGTTTATGTGTATCAAGCGTGCCTCCTCATTTTGTAATCGTGCTTTATTCCCTAAAAATGAGTAAAATACTTAAAAGGAAGCGTCCTGGTGAAGACACTGCAGATTCAGAGAGAAAAAGAAGAGCAATATTGATAAACAGAGGCAGACTGGGTCAAAAATTCTTACCCGGGAAAATTTGTAGTGGCCTCATACTAGCATTTATGGCCAAAATCACACCGGCCTCCGGCCCACTGGGGTTTCCCTGGTAAGGCTTATGGCCAGTCCGCCTCTGTCGATAGAGAAAAAATATGAAATTGTGAAACCCTTTGAACGAAATGAAAGACTTTGTTTGTTAGTTTGTTATTTGGATTTAGGAGCATTAGCAACTAAGGCCATATTGCTCCGGGATATGCGGTGGTCATTCCCTGACCTTTCCGCATCCTCCGTATTTGGTGGTCACGGGCTCGAACCCCGGTCTAATCAAGAAGCGTGTGCTACCACTGCTGCTCCTTCCCACCTGGCTACGGAGGCGCCTACGAAATGAAAGACCATGTGATACTGCACATGCTACAGACCTAAATGAGGCAACGCCAAGAATTACAAAGAATGCAGAGAAAATAAAAACAACTTTCATAGCAGGAACAACTCAAAGTGTAATTAAAATCCATTAGATTAAGACACAAAGAATTGGAAGAGATGAAACAGCTGTCATCTGTTTGGATAGAAAATTGAACAGAAAACAAGTTTGCTTACGACAGAAGCAAAAGCATTAGCAATATTTTATTACGTAATAGTCGTAACAAAATACTAACGTATTTTGTTACGACTATTACGTAATAAAATATTGCTAATGTTGCTAAATATTGCTAAATATTGATTGAAAGCATTTAAAATACAGAATTCCTGTAAGTCAGGAATACTGTATTTTAAAGATTTCAGAAAGGCAGTCCTGGTGTGCTAGATTGAAAGTCAAATTCAATAAACAATATTTCAAAAAGAGAAACAAAACAAGTTACACAGAAAATGTAAGAATGAAGCAAATAGCCAAAAAATATGAAAAAAAGAAGAGGAAACAACTGTAAAAGCCAATTCAAAATGGCGAGTAGAAATATGGGGAGTGATCAAAGAATGCATATATATATGTGATGGAAAAAAACAGCAGGATGCCAACCTATGAATCAAAACAACAAATGGTTAAGTGATATATAAACAGGTTATAACTGAGCCACAGAAAAACAGTCAAAGGATTGGAAAGATACAAATAACTAAATGAAGTGACTGAATAAAAAAAAAAAAAAAAAAAACACACAAATATAAAATGGAACAAAATGATATGGCAAAGTGAAAAGGAAAACTTAAGGAACAACTCGAGGAAATACAGGTTTCAGATATACAAAAGGACTCCAGAAAGTTTTTTCAAGGATGAAATCAAAAGAAAAAGAAAGGGAGGGGGGAACCATCATACAACAGTAATAATTGTTATGAAAAAATGGACAAGCAATTACAACTGAAGATGATACAAAAAAAAAGATAGTATTTTGGCAAAATACTATTTTTTTTGCAGTATCTGAGTAGATCTTTAGATGAAAGAACATACAGGGATGTCACTCAGATTGCACTACAATCATCATGAGGGTTTAGTTCAGACAATGTTAACTACAAAATCATTTTGTAGTAAATGTTTTTGTGATTAACCAAGAAAAAGTCATTTGACTTTTTTTTTTTTTTTTTTTTTTGGTTCACCAGAAATGTGCTTATAGCCCAAGCCAACTTGTAAACTACTAGAAAAATACATTTCTAGGACATGATATGCATTGTTATTTGTATGAAGTTAAACTAGAGTTGTCTTAAAACAAAAATGCAATTTTGTAGTTAACGTTGTCTGACACTAAGCCCTCGATCACTGAAAGATGAAAACAGTACTGACTGGCTCCTTTCTCATATACAGGAACTCCCAGACTTACGTAATACTCGACTTAGGAAAATTCGACTTTGCGTACATTTTTGCTGGCCAGCACAAGCTGAAAAAAAAATATGGAAAAGTATTTTGCATCTGTAGGGATAAATGAAGGTATTGTGAAAATATCGTAATCTGAACCCAATAACATATTGTTTTTTTTTTTTTTTTTTTGTAATTCATTCCAAGTCCTTGGAAGTTGAAATTTTCTCTATATAAATAAGCTATTTATCTTTCTAAAAAGTCATATTTATAATGGAAATTGCACCACACTTTCATCGTATCATATGTTCCTGTTATAAGAATCAATTTTGAATGCCTTTGTGATATTTTTCTAAAGCATGTTTCTGGAGGTCATAACCAAAAAACAGTAAAAACAATTTGCACTTTCCAGTTTATTGGGCTTTTCTGTTAGCTCAATCTATTATAAACAGGTAGTAAACTCGATCTTATTGCATTTGCAATAATCCCAATAACTGGAATTCTGAGGGGTTTTACGTTACAGTATTATGGTGAAATGAGTTCCCCTTCACTTCAATCTTATAAAAAAACAAATAAAATTTCAGAATCTTCTCTTCATTCCTATTTACTTATTACAATGGTGAAGGGAAAGGGACCAATGGAAAGTGCAAGTGCTGGCAGTGCTAGGAAACAAAACAAAATTGATTTACAAATGAAGAAGAAAATGATTAAGTATGAAGCAGGGCAAAGTTTGTCATCTATTGCACGGAATTAGGTCTTGCTGCTTCAACAGTGAATACTATTTTAAAGGTATTTTAATATTTTAATGCTATTTTAAAGGAGAGTGCACGTATAAAAGAACATGTTAAAGGATCAACGCATTTAAGATCAACAATGATCACAAAACAACGCTCAGGTGCTATATCGAATATGAAAAAGCTATTAATAATATGGATCAAAAATCAGATTCAGAAGCAAGTGCCCGCCCTTGAGTCCAATGGCCATTCAAGCAAAAGCAAGAAGTATTTATGAAGATATTAAGGATAAGCATGGCAAACCCAAAGTCAAATTCGTGGCAAGCAACGGGTGATTTGATAGGTTCAAGCATCACCCTGGTTTCCAAAACATTAAAGTATATGGCAAAGTCACCAATGTCGATTCTGCAGCTGCAGAGAAATTTTGTGATGTGTTCGAAAAAATTATTGATTCAGAGCAGCAAATTTTTAACATTGACGAGACTGCTCTGTATTGGAAAAAAGTGCCGGATTGAACATACATTGCCAAAGAGGAAAAGCAATGCCCGGTTTTAAGGCTTCAAAAGATAGGGCCACTTCTTGCTTGGGGCTAATGCAGCGGGAGATTACAGATTAAAACCACTGCTTCTGTACCATTCCGGAAATCCTCATGCATTTAAGGGCATCAATAAAGCCACCCTACCCGTGCATTTCCGATCGAACTAGAGAGAGAGTGGATAACAATATCTCTCTTTGAGGAGTGGTTTAAATGCTGCTTCATTCCAGAGGTTGAAAAATATTGAAAGACAACGACATTCCTTTCAAGATTTTGTTTCTATTAGATAATGCTTCTGGACATCCAACACATCTAGATGATTTCAATTCAAACGTGAGAGTCATATTTCTACCGCCAAACACAACTTCACTCATCCAACCTATTGTTATTGTTATTTGGTTATTTAGGAGCATTAGCAACTAAGGCCATATTGCTCTGGGATATGCAGTGGTCATTCCCTGACCTTTCCGCATCCTCCGTATTTGGTGGTGACGGGCTCGAACCCCGGTCTAATCAAGAAGCGTGTGCTACGCACTGCTGCTCATTCCCACCTGGCTACGGAGGCACCTATCCAACCTATGAATCAGGGTGGTTATAAGGCCTTGCACTTGGCCCTTTTTTTATTTTTATTATTTTCCTATACTTCTGTTTGCATCTTACAGCAGAGGAAGAGATATTTTTCATTCCATTGTAGTTGTTATGAGCTTTTTGTTCATTCTTTTGGGGCTCAGATTTGATTATGCTTCCTCCAGCATTTTGATTAGCCTTTAGAAATTTTTCCACAGATCCCACAGAGATTCAAGACTCATCCCAATCAAGTATTGTTCAACTCTATTTATTAATTTTATTTCTCTTTTTAATTTTCAAAAATTTTGAAAATATTTTTACACTTTATTCTTAGTCTTTATTAAGATTACCAAATTTTATTTGTGAGAAATTTTAAAAATTTTTCCTAATATTAACTTTGCACTTATTTGATGATATTGAAATTTTATAAAAATATGTTCGTAAGATGAATTAAGTAAACATTTATTTAAATTCATTAGGAAAACATTCACTTAAAATATTCATTGAAAACATATACTGCTATATATGTTCATTAAATAAAATGTGTTTCTTAATACTATCTTGTAATTTACATGAACTTACTCTTGTACACGTTGGCACTAAATGATATTAAGAGTAGGAAACCGGCGGAATTACTTAACAAGTACAGGTCACTGTTGAAAAAAAGCCGTGAATTAGGGTTGAATTTGAAAGTGTCTGCAATTCTGCTTAGACACGATAGGAGGGAGTATATGATCAGAGCCCTGTCGGTCAATTCGGCCCGGGAAGGATTGTGCAAGGCTCAAGGGGTAGAAATTTTTTCAGCCTGGTCTGTACTTGTTAACAGGAGAGACTTCTTCTACAGGGATGGGATACACTTAAATAGAAAGGGTGCAAGAATGTTTGCTGATGCTATCGAGGCAGTGTTAGGTGGGTCGGAAAACTGCTAGATTGGGGGGATACAAGGACTAATAGATTAACAGTAGCCACTGGCAGAGGTGAAAGTGATTCTTGCACTGCTTCTATTGGAATGAGCCGCAGCCTGGAAAATAAGATGCAGGATATTTCAGAGACTGCTGGGAATCATTGGGGTACAAATAAACACATGGGTTGTGTTAGGGTAGCTAAGAAAAAGAACAGGTGCATGTATACTTGCGTGTACACCAATGCTAGGAAGTTTAGTAAATAAATTTGATGAATTTGAGGTATTGCTCAAAACATCAAAGGCAGATATTGTGGGGATTTCAGAGATGTAGTGTCACACAGATATAAGGAATGCAGAACTGAAATTTGGGGAGTACAATGTCTACAGAAAGGACAGACAGGATAGGAAGGGAGGAGGGGTTATACTATTAGTTAAGAAATACATAAAATCCAAGGAAGTGAAGCCAGTCGACATTGATGGACAGGGCAGTGTCAAGTCAGTTTGGTGTGACATAAGCGTTGGGAGATCAAAATTGAGAGTAGGAGTGTGCTATAGGCCTAATGACTCTGATGAGTATAAGAAACTGTACGGAGAAATAGAGTGAGCCAGTAAATCAGAGAGTCTTATAATGGGGGATTTTAATTTCCCAGATATAGAATGGAATATTTGGGGGCTCTTCACTCACACACTAGCAAGGCTTTTGTGGATTTATTGGATGATTGTTTTCTACATCAGCATGTTCAGGAGGCAACTAGAGGGAGTAATACTCTTGATTTGATTATCAGTAGTGATTCTTCATGCATTAGAATATGCAGGTAAATGAACCACTAGGTGGCAGTGATCACAGTGTGCTGAAGTGGGAGTTACTCAAAGAGGTAACTACCATTAGGGGTAAAGGCAAGGGTTTTTGCTTTCGTAAAGGCGACTATGATGGACTGAGACAGTATTTAAATTCTATACAGTGGGACCAACTGATGATGTTACCAACAGCAAATTGAAAATGGGAAGCATTCAAAGAACATATCTTGGAAGCTACTAGGCTTTACATACCAAATAAGAAATATAGTTCAAGGTTTAGGCCTAAGTGGATGTCAGATGAACTAATGAGACATATGGCAGAGAAGAAAAATGCATGGTATACATAAAAATTAACACGTGACACAGAAGCCTATGATAGATACAAGTTGATCTGTAACCAAGTTACAAAGGAGGCTAGGCAGGCGAAGGCAGATTACGAGAAATCTTTGGCAAGGGATACAAAGAAAAACAGCAAAGAGTTCTTTACTTATGTAAACTCTAGAAGGAAGGGGATGAATCAGATTGGTCCACTTGATATCGATGGGTCAACTGTTGATGATCCTGCTCAGGTAGCTAACAAACTGAATGCATATTTTGCATCGAAATTCACACATGAGGAGTTATTCAGTGAGAGGAATGCCAGAGGTGTATTCAACTCTGGCAGTAAGCTAGAGAATCTTGTAATAACTGAGAGTAAAGTGGAGGAGAAATTGTTGAAGATAAATACAAGTAAGGCACCTGGGGTGGATGGGATCTATCCAGTTATATTAAAGGAAGCAGCAAAGGAAGTAAGCAAACCCTTAGCCATAATTATGAGAGCTTCCTTGGACTCAGGGGAAGTACCCATGGACTGGAGATGTGCAAATGTGACCCCAATTCACAAAGGAGGATTAAAGGGTGACACAAGTAATTAGAGACCTGTTAGTTTAACTTCTGTTCCTGGAAAATTAATGGAGGCACTGGTTAAAGAAGCACTGCAGGATCATCTAGACAAGACTTCAATTATAGCTCAGACACAGCATGGTTTTGTTAAGGGGAAGTCTTGCCTGACCAATTTGATTGGATACTATGATGCAGTCACAAAAGAACTGGATGCAGGGAATAATTTTGATATTATATACTTGGATCTTAGAAAGGCTTTTGATACTGTTGCACATGGAAGACTGCTGCACAAATTGGAGCAGTGTGACATTGGAGGCAAATTGCTGCTATGGATAAAGGGGTGGTTGAGGGGGAGAAGACAGAGAGAGAGGTAATCAATGGACACTGCTCATCGTGGACTAATGTTATTAGTGGAGTTCCTCAGGGTTCAGTGTTGGGTCCATTGTTGTTTTCTGTATATATAAATGATATTGATGATGGTATATCAAGCTTAATGTCCAAGTTTTCAGACGATACAAAGGTTGGCAGGGTTGTTAAGGACACTACTGATGCTATGCTGCTGCAACAGGATCTGGAAAGGTTGAGCAGATGGGCTGAGAGGTGGCAAATGAAGTTTAACATTGACAAATGTAAAGTACTATATATGGGAAACAGTAACCCCAGATCAACGTATCGACTCTGTGGTACTACGCTGACAGTGGTAGAGAATGAAAGGGACCTGGGGGTGGTTGTGCAGGCAGATATGAAGTTCTCTGAGCAGTGCAGATGGGCTGCAAGAGTAGCTCATTGTGTACTGTCAATGATATATAGGAATGTTTCTAGCAGGGATAAGGAAGTGATTATTCCCTTGTATAAGGCAATGGTCAGGCCACACAGAGTACTGCATACAGGTCTGGAGGCCTCATTTCAAGAAGGATGTAGAGATGCTGGAACGAGTACAGAGAAGGGCAACAAGATTAGTGAATGGAACAAAGGGGTGCTCTTACGAAGAAAGGCTTACGTTTTGCAAATTACAGTGTCTGGAGACTAGGCACTGGCGAGGTGATCTGATAGAGGTGTATAAAGCCTTGAATGGTTTGAGAATGCTTAATGCTGATGGGATTCTTCCTCTTGCTCAGAATAATCACCTGAGAGGGCATAAATTCAAATTGAGGAAAGACAGATGTAGAATAGATGTCAGGAAATTTGCCTTTAGCCAGTGGGTGGTTGGTTGCTGGAATAGACTTCCATCCCGTGTCGTGGAAGTTGATAGCCTAAATAAGTTTAAGGCTCAGCTGGACAGGTATTTCAAACGAACAGAGGGGTGAAGTGGAAGTCGTTATTTTTTATTTATTTATTTATTTTTATTTTTTTTTTGGCTGATGCTGCATAAGCTTGCTTTCTTGCATCAAATGGTTCTACTAATGCTACTCTCTTACTCGGGGAGAGATCAAAGAAGTCTAATGTTACTTTAGAAGCTGTTAACAAAATAATTAAACTGAAACATGAACTAATTCAATTTCACCTTAAAAAATAAGCTAATGTTGAATAGAAAAAAAAAAAAAAAAAATTGCCAAAACTGATGTCTATATATTCAGAAGCAGTAGTATAGACCCCCATATGACAACCAGTTTTAGCTCATAAAAGGAACTAGTCCTTTTATGAGCTAAAACTCAGCAGTCCACTTACAGGTTATGATTCAGCAGTCCACTTACAGGTTGGCACAAAGAACTTAGTTCACATGCCAATCAAAAAGCAACTTTTGACTCGTGCCATGAAAGAAAAAAATAAGACTGAACTAGGCCAACAGGTATAAAAGCTGGAATAAATAAGATTAGAGAAAAGTTTTCTTTTCTGATGAAAGTCACCTTAAGGTGCAGGAATGAGATTTAAACATATAAGGAGGTCCCATGGAAAACAAAATAATTGGGATAATGAATAGACAAATGTATACCAATTTTAGCAATAGATGTACTGTTAGAATTGAATAAACTGGAACCAGGAATTCAGATTTTCAGCAGAACCCTGCACCTTGCCATTCATCCAAAAGTAATTACATTTTTTAGAGAAAACAATATAAAATGCTTGGAATCCCTCCTTCACCTCTGCAATCCCATTTAAAATCTATGGGCTAATTGTAAGGATAGACTCAAAAAAAAAAAAAAAAATACATAAATAAAAATAAATATTGACTGTACAACAAAAGCGAAGTTGATTTGTGTTGTGATAAAAGTGTGGTTCCATGATCCAAAACTAAATGAAACTTGCAAAAGTACTGATTGATTCCATGCCAAAATCAGTGAAGATGGCTATAAAGGGCAAAGAGATCATATTAAATATTAAAAAGTGTATTTTTTTGATTTTTTTTTTAAATTAAATTATGCAATATATGTATCCTTTTTGAAAAATTTCTCTTTGTTCACAAGATCGTACCAGTGAAATTGTACTTACAGTGGACCCTTGCTTTACGATATTAATCCATTCTAGAGACACCATCGTATTATGAAAATATCGCAATGTGAACCCAATAACACATTCCCTTTTTCTGTAATTCATTCCAAGACCTCAGAAATTCAAATTTACGCTATATAAACAGGAGAGATTGTTAACTTGTTAACAGTAGAGATTGCTTCTACAGGGATGGGATACACTTAAATAGAAAGGGTGCAAGAATATTTGCTGATGCTATCGAGGCAGTGTTAGGTGGGTCGGAAAACTGCTAGCTTGGGGGGAGACAAAGACTAATAGATTAACAGTAGCCACTGGCAGAGGTGAAAGAGATTCTTGCACTGCTTCTATTGGAATGCGCAGAAGCCTGAAAAACAAGATGCAGGATATTTCAGAGACTGCTGGAAGTCATTGTGGTACAAGTAAACACGTGGGTTGTGTTAGGGTAGCTATGAATAGAAACAGGTGCATGTATACTTGCATGTACACCAATGCTAGGAAGTTTAGTAAATAAATTTGATGAATTTGAGGTATTGCTCAAACATCAAAGACATATATTGTTGGGATATCATAGACGTAGTGTCACACAGATATAAGGAATGCAGAACTGGAATTTGGGGAGTACAACGTCTACAGAAAGGATAGACAGGATAGGAAGGGAGGAGGGGTTATGCTATTAGTTAAGAAACACATAAAATCCAAGGAAGTGAAGCCGGTTGACATCGATGGACAGGGCAGTGTCAAGTCAGTTTGGTGTGACATAAGCATAGGTAAATCAAAATTGAAAGTAGGAGTGTGCTATAGGCCTAATGACTCTGATGAGTATAATAAGATACTGTACAGGGAGATAGAATGGGCCAGTAAATCAGAGTCTTATAATGGGGGATTTTAATTTCCCAGATATTGACTGGAATTCGTGGGTTGGTCACTCACACACTAGCAAGGCTTTTGTGGATTTATTGGATGATTGTTTTCTACACCAGCATGTTCGGGAGGCAACTAGAGGGAGTAATATTCTTGATCTGATTATCAGTAGTGATTCTTCATGCATTAAGAATCTGCAGATAAAGGAACCACTAGGTGGCAGTGATCACAGTGTGCTGAAGTGGGATTTACTCAAGGAGGTAACTACCATCAGAGGTAAAGGGAAGGGTTTTTGCTTTCATAAAGGCGACTATGATGGTCTGAGACATTACTTAAATTCTATACAGTGGGTCCAACTGATGATGTTACCAACAGCAAATTCAAAATGGGAAGCATTCAAGGAACTAATCTTGGAAGCTACCAGGCTTTACATACCAACCAAGAAATATTGTTCAAGGTTCAGGCCTAAATGGTTGTCAGATGAACTAATGAGACATATGGCAGAGAAGAAAATGCATGGGATACATACAAATTAATGGGTGACATGGAAGCCTATGATAGATATAAGTTGGTCTGTAACCAAGTCACAAAGGAGATTAGGCAGGCAAAGGCAGATTATGAGAAATCCTTGGCAAAGGATGCAAAGAAAAACAGAAAAGAGTTCTTTACCTATTTAATCGCAAGAAGGAAAGGGATGAATCAGATTGGATCATTGGATGTTGATGGTTCAACAGTTGAGGATCCTGCTCAGGTGGCTAACAATCTAAATGAGTATTTTGCATCTACATTCACACATGAGGAGTTATTCAGGAAGAGGAATGTCGTAGGTGAAGTAAACATTGGCAGTGAGCTAGATGATTTTCTAATAACTGAGAGGAAAGTGGAGGAGAAATTGTTGAGGATAAACATAAAAAAGGCACCCGGGGTGGATGGGATCTATCCAGTTATATTAAAGGAGGCAGCAAAGGAAGTAAGCAAACCCCTAGCCATAATTATGAGAGCTTCTTTGGACTCAGGGGAGGTACACATAGACTGGAGATGTGCAAATGTAACCCCAATTCACAAAGGAGGATCAAAGGCTGACACAAGTAATTATAGACCTGTTAGTTTAACTTCGGTTCCAGGAAAATTAATGGAGGCACTGGTTAAAGAAGCACTGCAGGATCATCTAGACAAGAATTCAGTTACAGCTCGGACACAGCATGGTTTTGTTAAGGGCAGGTCTTGGCTGACCAATTTGATTGGATACTATGATGTAGTCACAAAAGAACTGGATGCAGGGAATAACTTTGATATTATATATTTGGATTTAGAAAGGCTTTTGATACTGTTGCGCATGGAAGACTGCTGCACAAATTGGAGCAGTGTGGCATTGGAGGCAAATTGCTGCTATGGATAAAGGGATGGCTGAGTGGCAGAAGACAGTTGTTGTTGTTGTTGTTTTGGTTTTTAGGAGCATTAGCATCTAAGGCCATATTGCTCCGGGAATATGCTGTGGTCATTCCCTGACCTTTCCGCATCCTCCGTATTTGGTGGTGACGGGCTCGAACCCCGGTCTAATCAAGAAGCGTGTGCTACGCACTGTTGCTCCTTCCCACCTGGCTACGGAGGCACCTGCAGAAGACAGAGTGGTAATCAATGGACACTGCTCAACGTGGACTAATGTTATTAGTGGAGTTCCTCAGGGTTCAGTGTTGGGTCCATTGTTGTTTTCTGTATATATAAATGATATTGATGATGGTATATCAAGCTTAATGTCCAAGTTTTCAGACGATACAAAGGTTGGCAGGGTTGTTAAGGACACTACTGATGCTATGCTGCTGCAACAGGATCTGGAAAGGTTGAGCAGATGGGCTGAGAGGTGGCAAATGAAGTTTAACATTGACAAATGTAAAGTACTATATATGGGAAACAGTAACCCCAGATCAACGTATCAACTCTGTGGTACTACGCTGACAGTGGTAGAGAATGAAAAGGACCTGGGGGTAATTGTGCAGGCAGATATGAAGTTCTCTGAGCAGTGCAGACGAGCTGCAAGAGTAGCTCATGGTGTCTTGTCAATGATATACAGGAATTTTTCTAGTAGGGATAGGGATGTGATTATTCCCTTGTATAAGGCACTGGTCAGGCCACACCTTGAGTACTGTATACAGGTCTGGAGGCCTCATTTCAAGAAGGATGTAGAGCTGCTGGAACGAGTACAGAGAAGGGCAACAAGATTAGTGAATGGAACAAAGGGTTGCTCTTACGAAGAAAGGCTTAAGTTTTGCAAATTACAGAGTCTGGAGACTAGGCATCGGCGAGGTGATCTGATAGAGGTGTATAAGGATTTGAATGGCTTGAGCATGCTCAATGCCGATGGGATTCTTCCTCTAGCTCAGAATAATCGCCTGAGAGGGCATAAATTCAAATTGAGGAAGGACGGATGCCGGATAGATGTGTGGAAATTTGCCTTTAGCCAGCGGGCAGTTGGTTTGTGGAATAGACTTCCATCACTTGTTGAAGTTGATAGCCTAAACAAATTTAAGGCTCAGCTGGACAGGTATTTTGAACGAATGGAGGGGTGAAATGGGAGTAGTGGTTGTGTCTTTTTTTTTTTTTTTTTTGGATGATGCTGAATAAGCTTGCTTTCTTGCATCATATGCCTCTACTAATGCTAATGCTAATAACTAAGTTACCTATCTCTCTAAAATTATAATTTTTGAGAAATAAGTAGATTTTAGATTTTTATAATGGAAATTGTATATATTGATTAAAGCACAAAACAAAAAAATCACTTTAACTAAAGGATGGAAAAACAAAACAGGGCCAACACATTTACAAAGGCTGTTACTGGCTGAAAGGAAAGTTTTTTGATTTGATTTTGATTTTATTGGCGCAAAAACGACTACGGTTATAGTGCGCCAAGAAAAGAAGAATATTATCAACAAAGATAAATTCTGGTACCCTTTAAAAAGGTTACCTCGTCAAATTGTTATTTATATATATAAGGTAGTATAAGTTTAAAAGTAAATTATCCAATTTATATATGTGTGTATATATTAATAGCTTGTAAAAACTTAAAAACTGCTGACACATGGTCGTTGTCTGATAAAATCTGACTGAGTGTATAAAGGCTCAGTCGGATGAGTAAAAGCGGTAAAATATATATTGCGAACATGGGTAAAAGTAATGCAATCTATTAAAATATGCTTTATTGATAAAATGGTGTCGCAAGACTCGCAGATAGGAGGGTCATCTGCCCTCAGCAGAGACGAATGTGTCAGATGACTGTGTCCTACACGAAGTCAAGCAAGAACAACTTCCTCGCTCTGATTCCTGCGCAACTGGACTGCCTTGTTTCTATTACAGGCTTTATTTGGTATAATTTATTTGTTCTCTCTCTCTCTCTCTCTCTCTCTCTCTCTCGCTATGCCATAGTTCTTGCCATTGGGAATATATCTTGTTGCGTATTATTTGCCTGCAGTCTGTATAGGTGACTGACAGGCAACGATTATTAGTGGGAGCTGCTGATTTGGCTGTAGTGTCAGCCAAATCATTTCCCCTTATCCCAGTGTGGCTAGGAATCCAGCAGAAGCGGATATCAAACTTGTATTCATGAAGAGAATGTATCTTCTGCTGAACCCGACAGAGAACTGGATGAGAGTTGTGTCTCAAAGATAATAAAGCATGTAATATACTCAAAGAATCAGAATATATTATTGACCTTTGATATTGACAAGTTCCGATGTGATCCAAGGCTAACTCTATAGTATGCAGCTCTGCAGTGTATATGCTGGATTCAGGAAGAATCTGCTGAGATATTATAATGTCCAGAAAGACAACAGCAGATCCTACGCACAATTCAGTCTTCGAGCCGTCCATGTAAACTGGCAGGAAGTGGGAGTGCTCAGCTCAGTGTGCAGAACATAGCTGCTGCTGCTAGACAGATGATGGAGTCTCAGACTTTACCCATTTCTTAAGGGAAGTCGCACGATGGGGTATGAGCATGCCATGGTGGAAGAGTTTCTTTTGGTGTTTGTGCAACCTTGTCTACCATGATGTTAAACTCTCTGAGTAGCTCTTGGACACGAATACCAAAAGGTTGGTTGGCAGTCTGACAGATATTGTACAAGTTTTCCCAACGTAGCTCAAAACCGGATGTCCAAGTAGGGTGGTCTGGCAGGGATTTCAACTTTAAAGCATAGTTTAAAGACAACTGCTTACGTTGAAGGGATAACAGTGGTTCTTTTGTTTCGATGTATAACCTCTGGACAGGAGATGTTCAAAATGCTCCAGTAGCGATACGGATAGCTTGATGGTGGACAGGGTCCAGCCATCAAAGGACACTGTCTCTGGCTGAGGAGTATACCTGGGCCCCGTAGTCTAATTTGGATCGTACAATTGCATGATAATTACGTAGTAGGGCGCACCTGTCTGCTTTCCAACGTGTAGAGGAGAGAGAGAGAGCGAAGAATATTTAATCCCCTCGTGCACTTTGTACGAAGTTGACGAATATGTTCTAGAAAGGTCAACTTTTTATCAAACACAAGTCCCAAGAATTTTGTGTCTGACACTACTGCAATATCATTTTGTCCAAGCCTTAATTCAGGTTCAGGATGAAGATTACGCTTATGACAAAAGTGTACGCAAACGGTCTTCTCCGGCGAGAACCTGAATCCATTAGCAAGTGTCCAGGAATTAAGGCGATCAATGGCTTTTTGCAGTTGTCTTTCAATAACTCTCATGTTGCATGACTGACAAAATATGCTAAAGTCATCAACATAGGGGGCGCTGTTAAAAGTTGGAGGAAGCTGTTCTGTGATAGAATTTACTTTGATGGTGAAACGTGTGACACTTAACACTGATCCTTGTGGTACTCCCTCCTCTTGGCAGAAGGGACGAGAGAGTGAGAATCCCACACAAACTTGAAAAGATCGATTGGCTAAAAAGTTTTTAATAAAAATGGGGAGATGCCCTCTAAGACCAAGGCTATGCAAATCTTTTAAGATGGCAAATCTCCAAGTTGTGTCACACGCCTTCTCCATGTCAAAGAATACAGACACCAAATATTCACATTTTAGGAAAGCATCCCGGATGAATGTTTCCAGACTAATAAGATGGTCCAGAGTGGACTGGTTCCTTCGGAAGCCGCACTGGATGTTGGACAGAAGGTCATTTGATTCTAAATACCATATTAAACGAAAATTAACCATTCTCTCCATGATTTTGCACAGACAGCTAGTCAGAGCAACAGGGCGATAATTAGTAGTGACTTTTGGATCCTTTCCTGGCTTAGCAAAGGCAAGAACGATTGCCTTGCGCCAGGAATCCAGAAACTGCCCTTCAATAAAGCTTCTGTTATATAGAAGAAACAGATGATCCATAGATTTTGGTGAAAGATGCTTAATAATTTCATAATGGTTGCCATCTGGTCCAACAGCACTTGCTTTGGAAAGAATGAGAGCTTTTTTCAGTTCCTGTATAGTGAACGACCCGTTATAGGGATAAATGCTCTTAGACTTAAAATTAAGTGCCTGTTTTTCGATTTTATATTTCAGGACCAGGAAATCTGGGGAATACAAAGATGTTGCAGAGATGTTAGAGAATATTTCCCCAAGAGAATTAGCTATTGCAGTTGGATCTACAATAGTGCATCCATTATAATCTAGGATTGAAGAATTGTGGGATGTATATTTTCCCTTCATTTTCTGGATTTTATCCCAGACCAACTTAGTACTAGTGGACTGAGTAACTGATGAAGTAAAACAGATTCACGATTCCTTTTGACTCTGACGGCGGATGCAGCGTGCTTTGGCTCGTACGCGTTTAAAGGCTATAAGGTTGGTCGTGATAGGATATCAGCGGAATATCCCCAATGCTTTGTTTTGAGCCTTTTTTGCTGCTGTGCATTGTGAATTCCACCATGGTTTGGGAAATGGTGGAAACCGAGCAGATGTTTTTGGGATGGCATTCACAGCTGTTTGGACGATATTTTCTGTGATGTACGTTACTGCATCATTGATAGACTCCTGACTGACGGTATTTAGGTCAAAATTTGCCTGATGTTGAAAGGCAGTCCAGTCAGCCTGATCTGGACTGCCTTCCAACGTGGTAACCTGAAAGGAAGACTGTATCACACTGTGTAACGAGGTTATCACAGGGAAGTGATCACTTCCGTATGGGTTCTCCTCCACTTCCCAAGTGAGTGAAGGGAGTAGAGAAGGGGAGCAGATAGAGAGATCAATGGCAGAAAACATACAGGTAGGCATGTCTGTTCCAGTACTTAGAAGGGAAAGGTCATTGTCATTTAGCATACGCTCTATGACTCGTACCCTTCCATTTAAATTATGTCCATTAAAATCCCCGAGAAGTAAGAAAGGGGGAGGCAACTGCGTTACAAGATCTTCCTGGGAGATGTCAGTCCCAGGTGGCAAATAAATAGAGCACACGGTTAATAAAAATCTCACTGTAAGGCAAATTGCAACAGCCTATATGCTGGTTGTAACTAGCAAGGGCTGAACTGGGATCTGGTTGCCCACAAGGATAGCCACTCCTCCATGAGCAGGACCATCCGCAATTCTTATCCTTACGAAAAATTGTGATGTTATGCATGGTGGGATCATCATTTGCCTTTAAATAAGTCAAATCCTGCAAGCAAAAGCAAACTGGCTCGTGCTTTTGCAGAAGGGACTTGATGTCATCAGTATTTCGCCCGGAATCCACGACAATTCCATTGTAGGAATTTAGCCATTATTTTGGCTTGGTGGGTCCACCAGGTGCTGAGGGCTTACTTTTGTCAGTCTTGGATTTATCTTTTTTGGGGAAGAATGGACGCTGTCCCGTGTCCATTTCTTCCTCCGCAAAGAGTTCCAAGACTGATTCGTCCGGTACCTCCTTATTCTCTACATCCATTGTTTCTGTTATCACGGGTGACTCTTCTAAACTTTTTGGCTTTTCTTTACCACTTGGTTTTGGTAGTGGTGGAGCACTAGGAGGTACGGATATAGGAGTGGCAGCTGATTGTGTTTTTTTGGTAGGCTTTTGTAAACTCAATAAATGGCATGCAATCAGAGTGAATGACTCTCTTGGTGGTATAGTCATCTCAGTTTGTGTACCGATAGTGCACTTAGCAGAAACCTTCTGGGCATATGAAGGTTTCCCGCTATTTATTGGTTGGATATGTTTTCTGGCCTCTGGGTAGGAAATATTCAGCTCTGTTTTCAGTTTTTAGATTTCTTTTTCATACTTCCACCGCTGGCATACTCTAGAGTAGGCGGGGTGCTCTCCTTGGCAATTGACACAGATCGGTTTTGAAGCCGAACATTCCTTGCTCTCGTGGTCTTTAACACCACAACAAGATGTTTGTGAGTGGCTGTATTTTTGGCATCTAAAATACCTCAGTGGGTTTGGGATATAAATCCTCACTGGGCAGTTTAGATAGCCTGCCTTGATGGAACTTGGAGGCCGTGGGGTGTTGAATGTGAGGATAAGAACTCGGGTAGGGAAAAGATTCCCATCCTTTCGTATCAATATTCTCTTGACAGCTGTCACTCCTTGGTCTTTCAATTCAGAGCAGATTTCTTCTTCGGAGACATGAAGAAAGTCCCACTCTGATATAACACCTCGTAAAGAATTCAGAGTTTTGTGGGGGTTACGTTGATAGGTATTCCCCCCTATGAATGTAGAGTTCAAGATTTTAGCCGCTTGTTTTGTACTAGAAGCTTCAACCAAAAGGTCGCCAGAACGCAGTCGTTTAATGGATTTTGGTGAACCTGCCAACCCTTCTAATCCTTTCTGGATAAAGAAGGGTGACATCTTTCCGCCTGACTTCTCTCCAGTGGAATGGAGAATGAGGAAGAGTGGCGTCACTGATGGTGGTGTGTCCTCAGTTCTGGCTCTTTTAAAGGAGGTGTTATCCATGCTTTCATCTCGATTAGGTAGGGGCCTTGTTAGGGCCCCAGAAGAAATAGAATTTAAATTACTCATATGAGTAAGATAAAAATTTCAGATGCCCTAAGTACCTCACCCATCATGGAGCCCTACGAGGGGACACCCACTCGTGAACTAGCAGATACTGCGTACACGAGTGGGACGCCAAGTTCGCCTAGGAGCACCATACCCACGTTTCCAATAAGCCTTGATCCCGTCCCAGGACCAAAGGGAGGGAGACTTATTGGAATGCAGTTGACCCTAGCAGTAAGAACCACCCGCCAATTGATCCCAGTCAGGCCGGTCTGGAACCACCAGTCTTGTCGAAGCAGGGGCCAAAGTGGTGTATTAAGGCTGGGCCTCTCAACCACCAGGATCCCCCTTTCCGAATTCCACGGGTCACGGCACACGGCTGCACACGCCGGATTCCAATGATGTAACCCTGGAACCAAGGTATGGGCATTAGATCCCAGTGATGCTAATCTGGAAAACCAGCAGTATCACTGGGAGGTCCCCTCACCACGTACAGGTGCCCACGTCGAGGGGCTGAAAGGAAGGACCACATGTTCTGATAGGAGACAATCGTAAGCCTATTGTAAAGTGAAATAAGTAGGCACCTCTTAATATGGTCACTGGTTAGTAGAATCAGCCGCTTTACAGAATCAAATTTCAGAAAACCAAATATACAGCATCAGCCAAAAAAAAAAAAAAAACCTTTCCATTTTGTCCATCTGGTCATTCCAAATGTTTGTCTACTTCAGCCTTAACCTTAAATTTATTTAAAATATCAACTTCCACAACAAAAGATGGAAGTCTGTTCCAGCAATCAACTATGCTGGCTAAAGACAAACTTCCACACATCTAATCTACAACTGCCTTTCCTCAATTTGAATCTATGCCCTCTCAGGTTCTTAGTCTGACCAAGCGGAAGTATCACGTCAGCATTGAGCCTGCTCAAATCATTCAACGCCTTATATACTTCAATCAGATCACCTTGCAGGTGCCTAGTCTCCAGATGCTGCAACTTGCAGAACTTAAGCCTTTCTTCATAAGCGCACCATATATAGTCACATATTGAGGAGCAATATCTCAATTTATCTGAAATGTAAAATAATGAACCAATGCATACTATCCACCATGACTTCTGGAAGTGAAACTTGGGCACTCACCAAAAGAATGGAAGAGAAGCTAAGTATAACACAGCGAAGAATGGAACGAATTATATTAGGAACTACTGTTGGATAAGAAGACAAACACATGGATTAGCATTAGCAGGGGCACATGATGCAAGAAAGCAAGCTTATATATAGCATCAGCCAAAAAAAAAAAAAAAACCACGCACACACACAGACCCTTCTCATTTCACCCATCCACTCGCTCCAAATGTCTGTCTTGTTCTGCCTTGAATCTGTTTAAGCTATCAACTTCTACAATGACGGAAGTTTGTTCCAGCAACCCACCCACTGGCTAAAGGCAAATTTCCACACGTCTATCCTACATCTGTCTTTTCTCAATTTGAATTTATGCCCTCTCAGGTGATTATTCTGAGCAAGAGGAAGAATCCCATCAGCATGGAGCATGCTCAAACCATTCAAGGCTGTATACACCTCAATCAGATCACCTCGCAGGTGCTTAGTCTCCAGACATTGTAATTTTCCAAAACTTAAGCCTTTCTTCATAAGAGCAACACTTTTTTCCATTCACTAATCTTGTTGCCCTTCTCTGTACTTGTTCCAACAGCTCTACATCCTTCTTAAAATGAGGCCTCCATACCTGTACACAGTACTCAAGATGTGGCCTGGGCATTGTCTTATACGAGGGGATAATCACCTCCTTATCCCTGCTAGAAAAATTCCTGTATATCATTGACAAGACACCATGAGCTACTCTTGCAGACCGTCTGCACTGCTCAGAAAACTTCATATGTGCCTGCACAATTACCCCCAGGTCCTTTTCATTGTCTACCACTGTCAGTGTAGCACCCCACGGTTGATATGTTACTCTTGTTACTGTTTCCTATATGCAGTACTTTACATTTGTCAATGTTAAACTTCAGTTGCCACCTCTCAGCCCATCTGCTCAACTTTTCTAGATCCTGTTGCAGCAGCGTACTGTCATTAGTGTCATTAACAACCCTGCCAACCTTTGTATCATCTGCAAACTTGGACATTAAGCCTGATATACCATCATCAATATCATTGATGAATACAGAAAACAACAATGGACCCAAAACTGAACCATGGGGGACTCCGCTAATAACATTAATTCACGAAGAGCAGTTTCCATTGATTACCACTCTCTGTCTTCTCCCACTCAACCATCCCTTTATCCATAGCAGCAATTTGCCTCTTGCTCCAAGCAATTTGCTCCACAAAGTGTGGAGCAGCAATGCCATGCTGCACCACAATTTGTGCAGCAATCTTCCATGTGCAACAGTATCAAAAGCCTTTCTAAGAACCAAATATATGATATCAAAATTATTCTTTGCATCCAGTTCCTTTGTGACTACATCATAGTATCCAATCAAATTGGTCAGACAAGACTTCCCCTTAACAAACCCATGCTGTGTGTGTGAGCTATAACTGAAGTCTTGTCTAGATGATCCTGCACTGCTTCTTTAACCAGTGCTTCCATTAATTTCCCTGGAACAGAAGTTAAACTAGCAGGTCTGTAATTACCTGTGTCTCCCCTTGATCCTCCTTTGTGGATTGGGGTCACATTTTCACATCTCCAGTCCATGGGTACCTCCCCTGAGTCCAGGGAAGCTCTCATAATTATGGCTAAGGGTTTGCTTACTTTCTTTGCTGCCTCCATTAATATAACTGAATAGATTCCATCCACCCCAGGTGCCTTTCTTATATTTATCTTCAACAATTTCTCTTCCACTTTACTTTCAGTTATTACAAGATTATCTAGCTTACTGCCAGAGTTTAATACACCTCTGGCATTCCCCTCCCTGAATAACTCCTCATGTGTGAATGTAGATGCAAAATATTCATTTAGTTTGTTAGCTACCTGAGCAGGATCATCAACAGTTGAACCATCGATATCAAGTGGACCAATCTGATTCATCCCCTTCCTTCTAGAATTCACAATGTAAAAATTACTGGTAAGGCAGCTAGTGCCGACACTGCAGGTGCAGAGGTATATTCTCCCATATTCCAAGTTGATGGATGAAGGTTGCTACAATCCAATTCGGTCTTTAATGTTGATGAAACGGGGCTGTACTGGAAGAATATGCCTGGTAGGATGTACATAGCCTGTGAAGAGAGGCCTGTTCCTGGTTATAAGGCTGGAATAAGATCGGCTTACATTACTTCTGGGTGGTAATGCATCAGGTACTTTTAAGTTAAAGCCAACCATTCAGAGAATCCACATGTTATTAAGGGATTGTGAAGACTCACCTTCCTGTTTTCTGGCACTCTAATAAGAAGGTATGGGTGACCCAGACTCTTTTTTAGTAAATGATACACTTCATACTTTTGTCCAGAGGTGACTCAATTTTGTGCAGCAAACAACTTGCCCAAAAACATTGTTTTAGTCCTCGACAATGCTCCTGGACATCCAGCCAACCTTGAAGATAACCCTAACGATGTTCTGAATATGAAGATCTTTTATTTGCCACCCAACACCGCCTCACTGTTGGCCAATGGATCAAGGTGTTATTGCAACCTTCAAGGCATACTATTTGCGTACAATCTTGTCAAGGCAGTGCAGGCATCTAATTCAGTGACTGTGTGGGACTACTGGAGGTCCTACAGTCCTTAAGGCTATAAGTAACATTGCCGCAGGCTGGAAAGAAGTGTCATAGTCATGCATGAATAGCAGCATTTGGAAGAAATTGTGGCATGATGCAGTGTCTTACTTTTTTGAGATTGAGACTGTTTTCAGCAGGGCTGAAGACTTTGGCCTTGGCAAGGTTTACACTGATGATGTCAGTGAGTTGCTGCAAAGCCATGGTGAGCCTCTTTCAAAGGAGGACTTAGAGGAGCTGGCTGCACAACTGGCTAAACAGGATTTTGAGGAGGACGAGGAAGAGCAGGAGACTGTGCCAATTAGGGCCCTCACCACAAAAACGCTTCAATCAGCTTTGGCACAAATACAAACAGGCTGTGAAACACTATGTGATAATGACCCAGACTGGGAATGCAGCTCTTCCGTCCAAAGAGCTGTTATTGACATTATCATCATCATCACCAGCCATTATCAATCCACTACAGGATGAAGGCCTCTCCAGCAACTTTCCAGTTCCTTCTGTTTTGTGCAATGATGGATATCATCATTAATGATGGATATCATTAATGATGATATCCATCCATTTATTACCCACAAACTTATGAATTTCATCTGTCCATGTCCATCATTGCCGTCCAGGTTTTCTTCTAGCTCCTCTTGGGTACCATCTGTTACTCTCTTAGTCCATCTGTCATCATGTCTTCGAGCTATGTGTCCTGCCCAAGACCATTTTAGTTCTTTAGTTTTGATAAGAATGTCCTTTACTTGAGTTTGCTGCCTAATCCATGTGTTTCTCTTCTTATCTAACAGTCTGATTCCCAATATAATTCATTCCATTCTTCGCTGTGTCATTCTCAGCTTCTCTTCCATTCTTTTGGTGAGTGCCCAAGTTTCACTTCCATAAGTCATGATGGGTAGTATGCATTGGTTCATTATTTTACGTTTCAGACAAATTGGGATATTGCTCCTCAGACTATATTTCCTGAATGCTATCCATCCAAAATTTATTCTTCTCTTGACTTCCAGCCATTTATCATTATTACAGCTGATGACTTGTCCCAGATAAGTATGACTCCACCTTTTCAATTACTGCTCCTTCAATCATTATATCCCTTTCTATGGCATACTTATTATTATTATTAGCTATATGGTGCAAGGAAGCCTGAGGCTTATGCTACACCAGCCAAAAAAAAAATTCCCCGAGTTACCCTGAGAGAATGAGAGAGAGAGAGAGAGTCAAAAGGGAATCATTAAGAAAGAGAAGAATGATGATATCCAGCTCAGGTCCCTGGGTGTGCCAAGCCTATACTCACCAGATGTGAGCTCCTACTTGTTCATCATTACTTTTGTTTTAGCCATATTCATCTTTAGTCCAAAATCCTTACTAACTCTGCATAACTGATTAAGATTTTCTTTGGGATCGTGGCTTATGACCACAATGTCATCTGCAAATCGTAAATGGTTTGGGTACTCTCCATTCACATTGACTCCTTTCTGTGACCAGTCTCATCTTCTGAAAGCTTCTTCAAGGGCAGCAGTAAACAACTTTACTGACATATTGAAGCCCTACTACAATATGAGAGAAAGAGAAAGACTCAACAGACGTCATTGCTGCAGTTCTTCTCTAAGGCCAAAGAACCTGCAGAACTGGTCGTCCCTCCATCAGGCTGATCCCATTAATGCCGCACGGCATTGTCAAAGAACATAAATGGGGAGGGGGGAGAAGACAGTGCCATTACTACATACTCCAAAGAGGGCTCTACAGGAATGCAGTAGTAAGTTATATTTTTATTTCATTACTTATATTTTATCTATAAATATTATTTATACAGGGTGTTTCAAAAATGATGGTCAATAATTTAAAGGTGAAAATTACAAACTAAAATAAGCAAAAAAGTCCCAGTGAACATCGGGTCGCAAATGAACTGTTTTCAAGATAATGCACATTTTCTGTTAAGATCCACCACTGACTATGGGAGTACTAGTTTAGCAAAAAGCTGTGAATCCTTTGCTAAGGGTGGTTTTATTAAACACAAGATAATATATTTTTAATTTTGGGTTTCAAATACCACAGGATTTTTCAGATGTTACAGGATGTTCTTTCTAACACCCTTTCCTTAACATCAGGTGTTATGCTTCTGGGCCTACCTGCTCGTATTCCATGTGCGAAGCATCCATGTTCTCTAAGGTATTGATGTACCCTGATGAATGTGCACCTGTTGGGCTGCCTTCAGAGGGGAAGTGCTTCTTGGTACAAACGTGCAGTCTCGAGTGCGCTGCCGTTGCCTTTACCATACATGAAGTGCATGTCCGCATACTCTTCGTTGCTGTAATCTCTTTCCACGTTGACTATCCTTTGACAAGTATTAGTATGCTTGCTACATCTCAGAGCATTGAGAGGGGAAAGAGAGAGAATGAGCATAACCAAACCTAAACAAACAAGTCAGTTGTAGATCCCAACTCTGTATAGTTCACCTTGTCTGTGGTGGATCCCAACTAGAAATGAGCAATATCTCGATTTCACTTAAGGATCCATGTTTACTAGGCTTTTTTTGCATATTGTAGTCTGTACAGTTCCCCTTTAAATTATTAACCATCACTTTTGAAACACCCCGTACATCATAATTATAAAATAACCACAAATATTTAATACAAAAACACTTATATTAACTCTCATGGTTCAATTTTTATAGTGAAGGAACCTATCTCATTTAAATACATTAAAATTCTTCCCCCAATTTATGCTGCTTCAGCTAACCCTGAGGAGGTGGGACATAACTGCAGTGTAAATCAGGGCCTCCCTGTAGATGTGAAAATTAATGATAATTTATAATATGCTATACTGTATTTCTGAATATGTGGTTTTACTTATTTTATAAGAAAACTATATTTATTATAAATAAAATATGTTTTTAAATGATAATCCTGTATAAATATTTACTTTCATAGTACATTTTAGCTAAGAAGTTCACAGTAACAGAATTTTACAATACCATTGACATAACTATTGCAGATTCAGCAATATTCAAATGGTACAGGTGAAAAATTTTGATGTATCTACCAGTTTAGACCTTGCCACTGAAACAACATCTGCTAAAGAAATTTCATAATGATGAAGATGTTATGTGCATCCATAACATCTTCATCATTATGTGGCATCACCAGCAGTGATGCCAAAGCTGCAGTTTTTTCTTGACTGCAATTTCTTTGAGGAAGGAGTATCACCACATGCCCCCATTGATTGAACAAATCCTTTGATGGTGACGATGATTATACGGAAAAATAATATTAGGATGTCTCTGTGCCACGAGAACTAATGTATTTCTGTATCAATAAATGAGCTTGGATTAGTAACTTTTTATACATTTCTTCCAGGTTCATATCACAAATCACAAGTTTTGTTTTTTGCTCCTGATTTGTAAAATAAGCAGAATTTTTTGGTCACTTTAAACAGAAAATCATAGCTGACATGTGAATATGAATATGCATTAAAAAGTCCTTACTTATAGGAAAACTTGAATACAGCATCAAATATTCAGATTGCATGCTATGTTGTGTTTGCACACAAGGACTTCTACTTCCAACTTCACCTTCTACTGCGATTACAAATCAGACGATGAAGTACTTAATTACCTGCAACAGTAGGCAATCACAAATAACTAATTTCTTTGTAAATGGGGGGAGGGAGTAAACATAATACATCACAAAACCAAGCCATCGCGGCTATTGTTTGTGAATATCCCTATAAAAGTTGGTAATAAAAAGTATATACAAAATTTTATTAAAGCTTTCATTTAATAGTGTCACAGAAATTTATCCATATAACATTTTCCTTACCATGCCTTTAGTAAATAAGTAACCACGAAACAGATACTTTAACTCATGTTCTGTTTTTTGTTTTTTACCATCTGAAAGTTAATATATATAATATTAATAAACATATAATCAATATAATATTCAAATACAATCACTTTCACACACCAACTTAATAACTTAACAGTAATATACATAAAATTATCTGAAGTAAACTGTTATGATTCAAAAATTATTTCATCATTTAGAAAAGTATTTTGAAGTGCTTGCAAAGAAAAACAAGTTTAATGTCCAAGTTTGAAGATGATACAAAGGTTGGCAGGGTTGTTAAGGACACTACTGACGCTATGCTGCTGCAACAGGATCTGGAAAGGTTGAACAGATGGGCTGAGAGGTGGCAAATGAACATTGACAAATGTAAAGTACTACATATGGGAAACAGTAACCCCAGAGCAGCGTATCAACTCTGCAGTACTACACTGACAGTGGTGGAGAATGAAAAGGACCTGGGGGTAATTGTGCAGGCAGATATGAAGTTCTCTGAGCAGTGCAGACAAGCTGCAAGAGTAGCTCATGGTGTCTTGTCAATGATATACAGGAATTTTTCTAGCAGGGATAAGGAGGTGATTATTCCCTTGTATAAGGCAATGGTTAGGCCACATCTTGAGTACTGTATACAGGTCTGGAGGCCTCATTTCAAGAAGGATGTAGAGCTGCTGGAACGGGTACAGAGAAGGGCAACAAGATTAGTGAATGGAACAAAGGGTTGCTCTTACGAAGAAAGGCTTAAGTTTTGCAAATTACAGAGTCTGGAGACTAGGCACCGGCGAGGTAATCTGATAGAGGTATATAAGGCTTTGAATGGTTTGAGCATGCTCAATGCCAATGGGATTCTTCATCTTGCTCAGAATAATCACCTCAGAGGGCATAAATTCAAATTGAGGAAGGTCGGATGTCGGATAGATGTGCGGAAATTTGCCTTTGGCCAGCGGGTGGTTGGTTGGTGGAACCGACTTCCATCACTTGTTGTTGAAGTTGATAGCCTAAACAAATTTAAAGCTCAACTGGACAGGTATTTCGAACGAACGGAGGGGTGAAATGGGAGTGGTGTGTGTGTTTTTTTTTTTTTTTTTGGCTGATGCTGAATAAGCTTGCTTTCTTGCATCATATGCCTCTACTAATGCTAATGCTAAAACATTAAAATTCTTATAAAAATATTCCTTATCACAAATTACATTAATTCAATTTATGTTGTTGTTGTTATTTGGTTTTTAGGAGCATTAGCAACTAAGGGCATATTGCTCCTGGGATATGCGGTGAACATTCCTTGACCTTTCCGCATCCTCCGTATTTGGTGGTCACGGGCTCAAACCCCGGTCTAATCAAGAAGCGTGTGCTACGCACTGCTGCTCCTGCCTACCTGGCTACGGAGGCACCAATTCAATTTATAATTAGGATATAAATTGTTAGTATATCCATACTGTATGCATGAGGGTAGTATAATAACACACCAGTATCCAGGAGGATAGAATAATAAATCATGCAGAGGAAAAATGCCATCATACATTTGTTCTGTACAGTTCTTGATATTTCCTCAACAATCTGATGAATTTAGTGAAAAGGGGGGGGGAAACAATTTAAAAAGTTAAAAAATGTAAAAATTCAAGATAAGAACAAACAAGCTTGTTTTACCATAAAAAAAAATTTATTATTTTATTATAAAATTAATTCATCAGACTGCCTGATAAGGGAAAACTAGCAAGTAGATAGCAGGTATTACAGATCTGGCTGAAAAAGGAAGCAATATATTATTAGAAAATTCCTGATATATCAACAATGATATTTGCTTTTCTTCTTGCTAAGAATATGATTGATTTAAATTATCAGGCAGTCTGATGAATTAAAAGAGAGAACGAAAAGCTAAAGGCCCTAAACATAGAAATAAATACACGTACCAATCTTTTGGAAAGAGTTATAAATACATTTTCCGGTATAGCAACAAAAAATAAGGCTTGTTTGGCCAAACAATCTGTTAGTGACAGTTCCTCTACAGACAAACCTACATTAAGACATGATGTGTCCCCTTCCCCGATTGTCACGGATGATTCAACTTTGCAGGAAGACACTGCTACTGACACTTCTATTGTCAGGACCTTTGCTGATGCTGTCAGTTCCGCTGCAAATGTTCCTAAAGTGAAACCTGACAATGTCTTAATTCTTAGAGCTTCTGAAAACAGTGATTGTAAGTCAAGTGCTGACGTTAAGACATTGGTGGCTAAAACTCTTAAATCAGATTTAAAAAATGTTAAGATCAAGTCTCTTAGGCTAGTGAGGAACAAAGGAGTCTTGCTGGAAACGGCCTCTAAAGCAGATCTGGAGTGTTTTTCCTCCTCGGAGTCTTTTACATCTGCAGGTATTAGCTCAGGTGTTCCTCGAAAGGGAAACCCCACTGTACTGATTTATGATGTCCCAAAGGAATTGACACGTGACGAGATACTTGAAAATTTATATAACAAAAATCTTGGCGATTCGGATTTTACATTTGAGGAGGTTAAGAACGGAACTTTCTTTCGTTTCTCAACTAAAGCAAGGTCAAATTTATCTGTAAACTGGGCTGTTAGTTTTTCTCCCAAGATTTACAAACATATAATTACTCTGGAGCGCATATTTCTTGCCTGGAGTTCCCATAGACACAGACCTTATACTGTTGTGACGAAATGGTTTCACTGCTTGGGATACGGTCACACCGCTCAGTACTGCACGCGCGAGTCCCCGTCTTGCAGTCACTGTGCACAGGGTGGTCATGTGTTTCACGAGTGTCCTAATAAAAACGAAGAGCCATCGTGTATCAATTGTAAGAGAGGAAAACGTGACTTTCACCATTCGGTGAGAGATAGCAACTGTCCTGTCTACAAAAAGGCCTTGGAAACAGCACGACTGAGGATTGCCGATGAGTAACACACCCAATTCCAGTGTATATTGTGTAAATAATTCCCCTGCTGGTGATGTTAATAGTACGAACTTGCCTAATGTTCAGTCTATTAATCTGAAATTAATGCAGATCAACGGGCATCATTCTAGAGTTGTTTCGGACGAGATTAGATTAACAGCAGAACAAAACTCAATCGACATCATCACTATTCAAGAGCCATATTTTGCTAAAGGGCGAATGGGAGATTGTTCAAAGATCACAGGTTATTCTCTTTCCACCTGAGTAATCCAACCTGCTCACCAGCAACCGAAGACTTGTATTGTTGTATTAAACGACAAAATTGATGTAACTGTCATTAACGGTCTCTGTCACCAAACTGCAACTTGTATCCTTGTCACATATTCTACCATGACCTTTTATATCATCTCAATATACTGCCCTCCATCTGAAGACTTAAATAACTCATTAAATTATTTAGAATCCACATTGAATTTTCTGGGTCCTCATAATGTCCTTATTTCAGTGGATGTAAATGCCAAGTCTAAGTTTTGGTTTAGTGCACGCTCTGATGCTCGAGGGCAATTACTGGAAGAATTTATTATTAATAATAATATGAAGATTTTTAACAGACCTCAACAGTTCACTACGTTCTCCAGCTTCTCCGGAGAATCAAATATTGATATCACCTTCTCAAATTCCTTCTGTAATCTAGCTATCAACGATTGGACTGTACAACCTAACTGGACAACAAGTGACCATCGAGCAATTTCTTTCTCGGTCTCCATACCTTCTCCTCCCTCAGATTCGAGTATCTGTGTGCCTGAGTACGTTCGCTTCTCAATTAATAACATTAATTGGGACATATTTGAACATTCTGTAAATGCTGATTTCTCCAAACTGACTAACTCTCATTTTGACGCCATGTCTGTGTCTGAAGCTGCGACACAGATTCAAAAAATTTTGATTAATGCATCATATAAATCATCAAGGAAAAAACGTGTCAATTCCAGAACTTGTTCCTGGTGGTCGTCAGAATTATCTTTGCTTCGGAAACAGGTCCACCATGCTCGACGCACCTATCAGCGCAATCGTCATTTATCTCAGGCTGATGTTCGCATCTTTTATAATAATTACGTTGATCTCAAGAAACGTTATGTGAAGGCAATTGCTACCAGGAAGAAGCAAACTTGGACAGAATTTGTGCACAACTCTGGTAATGCGGACCCGTGGGGGCTACTTTATAAAATTGTAAGAAATAAATTATTTACACAAGAAGTGTATGGATCGATCATATACAATGGTCTGGAGACCACTAACTGGACGGATTCTGTAAATATTATTCTAGATAATCTTTTTCTACAGGACAATGTGAACTCCGACTCTGATTTTCACACTAATATTCGTTCTGCCAACTCTCTGTACATTTCTTCAATTAAGACTGAGGTTTTTAGTGCCATCGAGTTGGACACAGCTGTCAAACAAGTGAAAGTTAAGAAATGCCCAGGGATGGACATGCTGGAGAGTACCTTTATAGTATGGCTCGCCAAGATTAAGCCCAGTATACTTCTACAACTTTTCAACAAATGTTTAGATGCTGGGACTTTCCCAGATCTGTGGAAGACAGCCCTTATCAAGCTGATTAGGAAACCTGACAAGCCCCCCCCCCCCCCAGGAACCGAGGTCTTATCGGCCTATAGCTTTATTGGCCAACCTTGGTAAGCTATTAGAACGTTTAATTGCCCTGCGATTAAACAACTTGTTATTGGAACGGGGATTAATTGCGCCTAATCAATACGGATTCACTCCTGGAAGGTCCTGCGAGGACGCCCTTGTAGACTTCATTTCTTCTGTTGAACACTCCAGTTTCAAGTATACTCTTGCTATCTTTATTGACTTCGAGGGTGCTTTTGATTCCCTTTGGTGGGAAAGTGCCCTCGAACGTTTACGTCATGCCGAATGTTCCCAGCAACTTTATCTTCTAATTAAGAGCTATTTCTCTAACAGATTTATCACCGCCAGATCTAAGTACAGACAAATTTTGCATCAGGTCTATCGAGGGTGTCCTCAAGGCTCCATTTTGGGACCACTTTTCTGGAACTTTGTCCTGCAAGGTTGGATTACCCGAACTTTTGACAACGTGAAGATCACGGCATATGAGGATGATTTGACAGTCCTTGTTGGTGGAAATTCAAGGTCTTCTATTGAAATATCCGCTGAGAAAGTTCTATCTGATCTTCAACAATGGACAGTTGAAAATAAGTTAAAAATTAGTTCTACCAAGACAAAAATTATGATCCTTGGCTCTAAACTGGATGTTCGTCGACCACCAAGAGTTAAAATAAACGACAGACAAATACCTCTAATAACGGAAATTAAACTTTTGGGAATAACTATTGAGAGCAAGTTAAACTTTCTCCCTCATTTATCCAATCTGCGAATTAAGATCAGAAATTTCACCGGCGCTCTTGTCAGAGTTTCTAGAACTGAGTGGGGTCTTTCTAGAAGATGTTTAAGAATCTACTATAACTCTGTGTTTCTCCCTATGGTTACCTATGCTGCTGGCGCTTGGTTCCATAGGGTGCGGACTGTACAATTTCAATCAAAATTGATGACAATCCAGCGTACAATGTTACTTTGTATTTTGAAGATTTGTCGAACAGTTTCAACACCTGCTTTACAGGTTTTAGCCGGGACGTTACCACTCGATCTCTACGTAATTTTCAGAGGCTTATGTTATCGCCTGAAACGTCAGATTCCCACTGAGATCCTTGGTATTTCTATTAACACTCAAGTCGATGTTAAAGCCGAGCGACAAAGAATTTGGCAAGAGTTGATCAACTTGTGGCAGGGTAGGTGGGATGACACAACACTGGGCAGTGTAACGCATAAGTTTTTTCCTGAAGTTGACTCTCTTACGGATAAAAAATCTACAGTCTGGTTTAGCCTTGACTTGTTTACCTCCTATTTGATATCAGGCCACGGATCATTATATAAGAAATTGTTTAAATTTCGCTTGTCTCCTACGGAACTCTGCCATTGTGGCGGTGTGGAAGATTGGCAGCACGTGTTGTACTCTTGTCCCTCATACAATGAATTTCGAGTAATTCTGCAGAATGCAATTCCCAACTTTTCATCAGGATTGGAACCTAATTTTGTATCAAATGCCACAAGTTACCGCGCTCTTCAGGATTTTGCTAAGGCAACCTTCAATAAAAGGCTCGCAATTCTTTCTGCAATGACTACACATGCGAATGTTTCAAATTCAGCTCAAGACTCTTCACCTTCACTGCAATGACGTCCATTTTCTCAACAAGATCTACCGCTCTCTGGACTTGTGCTCTGTGTGTGTGTTGTGTTTTTTTTTTTTTTTTTTTTTTTTTTTTTGAAACTCTACAAGTGTCCTACAACTGAAACTCAATTTGATTCCTGTGAAAATTCCTGTGCTCCTTTGTTCGGATGGCTGTTAACTGACTGTGACTTTGTTATTGGTGATTAACTGTGACTTTGCTACTAATGACTGCAGGACTTACTGGATTTAACCTCAACTGTTTTTAAGGTTTGTTTAAGACTTCTGGGCTTGTGCAAAGTTTTGTCGGTTGAATGGGTACTGTTATCCTTAATTATTTTCTTTGAACTTGTTTTTTTTTTTTTTATGTTAATACGCATAAGATTACTTTCATTGTTTACTTTGAAATTATCTGTGTTTACCTCAATCTGTTGAGGTTTTCTTTTGTACAGTATTTAATCTTTGTATATTTGTATAAGTTAACGAGGCGGAGATGAACTAACGTTCCAGGTGCCGCCCAAGACAAATAAATACATACTTACAAATACATTATCTACAGGAATCACTCATCTGTTAATGCTGCTTTAATGTTAACAGATGAGGAACAGAAATCTGAGGAAGAAATACTGGAGCCATGTATAAACTAGACAGAGAGAGAGAGGATAAATGCAGTTAAAGACAAAAAGAGGTGATACAATTCAATCTGACAAGAAATTTTTCAAGCAGTATAAACAAGTGGCTAGAAAAGCACATGGTGTTCTGTTCACAATTTATAGGACTATTTCTGGAGGAGAGGAGGACATCATTATCCCTCTAAACAAAAGATAATTCGACTGCATTAGAATATTGTATTCAGGTCTGGAAACCATACCTAAAAAAAAAACTTCTGGAGAGAATTCAAAGATGGGTGACCAGATTAGTAATGAATGCAAACTGATATGCATATGGCGAATAGTTTAGAAGGTGTGAACTGCTGAATTCGACAACTAGGCATCTAAGGGGAGATCTGATTCAGGTATATAAGAGAGATTGGGTAAAATGAGGTAGCCGAGTGATCAGAAGAGAGAGAGAGTGTGCAGTAGCACATGCTCTTTGAGTGGACCGGGGTTCAAGCCCATAACTGATAAATATGTTTAAGGTCTGCATTGCCAGTTTATTGTAAACTCCGCTAACCTGGTGGTCGTGCTGGAGTATAAACAGGGAAATTTTTGAATGGGAACGGTCTGTTCTCCCTCAATGATAACACAAGAACTGGGGAGGGGGGAGTGGGAGAGAAGAATGCACAAATAAATCTCAGGGAATAACAAAAGATTGGATTTCATGACATTCACCTATGGCCAGCAGGTTTGTCAAACACGGGAATAAGTTGCTTCCCGAAATGGCAGAGGCAGTGAGTAAGAATGGAAACACTATGAATATTGTGTTTTATTTTATTATTTTCTGGCTGATACAGTAAAAGTGCACCTCCTTGCATAATTTGGCCTTGCCTTCCTAATACTAATACATGCCAATGCAGGTGCTCATTCCAGGTTATGACTGCACTACAAGCATGTATTCGATGGCTCTGGCATGCTGCAACCCAAGGTAATATTTTGTGTTCAAGTATTTTACCATTCACAAGGTGAGACGGTTACTATTAATAGCTGAAAAAGTTTGGGCCCAAAGAAAATAAAAAAATAAAAATAAAATGGAAAGAATGATTTAAAAGGCCATAATACACTTTAGACAAGCAGTTCTCAAGCTTTGTCATCAGCAGGCCAATACTGACAAAAAAACAACAGATATTATAGGTGGGCCGCATATTGAGTTAATGCTGTGATATCACTACCATCCTTACATGAAAGAATGGTTAGAAAGAGAAGGGTTTGCAGGTGCATCTTGCTATTGTGACTGTGATTTTTGGGATTTTTTCACTACCTACCAGTCAACTAATTATTTTCTGCGAACCAATCCCCACCTACATGGCCAGCTCACTCCATTTTTCTCCATACTTGTAATCGATCATCCAATATTTATTACTAAATTTGGTTAACAGAAAATATTTGTGCAAGTCCTGTGCATTTGTATTAACTGGTTTCCACTACAGTTAGTACACAAATAAAAAGGCTGTAGGCCACATACAAAAAGCTCACGGACTGCACTTTGTGAATCCCTGCTTTAGACCATTACTGAGATTTTTTTTTTTTTTATGTGAACCCCAAACACGAGAGGTATTAGAACCTATAGTACTTAGTACTGTGCTTGGGTTGGAGGTTGAGAAGACGAAAGAAGATATTTGTTGACATTGGACTTGAACTTCTGTAGATTGTAATTTTCAGGAAATATGTATGAAGGAAGGTTGTTCCAGAAAACGGCAGTTGAATGAATAAATGAAGAAGATGAAAAGTTGGTTCTGTGGGTTTGAAGTTGGACAGTAAATGGATGTTGGCTGGTGGCGGCACGTGTTCGAACTGTTTTGAAAGAGAGAGCGGGAATTATAGAAGCCAATTCAGAAGAACAGTGCCCATGGAAGTATCTGTAGAAGAGGCATGCAGCAGAAACAGTACGTCTATGAGAAAGATTAATTGGTTTCCTAGCTTCTGGGCATATGTTTCTTATGAAAAGCGAAATTCACCTCCCTTTCTGAGTTTTATTGATTGCCAAAATACTCTGATTAACATGTTTTGAATAGAAGAAGCTGATACATATATGCTAGTATCTAATTAATAGTTTTAATACTCCTAGTCATGTTCATTAGTTATTTCCTGATTATGCAACCCATGCACTTTTATTCTCTGCCACAAGTCTCAGTATAAGAACATCAGACTTCCTGTCACCTGATATGTTTAGGACTAAGCCTTGGACAGTATCTCTTAGTTGGTATAAAAAGCCTGATAGATATATAAACTACTCTGCAATGAAGTCACAAAGGAGGTTAGGCAAACAGATGATGAAAAATCTCAGGCAGAGAGCGCAAGGAAAAGCAGCATGTAAACATCAGAAGGAAAGGAATGAATCACATCGGTCCACTAGATATGAATGGTTTCACTACTATCAGCAACCTGAGTAGGATCATCAATAGTGAATGAACAGAATGAGAAGAAATAGAATCAATAGTAGGATCCTTCAGATTATAATGGTTCTCTTCCCAAATATGTTCCGCCACAGCAGACTTCCCATAATCCACGGTTTTTATTGCACTAGTATGCTCCCCCATACAGTCTTTAAACTGACGCTTTGTTTCACCAATATAACATGTTTTTGGGAGGAAACCATCAAATCTCTCCCGATGAAGCTGTTATCGTCGACCAGTCACAGATTTTGGGACAGCAAGTGACTCAAGAGCTTGAAAATTGCTCCTCTGAGTGTAATAATATTAACAGACAGAGGAGTCCACATTCATCCCCTCTTTAAAGCTGTGGTTCTTGGATAGGATGAAAGGTTCCACCTGGCACACTCCCTAGCCATTTCTGGTTCCAGTGCACATATGTAGAGTAGTGAGAGTAGTGCCCATGCTCCTGTGAAAACACGTGCTGTGAACCGTGAACCTGCTGATATTTAAGGATGTACTGTACATTAAGCTTTACTGTTAATAAAGAAGGCAGACACTTCTGAAAGCTTCAGTGTTTTATCACTTTTATCATGTGTTTTATTACATTGTTTCATTTCATTGTATATATTTTATTTTTATTTTATTGTGCAGACAGTGTATCTTATTTTATCAGTTTTATCCCACTTAATTATACTATTCATTTTACTTATTTTATCTTATTATTATTAACAATTTTAATTTATTTTATTTCTATCTATCTATGTTCGACTTAATTTGCAGATCGCCGCCTTGTCGTTCCCATTTTCCAAAGTCACCGGACATGGGCATCTTCAACTTTCAAATTTCTCTTTCTGATGGCTGATAGTGCACCTTCCTTCCATGTTTTTCTAGGCATCCTCGCCTTCTCTTCCCTTGTGGTATCCACTCATATATAATTTTAGGCCATCTCACTTCATTCGTGCGCAGCAGATGTCCAAACCATCTCAACCTCCTATTTTCTATTTGTTCTATAATATCTTCATCTGCATGCATACATCTTATTTCCTCAATCGTTATCCTCTCTAGCCTAGAAACCCTAGCACTCCAACATAGGTAGTCCATCTCTAGGGCTCTAAGCTTCTTTTTGTCACCCTCTTTCAGTGCCCACACCTCACATCCATAGCAAAGTACCGATTCCACTAATGACTGTCCAACATGTTTTTTTGTTCTATGGGAGATATTGTTGTCCCACCATATAGTTTAGGGCACTAAGAATCTTACTACTTTGATGAACTCTTGTGTAAACTTCCTCTTTCCCCAATCCTTCCTTCCTTAGTTAATCTACATCCAAGATATTTGAAAAAGTCAACAAGTTTTAGATGTATAAAGTGTGTAACTTTCAATTCATCAGAATGTGAAACTTTGTGAAAAAAAAAAAAATTACAAAGATTTATTTTATTTTATTTCAATAAAATTTTATAACAGTTGGTGTAGTATCATTGCAGTCATTGTGAACATGAACGTTCTCAATCCAGAGGCCTATTTGAAGAATGGATTCTACTTGTTGGAATAAATAGATAATTTACATATGTTTGCTAATAAAAACCATCACAAGCTGAATTTTTGCCTCAGATTTTTAAATTTATAGCAGTTTCTCCTTTCAGGTAATGTTAGTTATCTCACTTCATTCATGAAATGGTATTTGTACCTAAGATGAGCATAAACCCAAGCCTTAAGGTCAAATATTCAAGTCTTCAGTAGGAGCAGAAACCCCCATGATAAAACACAGTAACATATATGAATTTTATATAGTCCTAAGTTCACTATCTAAGGCAGGGGTTCTTAACCTTCTTAGTTCCACGGACCCCTTTGCCAGTCAGGTGAATACCACGGACCCCTTCTCAGAATAATGTTTTTAAATGCATAAAATAAAATTACAAAAAAAACAGTTTAATGAAATGGTTACCAAAATTAAAAAAAAAATTATACAGTAATATATGTGTTTCTTGATAGTGAAATTATAGTAGTCTTATAATACCGTGACAAACTGACTAAAAAAATTGAATGGCAAATGCCTAAAAAACGGTACTCACCTTGTATAAATCTGCAATAAATTTATTGGTAAATGGTGGCTGAATTTAGTTTGGAAGAAGCATTAAAAAGAATGGGGTAAAAATATTTTTAAACAAATTTTAAAATGAGCGCAAGGAAGTAGAAGTGCAGATCTCCAATCCTTGGTTGTCATAAAAAGGTTGAAGGACGCGAATGAAAGAATGAAATAAAAGAGAAGACCGGTGGTGCCAATAGTCGTTGCGAGAGACTTTCGTTAAATGAACCGTCATCAGTTGGCAAATGGAAGAGAAGTGAGCGCGTGTTGTATTTAAAGTTGGTCTATACTCTCGTGATGCTCTTTTTGACACGTGGGAACTTTAGCTGCGAGAGGTTCCAAGCCGGTGAGAGGTTGAAGGGAAGTTTTGCGTTAATAATATTGAGATCGGAATGGTGCCTTTACAATTTTACAACCTTTCCCTTCTGAAATTAAATTATACATCCACTATGCCGATGATGTCTTAATAATAGGCAACAGAACAACCATAGACAATCTTTTTTTAAAATTCAACACAATACATGACAGGCTAAAGCTTACCCTCGAAATCGGAACGGACAACCAAATTAATTTTCTTAATCTCACTATTTATACAACAGACACAAATTTAAATACCAAGATTTTCAGAAACAACACGCATACTGGTAAATATCTACATTTCACTTCACATCATCCCCTTAGTACCAAAAAAGCTGTCCTATACAACCAAATCTACAATGCTATCAAATTCAGCTCTTCACAAAACGATCTACACAATGAACTTCAATACCTTACTGATAAATTCATAGCCAGGAGCTATCCCCCTCAACTCATTCAACACACAATATCCACCGTTAAAAACAACATTAATAACCCCATCAGACACAGTAACAAGACAAATACTCGCATAATTCTCCCTTACCATAGTGAACTCGCAGCACAATTCCGACGTACATTCAAAGATACCGACATCTCCCTCACTTTCTCTACTTATAATAAACTAGGTTCCCTATTTAATTCTTATAAAGAAACATACAAGTATCCCATCAATGATCTCAATAATATAATATATCTCATAAAATGCCAACCAAACTGCGACACCTGTTACATTGGCAGCACTACCACCAAATTCGGTTCCTCCACAACTTCCAACACCCGCGCATACTACCACTTCAACAGTTTCAGGACAAGTCAATCCTGCACTGAGTTAACAACCCATGCTCAAAACCACAACCACACCCCCCTTATTGACTCTGCCATCACTATTATTAAACTTAGATCGAGCTACAGAATTCTTCAATATGAAGCCCTCACCATCGAATGGTACCGACACCATTCCGATCTCAATATTATTAACGCAAAACTTCCCTTCAACCTCTCACCGGCTTGGAACCTCTCGCAGCTAAAGTTCCCACGTGTCAAAAAGAGCATCACGAAAGTATAGACCAACTTTAAATACAACACGCGCTCACTTCTCTTCCATTTGCCAACTAATGACGGTTCATTTAACGAAAGTCTCTCGCAACGACTATTGGCACCACCGGTCTTCTCTTTTATTTCATTCTTTCATTCGCGTCCTTCAACCTTTTTATGACAACCAAGGATTGGAGATCTGCACTTCTACTTCCTTGTGCTCATTTTAAAATTTGCTTAAAAATATTTTTACCCTATTCTTTTTAATGCTTCTTCCAAACTAAATTCAGCCACCATTTACCAATAAATTTATTGCAGATTTATACAAGGTGAGTACCGTTTTTTAGGCATTTGCCATTCAATTTTTTTATATGTGTTTCTCTCTTAACACATTGAATAATAATAATACAATACATTTAAAATATAGGAAAGTTGAAGTTAAATTTTATTTTTTAAGCACACATCAGTGTGAAGACTTGTTTATCTTGAATAAGAACATTAAACTGTGGTGTGATATTTGACAAGGCAACGCGCATGTCATGTCGGATATCTAATCGATTTCAATTTTTTGTTTTCATTGTTACAAGTGCTGAAAATCCTGATTCGCACATATATATTGTTGCAAATGGTATCAAAGCTTCCATAGCTCACTTTACAAGACGAGGATAGGCTTCTCTCAGGGAACACCAGAATTCTCCAAGGCTTTTTTGAGGTAAACTCCAATCGTAGTAAGTTTTTTGACCTAAGATCAATGAGTTCATCTTTGGTTAAATCAACATCTTCGATACAGTTTATATCAGAAAGAAAAGGATTTCGGATCCATGGTTCAATTTTCATGCCATCAAGATAGAAAGAAATAACTTTTAAAAGAGTTCTGTAATGTTTCCAAGTGTGCGCAGATATCTCTTTTCAAAAAAATTGAGAGAGAAGTTTGCATTTCAACTACATCTCGGTAAAGCACTTCCTGCAACAGTGGAAAGTTTGCAAGAATGTCAGTCTCTACTCTCTTCTTCCATATTGGTAACTTAGCCAAGAAGACTTGTAATATTTCAGTTGCATCCATAATGGTGACTTCATGACCTTGAATGGAAAGATTTATCTCATTCATATGGTGAAAAATATCCGCCAGGTAAGCCAACCCATGGATAAAATCCTTCCTTTCAAAATGTTCCAAGAGTGGGTTTTCTCTTTCTTCCAGAAAAAGTGAAACTTCTGCCCTTAGTTCGAATAAGTGCTTCAAGATTTTTCCTCTTAAAAGCCAGCGCACTTCTGTGTGGTAGAGAAGCACTTCATATTCTGCTCCCATTTCTTGACAAAATCTTTTAAAAATACGACGATTCAGAGAACTTCTTTTGATAAAGTTGATAACTTTTATGGCTGTTGACAATACTTCTTTCAGCGTTGTTGGAAGAGTCTCTGTTGCCAGTGCATGTCTGTGTAAAAAGCAATGCGTGACAATGACTTGAGGAGCTTCTTTTTTCACTTTTCACTTATCAAAAGTAGCAAAACCAGATGTATTACCAAGCTGTTATTTATTTGTTATTTGGTTTTTTTTAGGAGCATTAGCAACTAAGACCATATTGCTCTGGGAATATGCGGTGGTCATTCCATGACCTTTCTGCATCCTCTGTATTTGGTGGTGACGGGCTCGAACCCCGGTATAATCAAGAAGCATGTGCTACGCACTGCTGCTTTTACCAAGCATCGCAGGAGTTCCATCAGTGCAAAGAGAATGAAGTTTTCCTTTCCATTCAAAGTTTTGTTTGTAAAAAAAACTTTTTACAATTTCGAAAACGTCGACGGCCTTTCTAATTTCCGAAAGGGACTCACAAAATAAGAATTCTTCTTTGATGCCATCAGCATGCACATAGCGAACAAAAACAAGGAGCTGGCTACATTGAGAAATGTCTGTAGTTTCATCCAATTGCATACTGAAGGGGAATGGAGAGGCTGCCATTTCCTCGATGACCTGCTTCAAAATATTAAAAGACATATCAATTATTCTAGAATGTATTACATCATTTGACAAGGGAACAGCTTCCAGTTTTTTTCTCTGTTCCAGTCCACAGACCAGTTTGACCATTTGCAGTGCATATGGCTTTACTAAAGTCTCTCCAATAGTGAGGGGCTTCTTTTGCTTGGCAATTTGGTGAGCAACTTTATAGGATTCTTCAAGAAAAGGTTTTCATGAAATGGCAAATCCAAGTTTTGGAAGTGTCCCTGCTTTTTCGAATAGAGATTTTTTCGCACGAAAAAAACCAACATCTTTAGATGCATTTCCAGCATGGACAGACTTGAGATGATCTTTCAGTTTTGCTGGCTTCATACTTCCGTTCGCAAGAATTTTTCCGCACAAAAAACACTGCAGTATTTGAGTCTCGTCAAGTTCATTAATGCAAGTGAAACCAAATAATACATATTTTTCATCATACTTCCTTTTCTTCGACATTTCAACTTAAATTTGGTCTGTAACAAATGTTAAATAATTAATGTAAAAATAATTAATGCAATATGAGCAACTGAGAAAGACATATACGAAGACTCTATGCATCTACAGACACACGGTGGGCGTGCATACACGCCTGCAGGGGCCTCCACCGTTGGACCGGTATACGCGCACATAGCAGCAAAAAGGTTAAATTACACACTTCAACTGTTATCTAAACCATAGGACATGTTTGAACATACCTGGTTTACACTCGTAGCCTGTGTGTCTATTAGTGTTAAAAGTGGCCTACTAGGCGCTGATTTGCCGGATAGTTTGCCAACTATGTCGCACAATAGTTGCAGTCCACAGCAGGACTGCAATCAAGTGTGATCTAGCAGCAGATCTAATAACTGCCATAATTTCAAAGTAACGATGGACGTAAGCAATTTTTCGAGATATGCAATAACTATAATATGATATGAAAATATCTGTTATTTCTATTGGTGACTACAGATACAGCTAATACAATTGTAATTTATTACATACATTCATAAGTGAAGGAAATTAATGAGTTGATTTTTTATCCAAGCTCACGGACCCCCTGAAATGCTTTCATGGACCCCTGGTTAAGAAACCCTGATCTAAGGCCACATTTAAAAAAATTCAGGGCCTCTGAAGAGACATACACAAGACTTAAGTGCCTCCCTCAATAATGTGAAGACTGGGAAAGTATTGGGAAGAATTGCAACAGACTGTAACATTACCACATAACAGTAATACCTTTCACTGATGTTTTGTATTCTCTTTTCAGATGAGAGCACATAAAGAATCAGTTTCAAGATTTAATTTGGACTCACTCCTCAAGGGCCATTAGCCTTGGCTCCAGAGAGGTCTGCTCCAAGTTACATGGGCTTTTCTGTGAAAGATGGTGAGCAAAACACAAACTAGAGGGCATACAGTGACCATTCCTGTATATAGCTTTTTTTTTGCTTAATGTAAATTGTCTTAAGATTGTCATTGAGGTCACAGAGCTCGAGAGAGATGCTCATCAGTTACCTCCCCATAATACATCAATATAATAGCCAAAAGAGCAATCATCCCGGGACTTTGCAACTCTTGGCTGGTTATCAACTTGACAGTCAGACACCTCTGCTGATTCTGATTATGAAAAGAATCTCATGATTTTTTGCCACAACCTTAAAATGATTATTATTCTTGGAATGTTGAAGGACCTGGCCACCTCAACTTGAAACTGTTCTTTCAGCAACCTGCCACTAGCCATCCATTATCCCTCTTTGGCCAACCACACATCTGACCAAAAAGTTAGAAGATCCAATGTGCTGCCACAGTGAGTCAACTGACCATGCAATACAACACAGGGGTGGCATGACCCATTTCAACATGGACCATGCATTTGATGCCAGCACAGTTAGGCTACTGCAGCCAATTCCTCTTGAATACCCTTCCTGGTGGCCCATCACTAGGAAGGGTATTCAAAGGTATCCAATGCCACTTTAGCCCTGTGACAGGTTTCACAGGAATTGTTTTTTTTAACAGAAAGTTTTCTGTTTCCATGGCTGTGAAATGTGCCCAATAAAACATGCATGGGATGCTTGTTTTATTGAGTACTTGTTTTACTCAATAAAACAAGTACTCGATGATACTGGATCCAGGTGATAAACAACCTATTTGGTACCTGGATCCAGTATCATCGAGTACCACCAACACTGAGATGCAATGATCATGATGGGTAACCTGTATACCGATACTCTCCAACAACCTGTGGAGAGTGCTATGAATAATCTACAGCATATTGCATGCTAAATGATGACCAAGTGACAGAGACATCCTAATGAGAGCTTTCTCGGATTATGTCTTTTAGTATAATGGCAACTTAAGAATAAAATAAACATATAAAAATTTGAATAAGCATTTCATTTAGATGATCAAATATAAATTCTAATAGCAATGGCAAAACAGTAACAGTAACCTTATCATTCAAATAAATTATTATCTCAACTATTCACTTCTAACACAAACACTGATAAAAATTGATATTAAAATCAAAAAACACTAATGGTTGCCATTCCATATATAAATATATATTTTTTTTTACACCAATACAGTTTTTACATTAATTAGGATTGTTTTTCAAGGTCACACTTTTCCAATTCTAACATAATATTAGAATTGGAAAACATAACATAATATTAGAATTAGAAATGTTCTTTCCAAAAACACATACTGTTCAAAGTTTAGGCCTAAATGGATGTCATGTGAACTAATGAGACTTGTGGCAGAAAAGAAAAATGCATGGGATGAATATAAATTATCAGGTGACACAGAAGCCTACGGCAGACATAAGCTAGTCTGTATTCAAGTCACAAAGGAGGTCAGGCAAGCGAAGGCAGCTTATGAGAAATCTTTGGCAAAGGATGTAAAGAAAACAGCAAAGACTTCTTTAAGTAAATTATATAAACTCTAAACGGAAGGGGATGAATCAGATTGGCCAGCTTGATATCAACTGTTTGACTAGATGATCCTGCTCAGATAACTGCCAAACTGAATGAGTAGTTTGCATCTACATTCACACATGAAGAATTCTGTAGGGAAGTGGAGGACAGAAGCTTATTAAACTCTAACAGAGAGATAAATGATTTTGTAAATGACTGAGAGAAAAGTGAAGGAAAAATTGTTGAAATTAAACATAAGAAAGGCACCTGGGATGGATGGGATCTATCCAGTTATATTAAAGGAGATGCAAAGGAAGTAAGCAAACCATTAGCCATAATTATGACAACATACTTCAACTGAGGAGAGGCACCCATGGACTGAAGATGTGCAAATGTATCCCCAAGTCACAAAGGGAAATCAAAAGGGGACACGAGTAATTACAGATCTGTTACTTTAACTTCTGTTCCGGGGAAATTAATGGAGTCACTGGTTAAAGAAGTATTGCAGGATGATCTAGACAAGACTGCAGTAATAGTTCAGACACAGCATTGGTTTGTTAAGGGGAAGTCTTGTATGACCAATCTGATCGGATATTATGACGTGGTCACAACCCAGTTCCACATCGTAATATCCAATATTATGATGTGGAACTGGATGCAAAAAATAATTTTGTATCATACACATGGATTTCAGGAAAGCTTTTGATAGTGTGACACATAGAAGACTATTGCACAAATTGGAGCAGTGTGGTATTAAGAGTAAGTTGCTACAATAGATAAAAGGGTGGTTGAGTGGGAGAAGACAGAGTGGTAATCAATGGACACTGCTCTTCATGGACTAATGTTATTAGTGGAGTCCCCCAGGGTTTAGTGTTGGGCCCACTGTTGTTTTGTATATTTATCAATGGAGGTATATCAGGCTTAATGTCCAAGTTTGCAGATGATACAAAGGTTGGCAGCGTTTTAATGACAGTAATGGCAGTGTGCTACTGCAACAAAAGTTAGAAAATTTAGGCAGATCGGCTGAGAAGTGGCAACAGAAGTTTAACATTGACAAATGCAAAGTACTGCATATGAGTAGTAGTAACCACAGAGAAATGTACCAACTGTGTGGTACTACACTCAGGGTTTTAGAGAATGAAAAAGACCTGGAGATAATTGTGCAGTCACATATGAAGTTTTCTGAGCAGTGCAGACAGGCTGCCAGAGCAGGTCATGGGGTCTTGTCAATGAAATACAGGAATTTTGCTGGTAGGGATAAGGAGGTGATTAACCCATTGTATAAGGCAACTGTCAGGCCACACCTTGAGTACTGCATACAAGTCTGGAGGCCTCATTTTAGGAAGAATGTAGAGTTGCTAGAACAAGTACAGAGAAGGGTAACAAAGGGATCTGAGACTAGGCACCTGCAAGGTGATCTGATTGAGGTGTATAAGGCCTTGAATGGTTTGAGCAGGCTCAATGCTGATGGGATTCTTCCTCTTGCTCAGATTATGAGCCCAAGGGGGCATAAATTCAGACTTCGGGAAGACAGTTGTAGAACAGATGTGCAGAAATTTACCTTTAGCCAGAGGGTAGTTGATTACTGGAACAAACTACCATCTGCCGTTGTGGAAGTTGATAGCTTAAATAAATTCAAGGCAGAACTGAACAAACGTTTAGAGCGAATGGATGGGTGAAATGGGAAGAGTTGTTTTTTTCTGACCTGATGCTGTATAAGCCTGCTTTCTTGCATCATATGCCTCTACTAATGCTAATGTGGTAGATCAAGACTATACTGAAGGAATGCTTAAATTCACACTAACAGTGTAAATTTAAGCATTCCTTCAGTATAGTCTTGACTTAAGAAATATTAGCATTAGCATTAGTAAAGGCATATGATGCAAGAAAGCAAGCTTATGCAGCATCAGCCAAAAAAAAAAAAAAAAAAACCCACTCCCATTTCACCCCTCCATTCGTTCGAAATACCTTGCCAGCTGAGCCTTAAATTTATTTAGGCTATCAACTTCCACAACAAGGGATAGACATCTGTTCCACCAACCAACTACCCGCTGGCTAAAGGCAAATTTTCACACATCTATCCTACATCTGTCTTTCCTCAATTTAAATTTATGCCCTCTCAGGTGATTATTCTGAGCAAGAGGAAGAATCCCATCGGCATTGAGCATGCTCAAACCATTCAAGGCTTTATACACCTCTATCAGAGGTGTATAAGGCACGAGCACTGTAATTTGCAAAACTTAAGCCTTTCTTTGTAAGAGCAACCCTTTGTTCCATTCACTAATCTTGTTGCCCTTCTCTGTACTCGTTCCAGCAGCTCTACAGATTCTTGAAATGAGGCCTTCAGACCTGTATACAGTATTCAAGGTGTGGCCTGATCATTGCCTTATACAAGGGAATAATCACCTCCTTAGCCCTGCTAGAAAAGTTCCTGTATATCATTGACAAGACACCATGAGCTACTCTTGCTGCCAGTCTGCACTGCTCAGAGAACTTCATATCTTCCTTCACAATTACCCCCCCAGGTCCTTTTCATTCACCACCACTGTCAGTGTAGTACCACAGAGTTGATATGTTGCTATGTTGCTCTGGGGTTACTGTTTCCCATATGTAGTACTTTACATTTGTCAATGTTAAACTTCATTTGCCACCTCTCAGCCCATCTGCTCAACCTTTCCAGATCCTGTTGCAGCAGCAGCATAGTAGTAGTAGCATGTGATGCAAGAAAGCATGTGTATGAGCTTATGCAGCATCAGCCAAAAAAAAAAAATCACACCATTCCCTCCAAATGCCTGTCCAGTTCCAGTAGTGTCCTTAACAACCCTGCCAACTTTTGTATTGTCTGCAAACTTAGACATTAAGCTTGATATACCATCATAAATATCATTTATAAATACAGAAAACAACAATGGACCCAACACTGAACCCTGAGGGACTCCACTAATAACATTAGCCCACGATGAGATATATTAATGTTTAAGTTTATTTTATTTTATTTATTGTTTATATCAGTATGGCCACTGTGTAGATAAAGCACACTAAAGCATATACTTATTCAATATGTTCAATTTGAATTTTTTTCCTTTTTCTAGGTATCTCTACATAATGCCTAATACAAATGTAATTTTGGACAATTGTATCTAACCCTTACCATATTCATCAGTAACCACTTCATCATCTGAATCAGACTGTGCAATTGGAGGATTTAAAAAATAATGATAAGTATTTCTAAAACAATCTTGAATAAATTTCAATACTTGAGAATTCCGCACAGTTCTGGCAACATTCAACTTCTTAGAATAAGGATCTGCAAAAAAGAAATACATAGAAATGTAAATTTAATTTGGTGTGCAACTAGATAGAGTTATGATTTCGTAGACCATGGGAATAATTATAAGTATTTCTTACTTATTATTTGACTTAGTTACGAGTTGAATCCATCTTAAAAGGTATAAAATGGAGAAATACTGAAAACCACTGTCTTTCAACGCCTAACTGATTCCTTCTAAGTAATGCTCTACTGGATACGAATTCATAAGTGGGTTTTTTTTTTGGTTTTTTTAATTTATTTCACAATTTTGGTGCCAGTATGCTTATTCCAGTTATATTATAATATAAACTTTACAGTTTACATTATAATTTTAATATAAACTATAATATTTTATATTATAGATGGTATATTTCCAGGTGGTAGATGACTTTCATCAACTGGTGAAATACCACCACTTTGCTTATTGGAGGCTTGAAGTGGTGAAACCCATGTTTAGTCTCTAGAGCAAAGTTTCCGGCATCCCCCCCCCATACTTCTCTTTCAACCCATGCACGGTACTAAGTACTATAGGTTTTGATACCTTTCGTGTTTGGGGTTTTCATAAAAAAAATAATAAGCATTACATTAATGAGTACCAAATTAATATAATGCTTATTATACCATTTGTAAACTGAGCATTACATTAACAGTAATAAAAGATGTAATACTGGATTGATCAAGGGTACAAGAGATCATTCAATTCATCATTTTTTCATATATATATACAGGGTGTCTCAAAAATACAAACGTTTAGGGGAGGTAGGTAACATCTAAAGGAATGTGAATCGCATAGGAACCCATAACGGAAACGTCACCGTAAGTCGGTAGACGAAGAGCATGCATCGATATATGAACTGTGAGCTGGCAGATATGCACCTAGTGTATGGATTAGCAGAGGGGAATGGACGAGCCGCTCAACGAATCTATGGAGAACGCTTCCCAGACAGACACGTACTGGACCACCATTTGTTTGCGCGTGTGCATCAAAATTTGTGCGATTATGGGTCATTTAGAGGTAACAGGAGTAGTGTGGGCAGACCACATTCGACGTGAACTCCCACCATGGAAGAAAGTGTGTTGAATGCCGTCCAGAATAATCCTACTACCAGCACACGTGCCATTGCCTCTGCCTTAGAAGTGTCTCGTTGCACTGTACAGCGTGTCTAGCACGACGATTCCTTACACCCCTTTCATCTCCAAAGGGTTCAGTTACTGCTCCCCCCAAGATCATCCTGCACGTGTGGCTTTTGCGCAGTGGTTTCTCCAAGAAAGTGTTCAAGACTTGAATTTTCCAGCCTATGTTTTGTTCACGGATGAGGCTTATTTCACTCGGAAAGGCTTATTCAATCAGCACAATGCTCATGTGTCGGCTCACGACAACCCACACGGTGTGTGCCCCCATGCGGAGCAACATTGCTTCTCAATAAATGTGTGGGCAGGTATGGTTGGTGACTACTTAGTCGGCCCATACCTGTACCATCCCGCATGAACTCCGAAAAATATCAGATCTTTCTTGAACAAGTTCTACCAAGGTTACTTGACGATGTTCCAGCAAATGTGAGAAGCAACATTTGGTTTCAACATGACGTGGTGCCTGCCCATTATGGAAGGGGTGTTTGTGACCATTTGAACAGGCGATTTGGGCATCGATGGATTGGCTGTGGTGGACACTTTGCCTGGCCCCCACGCTCACCTGATTTATTGAGCCTTGATTTCTTTCTGTGGGGCCCCTCAAATCTATCGTGTATGAATCACCTGTGGAGACGGAAATGGATCTCGTGGTGAGACTCGTCTGCGCTGCTGCTGCTACTGTCAAAGAAACTCCAGGTGTGTTCGACCGTGTCCGCCAATCCATGCTGCATCGGTGTCACGCATGCATCGCGTCTCATGGTGGAACAGATGCTCGAACCTTCGAGCATCTGTTGTAACATCATGAAATGCATCCATCTCATACTCCATTGTTAATATTATGTCAAATAAATGTTTGCCACTAATTACTGTTTTGTGTCATTTTTGCTTCTTGTGCCTCTGCTACTACTACTTTCCCGTGACGTTTCCAGTTATGGGTTCCAATGCGATTCACATTCCTTTAGATGTTACCTACCTGCCCTAAACGTTTGTACCAATATTTTTGAGACACCCTGTATAAATAATGTGTAGCCCGTAACATAAATAAAGTGTCTGAGAAAATAGAAATGAAAAATACACAAAATGCCTGAACTAAGAGAAGTTTAAGGGATAGTAGAAACTGGAAGTGAAGTAGTGGTGAAAAAGTGAAAGAATTTGAAAAACCTAGTAAAAATATGAACTGGGACTGAGAAAGCAAACAATATACAAAAATAATTTTATACAGATAAATAATAAATAACAAACAAATAAAAAATAATAAATAACAAATAAATAAAAAATTATTAAATAACAAATAAATAAAAAATGATAAATAACAAAGAAATAAATAACACTGTATTTAGATATGAGAGGGCAATGGAATCAAGGGATGGCAAATATGCAAAATCTGAATACAGTAATTGAAAAGACGATACATAACCAGGAATTTCATCAGGGGACTACTCCTGACCATGTATCAGGCATTTCCAAACTTGTCTATAATATTAGAAAAAGGGTGGGAGCAAATATGTGGCCTTTATCATAATACTAACAGAGAAGGTAGTTCCCAATGCACTAAAAATTAAGTTAATGATGAAATTTTTAAATTTAATACAAATTTACAAAAGTGTAATGTGAAATATAATACAAATGTTTGTATCGTGCAGAAGGGGCAAAAAGTAATTAAATTAATGTGGTTAAAAATGTAAAAATTCAAATATACAGAACAGAAATTTGATCAAAAAGTGTGGACAAGCAAATGGTATAGGGAATGGTAAAATTCTTGGGGTGGAGAAGGGAAGAAAAAGATGGTCAAAAGAAGGTGAAAATAGCGATAGGATGCAGGATAGTCGGAGCATTCGTATCACGCTCATATTACATTAATAGTTTTACGAACAGGAAAAAAATAGAAAAAGACAGTATAAAGATAAAAGTGTAGAAACAGTCATTAAAAATACTGAACTTACTGGGTGTGTGCAAATCCCAATCTTATAGAAAGGGTTCTGGTATAGGCAAGCGTTAGTAAAAATGGGTGTTAATACCCATTTTTACTAATGCTTGCCTATAGTAAAAATGGGTGTTAATACCATAGGCTTGTAGAGAAGAAGGGAAATTGAAACCAAAACTAAAAGTGGGTGTTACACCTGGAGTCATTAAGTCAAGCGGAGGAGAGATGTACATAGCCAAGGTGCAAAAGGGAAAACAATGACAAGTCACCAAGTTATACAGATTTAGATATACAGATAGTGATGAGCTCTATCGTTAAAAAAAAAAAAAAAAAAAAAATGTGGGAAAGATAGCCTAAAAACATGAAACGCCAGACAGGCCGCAGGAATACAAATATGTAAAGGAACATATGAAACAGAAAGTAAAAACAAGAATAATTCCAATCTACAGGAGAAGAAAATCTAGGAGATGAAATTCTGGTGAAAGTTTAGATGATCAGAAAATAGGATCTATAGATCACAGCTCCAGCGTTCCAAGTTAACACTGCCGCTGTAGACAGAGAAATGCACTGTTTGGCTACATCTGAGGTTGATTGAAGGTTGAGTGAATCCATTGAAGAGCGTGACAAAAAATCAGGCAGGCAAAAAACTTTGATGGCAACAGAACAGCAAAATTGAAAACCGTGAGGAAGAAGAATTTTTGTATCCATTGATAAAATTTTATCACCAAATAAAAGGCCTGGTTAAATGATGCAGGTTTTGTAAAGAAAAACAAAACCATTCACAACACATGGTTACCAAATAGACAGTAAGATCTGAGACCAGTTCTGAGATCTGTAGATCTGAGATTTCAGAGAAGCAAAGTGCCAAACCTAGTGGTTATTATAAGGGAAGATACTTTAAGTCCAGGAATAAAAATCCAAATGTATGTTACAAACCACACATTATTTATATCCTTTTGCTTCCTTTACTGCTACGCTGCACGTTTTGGAGCATTTTTCCTTTTTCTGCTTATTTTGCTTCTTAACAGTTTAATATTAATACTATATATATTTGTAACTTTTTATTGTTTACCTGTTAGCTTTTCAACTTTTTATGTATTTCACATATTCATCTGGCTTTTAGTAATTGTATGTTTATGGTACTCAAGGAAGACTATTTAATTCTTTCATTTTCTTGAACATATGCATATTAAGTTTTGGGGGGGGGGGGGTGCCATAGTATATCAACAAATAAATAGATACCAGAAAATAGCACAAGAGATACCACAATGTTTAGATTTTAAAAAAATAATAATAATAAAAAGAAAAAAAACATAACACAAATTAACATACATGAATATTTAAATTAATTTTTTCTGACAAAATTTTGTACCTCATAAGGGGTAACTATATCATCAAGTATACAGCAGAAACTTTCACACAACATCCATATTTCTACATTTTTCTCGACAATGTCCCATACAAATGTATGGGGCAATGTTGAGTTAGGATTGAAATTGAAGGTGTCTGGAATCTTTCCCAGACATAATGGAAAGAGCACATGATGAGAGCAGTGTCAATTAATACAGCCCCAGAGAGATTGTGCAAGGTTTATGAAGTGATTTTTTCTCAACGTGGTCTGTGCTTGTTTTATAGGAATAGGATACACTTAAATTGAAGAAATGAAAGAATATTTTCTGATGCTATAGGTCAGAAAACTTTTAGTTTGAATGGTTTGAATAAACCTTTAAACTCCATTAAACACCATTGCTAGAAATTAGTTTGAATAAACTAATAGTTTAACAGTAACCACAAGCAGAGATGAGATTCTTTTACTACCTCTATGGAGCAACCTAGAAAGAAAAGTGTGCAGATTACAAGGCCTGATGGAGGGACAAACAGATATGTGGACTGTGTTAGGGTTATTAAAAGCCAACACATATGCAAGGGGGCGTCAATAAGTAATGCACTGTAATGTTGTAATATCTTTAATATCTGAGACATTGTAACCACACTTCACATACATAAAATACAATCTTTCAACTTGGTGAAATTATCACTCGGTGTAAGAACCACCACAAGCTACATTTCCTCCAGCACTCTTTCCGGGCAGTGAATGCACTTTGGCCTCCATCAGGAGGCTGATGTTTACACCAGAGTTCAATGTCAGAAATGAGCTCCATATCACTCTCAAACACCTTACCATGCAAGTAAGCCTTCAGTCTACCCAAACAAAAAAAAAATCTGATGGGATGAGGTCAGGGCTACAGGATGAGTAAAGCATTATGTTCCACCACAGCTGGGCAATCTTTGACAATATTATCTGTGATATCTGTACTATGTATGGCCTTCATTATCCTAAATGTCCTACAATTCAGTTCAGGTCTTTTGGTTTTCAAAACTTCCTGAGGTATCTTTCTTTGTTGATGGTTGTTCCTCTTTCCAAGAAATCAATACAAAATTATGCCAATTTGATCCCAGAAGAAGAAGAAGGTGGCCATAAGTTTTGTCGATGATATTGAAAGTTTTGGCTTTTTTGCTTACAGGTGATATCAGGTGTGCCCATTTCAAGGATTGTCATTTGGTTTGTGGATCATAACGGAAGAGCCATGTTCCATCACATGTCACAACCCCTTCAAAGCACTCAGGACCACCACCACCGAACCTCTCCAGATCTTCACAGATCTCTTTCCTCCCAGCCATCATCTCTCATGTGAGCAGCTTAGGCATGCACACTGAGAACAAATTTTTCTAGATTCCAGGTGTTGATGATGGTCAAAACACTTCCCTTTGACATTTTTGCAGCATCCATCACTTGTCTGGTGGTTATGTACCTGTCATTTCTAATGAGCTGGTCAATGAGTTCTTTGTTTTCACTGCTTGACAAACGTTGGTTTTCCAGCTCTTGGTTTGTCCTTGACATCAAAATCACCTTCCTGCAACCATTGGAGCCCACCTCTTAACATTACTTCAATCAACTGTCTGGTCCCCATAGATTGCCAGAAGTTTTTGATGGATAGTTTGTTTGTTTGCTATTTGGTTTTTAGGAGCATTAGCAACTAAGGCCATACTGCTCCGGGAATATGCGGTGGTCATTCCCTTGCCCTTTCTGCATCCTCCGTATTTGGTGGTGACGGGCTCGAACCCCGGTCTAATCAAGAAGCATCTGCTACGCACTGCTGCTCCTTCCCACCTGGCTACGGAGGCGCCTTGATGCCTTGATGGACAGATGTGGCTAACTGATCAGCTGATTTGAATAGTAACTCCATTAAACACCATTGCTAGAAACAGCTGTCATATTAAGCAACTGAATTTGATTTCTATCATGGTCAAACCAACCACTGCTAGCAAAAAAAAAGTTTCTTCAGTTTCCCCATGAACTTTTTTTTCTATCTTTTTTTTTTTTTTTAGGAGCATTAGCAACTAAGGCCATATTGCTCCGGGGATATGTGGTGGTCATTCCCTGACCTTTCCTCATACTCCGTATTTGGTGTCCCCCACAAACTAAATTTTCTTTCATGCCATAAAGAGACTCAAAGCTTTTGTTTTGAATTACTGCTTTACTAAGAGGAATATGTTTTTGGTTGCAGTCTTCCACCCACACAGATAAGAGACACTCCATTTCTATGCATTGTTACACTTCTATTCCTAACAGTTATTTGCAAGGCACAAAAAGCTGATGCAACTTTACCTTTTTCTTTTATTTCATCTGTGTGTTTTATAATGTTATGTACCATAGATTCATGCATTCCAACATCTCAGCCTATTTTAGAATTGCTATTGTCACATCCATGTTGTTTTATTATGCCAAATTTTTGTTATAATGTAATAACAAGCCTCCTCTTTTTTTTGAACTTGCATTATTTGTTCTACAAGTATTCTTCTGTTTGTCCATATTTGCTAGGGGCAGTTTATCAAAATTTAAAATATAATACAGTACTGTACATGGGCCAATATCCATATGCAGACTAACCAGTGAGTGTTTGGTTGGTGGGAGCCAGGTGGCAAAGGTGGTGACATGGTGCACTGTGGTGTGAGTCAGAAAACAAGTTGCACACAACAATAGGCAGAGGTGGACTGACAAGTGAATGTCTGGTAGTGCAACACAGTGCAAGTCATTGATAACCCACATGTAATTTTTGCCGCAATTTTGAATAAAAACTCATACTTTATGAGTTTTTATTCAAAATTTTATTTTTTTTTTTATTTCTTCTATTTACTAGCCAAATTCTGACTCATATTAAAAGATCTGGTATCATTTTATAATCCGTACTAAACTGAATTTCATACTATTGAAATTCGTACTAATCAATTTACCTATATCAGAACTGTTTCTACTCCAGGATAGCCATATAAAGGCCAAGGAGTTCATAAAAGAAAATTGCATATTTATGGTACATGTAGATTCAAACACAAGGCTTAATTAACTCTATGCTGGCACATAACCAATTAGCTGCAGTTTCTCTTTTGATTGTGTGGTCTTTTGATAACAAACTAATTTAAAAATCTGTTAAAAATGGAACATAACTTGTTCTATAATGCAACACTTGTAGCTGCACCTGCCGACATTGGCATCTATTTTTCTCTAGATTTCTCCATTCTTGGAATGCTCGTTTCAAGGCCTCTTGGAACAAACAAAAAGAGTAACCGATTTTTGTGACACATTACCTTCTAAGCATGATCAAATGACCATATCTCATTTGATGAGTGTCCCACATCTTTATCAAGGTCGCTCTTTGCAAATCTCACACATAATATTATTATGATTATATGCATAGTTTAGCCTAAACAACATGGGCCTTGTGGCTGTCCTAAATGTGGCCAGGCAATGAATATCCACATGACAATTATTTTGAACTTCGCTGATATCTGTTAAGTCAACATTTCTTATTTTCTTTCTTATCATCTATATAATTTATAAACACTTATAAAAGCAATAATTTTACAAAAATTTCATAAGATTTATCATACCTTCAATTGCAATTGGATAATTCCTCCAGTTCTTTGCATTTTTATGTAATGGATCCTTCTGGCATATCGATATCACATGTTCACTCCAATTAAATTCCAAGGCATAGTATTTAAATAAACCAACCCAGAGTTCCCCTACTGATTTAGTATTTCTGCTTTTCCATTTCTGTTGGTAAAGAAAGGAACAGTGACAAATATGAGTAAAATTAATTACTTATATACAAGGGAGGCATTTGAAAAGTTCATAGCCTGAGTACGTAAGTTTAGTGGTACAGTGTTAAAAATTTCTATACTTAATGTATAACATTTTAAATAGCAACCCACCAAGTTTCACGCAGTTTCAATGCTTTTTTAATTTTAATTTTTTCAATTTTTATTTTTAATTTTTTCAATGTATTTTTTAATTACCAATCCTGAGGTCAACAAAGTTGTGTAAATGAGGAGAGATGGAAAATTGGTCAAAGTGCGGTAATGCAATATTTGGGAAAAAAGGACCTAAAGCCAAAGGCAATTCCATGAGGATATGGTTACAACATTGGGAAGGATGCCCTTCCTATTCCATGGTTAAGAATTGGTCAACAGAATTTAAATTAGGAAGGAAAAGCCTGGAAGATGACCATTCACCCAAGCTATGGAACACCTGCAATATTCATCACTTCAGAAGTTGACAGTGTGCACGATCTGGTGATGAGTGATCAAGGAGCAGCAGTTTGGTACATTTTTTTATATTCAGTACATATTTATCTTCTTTATATTTCATTATCTGCTTAATATGCCCTGTGCTACCTGCAAAAGCATACAATCTCTTACACTGCTATTGCTAGCATTAGATGCTGGCAACCATTATCCTCCTTAAAAGACATGTCTGAACTTCAAAATACACTGATCATTACCAGTTTTATGGAGCAAGAAGCAGCTCACACCAGTAAAATGGTAACCCTATCCTTACTCATCATTTTGACCCCTAATTCCACCACATATTTTATAATTTTAAAAAAATATAAAAAAAGTCAACTTTTTTTTATTTTTTTTACTCAGAATTGGACATGTAAATATAAAACATTTTAATGTAACAAGCACTTTGAACTACAGTAATAATTAATATTTCCTGAATATATTTTTAAAAAATGTCTATATTTTAATTTTTAATGCAAACTGGTAATACTGCATGATTCTCTGAAGAACAGATTCATGCAATCATGATTCTGTTCTTCACAGTTATTGAAACAAGCTTAAGTGCAGGAGCATTCCTAGTATTACATAAGCTAATAAATGTACCTATTGAAATAAATGAAACTCAACCTACTTTTTTAAATCTCAAAATAACTTGACACATACAATTATATTAAAATATAATACACAAAAAAGCATGCAATTTGACATAAAATATTAAAAAATACAATAATAATTAATTATAAGTACAATTTTACATGTCAATTCTTTGTGCTTTAGCTTAATTGCAAATTCTGTATTTCGCCCATATCGATGCTTTTTGAAATTCTCTCTCCCTCTCTCTCACTAATAATGCAAGGCATTACAAGAGGTATCTCTTAAATAAATCTTAGCAAATTTTAATTTTGAGAAAAGACTTTTCTCAGGTCACAAAAAATGAGATTACACATTGTAACTGCAGTATTTAATACTGCATATACTCTTTTCATCAGAATGTCTAATCTCTAAAGTTTATAATGATTAATTAACTCTTAAAAAAGTTTGTTATGCCATTTATATCATTAACTTAAAGATGCAGCTTTTAAATTTGTGAAAAAATTGCTGCAATGTGATTTGAGGTCTTCAAATATTATATACTGTTATTAGTAGTAGTACTGGCTAATGATGCAGGGAAACAAGCTTATGCAGCAACGGCAAAAAAAAAGTACTATCCATTCCATTTAATTATGTCTAAATTTTTATTATTAATTTCCCATGTACAATGGCCATGGTAGACTACACATTATGTGCAACATAGAACCAACATTGGAGGTTCATCATTCAAGTCACAGAAGTCATCTGCTGAACTCTCCAGCAGCCTAAGGTTCTGTGCAACACTCGGATGGAGATCATCTTTTAAATCAGATCTTGTCAGACCTAACGATAATAGGAGGGTGGCAGACATCTGACACCAAACCCCCTATAGATAATAGTTATTGTTGAAACTTCAGCAAAATGACCAAACTTCTTCTACTTGCTGTTTTAGACTAATATTACTGTGATAATAATGGCATTTAAGTCAGTGAGACAATTCAAGAGAATATCCCGAGCCCACAACCTGGGCATCAAGGAGATGTGTCAACTCCCCCTTCACACACAAAAGATCAGGCTTTCTAAGGTCTTCCTGAGTGTTATAAAGTATGGCTCCAAAAGAGTCAAACAGCCCTTTTGACTTAGTTTATTGTTAACCAAACTCACCACAGCATCATGCCTAGGAATCCTGGAGCCATGGGACCTGTGGCACTGGAGAGCAATGTAGGAAAGAGTCTTGATGGCAAAACACCAAGCCCTACAATTCCAATCCAAAGATCGTCCTCTAGATGTTCTGGAGAGGGAAGGGAGGGCATTCATTTGGGTCTATATCAAGTCAATGTAAGAATGAGCAGATAAGGGCCAGGTTCCAACTCTGACCCACTGATGCTGGGCAGGGACTTTGGCTGATTCTTCCATGCCACGACCATCAAATGTACTGTGAAGGAGTTGCTGCCATCATTCTTTCATCTTAGCCTTAGTGTCAGCATCTGTTCAACCATCATGTTGCCTTCTCTTGGCATTACTTATATCATCCTTCAGGGGAGAGGAAGCAGCAATGGCTCTAATTAGAGAAGATGCTGAATACTGGAGTTTATCCAAACCTCTGTTTTAGAATGGGGATAGACCAATGGAAGGAAGGAACTCGCAATCCCCCAACAGAGACATCTGCATAAAAATAGGGGTTAACTAAGTCCTTGGGCAGGTGTAACCATTGTTTTATAGCCAACCTGACCTTGAAAATCCAATTTATTCAACTTGCCAGCTATCACTCTTCTCCGAATAATGAGATGATAAAACCTGGTAATCAGAAAATGTCTTAGAATGAACAGTTGCTGTTGAGGCTTGGGGGGGGGGGGTTAGATAGTCTCCCCAAATGCAGGTCCAGGTTTGTGCCATATGAAGTTTTACCAGAAGTGAAACTCTACACCAAGAGGTAGTCCCACCTATCCAGCACTTGTAAAGATGGTAGCACCTCCTCACCTAATAGGAATCACCCTGGCTGCACCTTGATCTTCTTTTCTCGCCCTGAAGTGACTAAAAAGATTGTGCAAGATTGACAAATTAATGAGAAGCCCTCTCTTCCTCAAAAACAAACTGGTCCTTTATAATAGGCATTGGAGACCTGTTGCAGTATTGGCTGCTAGAATGAGGTCATCAGCAAATGCTAATGTGTAAACACTGAAACCCAGTAAAGTGTACCCTACATAACTTGGTAATTCTTTCAGGAGCATATCAATAACCATATTGAAGAATAATGGGGACCCCCCCCCTTGTTGAACTCCTCTTGTATAGTTAACACAGTAGCAGTGGAAGAGCCATATAATAGATGTACATACTGTAGAAATGGTACAGGAAAATGTCTCTGAAAAGCTTCAAGCAGCTGTCCATCCCATTTAATTATGTCTAATTTTTCCTTTAATTTATTCAAACTACCCACTTCCACTAGACCAGATGGTAATTCTTCCAACAATCAATTACTCTCTGGCTGAAAACAAATTTTCACAAATCTATCCTACAGCCATCTGTTTTAATTTCAGTTTATGCCCCCCCCCCCCTTGTTGTGTATTCTCTGAGAAAGATTTGGAATACCATCATTATTAAGCTTACTCAATTCACTTAACTTTCAGTGCTGCCTTTTCCGATGAACTTTTGACCCAAAATTAAAAATCACAGGATTGAGCCAAATCTGGTTTGGGGAGGACACAAACTATTTTTGGGCTTTCTTCTCACTATGGCTGAATTAGTTAGCCACTGGCAAAGGTTGCTTGAAAAAATTACCAGTTTTGCAGTATTTTATAGTAAGAATACCCCTTTGTGTTCTTAAATAATCTCTGATTACTTTTTTTTAATCTCTAAAAACTCTTTTGTTTTCCTATTTCATATAAATAGCTTAGTGACTGCTATGATTACTTCCCTGAATGCTTCTCATTTATAATTTGCAGCTGATAACATCATCAGTTGGTGCCACTGAAAGGAATTTAGAACTAACACCATTGTAATCACTTACCCCACGTACCCCAGCGAACGGGAATACGGTAACCATATTCCCGTCCGCTGGAGTACGTTCCAGCCCCAACTGGGTTCAACAAGTTAATTCTATAATTTTTACTCTAATAACAGAGCTGAAACTCGCTATAGTTGGAACCAGAACTGTTTTCTTGAATTTTCCCACTTAAATTTTCAAAACCTTCTACTGAATTTCACGCAAATGACAAAAATGTGACATCAAGTATGCATTTTTTTAGGCCTTTTCAATTAATATTTTTACCCCCGCCCTAACCAGCCTAGAGCTTATGAAACCCAACACTTGATTCATTTCTTGGTGTAAAGCGTGCGAATTTCTTTTTACAGAGAGTAGCAGTTCTGATAAATAACTCTGCCTGAATACGAGCGAAGTGTGGGAAGTATATATCACATGACCTCGTCTCCCGTACAGCTACATCGAGACGGGAAGGGAGAAGTGTAAATAAACAAAAGAGGAACGGAAGCTACTGTTTTTGACATAAGAAGCAATAAAGCGATACAGTAGCAATAACTGTTTACGAAAGGTGAAAAGATTGTATTTCCTAACTTCAACGTGTATTGCTCCTACGAACAGAAGATCAAGGAAATTCATCTGTTGGAAACGGGAAAAACTGGTGTAAAACTGATAATAGTGCAATGCACATTTGATAAAAAAAAAAAAGTTTGCTTTATTGTAATTGTTTTTAGTTAACAATATCGGAACAGCAGTTTCCTGGGTTTGATCTTCTAACCAAATTTCGAGAAAATATTTCTATTTATAGCTGCATTATGAACTTCGAAAACTGGTGCATCAAAAGAAAGGGAAAAAAAATCGTCCACTATGAATAACAGGTTCTTTCTTGTAATGTCTATTGTTCACATAACTGCAATATTTCTAACAATACAAAGCTAACAGATTACGACTAACGGCTGCTCAAAAAGTATTGTTAGAAGATATTTGCTTGTTACACTTTGATGTCATCGCAAAGGGAGAAATTTTCTGTTTTAGTTCAGAAGCCGAATAAATTCACTATCCACAGTCATAAAGCTGTTCTGAGCTGCAATAAACAGATAAACTCCGCTGACAAATAGATTTACTCCCCATCACTTTTATTGTTTTACTGTGGTTTTTGGCAGATGAGTCAGTGACTGCTAAATGCAGTGCAGTTTCTTGTACAGTAATACCCAGAAGTTACGCGATAGGTGGGTCTGACGAAAATCACTTAAGTCGAATTCGCGTAAGTCAGGGTGTAACTTTGCACATAAATACATATAAATTTTGTTTAATTGGGACCAAGAACTAACAAAAACACTAGTTTAGAAGAAAAATATTTAATAAAATTGCAGTTCTTTATACATATTAATACAAAATATGTATTAAAAAAATAAATGAGTTACGTAAAAAAGTTATTTCAATGTCAATGGCTTCATAAAATCTAACAAATTCGTCTGACAACACAACGCCTTCTTTTTTTCACGCAGAATTTCTTCGTAGCAAGCTAATAATTTTTTTATTCCTTGCTTTGTAGCTATAACACATTCTTCGATGGAGTCTATGTTTTCTAAAAATTTTAAGCCCTTTTCAATTGAGCTGAGACCTTCTGTCAAGCTTGCAATTGTCATGTGCTTTTCTGGTGGAACTGGGTCTGAAGTGTCGGATACTTCAGTGATGTTTTGCTCACACATCTCTATGAGCTCATTGACATCATTACCATTGACTTCCAAATCTAATTGCCTGGCAAGATTAACAACTTCTATCACATGAGCGACATGATCAGTTTCTGGCACTGTTTTCATCTCGTTTTTGAAAAAAAAATGGACAAAGTTTCTTCCAGACACCATTCAATGTTTTTTGTGAATTTCATCCCAAGATTCTTCAATGATTCTTACGGCATCTAAAACATTGAATTGTTTCCAAAAGTCTTTAACAGATATCTCACTATTTTGTCTCATAGCGTCATTCAGACGTGCAAACAAATGCCTCGTGTAGTAAGCCTTGAATCTTTTGATGACTCCCTGGTCCATCGGCTGAAGCAAGCTGGTTGTGTTTGGAGGCAAAAACACAGATGACCGGGTGCATTGTCAATAAGAAGCATCACTTTAAATGGAATCTGTTTAGACTTACAATAACATTCGACTTCGGGTATAAAGTGGTGACCAAACCAGTCCTCAAAAACGGAAGCTGTCACCCAAGCTTTATGATTTGACTTCCAAATCACTGGTAAGCTAATTTTAGATATACACCAAACGAAAAAATCAAGAACCGCGTAACTCCGAGTTCGCGTAAGTCAGGGTATTACTGTATTCTCTCTCTCTCTCTCTCTCTCTCGGGATCTCTGACCGTGTGGTCATCACAGAATATAAACAGCAAATTTGATTGTCGGAATGCTGCCCACCAATTATCAACTCTTTTACCGACCTTTTAATGTATGTTAGAAATTTGAAAGTGCTACATCAATTAGGAGCAAAAACGGTTTCCCGCAACATAATAAAGGAGGACTACTGATGTGATTTTACTGACTGGAAGGAAGTGTCCACAATAAAACATCTGTACAAGGCGGTCACTCAAAGGATAAGCAATACAACGATGTTTGAAATTTATAATGCAGTTCACTAGCTAATATTTCCAGAGGAATTATTCTGGATTTTTTCTCAAATGAGCACCAGACCAGATTCGGACTAATTAGTAATTCTGCATTCCAGGATGAACTGACTAATTAATTCTGCATCCTAGGATGAACTGACTAATTAGAACTTCAGCATCTGTGATGAAACGTCGTGCACACCGATATCATTGGCTACAGCAATAATGTAAAGAAACAAAGCAAAATATTGTAACAGAGCTATAATGCAAAATAATGTTAGAAAGTAAAAATGCAAAATATTGTTCTCTAAAACAATTGTAGTTTTGGCATCCTAGGATGAAGCTGACTTAGAGCTGCAATGCTGTTTTTTTTTATTATTATTATTATTTATTTTCTATATTTATTTATTTTGTGTTTTTGTATGGGCGGCTCCTAGAACAAAAGTTCATCTCGGCCTCGTTGCTCTGTTCAGTTTTTACGCACTGTCAAGGTAAGGCCAGTGTGTGACGTGGAAAAAAAAAAAAAAAAAAATTCATCCCGCATAGGAATATCCCATGCTGGATGAAGACAGATGAAAAGGAAGGCAAGAGAGAGAGAAAATTTTTTCATCCCGCACGGGAGAAAGTGACAGGAAAGAAAAACTGTGTTTGTGAGCTTATGTGTGTGTTCTGTATTGTGATGTTGTGTTTAGGCATTTGGCTGCCTGGAAGCAGTGATCGCCTGGATGACTGCCTCCAGGTACTCGTCCCTAGCAGTAGGCCAAGGCCTCCCCTACTATCTGCACGTCCTCCTCCCTGGGGAACGAGTTTCCCCAAAGAGGAAAGAAAAACTTGTATAAGATGAAGAGAGGGAAGAAGAAAAGAACTATCCTGGCCCAGGAAAGCCCCAATCCAGGATGGGTTGCTAGAACAACACAAGAAAAAAATAAATAAAATAAATAATAAAATAAAATAAAATAAATAAATAATAAATTTTAAAAAATAATAATAATAAATAAAATAAATGAAAGTTAGCTCTCTGGACCTTTGACAATCTCTTGGCCTTCTCCCCACCAAAAGGGTATTTTTTATTTCTCTCTCTCTCTCTCTCTAGGGTCGGACTAGAAAGGGTGGACTCCCTCCCCTAAGGAGTTTTTTTCCCTCAAGTGATAGAAGGGTATTGGAAATTTCATGAAAATGAACCCTGTTTTTCTTCATTCGGTGAACGGCTACTCTGTTAGTGCAAGAGAAGTGACTTTATTAAAGCTGCAGCTCAGAATGGAATTCGAGCATTGAAACACATGACATTTTATGGTGAATTTTTCGGGCATTGTGTGATAATGAAAATTCAATTTTTTTTCTTGAAATTTTTTGATGGTATCAAATGCATATCAAGGAAATATTGAAGTATTCAATAACAATTACTTACAATTTCCCAATCCCTCACTATGAGTAGCAGATTGTGAGAACAATCTGTTACTAGCAGCTCATTTTTTTTTTTTTTTTCATTTGTACACCAGGTGAGATGCATGTGAAGTTCCTTCGACATGAGTTTTCGAAGTTTATAATGCAGCTATGAATAGAAATATTTTCTTGAAAGTTCGTAAGAAGATCAAATATACATCCATGAAACTGCTGTTCCGATTTAGTCCTCTAGAAACAATTACAATAAAGCAAACTTTTTTTTTTTTTTTTTTTATGAAATGCGCATTGTAGTGATCAGTTTTACGACAATTTTTTTTTTTCTTTTGTTTTCCTTCCGTTTCCAGTATGGCTTCCAATAGATGAATTTCCTTGATTTTTTTGTTAGTAGATACAATACATATTGAAGAAAGGAAATGTGATATTTTAGTTTTTCAAAAAGAATTCGTTGCAATTCTTTCGTACAACAATTACGAAAAGCAGTAAAGCAACTGTTGTGAGTGAGCCATGCAAATCAGTGTTTCCAAGTAATGAGGCTCAACTGTTTGTTTTCCACAAAAGTTGTTTGCAGTTTCATTTTCTCCTTGGATCACCTTGGTAACGCTAATGACATAAGCTTGACCAGTCAATTATCTCTCCGCGTCTGTTGATTTGTTTTAGCCAGAGGCACCGAGCTGAGGAGCGAATTTTTGAACTAATGATGTAACACGTTTTATTTTCAAAGCTTGGATCTTGTTTTGCCGACATCAAAATTTAATAAATTGAAATGTGATTGTACATTTTTGCTGTTTTATAGTGAATTAATAGTTTTTGCTGAGCGCTAAAGGTAGGAAATCAAAGAATATACTTCTGTTGTTATGTTATTTTGGTTTTTAGGAGCATTAGCAACTAAGGCCATATTGCTCCGGGATATGGAGTGGTCATTTCTTGACCTTTCCGCATCCTCCGTATTTGGTGGTGACGGGCTCGAACCCCGGTCTAATCAAGAAGCATGTACTACGTACTGCTGCTCCTTCCCACCTGGCTACGGAGGCGCCTAATATACTTCTGTTTATGTATACTGAGAGTTTCAATTTTGTAAATTGAGTAGAAATTATGGAAATTATTAGTTTTCTTCAGGAGGGACAACTTTCAAGTTAGGGTTAAAAACTAGAAAAAAACAGGACGGACCTGGCTCGGGTTAAGAAAAGAGAATCCCCTTCCCTTATCAGTAGATATATCTTTAATACATCCCATATCAATATATTATGGTCACTGCCACCTAGTGGTTTCTTTATCTGCAAATTCTTAATGCACTTCTGACAATCAGATCACGATTATTGCTTTCTCTTGTTGCCTCTCTAACAGGCTAATGGAGAAAACAGCCATCCCATAAATTCAGAAAATTTCTGATACTGTGTGAGTAACCAACCTCAAGTTCTAGTCGATAACTGAAAATTAAGGTCTCCCATTACAAGACAATCCAATTTATTAGCTCACTCTATTTGTCTATACAGCTGTTTTTATAGTCATCACAACCCTTTGGCCTATAACATACTCATTCTCTCATTTTTATTTTTACAGTGCTTATGTCACACCAAACTGACTGATACTGCACTGGCCACCCACATCATCTGGGTACACTACCTTAAATTTTATGTGCTTCTTAACTCATAACCTCCATGTGCTTCATAACCTCCATGCACAAGTACATGGTGGGTGACCACCCAGGTGTAAACCAACGTAAGCTGGTTGGTTTTGGTTTTTTTTTTTTAGGAGCATTAGCAACTAAGGCCATATTGCTCCAGAACATGCGGTGGTCATTCACTGACCTTTCCGAATCCTCCGTATTTGGTGGTGATGGGCTCGAACCCCAGTCTAATCAAGAAGTGTGTGCTACGCACTGCTGCTCCTTCCCACCTGGCTACGGAGGCGCCTACCAACGTAAGCAGCGGTCGAGGTGTGGTGCCCACACCACATGGAGAAATGCCGCCCCTCTATGTTACCAGGCAGTACTAGGTGGTAGATGACTCTCATCAACAGGTGCAATACCACCACTTTGCTTATTGGAGGCTTGAAGTGGTGGAACCCGTGTTTAGTCTCTAGAGATAAGTTCCAGTCAACCCTTCCCCATCTCTTCCATCGTGCAGTATGATTGATGACTTTTGAGGTTATGATGAACATCATGGCAAGATCCATTATTCCTTACATTTCGAGGATACAGCTCTAAAACGGTGTTCGCAGGCAGGCCGCTAGTTAGTACACCAGATCGAACCTATTGGTAACTCTCTAGGAGGCTTCCGGATCAGCTAGTGTATAATCTTGCTACCTCTACTCTGCCAGATAGTGACTGCAGGGAGCCCGAGTAGAGTGTATGCGGGGGGGGGGGGGGATTCTCGAGGCCAGGTTATGTCAAGGAAATGGGTATATTCTTACCACGTGTACGCCATATCCAAAAATTTCATTACTTCATACAGCATGTCCCACCCACTTTTTCTTACTATTGAATACACCACGAATTGTCAAACTAATAGAGCCAGCTTACCTGCGAAAAGCTCTAAACCTCCCAAACACTTCCTAATTCATTTTCCAAATATCCGTGGTCTCGATTCTAATCTCAACAATGTCCATTTCCACTTGCAGTCTGCCAAACCCCATGTACTTTTTCTGACAGAATCTCAGTTATCGATTGATTCAACTACTGCTCATCTCAGATGCCCAAATTATTCGCTGTATGATTCCTTTCGCCTCAAAGGTGGTACTTCTGCATATGTCTGTTCTGATATTCCCTGTCAGAGACTTGGTAATTTAGAATCTCCTCTTTCCGATGTTCTCTGGCTTAAAATCTTTCTACCTCATTGTGTCAAATTCATCTGTGGTCTCTACCGTTCTCCCAAATCCACTAATCACTTGGAGCTCTTTGAATTCCTCTCTTTGCAACTTGACTTTCTACAATCCAACTTTCCTAACAGTGAGGTAATTTTCCTTGGTGATTTTAATGTTCACAAATCCAGCTGGCTTCCGTTTTCTAGTCACACCGACCAAGCCAGTCGAGATGCTGAGGCTTTTGCAATTACTAATGACTTTGCACAGATTGTTCATTTACCTACAAGAATACCGGACAATCCTAATTATACAGCCAATATGCTTGATCTTTTTCTCACAACAACCCTTCGGCCGTGCACTTAGAAGGGTTGTTTGTGATCGTTTTCTCACAAACAACCCTTCTAAGTACACAGTCGAAGTGAGAGGTCCTTTAGGCACTTCAGATCACAACTTGGTGATTGTCTCTTCTCCAATGGAACCTTTATCTCATGGCTATTCCCAACCTCGTGTTGTTTGGCGTTACAAGAATGCAAAATGGGATGACCTGCGAGACTTCTTTTCTTCTTTTCCTTGGCCGGATTACTGTTTCAAAACTTCTGATGTCAACGTTTGCTCAGATCGTGTCAGTGAAATTATTCTTGCAGGAATGGAATCCTTTATCCCACACTCCACTTTAAAATCTCGTCCTTTATCTAAACCTTGGTTTTCCAATAAATGTGCTAAGGCTGTTAAAGAGAAGAATGTTGCATGTTGTAATTGGCTTGTTTCTTATTTTTCAGTTTCATTTTCTGCCTACACCAAAGCTCACAACAATTGTAAAGCAGTTATTAATCAGTCCAAACTAGAGTTTGAACAGGTTAAGAGTAGAAAACTTGCTTCCTGCCCTAATGGTAGCCGAGCATTCTGGTCTCTTGCCAAAGCTATTGGCTGCAACTTTTGCCCATCTCTGCTTTCACCTCTGTGCAAACTAGATGGTTCTGCTGTCACTTCAGTGAAGGATAAAGCTGACATGCTAGCATCCCATTTTTCTTCCAACACATGTATTAATGATCTTGGAAAAACACCTCCCACCATTCACAACACGCTCCATTCAATGCCTCCTATGGTCTTCCGTCAAAAGGATGTCATAAGGATTTTGACGAATCTTGATGCTAAGAAAGCTCCAGGTCCCGATGGTATTTCTCCACTTGTTCTCAAAACCTGTGCTCCTGAACTTACTACTATTCTTTGCCACTTTTTTCACTTTCTTATTCCAAAGGTGTCTTTCCTTCTGCTTGGAAAGTTGCTCACATCCAGCCAGTTCTTAAAAAGCGTGACAAATTCCTCCCATCCAATTATCGTCCCGTTGCAATTACTTCTACTCTTTCTAAAGTAATGGAAAAATGAATTAACCGCCAACTCTTAAACTACCTAGAAACCTTCCATCTGATCAACGATCGCCAGTATGGATTCCGTCAGTGTCGATCCACTGGTGATATTCTGGCTTATTACCCATTTATGGACTAATTCAATGGAAAGGTTCGGTGAAACACAAGTAGTTGCTTTTGACATCTCAAAGGCTTTTGATCTTGTTTGGCATAAAGGTCTTCTAAACAAGCTTCCATCTTATGGTTTGCCAACTGTATTTAGTAATTGGTTATCCAGTTTTCTCTCTGATCGCTCACTGAGGGTGATGGTAGATGGCTCTCTGTCTTCTAACTTCTCCACTAGTGCCGGTGTCCCCCAGGTTCAGTTCTTTCCCCCACTCTTTTACTCTTGTATATCAATGACCTTCTTCCATTGACTGGAAATCCTATCCATAGTTTTGCTGATGATAGCACATTGTATTCCACTTTCCATTTTGAGAAACCTTGCCTTGCTCAATCAGCTTCAACCTCTCGAAAATCTGCTACCAATTCCTTAAATGCCAATCTTCAGGTAATACTCCAGTGGGGAAAGACAATTTAGTTGATTTCAATCCTTCGAAAACTCAGTCTTGTCTGATATCTCGTAAAAAGGATTCTTCTGTTCCTATGCTTATCTTTGGTGACACTCCGATTTCTAGGCAAAATGATATATCTCTTTTGGAGATTACCCTGACTTCTAATCTCTCTTGGCACAAGCACATTACAAATATTGCTTCCTCTGCAATCTAAAAAACTTGGTTTTCTCTTTCGCTCTCGGCGTTACTTTTCTTCCAAACAGCTGCTCACTCTGTATAAATCGCAAATCCACCCTACCATGGAATATTGTTCCCACATTTGGGGTGGTGCCCCCAAAACATCTCTCAGGCTTCTTGATTCCATTCAGAAGAGGGCAGTTAGGTTAATTAATGACTCCTCTCTAACTGAGTCTTTCCACTCGCTGACTCATAGACGTACTGTTTCTTCTGCATGCCTCTTCTACACATACTTCCATGGGCACTATTCTTCGAAATTGGCTTTTATAATTCCCGCTCTCTCCTTCAAAACAGTCCGAACACATGCAGCCACCAGCTAACATCCATTTGCTGCCCAGCTTCAAACTCACAGAACCAACTTTTCATCTTCCTTGTTTATTCATTCACCTGCTGTTTTCTGGAACATCCTTCCTTCATACATATTTCCTGAAAATTACAGTCTACAGAAGTTCAAGTCCAATATCAACAAATATCTTCTTTCATCTTCTCAACCTCCAACCCAAGCACGGTACTAAGTACTATAGGTTCTAGTACCTCTCGTTTTTGGGGTTTACAAAAAAAAAAAAAAAACTAAAAACATAACCCTTTTCCCTCCAGTTTGGTCTGTCTGTTTGTTCTTTCTTTACACATTGTACTTCCCATATTCAAATTTTGTATCCCTTATGCAAGTGTGACACCACATCTCTGATATCCCTGCAATATCTGCATTTGATGACTTAATCAGTACTTCAAATTCATTAAATTTATTTACTATACTCCTAGCATTGAGTACACACAAGTATACATGCATCTGATTTTGATTTTAGTAACACTAACACAACCCCTGTATTTGCTTGTCCCATGATGATATCCAGCAGGTTTTGTAATCTAAAACACCTCACTATTCAAGGTTGCTGAATGTCCCAATAAAAACTGTGCAAGAATCACTTTCACCTCTGCCTGCAGTTGCTGTTAATCTATTAGTCTGTATGTCCTCCCCAGGCTAGCAGTTTTCTGACCTACCTAACACTGCATTGAAATGGATGCTATCAACAAATGTTTTCTTGTACTCCTACTTAAGTGTATCCCAACCCCCTTAAAACAGTCTCTCTTGTTAACAACTACAGCAAACCCTCACTATGTTGATGATTAAACTTCACACCAGCTGGTAGATAAATAAATTTTCAATACTGTAACTAAAAACATTTTATTTACAAGAAAATAAATATAGAATAGATATATATTTACAATAAAAATAAAAATAAATGACACTGATAAAATATACTAAAAACTTAGAAATTAAAAGCGATAAAATTTGCTGTAGCTTTCGGAGGAAGCAGTCTCCTTCCTCAGCAGCATATGTCTACTGTGCGGCACATCCTTAAATAGCAGATCCACGGCACACGTCACATCCTTAAATAGCAGATCCACGTCACACGGTTCCACGGTTAGAATTTTCCATTTGCGCACCAGAACCGGAAATGGCTCGGGAGTGCACTATTTGAAACCGTTCATCACGTCCAAGAACGACGGTTTCCAGGAGGGGGTGTAGACGTACACAGTTGCCGCCCCGTCTCACCCACATAACACACCCCACAATCCGGGCATTTAATTTCATACACCACCCCACTGCTGGCTTCTTTGGATATGGGGTCTTTAACCTGAGATATCACTGTGTGCAATCTCCGAACTGGGAGTTGTACACAGCATATCTGACACCCCCGAACTATTCGTGCAATGTGGTCTGAAAGGCCCGGATAGTAGGGAATGTACGCAGTGCTCACAGTGGCGAACTGCTCATTACAGGTGGACTCTACTCCTCTAATGACTCTGTCTAACACCCTCTGGGGGTAACCGCACTTCTTGAGGTCTGCTGTGACCCGAAAGGCTACCCCTTGATTGTGGGGTGTATTATGTGGGTGAGCTGAGGCGGTGACTGAAAGACCAACTGGGGGAGCATGTAAATGCAATGAAGTCCACAAATTGTGGGATGTCTGCTGTGGCAGAACTTTTCTGGGAGAAACAACACCAAATTTCCCCAGAGGATGCTGTCATCACAGATCATGCACAGGGGTTCTGGGACCGTAAATGGCTTGAGAGCTTACGTATTGGGGCAGTTAGCAATACTATTAATAGGGATAGGGGTGTACATCTACACCCCCTCCTGGAAACGATCATTCTTTAACGTGATGAACGGTTTCAGCTAGCGCGCTCCCGAGGCATTTCCGGTGCGCAAATGGAAAATTCCAACCGTGGAACCATGTGACATATGCCGTGGATCTGCTATTTAAGGATATGCTGCACAGTAGACATATGCTGCTGAGGAAGGAGACTGCTGCCTCCGAAAGCTACAGCAAATTTTATCGCTTTTAATTTCTAGGTTTTTAGTATATTTTATCAGTGTTATTTATTTTATTTTTATTGTAAATATACATCTATTCTATATTTATTTTATTGTAAATAAAGTGTTTTTAGTTACAGTATTGAAAATTTATTTATCTACCAGCTGGTGTGAAGTTTAATCATCAACATGAATTATCCCAGCCTTGTAGGCCTATTTAGAGAAACCCTCACTAATCCGATTACAGTTAATCCAGATAGAAATATGAAAAATTCTGTTCACAGTTGAGTACTTTGAAAGACACACAGGATTTAGGAAGGCAGATGAGTAACTCTCACTGCTTGCTGATTGATTGTGCAGAGAGAGAGACAGAACATACATTACATTGTCTTGCATGTTGTTCAGTATTGTTATTGACTCTGAGTTGGATGGATGCTACTGCTTATATTGCTTCATTTGTGTACTTATTTTGTGTACCCTATATATATATATATAGGGTGTCCATAATTAAACTATCTCTATTCAGAGCTCTCTGTAGTAATAAGTAATAAGCGGAATGCCACCAAAATTAGTAAGTAACCTATGCAAAGTTTTAGAGATCTTCAAGCACCATGTTAATAGACTAGTAAAGGATAACGAATGCTTAAAAAGCGGTACTCACCTTGAATTAATCTGCGATGGCTTACTTAGGCAACATAGTTTTAGGCAACAACAACTTAGGCAGCAACAGTGTTTGCTGATGCTATCGAGGCAATGTTAGGTGGGTCGGAAAACTGCTAGATTGGGGGGATACAAGGACTAATAGATTAACAGTAGCCACTGGCAGAGGTGAAAGTGATTCTTGCACTGCTTCTATTGGAATGAGCCGCAGCCTGGAAAATAAGATGCAGGATATTTCAGAGACTGCTGGGAATCATTGGGGTACAAGTAAACACATGGGTTGTGTTAGGGTAGCTAAGAAAAAGAACAGGTGCATGTATACTTGTGTGTACACCAATGCTAGGAGTTTAGTAAATAAATTTGATGAATTTGAGGTGTTGCTCAAAACATCAAAGGCAGATATTGTGGGGATTTCAGAGACGTGGTGTCACACAGATATAAGAAATGCAGAACTGGAATTTGGGGAGTACAATGTCTACAGAAAGGATAGACAGGATAGGAAGGGAGGAGGGGTTATGCTATTAGTTAAAAAACACATAAAATCCAAGGAAGTGAAGCCAGTCGACATCGCTGGACAGTGCAGTGTCGAGTCAGTTTGGTGTGACATAAGCATTGGGAGATCAAAATTGAGAGTAGGAGTGTGCTATAGGCCTAATGACTCTGATGAGTATAATAAGAAACTGTTCGGAGAAATAGAGTGTGCCAGTAAATCAGAGAGTCTTATAATGGGGGATTTTAATTTCCCAGATATTGACTGGAATTTGGGGGCTGGTCACTCACACAGTAGCAAGGCTTTTGTGGATTTATTGGATGATTGTTTTCTACATCAGCATGTTCGGGAGGCAACTAGAGGGAGTAATACTCTTGATTTGATTATCAGTAGTGATTCTTCATGCATTAAGAATCTGCAGATAAATGAACCACTTGGTGGCAGTGATCACAGTGTGCTGAAGTGGGAGTTACTCAAAGAGGTAACTACCATTAGGGGTAAAGGGAAGGGGTATTGCTTTCGTAAAGGGGACTACAATGGACTGAGACAGTATTTAAATTCTATACAGTGGGATCAACTGATGATATTGCCAACAGCAAATTCAAAATGGGAAGCATTCAAAGAACTTATCGTGGAAGCTACTAGGCTTTACATACCAACTAAGAAATATTGTTCAAGGTTTAGGCCTAAATGGTTGTCAGATGAACTAATGAGGCATATGGCAGAGAAGAAAAATGCATGGGATACATACAAATTAACACGTGACACGGACGCCTATGATAGATACAAGTTGATCTGTAACCAAGTTACAAAGGAGGTTAGGCAGGCGAAGGCAGATTACGAGAGATCCTTGGCAAGGGATGCGAAGAAAAACAGCAAAGAGTTCTTTACTTATGTAAACTCTAGAAGGAAGGGGATGAATCAGATTGGTCCACTTGAGATCGATGGGTCAACTGTTGATGACCCTGCTCGGGTAGCTAACAAACTAAATGAATATTTTGCATCGACATTCACACATGAGGAGTTATTCAGCAAGGGGAATGCCAGAGGTGTATTCAACTCTAGCAGTAAGCTAGAGAATCTTGTAATAACTGAGAGCAAAGTGGAGGAGAAATTGTTGAAGATAAACACAAGAAAGGCACCTGGGGTGGATGGGATCTATCCAGTTATATTAAAGGAGGCAGCAAAGGAGGTAAGCAAACCCTTAGCCATAATTATGAGAGCTTCCTTGGACTCAGGGGAGGTACCCATTGACTGGAGATGTGCAAATGTGACCCCAATTCACAAAGGGGGATCAAAGGCTGACACAAGTAATTATAGACCTGTGAGTTTAACTTCTGTTCCCGGAAAATTAATGGAGGCACTGGTGAAAGAAGCACTGCAGGATCATCTAGACAAGACTTCAGTTATAGCTAGGACACAGCATGGTTTTGTTAAGGGGAAGTCTTGCCTGACCAATTTGATTGGATACTATGATGCAGTCACAAAAGAACTGGATGCAGGGAATAACTTTGATATTATATACTTGGATCTTAGAAAGGCTTTTGATACTGTTGCACATGGAAGACTGCTGCACAAATTGGAGCAGTGTGGCATTGGAGGCAAGTTGCTGCTATGGATAAAGGGGTGGTTGAGGGGGAGAAGACAGAGAGTGGTAATCAATGGACACTGCTCATCGTGGACTAATGTTATTAGTGGAGTCCCTCAGGGTTCAGTATTGGGGCCTTTATTGTTTTCTGTATTTATAAATGATATTGATGATGGTATATCAGGCTTAATGTCCAAGTTTGCAGACGATACGAAGGTTGGCAGGGTTGTCAAGGACACTACTGACACTATGCTGCTGCAACAGGATTTGGAAAGGTTGAGCAGATGGGCTTCGAGGTGGCAAATGAAGTTTAACATTGACAAATGTAAAGTACTACATATGGGAAACAGCAACCCCAGAGCAACGTATCAACTCTGTGGTACTACACTGACAGTGGTAGAGAATGAAAGGGACCTGGGGGTGGTGGTGCAGGCAGATATGAAGTTCTCTGAGCAGTGCAGACGAGCTGCAAGAGTAGCTCATGGTGTATTGTCAATGATATATAGGAATTTTTCTAGCAGGGATAAGGAGGTGATTATTCCCTTGTATAAGGCAATGGTCAGGCCACACCTAGAGTACTGTATACAGGCCTGGAGGCCTCATTTCAGGAAGGATGTAGAGCTGCTGGAACGAGTACAGAGAAGGGCAACTAGATTGGTGAATGGGACAAAGGGGTTCTCTTACGAAGAAAGGCTTAAGTTTTGCAAATTACAGTGTCTGGAAACTAGGCACCAGCGGGGTGATCTGATAGAGGTGTACAAAGCCTTGCATGGTTTGAGCATGCTCAATGCTGATGGGATTCTTCCTCTAGCTCAGAAAAATCACCTGAGAGGGCATAAATTCAAATTGAGGAAAGACAGATGTAGGATAGATGTGCGGAAATTTGCCTTTAGCCAGCGGGTGGTTGGTGGGTGGAACAGACTTCCATCCCTTGTCGTGGAAGTTGATAGCCTAAATAAGTTTAAGGCTCAGCTGGATAGGTATTTCGAACGAACAGTGGGGTGAAGTGGAAGTGGTTATTTTTATTTATTTATGTTACTTTTTTTTTTTTTTTTTTTTTTTTTTGGCTGATGCTGCATAAGCTTGCTTTCTTGCATCAAATGCCTCTACTAATGCTAATGCTAATGCTAATAGTTAATATTTGGTTGGATTGTTAAGTTTAATTTTATTTTTAGCAATGGAGATTGTGTTTAAAATAAGTTGGTGGGGGTAACCTCTGGATATAAATTTGTCGGTGAGATATTGGATTTCGTTGTAAAGGTCGATTGGTGAGGAGCTGTACTTCAGTGCATTATGGATTTGGTTATATAAAACTGCTTTTTTAGTGTTTAGGGGGTGATGAGAAGCAAAATGTAGGTATTTACCGGTGTTTGTATTTTTCCTGAAAATTTTCGTATTTAATTTTGTGCCTGTTATATAGATAGTGAGATTGAGGAAATTTATCTGATTGTTTTGTCCAATTTCAAGGGTGAATTTAAAACTGTCGTGTATAGAGTTGAGTTTTACAAAGAAGTTATCAATGATGGATCTGTTTCCGACAAGAATGTCGTTGGAGTAGCGCATGTATAGTTTTAATTCGGGGGGGGGGGTGTAGAATTTGGCTCTCTCAATGGCAGCTAGGTAAATTTCAGACAATGGAGCCGAAATGCCTAGGCCCATCTGTAGGCCAAATATTTGTTGAAAAATTTTTTTGTTAAATCTATCCTAAAAAACAAATGCCATTTGCTCTAACGTTTTGGCCAGAATGGAAGTGGATGATGCCTGGCCATGGAACATTCTTTGGGGAGATGAGGCCCATTTTTATCTCTATGGGACTGTCAACACTCAAAACTGACGAATATGGGCTTCAGAAGCACTGCATGCTATTCAGCAAATCCCATTCCACTCACCAAAAATTACCATCTGGTGTGGTGCAACTTCAAATTTCATCCTAGGGCTATACTTTGAGGAACTGCACCCAGTGAAGCAGCTACCTGTTCTGTTATAGCACAAAAATATCATCACATGCTGAGCAGTTCACAAAGATATCATCACATGCTGAGCAGTTTCATTATTCCTCAACTGCAGCAAAAAGGATGCCTGGAGGAGACAATTTTATGCAAGATGGGGCTTCTTCTCATATCACATGACCAGTACAGCAGCTTCTCCGGCATCACTTTACTGTAGAAAGAGTCATTAGTCATTTGTTTCCCATTGCATGGCCCCACATTCGCCTGACCTTACACCGTGTGATTTTTGGCTGTGAGGTCACCTCAAGGCCAGTGTCTATCGAGGAAGTGTCCCTAACTTGGCTGTTTTAAAGGAAAACGTAACGCAGCATGTGTGGAACATTACCACAGAGATGTTGCATTCTGCCGAGCACAATGTGCATCGAATGCAATTTCTGGTCCAGAACAATGGTAATCACATCGAAAACCAACTCCACCATCAGCGATATCATCGACCATCAGGAGTAAACTGTGAGTGAGTTTGGAGCTCTGAAACCATTTCCTCTGGCAGTTTAAGTTCAGTTTCTTTCTAATTTTTTTTGCAAAGAGCACAAATAAAAATGTGTAATTTCATAAAGGTTTGTCTTAGTTATTTGTTTGTTTGTTTGTACTCTCTCATGTCTTTCCTCTTGTGCAGTGCCATATTATCCCCTATTGGCAGATTTGAGAACTATATTTTTTTTTTCACAGGATACTTCTTCCCATGCCTTGAATAGTTTACTTACTAATTTTGGTGGCATTTCACTTATTACTTAGAGCTACAGAGAGCTCTGAATAGGGATACTTTAATTATGGCCACCCTGTACATAAGTTAACATATTTTATATAATTATGGGTTCTAAGAATTAAAAGTGAAATAAAAAGAAAACATTTTACTTTAACTATCAAAGTTACTTTAACTAACTCTTAACATGCTCAAAGTAATAGAACAACTGGAAAAGGGTGTTCTTGGAAATAAAATTGCTGAAGAATTTGGTATTGGCCAACAAGCTGTGCCAGATATTAAAAAACAAAAAGAATCTATAAAGACATTTCCTTTAACTTTTGATGTGGGGAATGATAAAATCAGTCTGTCAAATACACAGACATTAAGAAAAAGCCAAAAGAAGTGTTGCTGGAAGAAGCTGAACTTTAGTGGTATTCACAGCAATGATGGAAACATCGGCTTGCAACGCTAGTGCCCCCTCATAAATGTATAAAAAGACAAAACACTTCTATTGATGGATAAATGTATTGTCTTTTTATAGAATTTAAAGAGCTCTAATTACTTAGATAAATAAAGGATCCACAGTGATTTTTAAAAATATATTTTCATTCACTCTACCTATATCATTAAATTTTCCATTTATTTGTGTTCTAAGTTTTTTTTTTTTTTTTTTTAGGCCAATCTTTTGCTTCACTAATCTGGATTATCACTTAATCCGGATGACCCCTTCCTCCAATTATTCCAGATTATAGAGGGTTTACTGTATAAGAAGTACAACAATAAACAATAAAAAATATATATTTTTATTACAGAAAAGAATATTTTCACTTACTTTCACTATTTCCTGTTAATTTTTAAATTGTTACTATTTCAATAATAGAAATTGTTAACTTTTCTTTAACTCAGTTGAATGATCCTGTTGAATTGTCTCCGTCCTTATTGATGCACTGCTGCCATCATTTCTGCATACCTTTAACCCCATCCTCAAAGAAAATTTGTGCAAGTTTGCCAAAAAGCAGAACAACATCTGAATCTGTGTGAAAAGATGCCCCAGTCATATGTTCAAGAAATTCAAACACACAAATAACATGATACTGGTAATGAGGCAGGAAATTGTGTAATTTTTTTTTTTTTCTGCCTTTAATGTTGCCCATGTCAATTGGTGTTTCATGCAGTAATCAAGTGTCCATAACTTTGTTCTCCCAGAAGACAAGTCCGAGTAGGGGTTAAAAAATAAGAGATGTAATTTATTCTTATTTTAGAAATAAATTTCAGTTTTAATTCACCAGTAGACTTATTACCTGTTAAGTAACCTAGATTGTCTTTCAAATCTTATATTACTATAAAAAAATTCTTTTAAAAGACAATAACTACACTGTATTCTTAAACTGCATCAAAAATTTATAGGGAAGATTTAAACCAGTATACAACCATACTCACAGTTATCTGTTGATTAAAATCTTGATCTTTCCAATGTGGTAACTGAAAATATAAATCAGAAGTTAGGATGAGACAACAGTAAGTCTGAAATATATCATTATACCAGTTTCATAATTAATAAAAAATGGAGAAACATCAATTAACTTTATGGTTTTCCTTGTAAAATTTCATCTGAAAGTATCTCAAATCTGTGGAAAGTCACATATTTGCTTAAAAATATAAGAGGAAATCTGAACTAGTGTAATTAAACACACAGAGATCAATGAAAAGAATAGCACTGTGCTTTTGCAAATTCTGTGCATGCAATTACAGTGACAGGCATTGGAATAACATGGGCAGTACTATCCATTAAGAATATATCAACTGAAGAGCTAGATTCAATCAAGTATAGAAACAGAACATTATTTTGATGGAAATACTGAAAACTTTCAGAGAAAATACTTACATTGCATTCAATTTTCTGTCTTTGCTGTTGGGATAAAGTTGTTCCCTCCAATGACAGTGAAAGAGCTCTAGAAATGAGTATTATGACATTTTCTCCTTGTGAGATTTTTTCCCCATCCTGTGACAGATACTGGCACCAAGTACATGGGGATGGTTGGTTGTGTCTAGTTACTATTATCATTATTGGCCTAGGAACTCCGTGACTATCCTACAGATGTTCAAGAAAGCAGCTTTCTAGAGTTCCACATAAGTGTTCTCTGGGAAGCCTATTGCTGCTAGGTTCTCATGGAGGCTCTTTGGCACAATGCCAGTGGTTGACACTGTGATCACAATAGTCATCACTCATTCTATATGCTACATTTCTTTGGCTTCCTGTCTTAGGACTGGGTATTTCTTGATCTTTTTCTTGTAGGTTTTCCAGAGGCTTGTAGATAATCCGGTAGTTAGCCATTTCCTTCTTGTCAAAGAGGATTATGTCTTGTCCGTTATTGTGGCACAGTACCAGTATAGTTTGTGAGTAGAGCTCTCTACAGCCTAGGTTTGAACTTATAACATGGTACACTTTCTTCAATCAATTGGTATTTTGCAGTAGCTTCTGATGTTTTATCCTAGCAACCCAGTCATGTCCATATCCTGGTCAACCCAGTCATGTCCATATCCTGGTCAACCCATATGAAGTAACTCCAGAGTAACATGGAAATTTGGTGCAGTAGTACATTCAGGGTAGTGGAGAATGAGAAAGACATGGGGGTAATTGTGCAGCCAGATATGAAGTTTTCTGAGCAATGCAGACAGGCTGCAAGTAGCTCATGGTATTTTGTCAATGATATATAGGAATTTTGCTAACAGGGATAAGGAGGAGATTATCCCCTTGTATAAGGTAATGGTTAGGCCACACCTTCAGTACTGCATACAGGTCTGGAGGCCAAATTTTAGGAAAAATGTAGAGCTGCTGGAATCAGTACAGAGAAGGGCAATGAGATTAGCTGATGCTGATGCTGTCGAGGCAGTGTTAGGTGGGTCGGAAAACTGCTAGTTGGGGGGGATACAAGGACTAATAGATTAACAGTAGCCAGTGGCAGAGGTGGAAGTGATTCTTGCACTGCTTCTATTGAAATGAGCAGAAGTCTGAAAAACAGGATGCAGGATATTTCAGAGACTGCTGGTAGTCATTGCGGTACAAGTAAACACATGGGTTGTGTTAGGGTAGCTAAGAATAGAAACAGGTGCATGTATACCTGCGTGTACACCAATGCTAGGAGTTTGGTAAATAAATTTGATGAATTTGAGGTATTGCTCAAAACATCAAAGGCAGATATTGTTGGGATATCAGAGACGTGGTGTCACACAGATATAAGTAATGCGGAACTGGAATTTGGGGAATACAATGTGTATAGAAAGGATAGACAGGACAGGAGGGGAGGAGGGGTCATGCTATTAATTAAGAAACACATAAAGTCCAAGGAAGTGAAGCCAGTCGACATCGATGGACAGGGCAGCGTCGAGTCAGTTTGGTGTGACATAAGCATAGGGAAATCAAAATTGAGAGTAGGAGTGTGCTATAGGCCTAATGACTCTGATGAGTATAATAAGATATTGTACAGGGAAATAGAGTGGGCCAGTAAATCAGAGAGTCTTATAATGGGGGATTTTAATTTCCCAGATATTGACTGGAATTTGTGGGTTGGTCACTCGCACACTAGCAAGGCTTTTGTGGATTTATTGGATGATTGTTTTCTACATCAGCATGTTCGTGAGGCAACAAGAGGGAGCAATACTCTTGATCTGATTATCAGTAGTGATTCTTCATGCATTAAGAACCTGCAGATAAATGAACCACTAGGTGGCAGTGATCACAGTGTGTTGAAGTGGGATTTACTCAAGGAGGTAACTACCATCAGAGGTAAAGGGAAGGGTTTTTGTTTTCGTAAAGGCGACTATGATGGTCTGAGACAGTATTTAAATTCTATACAGTGGGACCAACTGATGATGTTACCAACAGCAAACTCAAAATGGGAAGCATTCAAGGAACTAATCTTGGAGGCTACCAGGCTTTACATACCAACTAAGAAATATTGTTCAAGGTTTAGGCCTAAATGGTTGTCAGATGAACTAATGAGACATGTGGCAGAGAAGAAAAATGCATGGGATACATACAAATTAATGGGTGACATGGAAGCCTATGATAGATATAAGTTGGTCTGTAACCAAGTCACAAAGGAGATTAGGCAGGCAAAGGCAGACTATGAAAAATCCTTGGCAAAGGATGCAAAGAAAAACAGAAAAGAGTTCTTTACATACTTGAACTCGAAAAGGAAAGGGATGAATCAGATTGGTCCACTGGATATTGATGGTTCAACAGTTGAGGATCCTGCTCAGGTGGCTAACAATCTAAACGAGTATTTTGCATCTACATTCACGCATGAGGAGTTATTCAGGAAGGAGAATGATGTAGGTAAAGTAAACATTGGCAGTGAGCTGGATGATTTTGTAATAACTGAGAGGAAAGTGGAGGAGAGATTGTTGAGGATAAACATAAAAAAGGCACCTGGGGTGGATGGGATCTATCCAGTTATATTAAAGGAGGCAGCAAAGGAAGTAAGCAAACCCTTAGCCATAATTATGAGAGCTTCCTTGGACTCAGGGGAGGTACCTATGGACTGGAGATGTGCAAATGTGACCCCAATTCACAAAGGAGGTTCAAAGGCTGACACAAGTAATTATAGACCTGTTAGTTTAACTTCTGTTCCAGGTAAATTAATGGAGGCACTGGTTAAAGAAGCACTGCAGGATCATCTAGACAAGAATTCAGTTATAGCTCAGACGCAGCATGGTTTTGTTAAGGGCAGGTCTTGCCTGACCAATTTGATTGGATACTATGATGTAGTCACAAAAGAACTGGATGCAGGGAATAACTTTGATATTATATATTTGGATCTTAGAAAGGCTTTTGATACTGTTGCACATGGAAGACTGCTGCACAAATTGGAGCAGTGTGGCATTGGAGGCAAATTGCTGCTATGGATAAGGGGATGGTTGAGTGGCAGAAGACAGAGAGTGGTAATCAATGGACACTGCTCAACGTGGACTAATGTTATTAGTGGAGTTCCTCAAGGTTCAGTGTTGGGTCCGTTGTTGTTTTCGGTGTTTATGAATGATATTGATGATGGGATATCAAGTTTAATGTCCAAGTTTGCAGATGATACAAAGGTTGGCAGGGTCGTTAAGGACAATACTGACGCTATGCTGCTGCAACAGGATCTGGACAGGTTGAACAGATGGGCTGAGAGGTGGCAAATGAGGTTTAACATCGACAAATGTAAAGTGCTGCATATGGGAAACAGTAACCCCAGATCAACGTATCAACTCTGCGGTACTACACTGACAGTGGTGGAGAATGAAAAGGACCTGGGGGTAATTGTGCAGGCAGATATGAAGTTCTCTGAGCAGTGCAGACGAGCTGCAAGAGTAGCTCATGGTGTCTTGTCAATGATAAAGAGGAATTTTTCTAGCAGGGATAAGGAGGTGATTATTCCCTTGTATAAGGCAATGGTAAGGCCACATCTTGAGTACTGTATACAGGTCTGGAGGCCTCATTTCAAGAAGGATGTAGAGCTGCTGGAACGGGTACAGAGAAGGGCAACAAGATTAGTAAATGGAACAAAGAGTTGCTCTTACGAAGAAAGGCTTAAGTTTTGCAAATTACAGAGTCTGGAGACTAGGCACCGGCGAGGTGATCTGATAGAGGTGTATAAGGCTTTGAATGGTTTGAGCATGCTCAATGCCAATGGGATTCTTCATCTTTCTCAGAATAATCACCTCAGAGGGCATAAATTCAAATTGAGGAAGGACGGATGTCGGATAGATGTGCGGAAATTTGCCTTTGGCCAGCGGGTGGTTGGTTGGTGGAACCGACTTCCATCACTGGTTGTTGAAGTTGATAGCCTAAACAAATTTAAAGCTCAACTGGACAGGTATTTCGAACGAACGGAGGGGTGAAATGGGAGTGGGTTTTTTTTTTTTTTTTGTTTTTTTTTGGCTGATGCTGAATAAGCTTGCTTTCTTGCATCATATGCCTCTACTAATGCTAATGCTAATGCTAATTAGTGCGTGGAACAAAGGATTGCTGTTACCAAGAAAAGCTTAAGTTCTGCAAATTGCAGCATCTGGATACTAGGCACCTGTGAGGTGATCTGAATAAACTGTACAAGGACTTGAATGGTTTCAGAAAGCTCGATGCTGATGGGATTCTTCCTCTTGCTCAGATTCTGCACCTGAGAGGATATAAATTCAAATTGAGGAAAGACAGTTGCAGAATAGATGTGTGGAAATTTGCCCTTAGCCAGCAGTTTGTTGATTGCTGGAACAAACTTCCGTCTGTCATTGTAGAAGTTGACAGCTTAAATAAATTCAAGGCTGAATAAGACAAACTGTTGGGAGTGAATGAAATTTTTTTTTTTTTTTTTCGCTGATGCTATATAAGCTATATACAGTGGGATGTAGGGTGATCACCCTACATCCCACTGTGATGTGCTGGATTGTTTCTGAAGCCAAATGGAATTTTCAATACGTGTGTCATCTGGCACTGTGGGGTACTCGGCAATGTATTTTCTGTAGTTCCTAGTGTTGATCATCTGGTCTTGGATGGCAAGTATGAATCCTTTGGTCTCGAGGAAGAGACCTCCTACACATGAACCATGCATCACAAATCATCTTATCTCTGTAGTTTTGCTGAAGGTCATTGTAGTGTGTGTCAGGAAATGCCTTATTGATAATATTTCTGTCTTTGTTTCTTCTGTCTTCATGAGTAGAGTCTCCTTCATGAGGTTGAGCAGTGTGTGCTGTTTGTCTACCTTTCTTATGACTTAGCATTAGTAGAGGCATTTGATGCAAGAAAGCAAGCTTATGCAGCATCAGCCAAAAAAAAATAAAATAAATAAATAAAATAAATAAATAAATAAAAAATAACCACTTCCACTTCACCCCTCTGTTCGTTCAAAATACCTGTCCAGCTGAGCCTTAAACTAATTTAGGCTATCAACTTCCACGACAAGGGATGGAAGTCTATTCCACCAACCAACCACCCACTGGCTAAAGGCAAATTTCCTCACGTCTATCCCACATTTGTCCTTTCTCAATTTGAATTTATGCCCTCTCAGGTCATTATTATTCTGAGCAAGAGGAAGAATCCCATCAGCATTGAGCATGCTCAAACAATTCAAGGCTTTATACACCTCTATCAGATCACTTCGCCGGTGCCTAGTCTCCAGACACTGTAATTTGCAAAACTTAAGCCTTTCTTCGTAAGAGCACCCCTTTGTTCCATTCACTAATCTTGTTGCCCTTCTCTGTACTCGTTCCAGCATCTCTACATCCTTCTTGAAATGAGGCCTCCAGACTTGTATACAGTACTATACGTGTGGTCTGACCATTGCCTTATACCAGGGAATAATCACATCCTTATCCCTGCTAGAAATGTTCCTGTATATCATCGACAATACACCATGAGCTACTCTTGCAGCCCGTCTGCACTGCTCAGAAAACTTCATATCTGCCTGCACAACCACCTGAAGGTCCCTTTCATTCTCTACCACTGTCAGTGTGGTACCACAGAGTTGATATGTTGCTCTGGGGATGCTGTTTCCCATATGTAGTATTTTACATTTGTCAATGTTAAACTTCATTTGCCACCTCAAAGCCCATCTGCTCAACCTTTCCAGACCCTGTTGCAGTAGCACAGTGTCAGTAGTGTCCTTGACAACCCTGCCAACCTTCGTATCGTCTGCAAACTTGGACATTAAGCTTGATATACCATCATCAATATCATTTATAAATACAGAAAACAATAATGGCCCCAATATTGAACCCTGAGGGACTCCAATAATAACATTAGTTCACGATGAGCAGTGTCCATTGATTACCACTCTCTGTCTTCTCCCCCTCAACCACCCCTTTATCCATAGCAGCAATTTGCCTCCAATGCCACAGTGCTCCAATTTGTGCAGCAGTCTTCCATGTGCAACAGTATCAAAAGCCAATCTAAGATCCAAGTATATAATATCAAAGTTATTCCCTGCATCCAGCATCCAATCAAATTGGTCAGGCAAGACTTCCCCTTAACAAAACCATGCTGTGTCTGAGCTATAACTGAAGTTTTGTCTAGATGATCCTGCAGTGCTTCTTTAACTAGTGCTTCCATTAATTTTCCAGGAACAGAAGTTAAATTAACATGCCTATAATTACTTGTGTCGCCCTTTGATCCTCCTTTGTGAATTGAGGTCACATTTGCACATCTCCGGTCCATGGGTACATCCTCTGAGTCCAAGGAAGCGGCTAAGGGTTTGCTTACTTCCTTTGCTGCCTCCTTTAATATAACTGGATAGATCCCATCCACCCCAGGTGCCTTTCTTGTATTTATCTTCAACCATTTCTCCTCCACTTTACTCTCAGTTATTACAAGATTCTCTAGCTTACTGCCAGATTTGAATACACCTCTGGCATTCCCCTCGCTGAATAACTCCTCATGTGTGAATGTCGATGCAAAATATTCATTCAGTTTGTTAGCTACCTGAGCAGGATCATCAACAGCTGACCCTTCGATATCAAGTGGACTAATCTGATTCATCCCCTTCCTTCTAGAGTTTACATAAGTAAAGAACTCTTTGCTGTTTTTCTTTGCATCCCTTGCCAAAGATTTCTCGTAATCTGCCTTCGCCTGCCTAACCTCCTTTGTAACTTGGTTACAGATCAACTTGTATCTATCATAGGCTTCTGTGTCACGTGTTAATTTGTATGTATCCCATATATTTTTCTTCTCTGCCATATGTCTCATTAGTTCATCTGACATCCACTTAGGCCTAAACTGGAACAATATTTCTTAGTTGGTATGTAAAGCCTAGTAGCTTCCAAGATAAGTTCTTTGAATGCTTCCCATTTTGAATTTTCTGTTGGTAACATCATCAGTTGGTCCCACTGTATAGAATTTAAATACTGTCTCAGTCCATCGTAGTCGCCTTTACAAAAGCAATAACCCTTCCCTTTACCCCTAATGGTAGTTACCTCTTTGAGTAAATCCCACTTCAGCACACTGTGATCACTGCCACCTAGTGGTTCATTTACCTGCAGATTCTTAATGCATGAAGAATCACTACTGATAATAAAATCAAGATTATTACTCCCTCTAGTTGCCTCCCGAACATGCTGATGTAGAAAACAATCATCCAATAAATCCACAAAAGCCTTGCTAGTGTGTGAGTGACTAGCCCCCAATTTCCAGTCAATATCTGGGAAATTAAAATCCCCCATTATAAGACTCTCTGATTTACTGGCCCACTCTATTTCCCCGTACAGTTTCTTATTATACTCATCAGAGTCATTAGGCCTATAGCACACTCCTACTCTCAATTTTGATCTCCCAATGCTTATGTCACACCAAACTGACTCGACACTGCACTGTCCAGCAATGTCGAATCGCTTCACTTCCTTGGATTTTATGTATTTCTTAACTAATAGCATAACCCCTCCTGCCTTCCTACCCTGTCTATCCTTTCTGTAGACATTGTACTCCCCAAATTCCAGTTTTGCATTCCTTATATCTGTGTGACACCACGTCTCTGAAATCCCCACAATATCTGCCTTTGATGTTTTGAGCAATACCTCAAATTCATCAAATTTATCTACTAAACTCCTAGCACTGGTGTACACGCAAGTATGCATGCACCTGTTCTTTTTCTTAGCTACCCTAACACAACCTATGTGTTTATTTGTACCCCAATGATTCCCAACAGTCTCTGAAATATCCTGCATCCTATTTTCCTGGCTGCGGCTCCTTCCAATAGAAGCAGTGCAAGAATCACTTTCACCTCTGCCAGTGGCTACTGTTAATCTATTAGTCCTTGTATTCCCCCCAATCTAGCAGTTTTCTGACCCACCTAACACTGCCTTGATAGCATCAGCAAACATTCTTGCACCCTATCTATTTAAGTGTATCCCATCCCTGTAGAAGCAGTCTCTCCTGTTAACAAGTACAGACCAGGCTGAAAAAAATTCTACCCCTTGAGCCTTGCACAATCCCTCCAGGGCCGAATTGATCGACAGGGCTCTCATCATATACTCCCTCCTATCGTGTCTGGGCAGAATTGCAGACACTTTCAAATTCAACCCTAATTCACGGCTTTTTTTTCAACAGTAACCTGTACTTGTTAAGTAATTCCGCCGGTCTCCTACTCTTAATATCATTAGTGCCACCAACATGTACAACTATATCACCTTTTGTGCCCTTAAAAAGTGATATCCGCTCTAAAACGTCATCAACCTTTGCCCCTGGCAGACATACCCTGGTCCTGTTCCACCTATCCTTTTTACAAAGCATGTTTCCCGTTTCCCTGACAATAGAGTCACCAACAACTACTAGTTCCTTTGGGACCAGCGCATTCTGCCTTGGGGGCTGCTGCTGTGTTGCGTGATGACCAAGTGCAAGCTCTGGCATTGGTGTGGGCAGCTGAGAGCTTGATGGGCCATCACTTTTAATCCTTCGAGGGCATCCACCCTGTCCTTCAAGCTCTCATATAGGCCCATAACAATGCTGAGTTGTCGCCTGATTTCCTTATACTCCTTGCATCGCGCACACACAAAGACATCATCCCCTATCGCAGTATCATGTCCCGCACCTGACTGCTCCACAAACATCAAGCAAGTACTGCATTTTAATAGGCTGTGATTCAGAGGGCAACTGCCCCCATCAGTTCTCCCCTGAGCCACAGCACTCCCATTTGCTTGAGCCTTTTGCTTTGCTGCTCTGGTCAGAGTCATGATTTCGATTTAATTTCATTAAAATTTTAATTTCACTACAAAATTAAAAACTCTAAACTTATATCTCAACACAGTTATAATGCTATATTTATGTTTCAGTATCGAGTGTTATCTACGAAATCCCTTTATATAACTTCCGTATCAAGTTAAGTATTAATTATTTATTTTTTACTAATTATTTATATTACGTAACCCAAGTCGTTATATGTATAGTGAAAAGTACAATTTAATTGACAATGAAGTTCAACAAGATTAATTATCTGATTAATTTACAATATTATGTACTATACTATACTATATTAAGCTTATGCTATCTAGTTCGAGGCGCCTCCGTAGCCAGGTGGGAAGGAGCAGCAGTGCGTAGCATATGCTTCTTGATTAGACCAGGGTTCGAGCCCATCACCACCAAATACGGAGGATGTGGAAAGGTCAGGGATTGACTACCGCATATCCCGGAGCAATATGGCCTTAGTTGCTAATGCTTCTAAAAACCAAATAACATACAAACAATCTAGTTCGAGATATTTTGTATCGCGTTACAATGGCGGCTATTTACGAACGATAAACACATGGATTTGATACCCTTTCCGATACTAAGTAATACCTACAAAATCTCTATCTAAGTTACTTTAATCTAAGTATCGTAAATAAGAATATAAAACTACTCCACAAAATAAGTTAATATGCCAATTTAAGTTAATAAATCAGAAAAAAACTTCTCTGTTCCAGGAGCGGCAAAAATGTATGTTCGCACAGGCTACCCTCGTTCTCAAACTTGGTAGAACTGGCGCTGTGTTTTCATGGAAGTAATCACTCAGGTTGATAATCACCTTCTGTTGTTCAAGAGGTCTATGAAACCCCTCCATCCTTCGTTCCAGGCTATGCTCAGTCTCTCCAAGGCTGACTTTGGGTGGTGTTGGCATCTCTTGGTTATCATTATCCTAGTAAATCTCATAATTGTTGGTCTGTTATATGATACTAAAAGAGTATGTTAGCACTGGGACTGAATAGGTGTTTACTGCTTTAACAGCGTTCCCTCCATTCTGCTTTGTTGCAGTAGCATACTGTCTTTGCTATCAGACTTAATGTACAAGTTTTCAAATGATACAAAGGTTGGCATGGAATTTTCAATACGTGTGTCATCTGGCACTGTGATAGTAAAGGACAAATGATAGTAAAGACAGTATGCTACTGCAACAGGATGTAGAAAAGTTAGGTACATGGGCTGAGAAGTGGCAACTGAAGTTTAATATTGACATATGCAAAGTACTGTTTATGGGCAGCAGTAACTCAAGAGAAACATACCAACTGTGTGGTACTACACTCAGGGAGGTGGATAATGAAAAAGACCTGGGGGTAATTGTGCAGTCGTTATGAAGATCGCTGAGCAGAGCAGAAGGGCTGCCAGAGCAGGTCATGGAAATTTTGTCAATGATATATAGGGATTTTGCTAGCAGAGAACAGGAGTGGGTGCGAGAGAACATGTGAACAGGCGATGTTTTTACGGCTCCAGTTCTAATAGAAAAGTTTTTGCTTTTTTATTGACTTAAATTGGCATATTAATTTATTTTTTAGAGTTGCTTTATATTCCTAGCAACAACACTTCAGTTTAATTTGAATTTAGATAGAGATTTTGTAGGATATTACTTAGTATCGGTAAGGGTATCAAATCCACGTGTTGGACAAGTTTTGCAGCTCCTGTAAAGGCAAAGTTTTTAATTATATTTAGCCGCTTTATTGACTTAATTGTTAGATTAAATTATTTTCTATAAGAAGCTTATAGATCTAGTCAAGCTCCGTGGTTTATTTTGAATTTAGATAGCGCAATTTGGAAAGTAAATAATACCTCGTGTCCATAAATTAAACGTTTGTAACTTGCCGCCATTGTTATACGATACAACTAGATAGCATAAGCTTTAATGGAAAACTAGATAGCGAGTAGAGTAGTATCAATTAATCAGTAAAATTTATTGATCTTATTAAATTTCATTGTCAATTGAATTATACTTTTTTAACAAAATAAATATAGCGACCTGGTTTTTACAAACATAACATCATAAATCAATACATATAAGTTGACAGGGAATAAGAAGGTCATATAATGTAACTCGGAGATAATATTCGATACTGAAATACATATATATATATATATATATATATATATATAGTATTATAACTGCATTGGGATATAAGTTTAGGGTTATATTTTGTATTGAAATTTTATTGAACTTGAACAGAAATCATGACTCAGACCAGAGCAGCAGCAAAGCAAAAGGCTCAAACTAATGGAAGTGCGGTGGCTCAGAGGAGAACTGAAGGGGGCAGTTGTCTTCTGAATTACAGTCTATTGAAATGCACTGCTTGTTTGATGTTTGTGGAGGAGCACTCAGGAATGGGACATGATATTACCAGGGGGAATGTCTTTGTGTGTGCACAATGCAAGGAGTGTCAGGAAATCAGGTGCCAACTCAGCATTGTTATGGGCTTATTGAGAGCTTGAAGGACAGGGTGGATGCACTCAAAAGATTTAAATTGAGGGGCCAAACACACTCTCAGCTGACCACATCAATGCCAGAGCTTGCACTTGAACATCACGCAACACAGCGGCAGCCCCCAAGGCAGAACGGGCTGGTCCCAAAAGGACCTAGTTGCTGTAGGTAACTCTATTGTCAGGGAAACGGAGAACATATTGTGCAAAAAAGGATAGATGGAACAGGACCAGGGTATGTCTGCCAGGGGCAAAGTTTGATGATGTTGTAGAGCAGATATCATCTTTTAAGGGCACAAAAGGTGATATTGTTGTACACGTTGGCACTAATGATATTAAGAGTAGAAGACCCGCTGAATTACTTAACAAGTACAAGGCAATGCTGAAAAAAGCCCCACGTTAGGGTTGATTTTGAAATTGTCTGCAATTCTGCCCAGACACGATAGGAGGGAGGATATGATGAAAGCCTTGTCGATCAATTTGGTCCTGGAAAGATTGTGCAGGGCTCAAGGGGTAGAATTTTTCTCAGCCTGGTCTGTGCTTGTTAACAGGAGAGGCTGCTTCTACAGGGATGAGATACTCTTAAATATAAAGGGTGCAGGAATATTTGCTGATGCTATCGAGGCAGAGTTAGGTGCATCGGAAAACTGCTAGCTTGGGGGGGATACACGGACTAATAGATTAATAGTAGCCACTGGCAGATGTGAAAGTAATTCTTGCACTGCTTCTATTGAAATGCAATTGAGCAGCAGCCTGGAAAGCAAGTAAATGGGGATTTCCAGGACTGCTGGGAATCATAGTGGAACAATTAAATACATGGGCTGTGTTTGGGTAACTAAGAATACAAACAGGTGCATGTATACTTGCATGTAAACCAATACTAGGAGTATAGTTAATAAATTCAATGAGCTTGAAGTGCTAGTCAAGACATCAAAGGCAGATATTGTTGGGATATCAGAGACGTGGAGTCACACAGACATAAGCAGTGCAGAATTGGAATTTGGGGAGTACAATGAGTACAGAAAGGATAGACAGAGCATGAAGGGAGGAAGGGTTATGATGTTAGTTAAGAAATGCAAAATCTAAGGAAGTGCATCCAATTGATGTTGATGGACAATGCAATGTTTGGTGTGATGTAATTTGGTGTGATGTCACACCAAACAGACAATGAAATGTCTGTTTGGTGTGACAAAATCACTGGAAAAGGAAAATGAGAGCAGGTGTGTGATATAGGCCTGATGAGTATAATGAGCAATTGTGCAGTTAATATTTTTTAATATTTACTGTCCCACAAATAGAGTGGGACAGTAAATCAGAGTGTCTTATAATGGGGATTTTAATTTCCCATAGATTGACTGAAATTTGTGGGTTGGTCACTCACACACTAGCAAGGCTTTTTTGGATTTATTGGATGATTGTTTTCTACAGAGGCATATTCAGGAGGCAACTAGAGGGAGTAATACTCTTGATCTGATTATTAGTAGTGATTTTTCATGCTGTTGCTAATGCTGTTGTTGTTTTTTGGAAGCATTAGCAACTTAACCCCGGGGGCTCACATCTGGTGAGTATGGGCTTGGCACACCCAGGGTCCTGAGCTGAATATCATCATTCTTCTCTTTCTTTGTGATTCCCTTCTACTTTTGACTCTCTCTCAGGGTAACTCTGGAACTTTTTTTTTTCCTGGTGCAGCATAAGCCTCAGGCTTCCTTGCAATATATGGCTAATAATAATAATAATAATAATGCCATATTGCTCCGGGGATATGCGGTGGTCATTCACTGACCTTTTCGCATCCTCCGCATTTGGTGGTGATGGGCTCGAACCCCGGTCTAATCAAGAAGCGTGTGCTATGCACTGCTGCTCCTTCCCACCTGGCTACGTAGGCACCTGTATTCTTCATGCATTAAGAATCTGCAGATACAGGAACCACCAGTTGGCAGTGATCACAGTGCACTGAAGTGGGATTTACTCAAAGAGGTAACTACCATCAAGGGTAAAGGAGGGTTTTTTGCTTTCGCAAAGGTGACTACGGTGGTCTAAGACAGTACTTAAATTCTATACAGTGGGACCAACTGATAATGTTACCAACAGCAAATTCAAAATGGGAAGCATTCAGAGAATTAATCTTGGAAGCTACTAGGTTTTTCATACCAACTAAGAAATATCGTTCAAGGTTTAGGCCTATATAAAATAACAGGCGACACAGAAGCCTATCATAGATATAAGCTGGTCTGTAACCAAGTCACAAAGGAGGTTAGGCAGGCAAAGGCAGATTACGAGAAATCTTTGGCAAAGGATGCAAAGAAAAACAACGAAGAGTTCTTTATTTATGTAAACTCTAAAAGGAAGGGGATGAATCAGATTGGTCCACTTGATATCGATGGTTCAACTGTTGATGATCCTGCTCAGTAGTTAACAAACTAAATGAATATTTTGCATCTACATTCACACATGAGGAGTTCTTCAGGGAGGGGAATGCCAGAGGTCTATTAAACTCTGGCAGTAAGCTAGATAATCTTTTAATAACTGAGAGTAAAGTGGAAGAGAAATTGTTGAAGATAAACATAAGAAAGGCAGCTATTTTGTATGGAATCTATCCAGTTATATTAAAGGAGGTGGCAAAGGGGGTAAGCAAACTCTTAGCCATAATTATGAGAGCTTCCCTGGACTCCGGGGAGGTACCCATGGACTGGCGATGTGCAAATGTGACCCCAATTCACAAAGGAGGATCAAATGGCAACACAAGTAATTACAGACCTGTTAGTTTAACTTCTGTTCAAGGAAAATTAATGGAGGCACTGGTTAAAAAAGCATTGGAGGATCATCTAGACAAGACTTCAGTTATAGGTGGGACACAGCACCGTTTTGTTAAGGGGAAGTCTTGCCTGACCAATTTGATTGGATACTATGATGCAGTCACAAAAGAACTGGATGCAGGGAATAACTTTGATATTATGTACTTGGATTTTGGAGAAGGGTTTTGATACTGTTGCACATGGAAGACTGCTGCACAAATTGAAGTAGTGTGGCATTGGAGGCAAATTTCCTGCTATGGATAAAGGGATGGGAGAAGACAGAGTGGTAATCAATGGACACTGCTCTTTGTGGACTAATGTTGTTAGTCCCTTAGGGTTGTGTTGGGTCCATTGTTGTTTTCTGTATTTATAAATGATATTGATGATGGTATATCAGGCTTAATGTCCATGTTTTCAGACGATACGAAGGTTGGCAGGTTTGTTAATGACACTAATGACAGTATGCTGCTGCAACAGGATCTAGAAAAGTGGAGCAGATGGGCTGAGATGTGGCAAATGAAGTTTAACACTGAGAAATGTAAAGTACTACATATAGGAAGCAGTAACCCCAGAGTAATGTATCAACTGTGTGGTACTACACTGACAGCGGTAGAGAATGAAAAGGACCTGAGGTAATTGTGCAGGCAGATATGCAGTTTTCTGAGCAGTGCAGACGGTCTGCAAGAGTAGCTCATGGTGTCTTGTCAATGATATACAGGAATTTTTCTAGCAGGGATAAGGAGGTGATTATTCCCTTGTATAAGGCAATAGTCAGGCCACACCTTCAGTACTGTATACAGGTCTAGAGGCCTCATTTTAAAAAGGATGTAGAGCTGTTGGAACGAGTAGAGAGAATGTTGTTGTTATTTGGTTTTTAGGAGCATTAGCAACTAAGGCCATATTGCTCCGTTTATATGTGGTGGTCATTTCCTGACCTTTCAGCATCCTCCGTATTTGGTGGTCATGGGCTCGAACCCTATCTCTAAACCTTTCATCTGATCAATGATCACCAATATGGATTTCATCAGTATCAATCCGCTGATGATATGTTGGATTTTGTTACCCATCTATGAAGAAACTCAAAGGAAAAGTTTTGTGAAACTCAAGCCATTACTCTTTACAGGTCTAAGGCTTTTGCTCATGTTTAGAATAAAGGTGATATAAACAAGCTTCCAACAAGTACCTTCTGCAGACTATTTATTGAAATGTGTATCTAGTTTTCTCTCTGGCTTCTAACTTCTCCACTAATGCTGGTGTTCTCCAAAGTTCAGTTCTTTCTCCCACTCGTTTCCTCTTGTATATTAATGAACTTCTTCCACTGACTGAAAATTCCATTCATAGATTGCTGAGACTAGCACATTACCTTCTTAATGAAACCCTGCCCTACATGAACAGCTTCCACTTCCGAAATATTCATCATCAATTTCTTAAGTGGTTTTTTTTTTTTTTTTTTTTGATTTGGTAGTTGTTGGCGCATCGGCTTTCGTGGCCATATTGCACCTCCCAAGGTTTTTGCAATACTTTGATCCAAGCCCGAGGCAGGAATCGAACCCGCGACCTTTGGGTTGCCGGGCAGGTACTTTACCCACTCGGCTAGCCCGGTCGGCTTCTTAAGTGGTGACCTTTATATAATTCTCCAATGCAGCAAAGGTAACTTATTTAATGACATGCTTCTATAACTCAGTCCTGCCTTACATCTATCAAAAAGGAGTCTGCTATTCCTGTGCTTATCTTCAATGACACTCAAATTTCTAGACAAGATTACATATTTCTATTAGGGATTACCCTGACTTGTAATCTATCTTAGCATAAGCACATAAAAATATTACTTCCTCTGTATTCAAAAAAAAGATTTACTTCTAAAAAACTACTCTCTACAAATCTCAAATCTGCTCTACCATGGAATTCCCACATCTGGGGGTGGTGCCCCAAAACCTCCCTCACACTTTTAGACTCCATTCAACAGAGGGCAGTCAGGTAGATCCTTATAGAAAGTCTCTGCACACTGTCTCATAGCTGTTCTGTTTCTGCTGCATGCCTTTTCTATAGATACTTCCACGAGCATTGCTCTTCTGAATTGGGTTCTGTACTTTCTTCACTCTCTTTCAAACCAGTCCAAACCCATGCCACAACCAGTCAGGCATCTATTTACCATCCAATTTCAAACTCATTAAAACCAACTTTTCTTCTTCCTCTAACTTTTTAACTTCTGTTTCATGGAACAACTTTCCTTCAACATCTACAGAAATTCAAATCTAATATCAAGGAGTATCTTCTGCCTTCTCAACCTTATTATAGGTTCCAATACCTTTGCTTTTTTTTGTGGTTTTCATGTAAAAAAAAAACTAGACAACAGCCATTTCTCAAATTTAAACATTTATTACTTAAAATTGTCTTAAGTTAAGGTCACTTAACTCTGTGTAAATCTAGAGCATCAGATTAAAAATTTATTGGATACAAATCACAATTCAATTACACCTTTGTAAGTTGAGTAAATAAATTCACCCTATACTCAATTACTTAACACCTTTCCCTATTTTGATGACTGTTTCAAACCCAAACCTTTTGGTCTTGATGTTGCCCTTATGGCAGTATATTTTAAAACCCAACTTTTAAGATACTTCTCAGCATTATATTTTTCTGTCTTTAAACCTAGATTATTCACCCCAAATGATGAATAACATATCCGGTTTAAATTAGCAAGTGAGCAGTGTATAGAAGGAAAACATCTGTTTATATATATATAGTGAGAATTATATTAGTAAAATTACCCTTAATAACCAGCTGCACTTGCCCTATGCAGCAAATTAGTAAAGGAGTGCAGAAAAGTACCTTTATCTAATTATTCTTCAAATAGGCCATGGAGGGGATGACTCATATGAACTACAGTAAATATGCCAATCTACATATAACAAAGACTTTAATAAAAGAAAATAATATCAAACACAATAAAAAACTGTATATTTGATATAAATAGAGACTCAACTGATAAAACTATGGAGTTAAAAGCAATAAAAATAATAAATAGATAAAATAAAATTAAAAAGATATAAATATTACACAGTAAAAAGTAAAAAAAAAAACCTTCCAAAGGTGATCACCTTCTTTGTCAACAGTGTCACTTGAAAGCCAAAGTATATCCTTAGATAATACCAGGATCACAGCTCTCAGTATGTGTTACTGGAGGAACATGGAAATTATCCTCCATGTGTACGTAGAGACCAGAAATTGTTCAGGTGCTTGCCAAGTGGAACTGTTCATCCCATTCAAGGATCACAGTCTCAAAGATGGAATAAATGAATAAATACAGATTCCCCTATCTGATCTGTATTAATGGAGTCATGGTCTGAAGAAATTCTTAAGCCCTCAAGCCATTTCCAGTGCCAATACTTATGCAAATGATCTAAATACTTGCATCATCTAGAGAAATTTTAGCATTAGTTGAGGCATAGGATGCAAGAAAGCAAGCGTATACAGCATCAGGGAAAAAAAAAACCATTTCACCCATCCGGTCAATCCAAATGTTTGTCTAATTCAGCCTTAAATTTATTTAAACTATTAAATTCCACAACAACAACACATGGAAGTCTATTCCAGCAATCAACTACCCGTTGGCTAAAGGCAAACTCGCATGCATCTATCCCACAACAGTCTTTCCTCAATTTGAATCTATGCTCTCTTAGGTTCTTAATCTGAGCAAGCAGAAGTATCCCATCAGCATTGAGCCTGCTCAAACCATTCAAGGCCTTATACACCTCAATCAGATTGTCTTACAGGTGCCTAGTCTCCAGATGCTGCAACTTGCAGAATTTAAGCCTTTCTTCATAAGTGCACCCCTTTGTTCCTCTCACCAATCTTGTTGCCCTTCTCTACTCATTCCAGAAATTCTACATCCTTCCTAAAATGAGGCCTCCAGACCTGTATGCAATACTCAAGGTATGGCCTGACCATTTCCTTATACAAAGGGATAATCACCTCCTTGTCTCTGCTAGCAAAATTCCTATATATCATTGACAAAACTCCATGACCTGCTCTGGCAGTCGGTCTGCACTGTCAGAGAGCTTCATATCTGATTGCACAATTACCCTCAGGTCTTTTTCATTCTCCACCTCCCTGAGTGTAGCAATACAAAGTTGGTATGTTTCTTATGGGTTTCAAATCACGTTACGATGGAGTCACCATAGTAAAGTACCGTTCACTATACGATGTGTAGTAAGCACTGGTCATTGTGATCATGTTTGTGAATTGAATTTTAATTCTATCAAACAGCGATTCTAATTAGTGAAGATAGGAGGAATATTATCCACAGTCTATATAAAAGTAAAGATATATTAAGCACAAATTTACCCTTTATTACCTTACCAATTAAAAAAATAAATGATACATGAAAATCAGAAGAATTAATACGTACTGTAATATGTACATACTAACTAGTTGACATTTCTGTTCACTGACATTGAACAGTGGGGGGTTAAAAATTAAAACCGGAAAAAAGATAAGCAATCAATAACAAAGAACACGGCACACACAAACTGCAAGTAACACGATACGTGTAAGTGAGAACGGAGTAACAAGTTACGAAGCTTTAAAAATAGGAATGAAGAGAAGATTCGGAAAATTTATTTTTTTATATGATTGAAGATTCCAGGGAAGTGTAAACACATTTCACCATAATAACACACAGAATTCCAGCTGTCAGTATTATCACAAATTCAATAAGATTGAGTTTACTATCCGTTTATCATAGATTGTACTAACAGAAAAGCCTAATAAACAAGTGACTGCTAATTGTTTTTACTGTTTTATGGTTGTGACCTTCAGAAATCTGACCGAACCACGTGGTACAGTCAGACAATCGTAGGGTAATCTTCAGTGCTGCCGTCTCCTGCCCCGATTAAACAGCATGTTGTCCCAATTAAGCGAAGCAAACCCTGGCTATTTTCTTGATTGGGTTCTGTTTTTTTCAGATTTGCCCCAAATAAACGGCTGCCCCAATTAACCGGTTGCCCAAATAACCGGAATCCACTATATATGATATCAAAATTATTTTTTGCATCCAGTTCCTTTGTGACCACATTGTATCATCCAATCAAATTGGTCACACAAGAATTTCCCTGTGTCTGAACTATTACTGCAGTACTGTCTATGTGATCTTGTATCACCTCTTTAACCAGTGACTCCATTATTTGCCCCGGAACAAAAGCTAAACTAACAGGTTTATAATTATTTGTATCACCCTTTGCACCCCCTTTGTGAATTGGGGATACGTTTACACATCTCCAGTTCATGGGGACCTCCCCTGACTCAAAGGATGCTCCCATAATTATGGCTAAGGATTTGCTTACTTCCCTTGCTGCCTCCTTCAATATAACTGGATAGATTCCATCTGCCCCAGGTGCTCTTTTTTATGTTTAACTTCAACAATTTCTCCTCCACTTTGCTCTCAGTTATTACAAAATCACTTAGCTCCGTTAGAATTTGATAAACTCCTCACATTCCCCTCCTTAAATAACTCCTCAGAATGAAGCTTTCTGCTGACGAGGCTAGTGGGAGCCAGACATGTTCAAAGCCATTAAGTGGATTTTCTTATTTTTTGATATGAAATTATTGTTTTTCTAAAACTTTTGATTTAAATTTAGTAGTATAGCATTATTTTGTGATTTTCTGATTAATCTGGTGTATTTATTCTTTACTCGGCCTTGTAATTGCATAAAAGTATCGGTAAGGGTAATCAAATCCACGTGTTACAAGTTGCAACTCCGCTGAACGAGAAGTTTTTTAGCCATATTTAGCCGCCTTATTAACCAATTGTTACATCAAATTATTTTCTATAAGTAGCTTATAGACCTAGTCAGGATCGTTAGTTTATTCTGAATTGAGACAGCGAGATTTGGAAGTTAATTAATACTTTTTTAAGTGTCCATAGATTTACCGTTCGTAACTTGCCGCCATTGTTATGTGATACATTATATCCCGAACTAGATAGCGTTAGTATAGTATAGTATAGTATAGTATAGTATAGTATAGTATAGTATAGTATATAATATAATATTGTCAATTAATCATGTAAAATCTATTAATTTTCTTAAACTTCGTTGTCAATTAAATTGTACTTTTAACTAAATACATAGAACGACTTAGATTACAAACGTAATATAATTAATTAATATATAAGTTAATATAGAAATTATATAAATGGAACTCGTAGATGATACTGAAAAATATATATAGTGTTATAACTGTGTTGGGATACAAGTTTAGGGTTATAATTTTGTACTGAAATTGAAATTAAATCGAAATCATGACTCAGACCAGAGCAGCAAAGCAAAATGCTCAAGCTAATGGGAGTGCTGTGACTCAGAGGAGAACTCAGAGGGGCAGTTGCCCTCTAAATCACAGCCTTTTAAAATGCACTGCTAGCATGATGTTTGTGGAGCAATCAGGTACAAGACATGATATTGCCATGGGGGATGTCTTTGTGTGTGCGCAATGCAAGGGGTGTAACGAAATTAGGCGACAACTCAGTGTTGTTATGAGCCTATATGACAGCTTGAAGGACAGGGTGGATGCCCTCGAAGGATCTAAATTGAAGGAGCCATCAAGCTCTCAGCTGCCCACACAAATGCCAGAGCTTGCACTTGGTGATCACACAACACAGCGGCAACCCCCAAGGCAGAATGCGCTGGTCCCACAGGAACTAGTAATTGTTGGTGACTCTATTAGCATTAGTAGAGGCATATGATGCAAGAAAGCAAGCTTATTCAGCATAAGCCAAAAAAAAAAAAAAACCACCCCACTCCCATTTCACCCCTCCGTTCGCTCGAAATACCTGTCCAGTTGAGCCTTAAATTTGTTTAGGCTATCAACTTTTCAACAACAAGTGATGGAAGTCGGTTCCACCAACCAACCACCCACTGGCCAAAGGCAAATTTCCGCACATCTATCCGACCTTCCTCAATTTGAATTTATGCACTCTGAGGTGATTATTCTGAGCAAGATGAAGAATCCCATTGGCATTGAGCATGCTCAAACCATTCAAAGCCTTATACACCTCTATCAGATCACCTCGCCAGTGCCTAGTCTCCAGACTCTATAATTTGCAAAACTTAAGCCTTTCTTCGTAAGAGCAACCCTTTGTTCCATTCACTAATCTTGTTGCCCTTCTCTGTACCTGTTCCAGCAGCTCTACATCTTTCTTGAAATGAGGCCTCCAGACCTGTATACAGTACTCAAGATGTGGCCTAACCATTGCCTTATACAAGGGAATAATCACCTCCTTTTATCCCTGCTAGAAAAATTCCTGTATATCATTGACAAGACACCATGAGCTACTCTTGCAGCTCGTCTGCACTGCTCAGAGAACTTCATATCTGCCTGCACAATTACCCCCAGGTCCTTTTCATTCTCCACCACTGTCAGTGTAGTACCGCAGAGTTGATACGTTGCTCTGGGGTTACTGTTTCCCATATGTAGTACTTTACATTTGTCAATGTCAAACTTCATTTGCCACCTCTCAGCCCATCTGTTCAACCTTTCCAGATCCCGTTGCAGCAGCATAGCGTCAGCGGTGTCCTTAACAACCCTGCCAACCTTTGTATCATCTGCAAACTTGGACATTAAACTTGATATCCCATCATCAATATCATTCATAAACACCAACTATTGTCAGGAAAACGGGGAACATGCTTTGTAAAAAGGATAGGTGGAACAGGACCAGAGTATGTCTGCCAGGGGCAAAGGTTGATGATGTTGTAGAGCGGATATCATCTATTAAGGGCACAAAAGGTGATATAGTTGTACACGTTGGTACTAATGATATTACGAGTAGGAGACCGGCAGAATTACTTAACAAATACAGGTCACTGTTAAAAAAACAAGCTGTGAATTAGGGTTAAATTTGAAAATGTCTGCAATTCTGCCCAGACAAGATAGGAGGGAGTATATGATGAGAGCCTCGTCGATCAAATCGGCCATGGAAAGATTGTGCAAGGCTCAAGGGGTAGAATTTTTTTCAGACTGGTCTGTACTTGTTAACAGGAAAGACTGCTTCTACAGGGATGGTATACACTTAAATAGAAAGGGTGCAAAAATGTTTGCTGATGCTATCGAGGCAGTGTTAGATGGGTCGGAAAACTGCTAGCTTGGAGGGATACAAAGACTAATACATTAACAGTAGCCACTGGCAGAGGTGAAAGTGATTCTTGCACTGCTTCTATTGGAATGAGCAGAAGCCTGGAAAAAAAGATGCAGGATATTTCAGAGAGTTCTGGGAGTCATTGCAGTACAAGTAAACACATGGGTTGTGTTAGGGTAGCTAAGAATAGGAACAGGTGCATGTATACTTGCGTGTACACAAATTCTAGGAGTTTGGTAAATAAATTTGATGAATTTGAGGTGTTGCTCAAAGCATCGAAGGCGGATATTGTTCAGATATCAGAGACGTGGTGTCACATAGATATAAGTAATACAGAACTGGAATTTGGGAAGTACAACATCTACAGAAAGGATAGACAGGATAGGAAGGGAGGAGGGGTTATGTTATTAGTTAAGAAACACATAAAAACCAAGGAAGTGAAGCCAGTCGACATCGCTGGACAGTGCAATGTCGAGTCAGTTTGGTGTAACATGACAATTTGGTGTGATCAAAATTGAGAGTAGGACTGTGCTACATGCCTAATGACTCTGATGAGTATAATAAGAAACTGTACAGGGCAATAGAGAGGGCCAGTTAATTAGAGTCTTATAATAGGGGATTTTAATTTCCCTGATATTGACTGGAATTTGTGAGTTGGTCACTCACACACTAGCAAGGCTTTTGTGGATTTATTGGATGATTGTTTTCTAAATCAGCATGTTCGGGAAGCAACTAGAGGGACTAATACTCTTGATCTGATTATCAGTAGCGATTCTTCATGCGTTAAGAATCTGCAGATAAAGGAACCACTAGGTGGCAGTGATCACAGTGGTGCTGAAGTGGGATTTACTCAAAGAGGTAACTACCATCAGGGGTAAAGGGAATGGTTATTGCTTTCGAAAAGGTGACTACGATGGTCTGAGACAATATTTAAATTCTATACAGTGGGATCAACTGATGATGTTACCAACAGCAAATTCAAAATGGGAAGCATTTAAAGAACTTATCTTGGAAGCTACTAGGCTTTACATACCAACTAAGAAATATTTTTCAAGGTTTAGGCCTAAATGGATGTCAGATGAACTAATGAGGCATATGGCAGAGAAGAAAAATGCATGGGATACTTACAAATTAACACGTGACACAGAAGCCTATAATAGATACAAGTTGATATGCAACCAAGTTAGAAAGGAGGTTAGGCAGGGGAAAGCAGATTACAAGAAATCTTTGGCAAGGGATGCAAAGAAAAACAACAAAGAATTCTTTACTTATGCAAACTCTGGAAGGAAGGGGATGAATCAGATTGGTCCACTTGATATCGTCGGGTCAACTGTTGATGATCCTGCTCAGGTAGCTAACAAACTAAATGAATATTTTGCGTCGACATTCACACATGAGGAGTTATTCAGCGAGGGCAATGCCAGAGGTGTATTCAACTCTAGCAGTAAGCTAGAGAATCTTGTAATAACTGAGAGTAAAGTGGAGGAGAAATTGTTGAAAATAAAAACAAGAAAGGCACCTGGGATGGATGGGATCTATCCAGTTATATTAAAGGAGGCAGCAAAGGAAGTAAGCAAACCCTTAGCCATAATTATGAGAGCTTCATTGGACTCAGGTGAGGTACCCATAGACTGGAGATGTGCAAATGTGATCCCAATTCATAAAGGAGGATCAAAGGCTGACAAGTAATTATAGACCTGTGAGTTTAACTTCTGTTCAAGAAAAATTAATGGAGGCATTGATTAAAGAAGCACTGAAAGATCATCTAGACAAGACTTCAGTTATAGCTCAGAGACAGCATGGTTTTGTTAAGGGGAAGTCTTGCCTGACCAATTTGATTGGAGACTATGATGCAGTCACAAAAGAACTGGATGGAGGGAATAACTTTGGTATTAAATACTTGGATCTTAGATAGGCTTTTGATACTGTTACACATGGAAGACTGCTGCACAAATTGGAGCAGTGTGGCATTGGAAGCAAATTGCTGCAATGGATAAAGGGGTGGTTGAGGGAGGGAGAAGACAGAGAGTGGTAATCAATGGACACTGCTCATCGTGGACTAATGTTATTAGTGAATCCCTCAGGGTTCAGTGTTGGGTCCATTATTGTTTTCTGTATTTATAAATAATATTGGTGATGGTATATCAAGCTTAATGTCCAAGTTTGCACACGATACAAAGGTTGGCAGGGTTGTTAAGGACACTACAGACGCTATGCTGCTGCTGCTGCAACAGGATCTGGAAAGATTGAGCTGATTGGCTGAGAGGTGGCAAATGAAGTTTAATATTGACAAATGTAAAGTACCACATATGGGAAACAGCAACCTCAGAGTGTTACTACACTGTCATTGTACTAACACTCTGAAGTTCGTTCGAAGTACCTGTCCAGCTGAGCCTTAAATAAATTTAAGGCTCAGCCGGACAGGTATTTCGAACGAACGGAGGGGTGAAGTGGAAGTTTTGTTTTTTTTTTTTTTTGGGTTGTTGCTGCATAAGCTTGCTTTCTTGCATCATATGCCTCTACTAATGCTAATGATAATGAATGTAGATGCACAATACACATTCAGTTCAGCATCAGCCAAAAAAAGATTAAAAAAAAAACCCACTCCCATTTCACCTCTCCGTTCTTTCGAAATACCTGTCCAGCTGAGCCTTAAATTTATTTAGGCTATCAACTTCCACCACAAGGTATAGAAGTCTGTTCCACCAACCAACTACCCGCTGGCTAAAGGCAAATTTCTGCACATCTATCGTACATCTGTCTTTCTTCAATTTGAATTTATTCCCTCTCAGGTAATTATTCTGAGCAAGAGGAAGTATCCTATCAGCATTCAGCATGCTCAAACCATTCAAGGCTTTATACACCTCAATCAGATCACCTCGCTGGTGCCTAGTCTCCAGAGACTGTAATTTGCAAAACTTAAGCCTTTCTTCGTAAGAGCAACCCTTTGTTCCATTCACTAATCTTGTTGCCCTTCTCTGTACTCGTTCCAGCAGCTCTACATCCTTCTTGAAATAAGGCCTCCAGACCTGTATACATTACTCAAGGTGTGGCCTGACATTGCCTTATACAAGAGAATAATCACCTCCTTATCAATGCTAGAAAAATTCCTGTATATCATCGACAAGACACCATGAGCTACTCTTGTAGCCCGACTGCACTGCTCAGAGAACTTCATATTTGCTTGCCCAATTACCCCTCCTTTTATTCTCTACCACTGTCAGTGTAGTACCACAGAGTTGATATGTTGCTCTGGGGTTACTGTTTCCCATATGTAGTACTTTACATTTGTCAATGTTAAACTTCATTTGCCACCTCTCAGCCCATCTGCTCCACCTTTCCAGATCCTGATGCAGCAGCGTAGCATCAGTAGTGTCCTTAACAACCATGCCAACCTTTGTATCGTCTTAAAACTTGGACATTAAGCTTGAAATACATCATCGATATCATTTATAAATACAGAAAACAATAATGAACCCAACACTGAACCCTGAGGGACTCCACTAATAACATTAGTCCACGAGGAGCAGTGTCCATTAATTACCACTCTCTGTCTTCTACCCCTCAACCAACCCTTTATCCATAGCAGCAATTTGCCTCCAATTCCACACTGCACCAATTTGTACAGCAGTCTTCCATGTGCAACAGTATCAAAACCTTTCTAAGATCCAAATATATAATATCAAAGTTATTCCCTGCATCCAGTTCTTTTGTGACTGCATCATTGTATACAATCAAATTGGTCAGGCAAGACATTCCCTTAACAAAACCATGCTGTGTCCAAACTTTAACTGGTCTTCTCTAGATGATCCTGCAGTGCTTCTTTAACCAGTGCCTCCATTAATTTTCCTGGAACAGATGTTAAACTCACAGTCTATAAGTACTTGTGTCAGCCTTTGATCCTCCTTTGTGAATCGGGGTCACATTTGCACATCTCCAGTACATGGGTACCTCCCCTGATTCCAAAGAAGCTCTCATAACTATGGCTAAGGGTTTGCTTACTTCCTTTGCTGCCTCCTTTAATATAACTGGATAGATCCCATCCACCCCGGGTGTCTTTTTTATGTTTATCCTCAACAATTTCTCCTCCACTTTCCTCTCAGTTATTGCAAAATCATCTAGCTCAATGCCAGAGTTTACTTCACCTCTGGCATTCCCCTTCCTGAATAACTCCTCATGTGTGAATGTAGATGCAAAATACTCATTTAGTTTGTTAGCAACCTGAGCAGGATCCTCAACTGTTGAACCATCAATATTCAGTGGACCAATCTGTTCATCCCTTTCCTTCTAGAGTTTACATAGGTAAAGAACTCTTTTCTGTTTTTCTTTGCATCCTTTGCCAAGGATTTCTCATAATCTGCCTTTGCCGGCCTAATCTCCTTTGTGACTTGGTTACAGATCAGCTTATATCTATCATAGGCTTCCATGTCACCCATTAATTTATGTGTCCCATGCATTTTTCTTCTCTGCCATATGTCTCATTAGTTCATCTGACCTCCATTTAGGCCTAAACGTTGAACAATATTTCTTAGTTGGTATGTAAAGCTTAGTAGCTTCCAAGATGGGTTCTTTGAATGCTTCCCATTTTGAATTTGCTGTTGGTAACATCATCAGCTGGTCCCATTGTATAGAATTTAAATACTGTCTCAGACCATCATAGTCGCCTTTACGAAAGCAAAAACCCTTCCCTTTACTCAAGGATGGTAGTTACCTCCTTGAGTAAATCCCACTTCAGCACACTGTGATCACTGCCACCTAGTGGTTTCTTTATCTGCAGATTCTTAATGCATGAAGAATCACTACTGATAATCAGATCAAGAGTATTACTCCCTCTAGTTGCCTCCCGAACCTGCTGGTGTAGAAAACAATCATCCAATAAATCCACAAAAGCCTTGCTAGTGTGCGAGTGACCAACCCACAAATTCCAGTCAATATCTGGGAAATTAAAATCCCCCATTATAAGACTCTCTGATTTACTGGCCCACTCTATTTCCCTGTACAGTTTCTTATTATACTCATCAGAGTCATTAGGCCTATAGCACACTCCTACTCTCAATTTTGACCAAACTGACTTGACACTGCACTGTCCAGCAATATCGACTGGCTTCATTTCCTTGGATTTTATGTGTTTCTTAACTAATAGCCTAAACCCTGCTTCCTTCCTATCCTGTCTATCCTTTCTGTACACATTGTACTCCTCAAATTCCAGTTCTGCATTCCTTATATCTGTGTGACACCATGTCTCTGATATCCCAACAATATCTGCCTTTGATGTTTTGAGCAATACCTCAAATTCATTAAATTTATTTACCAAACTCTTAGAATTGTCTTAGAATACATGCACCTGTTCCTATTCTTAGCTATCCTAACACAACCCATGTGTTTACTTGTACCGCAATGTCTCCCAGCAGTCTCTGAAATATTCTGCATCTTGTTTTCCAGGCTGCTGGTCATTCCAATAGAAGCAGTGCAAGAATCACTTTCACCTCTGCCAGTGGCTACTGTTAATCTATTAGTCCTTGTATCCCCCACAAGCTATCAGTTTTCCGACCCACCTAACACTGCCTGAACAGCATCAGCAAATATTCTTGCACCCTTTCTATTTAAGTGTATCCCATTCCTGTAGAAGCAGTCTCTCCTGTTTAACTCAAGTTTACCAGCTACTTGAGAAGGATCATCAATAGTCGAACCATCTCTGTTAAGTGGACCACCTGATTCATTCCCTTCCTTCTAGTTTACATAAGCAAAGAACTCTTTAGTGTTTTTCTTTGCATCCTTTGCCAAAGATTTCTTGTAATCTGCCTTTTCCTGCCTAACCTCCTTTGTAGCTTGATTACATATTAGCTTATATCTGCCGTAGGCTTCTGTGTCGCCTGATAATTTATATGCATCCCATGCATTTTTTTCCTCTGCCACAAGCCTCATTAATTCATCTGACATTCATATAGGCCTGAACCTTGAAAAGAATTTCTTAATTGGTATGAAAAGCCTAGTAGCCTCCAAGATTAAATCCCTGAAGGTTTCCCATTTAGAATTCACCGCTGGTAACATCAATTTGATGATCTTCCTCCCAGAAGTGCTCAGCCAGCATATTTTACATAGTCAGCAGATTATTCCAGAGATAGTGTGGGGGAGCATTTATATCCCCCACACTATCTCTAAACCTACGCACTGACTCCCCTATATAAGTCCCCCCCACAATCCTGACATTTAATCTCATATATACAGCTCCACTCTCCGTGGGGGGTGGGCCTCCCCTGACTCTAAGGATGCTCCCATAATTATGGCTAAGGGTTTGCTTACTTCCCTTGCTGCCTCCCTATACCCAAGTGGGGCATTTTACGTTTGACAGAACTGCAAGCAGCCTCCACCCCAGCAGCTGACAAGTCCATAATATCCTCGAGATCCATGCTATTAAACCCAGATAGTAAAGAGCATATGCGGTGGAAACAGATTTTAATGCCTCTCTGTGACTTTGTTCCTCTTTCTGAATATACTTATTCAAAATCATATATACTCAAAATTATATTTTGCGGCTCAGATATATAATTTTTTTTATATTTATATTATTAATTTGAAAATTGAGCATTAAACTCATTTAAATAAATCAATATTTAATAATAATTTTTGATAAAAACTCTTATAAACATGGAGTTAATGGTTAAGAAAGTAATGCAGGAGCATCTAGACAAGAATGCTGTAATACTGCAGTCACAGCGTGGATTTGTTAAGGGGCAGTCTTATCTGATGAATCTGACTGGATACTATGATACAGTAATAAAGGAACTGGATGCAAAATATAATTTTAACTTCAAAGATTTCTGAGGAGCTTTTGATACAGTTTCATAAAAAAGACTGCTATGGATTATGTGGTGGCTATGGATTGAGGGCAAGTTACTGCAATGGATAATGGGGTGGTTGACGTGGAGAAGATTGAGAGTGGGCACTGCTCTTCTTAGACTTACATTATCAGCAGAGTCCCCAGTGTTCAGTGCAGGACCCCTTGCTGCTTTCTGTATTTATAAATGATACTGATGAGGACCTGATAGGGTGGTTAATCACAGTAATCGGAGTATACTACTGCAACAAGATCTAGACAAATTAGCTAGATGGGTGAAGAAGTAGCAACCGAAGTTTAACATTGACAAATGCAAGGTACTTCATATGGGTAGCAGTAATCCCAGATTAACATACCAACTGTCTAATACCAAACACAGGGTAGTGAAGTATGAAAAACACTTAGGGGTAATTGTTCTGTAAGACATGAAGTTCCCTCAGCAGTGGAGACTGGCTGCTAGACAGCTCATGCAGTTTTGTTGGTGATCAGAGGCGGATTTAACGGCGGGTGCACCGGGCGTGCGCCCTGGGCCCCGACTTCTGAAGGGCCCACGCAAAACCCCAACAAATTAGTTGAACATGTTAGTTCAAAACTTTGTGATTATTATTATGCTATGGTTAATTATATTATACATATATTATATTCAAATTTTATTGGAAATAAAACATTAATAGTACATAATATTTTTTATTTATTTAAAAAAATGGTTAACATGTATTTTTATTTTCCCTGTCTCTCTCTTTTTTTTTAAGGGGCCCAATATTTTGTTCTGCGCCCGGGGCCTCAACCGACCTTAATCCGCTCCTGTTGGTGATATACAGCAATTTTGCATGGACAGATATAGAATACATTCAGAACTTATCCAGTCAATGCCACAACGATGTGCAGCCATCAAAGCAGGGAGTAGGCCAGCGAAATATTAGTGTGCATTTTGTTTTGTTTTTTGGTCATATAGTCTTTCATTACTTTGCTCATTCTAGTATGGGTAAAGTAATGAAGAACACCACTGCTTTCATAGAATGCAAGGATTTTTTATGATTATATGAACCATAAGTAACATGCTGTAATTATGGAGAAAAGGACTTACCCATAAGGCATAAAAGTAAATTTTTCTGCAATTAATAGTTTCATATGTGTATTGGTACTACTTATTTATATTCTTTCAGCTATTTCTAAAAGACTAGCTGCCAGTATAAGGACAAACAACCAAAAAAAATCAGGTGATGCAATTTTTTTGAGCATTACTGTAGTTGCCCGAGGAAGTCAAAAAGGCACAAGTTTAACCCAGTCTAGTGTACGAGAAATCCAGTTTGCAGTTGCTTATGCTTGACAGGAGGACGTAGCCTTTGATATTTTAATATTTGATATTTCTTTTAATATTTCTGCTTTGCTTTTACAAAAATATTGGTATTTTTATAAAAAAAATAACTGATTTATAAAATCTGTAAAAATACAAAATAAACCAGCAACACCTCATCAATATTTTCATTTTATATTTGTAAAACATTCTAATAGGATCAAACAAATTTCAAGTAACTTTCGGAATTAGGCCAGGAACTTAGTAATCAGAAGGTAATCAGTGCAAAACAAATTATGACTAAAAAAGATGGAAATCTCCTTCCTTTTGAAATTTCTATTTAAAATGTAGTTCAGACTTCTTATCAGCAATAAAGCATCAAAGAACTTTTCTTAAAATGCAGACAGTGAAATCATGTGGGAAATGATGATGCATGTGTTGAAATTGATGCATGAAGCTGTCAGTGTTCCTGGAAAAAAGAATAGGGCTGTTAGAGAAAAATTTTCATGTGAAAATAAGAAAACGTGCATTCATTATAAAGCTAACAGCCTATCTCACAGATTTTTTTTTTTTTTTGCTGAGATCAATCAACTAAAAAACTGACAATTTTTTTTATGAGATTAAAGCAAAACTGTTCATTATTTTTCAAGCTCCAGCTTGATGAACATATTATCCACTCTGTTTGTTATAATCAATGAGATATGCAGTTTATTTAAATAACCTTTGAAATTTAAATGATGAAAAATAAAGTATCACTAGCTGTACCCATAGAGAAAATTTTGCAATTGGTAGCAGAGTTTTTCTCTAGCCGTCCTAAAGAAATGTAGTCCATGTTTTGTCGTGAGCAGGTGAGCCAGTATGCATCAAATTCTTTCTCATTTCTCGTATCTGAGGAAACTTAATAAATTTTCTTTGGTTTCACCATCTTTCTGATTATTCAAAATGTGCATATTGCGAAATTTCACGTACAAAATGTAGTACAATCTCTATAATACTTAACTATGAAAAAATTTTTTATATTCTTGTGCCCCTCTGGTAACCTAATCTTAACCAGCTGGAATGATCTGACCCGAGACATTGCTACATACTAAATGGCCATGACTAAATACAGAGTTAGTAAGCAAAATTCCGACTCTATCAAATGTTTGCCCTTGACTTTTATTTATAGTCATCGCAAAAGCCAGCCAAATAGGAAACTGCTGTCTCTTAAACGAGAATGGCAAATCGGATGGAATCAAATCTACACATAATAAGAGTACCCGTTTTCCTTTTATTATTTCTAGATCCAAACAATTCTGATGTATAACTTTGACTATGAATCTCGTACAATTGATCAATCCTTCTGAAATTGCCATATTCCACAGTAAAATAAAATGATTCCTGACTTTTTCACAATTAAAATGTAAGGCTTGACAATGAACACACTTTTCACTAAGTAAGCCAATACTGTGACATATTAAATCTTTCAGATCCTTAAATGCACATTTCAGACAAATCCTGGATGCATTTGCAGGAGCAGGAAACCACGTGTTTCTTCTTTGCCACAAGGTACGTTCAACATAACCAGTCAGGGTAGCAAGGTGGGCTAACACAGGCAGCTAATACACAAAACTGGCCCATTCCGTAAAATAAAACTATTTGGAATTTTTATATTTTCCCATTTTTCTGCACACCTAGGAAGAAATATCTTCCATTTGAGACTGCTTTCAGCCCGATTGGTAAGGCCTATCATTCAGAATGGCCATCTCAAGAAAACTGCTTCCATATTAATATATAGATTCAACATGTTTCCAGATAGCAAATTGCATGCAGTCCACAGGACACTTCATTTTCAAGAAATTTGACAATTCTAGTAGGAGGCCAATTTTTATTATTTTTAATACTTGCATATGAAATTGTTTTTCATAGTGCTTGTATTTCTGTATTCTAGTACTTGAATTGTATTGCATTGGTATATTGCTGCAAACTGTAGTAAAATACTGGTGGACTGCCCTGTCCTACTAAACTGTATCTATGTGCCACTATGAATCACTTGATGACCACAAGTGCTAGGCAGCGGAATTCAACCGCATGCAGTGTGAATCACACTACAAAATAGCTTTAAAAAAAAAAGTCTGGACAAAGGGCAGAACTGAAACTCAGTAAGACAACAATACTGTGAAAGGAATTTGCCTATGAGTTTGAAGTAAAATTGCTTGAAAGTGTATTATTCAAAACACAACGTATTTCTTAAGGACTTTGTAAAACCACTTCCTTACCTAAAAGAAAACTACTCAATGTACAAATTCCAAATTTTTCCAAATTTCCCAACATACCTCTCTACAAAATAAAACTCAAACTAAAGTGTGGATAATTTTTCTTAATATTAAGAAAGAAATCCCTTAGTAAAGATAACCAATTTAAAAAAATATTTTTTTTTTTTTTTTCAGGGTGATTTTTACTTCAGCACAGCGGCTTTCAATTTTATGAAATCCTAGAGTTGCAGCGAAAAATGGGTTTGAGAAAGAGTTCTAGAAAAAAAAAAAAAATAATAATAAAATAAAATCACTTCCTTAGCAGATATGCTCCAATTAATTACCTCCTTCCTAACATCATACTATCATGGTTAATTTCCTGTAAAAATTCCCTCTAGCACCTCTAAGTATTTGGCACCATAACACTGAATATGCCAAATAGGAGCTTCCACTCCTTATCCACTACTGTATTCCAGTAACTGCACCACTAAAAGTCATCATATGCACTGAACTCAGTTCCAAATCCCTTCCCCAATCAGTAGTTTTAAACATTTGTTCCAGGATATCCTAGGCTTCTACAAAGGGATTTTGTGTATTCCACAGAAATCTATTTGGAAGGGGTTTCAACATTCAAAAATTAGCCCTTGCATAAATTTAAGATAACTCAATAAACAGTTCACTGTTCTCAGAAATTTTTTACTTGCTTTTGTTTGAATGGTACTTTTGATTCCTGACAAGTACAGCAAGCTGCAATTAATCTTATCTTTGTTAATTACATTACTGTATATTAAGAAGCTCTATAAATCAGCTAAGTATTACTGTATAAATTATGTATGACCAATTCAAATTTTAGATTTTAGACAGTACTCTGATATCTAAAACATTTCCCAAAAATTTCACTGTTCCATTTCTCAATTAAGCAAAATTTATAACTCATCTATCCATCAATTAGAGTTAATGTATTTTACATATTTAAATTTAAAAATCTAATAACATAAAAAATCATATTAAAGACTGATCTATAACTTTTTAATACTAAAGCCTCACAGAACACAAAGAAAGTATTACATAATTTATGCAGTTTGCAGGCCGCTGATTAGTCACTCCTTGATGAAATACAAGAGGGATTTGAAAAGTTTGCAGCCTGAATAATGTTAAAAATTTCTGTATTTAATGTATAACACTTCAAATAGCAACCCACCAAGTTTCATGCAGTTTCAATAATGTCTTTTTTTTTTTTTTTAATTACTGATCCTGAAGTCAACAAAGTTGTGTAAATGAGGAAAGATGTACAAAATCAGTTACCATGCAGTCATCCAATATTTTGGAAAAAAGAATTAATGCCAAAGGCAAATTCATGAGGATATGGTTACATTGGGGGAGAATATCCCCTTCCTATTCTATGATTAAGACATGGGTAGCAGAATTTAAACTAGAGAGGAAGAGCCTGGAAGATCAGGAGCACATCACCCCCCCCCCCCCTTAATCATGCATATAAATGTATGCATATAAGTGTTCCTGGGTCTATCTAAAAAGAAACACTCAAAAACTTGGTCATCGTGCCCACCTTACGATGATACCTGGTTAAAATAGTGTGGAAGGATCCATGCTATGTAGTCCTGCGATATCCATCACTCCAAAAGTTAACAGTGTGCACAATCTGGTGATGAGTGATCAACAAGTGACAGCTCAGTACATTACCAGTATCTTGGGCATCTCATCAGAATGTGTGTACCACATAATAACAGGTTCTTGCTGAAAGTGTGGAACATGTGTACCACATAATAACAGGTTTTTGAAAGCAGATTAAAAAACACACAAAAGTTGTCAAGTCAAATGAACATTTTCATCATTTTCAAGAAAATACAACAAATTTTACTGCAATGTTTGTAATCATGGATCAAATGTGGGTCCATCACTTTCAGCCAGAGACAAAGGAATAGCAAAACAGTGGAAACACAGCTCTTCTTTCCTTCCAAAGAAAGCCAAGTCTATTTCTTCTTCTGCTAGCAAGGTGATGACATTGATTTTGGGATGCTGATGGAGAGTTGCTGGCAGATTAGCTTCAAAAAGGCCAGACAGTCACAGGGGCATATTATGCAGACCTTGTGAGGTGTTTGCATGAAAATATCAAAGCTGAATGCCAAGGAAAACTCAGCAAAGGAGCCTTGTTCCACCAGAACAATGTAAGCCTACTCACAAGTCTGTCATTGTCATGGCTGCACTGCATTAATGCAGTTTTAAAATCTTGAACCACATCCCCCATATTCACCAGCTCTATCACTATTGGACTTGCACCTATTTCCTAATTTGAAAAAATACCTGGCTGGCATCCATTTTCCCACTGACAGTGATGTCACTGCTGCAATGGATGCATTCCTGGAGGCCCAAGAGAAAACTTTTTTCACTGGTGGCTGCAATGCATTGATTGAAAAATGTACAAAATGTACAAAACCTCTCAAACCTTTGTACTCAGGCCACAAACTTTTCAAACACCCCCTCAAATCTGCAATCCATTTCATGTATTATAAAGGATTATCCAATTAAATTACAACCCAGTTTGCAATACAACAATATTATATCAAAAACAAATATGGGATTCTATTAAAACTCAACACAATGTGATGGAGGTATCCACCTTGTCCATATAGATATGCACTTACTCTACACTGTATAATGTCTAATGCAATGCTACAAAGAATATATTCATAAAAAGAGCATATGCAGTTCTCGAAGCTTTGTTAATGAATGACCATTAGCACTGCAAAAATGACTATATGCAAAATAATATTCCATAATTAGTAAACATTATTTTTAGTTCTTTTAATGGTATATAAACTTTAAACCTTCAAAAACCCATTTAGAGACTACATAGATTTTTTTTCCAGAGAAGAAGGTGTGTTTAATATGGAATATTATTTAAACTGTCTTACAGCTGTCTAAAAAAATCTCATTCCATGTCCAATGACTGCTATACATTCCACTCTTCAATGAGTTGCATGACAATAAATGGATAATTATGTAACTGCTTTTCTAGACAAAATCTAAATATGAAATGTTGTCCATACCTCGTTAAAAACAGGAAGTATGGGCGGACTGTGTTGCTGAAGGAAAAATATGACCATTAACGGATAACAGAGTGAGTGCAAACCACCTTCATCATCTGAAATTTCACATTCCTGAAATAAATTATAAAATAGAATGCAGATACATAATCATACAAAATAAATAACAATCAAAGCTTTATAAAAGGAGTCATAAGTTCAAAAATATGATTTCATTAAAACTTTAGTAAAGTGTCTAACAAAATGCTCGAGAGCTGACTATTTCCAGCATACAAAGTAAAAATTTCCAGGACTGAATTTTTATTTAAACAAAAGTTTCCAGAAAAATTCTTGAAAGTTTCCAGACTACATTTGTCATGGCTACCATAACTTCTTCACCAGAAACAAATTTATGGCAACTAGCTTGGGGTGAATAAGCAGGATTAAATAATGTTTCAAAGGTATTCAGAAATTAATGTTGCATAATGAGCAGGAGCACTGTCACTGAGTAATTTCAATTTTTCTTTATCTAAAATCAAGTCTCTGATATCTTCCTTCAGATTGCAGATCAAGTGTTTAATTATTTCTGAGTAACTTGTCTCATTATTAATATGACCTCCTGATAGAGCTGAATCTCCCATATCCAGCAATTCATTATCAGGCACCATCCATTTTCTAGCTATTTTTTTGCAAAAACAGGTGAATCTGGCAAGCCTTTCAACTTTTAGTAACTGAAAATTGTAAACTCAATCTTTATCTAGAACACTACAGAACTATACTCCAGCACTCTCTGAACAACATTTCCAGACTTTTCTTCCAAATTAATGATAGCTAATTAATGGATGTAATATGATGCAATGGGTAGATTTTTTTTTAATGTCACCATAAAATGCAATAATTGTATTTTAAAGTTCTTTTCTTGTTCCTCTCACCTTCCTAGTTCTGTTCAATTACACAATATTGGCTACTCAATACTTTTTTGATGTTCCCACAACTTTGTTAAAATTAACTGTAGTCTACCATACCAAATTACCTGGATCAACTACTGAAGTGCAATCACATCACTCAACAAATTCATAGTAACCTAATCTCCTTTGGGGGGAAAAAAAAGTTACAGTACCCAAAAGGTTACAGTAGCCTAAATTTCTTTTAACAGCAAACTACTGAGCTGTACTATTACTGGAGCACTTACTACCAGCTCAGGCTGTGAATCCAAAAGTGAAGCCTGTGTGTGTCCTTAGTTTTGATTGGTGGGGATGGTAAAAATTGGTATTTTGGATAATGATATTAAAGGTTTAGTGAATTCAGTTCAGTAATTTTTAATGATTAAATGGTCAAATGTCAATCATTCTAGCCTACTGATAACAGATTGTAAACTGAATGGCACTAATTACTATTATATGAGGATCTTCAATAAAGAATGATCGTAATTTTCATGAACAACTGTACTTCTTGCTATTTAAGACCAAACTAAGCAACTGCACAGGTGACCAGTGCATAGTGTGACCTGGCAGTCAGTCAAGTATATGCCTGTTCAGTTTCACCTACATAACAATGGATGTAATACACAAGGAACAAGATGCTGCTCTCTCAGATTTTGCTTACATCTCAAGAAACAATCAGCTGATATGAAATGTTAAGAGGCTTATGATGAATCTATGCTTCCATATAGCACAGCTCACAGGGTGGTTTAGAATGTTTCAAGATGTGATTCAATCACAAAAATCAGTGGTTCTGGGGTTCTTACCACTGCTGCCACCACAGAAACCACAAACACTGCTTCTGTAATAGTGAGAGAAGATCATCGTATAAAGGTAAGGCAACTGGCAGAGATGTTGAGAATGTCAGTAGGTAGAATATCAGTAAGTGTCATATGCCACTGGTCATGGTATTCTCCATGACCAGTGGCATATGACATGTTTGTGCAGTGGGTTCCAAGACTACTCAAACCTAAGCAACAGCAAGTTTGTATTGAGGTTTGTCAGGAGCTACAACAGATGGTTACCAATGATGGTGAGGTTCTGTACAAGGTGATAATGGCAGATGAGACATGGCTTCATCATTTCAACCAAGAGAGAGAGTAAGCCACAAAACTGTTTGGAAGTCTACATCATCGCCATCACCAAAAAAAGCAAAAGTTGTGGCTTCTTCAAGAAAGGTTATGGTCATCCCTATAGTTGTGGAAAAAAAAAATTACGATCATTCTTTATTGAACAGCCCTGATAAATATATATAACTTGAACATAATCATTTTGACCCCCTAAAACTGTATGATAGTGCTCATTGTACATAGATCTGCACTAATTCAATATATATTTTGGATGTAGTTATTTGCATTTAATTTAATGATGTTCCCAAGAATAAACAATTTTGAACATTTAAAACTCATGTTTTATAAAATTATATAATAGGAAAATTCAATGCAACTAATGATGCATCTTATTTACATAAATGAACTGTCACTGAGAAAACCAATTTAAACATTTTAACACAAGACACAAATAACAGATAAAGAAATAAAGAATACCAAAATCTTAATATATTTTAAGTTTGAAATATATCAGAAATAGTAGTACTAAAATATTATATTAGACAATGTTACAAAAATAATGACTGGCCCTTGTGTGTGTGTGTGTGTGTGTGTGTGTGTGTGTGTGTGTGTGTGTGTGTGTGTGTGTGTGTGTGTGTGTGTGTGTGTGTGTGTGTGTGTGAGAGCTAAGTGATCAATCACGTTAAATCCATTGTAAAATTTTTTTGTAGTACTGATTTTCTCTCTCTCTCTCTTCATCTATACTTCTTTACATTAGTCATCATTATTATGTTTCATATATTAAAATTCTTCAGTATATCTTCTGATTAATTCCTTGTTTCATTATTTATTATTTTATAATGTAAGTGTTCAATTAATTCCATACAGTTCAGCATCATAGATTCACTTCTTGACACCAACATTAGGCATAATTAGTTGCCAAGGTGGCTTTCACTTTCACTGCACTGGGAGTCACTCCAGTTATTTTATATAGTTCAATGCTGCTGCTGCTGCTTTTTCCATTAAATATTCTGCTTGTTTGGTTTAGGATAAATCATCTTTCCATCTTCTTCTTCATATTTGCTTTGGATCTACAGTTATTTAATATTTTTGTTCAATTTCCACTCTCCATCCTATATTTTTCCCATTCTTTTTTCCCATTAATAGAATCCATGCATTAATAGATTGTATTTTACACTGTTTCCTAATTTCCTCACTCAATTTTATCTCTCAATGTTTTCTTGGTTATTTTCCTTAATGTTTTAATTTCTATAGTTTCATTTATTCGTTTTATTTTTGTTGTGTATCTTTTGCCACAGACTCACTGCAACAAACACAAATACAATACACATCACAAAACAAACTACCACAGTAACAACAGTACATTAAACTCCATCTGTCATTAAAGCTAAATATAAAAAAAACAAGCACTGAAATTAAAATAAATATTAAAATTTAAATCTGTCTTTAAAAAAAATTAAACATTGGATAACAAAATGAAGCAAAGCTTATACAGTATTAGCCAAAAAGAAGTATTCTTAATACGGAAATTAAAGCAAACTCATGTAAATTATACTTAATTAGTTTAATGAAATTTAGAGGTTACACAAGGTCAAATTCCTAAAACCAAATAAGTCAAGCATGCAATAGCAGCACAAAGTATTCCCTAATTTAGGCAGAGCACCACACCAAATATGTACACTTAAAAAAAAGAAGAAGAAAAAATTTGCTGTATATAAATATTACATTAGTGGAAAAACAATCCAGAAAATTAACTAAATAAGACCGCACCCAATATTTACAGAGACAATACTCTTAAATAAATTAGGCAAAAATTTATTCCCCAATACAGAGGAATAAAGAATCCCAAATGATGAGTACTCACTGAGCACTGGTTGAGAAAAACTACAATAGTCAATGTTTCTGAATCTTTTTTTGGGCACCATGCTCAAGACAACAATGCTAATATCTGGGCAAGTAAAGATGTACTTAGCCTGCCTGGTTCAATGCAACTGTCACATAGAGCCAGCTGAGTAGTAGTGGTTATAATAGTTCCTATTAGTGGTTAGCATGCATGCCCAAAAGTAAGGAGGTGGCAAGTTCAAGCCTCCATATGTACCATGAAAATTGCATGACCCACTCACTTAATGCCATACATTTAAAAAAAAATCGAACCAACTGTATACTGAAGAATTTGAAAATGCAATTCCTTTAATAACCTCTTTATATACAGTTGTAATGAGTACATAAACTGTTCAGGCCTTAGCCCTGATGAAAATAAACAAATTTAGTTATTTAATCTTTACTCATCCAGACCTGTGTTATGACTTGAAAACAGAGCTGAAGAGGTTCTGAAACATTGAGTGCTGTGCTTGAATTACGTTAGTTCAAGGAGTTTGTTTCAGAGTAATTATAAATTTCAATAAACTAATTAGTTAAGCATGGCTTAGTATTATTAGTGATAGCAAATGATTTAAGAAATCAAGCCTATAAAGCATCAGCCAAAAAAAAAAAAAAAAAGCCAACATGTCCTATTTCACTTCTTCATCCATCCTAACTTTCGGGTAAGGGAAGCGCATAGGATGATAGGTTTAATTTCCTTTTTATTATTTTTTTTATTTATTAATTATTATTATTTAGTTATTTATTGTGTTTTATTTATTTATTTATTTATTTTTTTTTTTTTTTTGGCTGGTGCAGCATAAGCCATAGGCTTTCTTGCACCATGCGGCCGTTACTAATACTAATACTAACAGTTTGTCTAGTTCTTCCTTGAATTTATTCAAAACTACCCACCTCTACAACTTAGATGGGGCGTTTTTCTAACAATCAACTATATGCTGGATGAAGGCAAATTTCCATTATAACATGCAACCAGCCTTCCTTGGTTTGAATTTATGCATCCTCATGTGTCAGTTAAGCTTAGTGCTGAAATCTCAGCACTAAGCTTACTGAATTTATTCACAGTCTTAAACACTTCAAACAGACCTTCTTGTAGATGCACAGTCTCCTAGCCTGCAGTCTGTCGAACTGAAGCCTTTCCCAGTAAGAGTACACTTTTGTTTCTCTCACTAATCTCATTGCTCTTTTCTGCCCTACTGCAAAAGATCCACATACTCCCTAAAACGAGGCCTCCAGGCCTCATTTTATGTATGCAGTGCTCAAGATGTGGCCTGACCATTGCCTTATACAGTAAGATAATCACCTCCTCATCCCAGCTAATAAAATTACTGTATAATCACTGACGAAACCGGATGAGCTATCATAACAGCCTGTCTGCACTCTCAGAGAACTTCATATCTGACTACACAATTGCCCCTAGGTCTTTTCAATTTTCCACTATCCTGAGTTTAGTAAAACACATTTGATACATTCAACTGGGATTACAGCTATTCATATGCAGTACATTGCATTTGTCAAACTCCATCTGTCACTTCTCAGCCTATCTGCCAACTTTTTCAGTTCTTTGCGGCGCCTCCGTAGCCAGGTGGGAAGGAGCAGCAGTGCGCAGCACACGCTTCTTGATTAGACCGGGGTTCGAGCCCGTCACCACCAAAATACGGAGGATGCGGAAAGGTCATGGAATGACCACTGCATATTCACGGAGCAATATGGCCTTAGCTGCTAATGCCCCTAAAAACCAAATAACAAATCAGTTCTTTGCAGTAGCATTCCCTGATTACTTCATTAACCACTCTGACAACCTTTGTATCATCTGCAAACTTAGACATTAAGCCTGATATGCCTTCATTAATATCATTAATAAATATAGAAAACAACAATGGACACAGAAATGAACCCTAGAGGATTCCATTAACTGTAACCATGTTTAATAAAAATGGATAGATCTAATCCATCCCAGGTGCCTCTTTTACATTTAGCTTCAAAAATTTCTCCTCCATCAATAACCAATCTGTCGTCTCACACTTAGCCATCCCATGACTGCTGCCTCAACCCATATATATGTAAAACAGCACTCTAAAGCATTGTGCTGCAATGCACAAATGGATTCAAAATGCACCTAAGTGGTGTGCAGAAACACATATGAACGCTCATTCTCATGCTGTCAACCGAGTGCCACAAACATAAAGTTAACTACTCAGTATTCAATGAATTTGAAACTTCCAATTTTCGACATTATGTACAAATTTTCAGAATACTGGAGAGGTATTGGATGAGAATGTTGATTTTTTTTTTTTTTTTTTTTTCCAACATTGCAAAAATTACAGCACATTGAACAAGTTGTCTGTGTGGATTAACACAGTAGAAGTGTTAATCCACAGCAGTAACTTGGCTGCCTTTAATGGGACACTCTTAGACACTTAAACACTTAGCATTCTTTTATATGCAACAGTATCAAAGGCTTTCTTGGAATGCATGTACACGTAGCCCTCGATTTACACCGGTTGTTGTTATTTGGTTTTCAGGAGCATTAGCAACTAAGGCCATATTGCTCCGGGAATATGCGGTGGTCATTCCTTCACCTTTCCGCATCCTCCGTATTTGGTGGTGAAGGGCTCGAACCCCGGTCTAATCAAGAAGCGTGTGCTACGCACTGCTGCTCCTTCCCACCTGGCTATGGAGGCGCCTATTTACACCGGGGTTAGGTTCCTGGGGGAACAAGTGCAAATGGAATCGGCACAAATAGAACCCTTTATATAATAGAGTCAATCGGAAATCACAGGTTTAGGTTCCGGGTTATTGTTATTATTTGTTATTTGGTTTTTTTAAGGAGCATTAGCAACTGGGGCCATATTGCTCCAGGAATATGCAGTAGTCATTCCCTGACCGTTCCACATCTTCCGTATTTGGTGGTCACGGGCTCGAACCCCAGTCTAATCAAGAAGTGTGTGCTACGCGCTGCTGCCCACCTGACTACGGAAGTGCCCTTAGGTTCCGGGCACCGAAAATTTTACCTACCACTTTGCATTGATTGTTTTATTTTATTAGCATTAGCATTAGTAGAGGCATTTGATGCAAGAAAGCAAGCTTATGCAGTATCAGCCAAAAAAAAAAATAAATAAATAAATAAAGTAAAATAAAAAAATAAAAAATAACTATTTCCACTTCACCCATCTGTTCATTCGAAATACCTGTCCAGCTAGGTGGTAGATGACTTTCCTTTCATCAACCGGTGAAATACCACCACTTTGCTTATTGGAGGCTTGAAGTGGTGAAACCCATGTTTAGTCTCTAGAGCAAAGTTTCCGGCATCCCCCCCCCCATACTTCTCCTTCAACCCATGCACGGTACTAAGTACTATAGGTTTTGATACCTTTCGTGTTTGGGTTTTCATAAAAAAAAAAAAAAAAAAAAAAAAGCTGAGCCTTAAACTTATTTAGGCTATCAACTTCCACGACAAGAGATGGAAGTCTGTTCCACCTACCAACCACTCGCTGGCTAAAGGCAAATTTCTGCACATCTATCCTACATCTGTCTTTCCTTAATTTGAATTTATGCCCTCTCAGGTGATTATTCTGAGAAAGAGGAAGAATCCCATCAGCATTGAGCATGCTCAAACCATTCAAGGCTTTGTACACCTCTATCAGATCACCTCGCTGGTGCCTAGTCTCCAGACACTGTAATTCGCAAAACTTAAGCCTTTCTTCGTAAGAGCACCCCTTTGTTCCCACTAATCTTGTTGCCCTTCTCTGTACTCGTTCCAGCAGCTCTACATCCTTCTTGAAATGAGGCCTCCAGGCATGTATACAGTACTCTAGGTGTGGCCTGATCATTGCCTTATACAAGGGAATAATCACCTCCTTATCCCTGCTAGAAAAATTCCTATATATCATTGACAATACACCATGAGCTACTCTTGCAGCCCGTCTGCACTGCTCAGAGAACTTCATATCTGCCTGCACAACCACCCCCAGTTCCCTTTCATTCTCTACCACTGTCAGTGTAGTACCACAGAGTTGATACGTTGCTCTGGGGTTGCTGTTTCCCATATGTAGTACTTTACATTTGTCAATGTTAAACTTCATTTGCCACCGGTCAGCCCATCTGCTCAACCTTTCCTTCATAGTTGTAGTAATAGTCGATGAAGGCATATTCATAGCTCTACACACACATTAGGGTGGCTTTCACCATCTTCCATCCTCCAAATAACCTCCATCTTATTTTCCAATGTGATAGATCGACGTGCCTTTTTTTCACGCTTTCAATTGCATTTCTTTTACCAGAGATGCATCTCTTTATTCTGTTAAAATTAAAAACTTTATAACACAATTGGCAAAAACTGCATATAGCATCACTATTATTAATTATTATTTAATTTATTAATAGCGCAATTTATAAAAAATTGTTAGCGTAATAAAGTTCCAACATGTGTAAATGTTGTAAATAACAACCAACTGAATGCTTCACCGCATGGACCTTTACCACCCGCATCCACAAGTGGCTACTTTGAGGGCGGGAATTTTTCTCATCTCTGATTGCTGACTGATTTCTCATCTCTGACTGACACACTAATTGCTGATTGGCTCAGATTGTCCTAAATCACGTGAACAGTGCAATGCCGATAAATTTTGCCTGAGGATTTTAAACATTTTTCAATTTATAAAAAAATTGCCAAAAAAAAAATAAATAAATAAAAATGACCTTGTGGTTGGTGATCAGTGCTATTGCAAATCGGTTTGTTGTTTGTTTGTTTTTTGGTTTTTAGGAGCATTAGCAACTAAGGCCATATTGCTCCAGGATGTGCGGTGGTCATTTCCTGACCTTTCCGCATCCTCCGTATTTGGTGGTGAGCAAATCGGTGAAAATCGGACCAGCACAAAACGAGGGCTACCTGTGTATGATATCCAAATTATTTTTTTGCATCCAGTTCCTTTGTTACTGCTTCACCCTATCAATCAAATTAATCAGACAAGACTGCCCTTTAACAAATCCATGCTGTGACTGGAGTATCCTGCCCTCTGGTCTAGCCCGTCCTGCATTAATTCTTTAGCCAGTGATTCCATCATTTTTTATAAAACTGAAATTAAGATAACAGAGAACGAGGGTAGCCTGTGCGGATGTAGCTTTTTGCCGCCCCTGGAACAGAGAAGTTTTTTCTGATTTATTTTCTGTTTTATTAGCTTAAATTGGCATATTAACTTATTTTCTAGAGTAGCTTTATATTCCTATTTAAGATACTTAGTTTAAAGTAACTTAGATAGAGATTTTGTAGGTATTACTTAGTATCGGTAAGGGCATCAAATCCACGTGTTTACCGTTTGTAAATAGCCGCCATTGTTACGCGATACAAAATATCTCGAACTAGATAGCATAAGCTTAATATAGTATAGTATAGTACATAATATTGTCAATTAATCAGTAAAATCTATTAATCTTGTTGAACTTCATTGTCAATTAAATTGTACTTTTAACTATACATATAACGACTTAGGTTATGTAATATAAATAATTAGTAAAAATAAATAATTAATACTTAACTTGATACGGAAGTTATATAAAGGGATTTCGTAGATAACACTCGATCCTGAAACATAAATATAGCGTTATAACTGTGTTGGGATACAAGTGCTAGGGGTCTAATTTTGATCTGAAATTGAAATTTTATTGAAATTAAATTGAAATCATGACTCAGACCAGAGCAGCAAAGCAAAAGGCTCAAGCTAATGGGACTGCTGTGGCTCAGGGGAGAACTGAGGGGGGGCAGTTGCCCTCCGAATCACAGCCTTTTAAAATGCACTACTTGCTTGATGTTTGTGGAGCAGTCAGGTATGGGACATGATAGTGCCATGGGGGATGATGCCTTTGTGTGTGTATGCGCAATGCAAGGAGTGTAAGGAAATCAGGCGACAACTCAGCGTTGTTATGGGCCTATATGAGAGCTTGAAGGACAGGGTGGATGCCCTCGAAGGATCTAAATCGAGGGACCCATTAAGTTCTCAGCTGCCCACACAAATGCCAGAGCTTGCACTTGGTCATCACACAATACAGCGGCAGCCACCAAGGCAGAATGCGCTGGTCCCAAAGGAACTAGTAGTTGTTGGTGACTCTATTGTCAGGGAAACGGGAAACATGCTTTGTAAAAAGGATAGGTGGAACAGGACCAGGGTATGTCTGCCAGAGGCAAAGGTTGATGACATTGTAGAGTGGATATCATCTTTTAAGGGCACAAAAGGTGATATAGTTGTACACGTTGGCACTAATGATAATAAGAGTAGGAGGCCGGCGGAATTACTTAACAAGTACAGGTCACTGTTGAAAAAAAGCGGTGAATTAGGGTTGAATTTGAAAGTGTCTGCAATTCTGCCAAGACACGATAGGAGGGAGTATATGATGAGAGCCCTGTCGATCAATTCGGCCCTGGAAAGACTGTGCAAGACTCAAGGGGTAGAATTTTTTTCAGCCTGGACTGTACTTGTTAACAGAAGAGACGGCTTCTACAGGGATGGGATACACTTAAATAGAAAGGGTGCAAGAATGTTTGCTGATGCTATCGAGGCAGTGTTAGGTGGGTCGGAAAACTGCTAGATTGGTGGATACACTAATAGATTAACAGTAGCCACTGGCAGAGGTGAAAGTGATTCTTGCACTGCTTCTATTGGAATGAGCAGCAGCCTGGAAAATAAGATGCAGGATATTTCAGAGACTGCTGGGAATCATTGGGGTACAAGTAAACACATGGGTTGTGTTAGGGTAGCTAAGAAAAAGAACAGGTGCATGTATACTTGCGTGTACACCAATGCTTGGAGTTTAGTAAATAAATTGGATGAATTTGAGGTATTGCTCAAAACATCAAAGGTAGATATTGTGGGGATTTCAGAGACGTGGTGTCACACAGATATAAGGAATGCAGAACTGGAATTTGGGGAGTACAATGTCTACAGAAAGGATAGACAGGATAGGAAGGGAGGAGGGGTTATGCTATTAGTTAAAAAACACATAAAATCCAAGGAAGTGAAGCCAGTCGACATCGCTGGACAGTGCAGTGTCGAGTCAGTTTGGTGTGACATAAGCATTGGGAGATCGAAATTGAGAGTAGGAGTGTGCTATAGGCCTAATGACTCTGATGAGTATAATAAGAAACTGTTCGGAGAAATAGAGTGGGCCAGTAAATCAGAGAGTCTTATAATGGGAGATTTTAATTTCCCAGATATTGACTGGAATTTGGGGGCTGGTCACTCACAGAATAGCAGGGCTTTTGTGGATTTATTGGATGATTGTTTTCTACATCAGCATGTTCGGGAGGCAACTAGAGGGAGTAATACTCGTGATTTGATTATCAGTAGTGATTCTTCATGCATTAAGAATCTGCAGATAAATGAACCAGTAGTTGGCAGTGATCACAGTGTGCTGAAGTGGGAGTTACTCAAAGAGGTAACTACCATTACGGGTAAAGGGAAGGGGTATTGCTTTCGTAAAGGCGACTACAATGGACTGAGACAGTATTTAAATTCTACACAGTGGGATCAACTGATGATATTGCCAACAGCAAATTCAAAATGGGAAGCATTCAAAGAACTTATCTTGGAAGCTACTAGGCTTTACATACCAACTAAGAAATATTGTTCAAGGTTTAGGCCTAAATGGATGTCAGATGAACTAATGAGGCATATGGCAGAGAAGAAAAATGCATGGGATACATACAAATTAACACGTGACACAGACGCCTATGATAGATACAAGTTGATCTCTAACCAAGTTACAAAGGAGGTTAGGCAGGCGAAGGCAGATTACGAGAGATCCTTGGCAAGGGATGCGAACTAAAACAGCAAAGAGTTCTTTACTTATGTAAACTCTAGAAGGAAGGGGATGAATCAGGTTGGTCCACTTGAGATCGATGGGTCAACTGTTGATGATCCTGCTCAGGTAGCTAACAAACTAAATGAATATTTTGCATCGACATTCACACATGAGGAGTTATTCAGCGAGGGGAATGGCAGAGGTGTATTCAACTCTGGCAGTAAGCTAGAGAATCTTGTAATAACTGAGAGTAATGTGGATCAGAAATTGTTGAAGATACACACAAGAAAGGCACATGGGGTGGATGGGATCTATCCAGTTATATTAAAGGAGGCAGCAAAGGAAGTAAGCAAACCCTTAGCCATAATTATGAGAGCTTCCTTGGACTCAGGGGAGGTACCCATGGACTGGAGATGTGCAAATGTGACCCCAATTCACAAAGGAGGATCAAAGGCTGACACAAGTAATTATAGACCTGTGAGTTTAACTTCTGTTCAAGGAAAATTAATGGAGGCACTGGTTAAAAAAGTACTGCAGGATCATCTAGACAAGACTTCAGTTATAGCTCGGACACAGCATGGTTTTGTTAAGGGGAAGTCTTGCCTGACCAATTTTATTGGATACTATGATGCAGTCACAAAAGAACTGGATGCAGGGAATAACTTTGATATTATATACTTGGATTTTGGAGAAGAGTTCTGCTACTGTTCACATGGAAGACTGCTGCACCAATTAGAGCAGTGTGGCATTAGAGGCAAATTGCTGCTATGGATAAAGGGGTGGTTGAGGGGGAGAAGACAGAGAGTGGTAATCAATGGACACTGCTCATCGTGGACTAATGTTATTAGTGGAGTCCCTCAGGGTTCAGTATTGGGTCCAGTATTGTTTTCTGTATTTATAAATGATACTGATGATGGTATATCAAGCTTAATATCCAAGTTTGCAGATGATACGAAGGTTGGCAGAGTTGTCGAGGACACTACTGACACTATGCTGCTGCAACAAGATCTGGAAAGGTTGAGCAGATGGGCTGAGAGGTCGCAAATGAAGTTTGACAAAAGCAAAGTACTACATATGGAAAACAGCAACCCCAGAGCAACGTATCAACTCTGTGGTACTACACTGCCAGTGGTAGAGAATGAAAGGGACCTGGGGGTGGTTGTGCAGGCAGATATGAAGTTCTCTGAGCAGTGCAGATGGGCTGCAAGAGTAGCTCATGGTGTATTGTCAATGATATACAGGAACTTTTCTAGCAGGGATAAGGAGGTGATTATTCCCTTGTATAAGGCAATGGTCAGGCCACACCTAGAGTACTGTATACAGGCCTGGAGGCCTTATTTCAAGAAAGATGTAGAGCTGCTGGAACAAGTAAAGAGAAGGGCAACAATATTAGTGAATGGAACAAAGGGGTGCTCTTACGAAGAAAGGCTTAAGTTTTGCAAATTACAGTGTCTGGAGACTAGGCACCAGCGAGGTGATCTGATAGAGGTGTATAATGCCTTGAATGGTTTGAGCATGCTCAATGCTGATGGGATTCTTCCTCTTGCTCAGAATAATCACCTGAGAGGGCATAAATTCAAATTGAGGAAAGATAGATGTAGGATAGCCATGCGGAAATTTGCCTTTAGCCAGCGGGTGGTTGGTTGGTGGAACAGACTTCCATACCTTGTCGTGGAAGTTGATAGCCTAAATAAGTTTAAGCCTCAGCTGGAGAGGTATTTCGAACGAACAGAGGGGTGAAGTGGAAGTGGTTATTTTTTATTTATTTTTTTGGCTGATGCTGCATAAGCTTGCTTTCTTGCATCAAATGCCTCTACTAATGCTAATGCTATAATTACTTATGTCATCCTTTGTGAATTGAGGAAACACATTCACACCTCTCGTACATAGGGACCTACCCTGAATACAGGATGCTCTCATAATCATAGCTAACAGTTTACTTATTTGTAGCAGTGCTTCATTTAATATAGAGAGATCCTATCTAACCCAGGTGAATGTTTTACCTTTGGCTTCAACAATTTCTCCTCCACTTTCCTCTGTTATCACAAAATTATTGAGCTACCCTCACTTATGGCATCACCATCCCTAAAATTTCCTCATGCATGAATGTATATGCAAAAAGTACCTATTTGATTTGTCAGCAATCTGAACAGGATCATCTGCAATTAACCACTAATATCAAGTGGACCAATATGATTCATCCTCTTCCTTCTACTGTTAACATAAGTAAAGAAGGCTGTGCTGTTTTTCATAATCACCTGATAATTTATATGCATACTGTGCATTTTCTTTTCTGCCACAAGCCTTGTTAGTTTATCTATCGTCCATTTAGGTCTTGGACAGTATTATTATTATTAGCTATATGGTGCAAGGAAGCCTGAGATTTATGCTGCACCAGCCAAAAAAAAAAAATTCCCGAGTTACCCTAAGAGAGAGAGAGAGAGAGAGAGAGAGAGAGAAGGGAATCACCAAATAAGTGAAGTATTTCTTATGTAATATGAAAAGACTACTAGCTTCCCATTTAGAATTTTCTGTTGGTAACAACATTAATTGGTAATGGAACCTAAGAAATGTTTCTTTGTTTATTTATTTATAGGCTTTACAGCACAAGGGCAGTAAGACCATAATGCACCTAACTTTGGTAATGTTAGATACAGTTTTATCTATATAAATGTTATTCAAGTTTACACTGCATTGTATAGATTTATCCATTTGAGCAAACTTAAAATTTTTGCCACATGTGCCGTATCTGCTAGGAGATCAGTAATACTGAAAGAAGTGTTCGTTGTAGTAAATGAGGTAAACATAGCTTGTCAATCAGTACAGGTAGTTCCTGACATTGAGCTAATTCATTCCTAGCAAGTGCTGGTAAAGCGTAAACTCATAAAGCATGAATTTATTTCCTACAGACAATGTTAAAAACAGGGGTAATGTTCTCAACAATGAAATTTTACAGTAGTAATGTTAAATAAAGGTCAACAAAACAATTAGCCGTACAGGTGCTTTGAGTGACAGGGGTTCAAGCTCGTGCCTGCTATATATGGTGCCGTTTCTTGTATTCTTTCGATCTTATGAAGTCCTTTGACCATGCAGTCATCCTGGAGTATAAACAGGGATATTTATAGTTTATGCTTAACCGTACTTTTGTCCTCTCCCCCATAACCCTAATTTTCAATCTCACTTGAAAATTACCCCCCACCGAGAGAAACTAATAATTTCCATAATTTCTGCTCAATTTACAAAATTGAAACTCTCAATATACATAAACAGAAGTATATTCTTTGATTTCCTACCTTTAGCACTCAGCAAAAACTATTAATTCACTCTAAAACAGCAAAAATGTATGATCACATTTCAATTTATTAAATTTTGATGTCAGCAAAACAAGATCCAAGCTTTGAAAATAAAACGCGTTACAGCATTAGTTCAAAAATTCGCGCGTCAGCTCGGCACCTCTGGCTAAAACGAATCAACAGACGCAGAGAGATAATTGACTGGTGAAGCTTAAGTCAGCGTTACCAAGGTGACCCAAGGAGAAAATAAAAAAGTAAACAACTTTCGTGGAAAACAAACAGTTGATCATCATTACTTGCGAACACTAATTTGCATGCTCTCTCACAACAGCTTTTCATAACTGTTGTACGAAAGAATTGCAACGAATTGGTTTCGAAGAACAAAAATATCTTCTTTTTTTTCTTCTGTATGTATTGTATCTACTAACAAAAAAACCAAGGAAATTCATCTATTGGAAGCTATACTGGAAACGGAAGGAAAAAAAAAAAAAAAAAACTGTCGGAAAACTGATCACCACAATGTGCATTTCATAAAAAAAAAGTTCGCTTTATTGTAATTGTTTTTAGTGGCCTAAATCGGAACAGCAGTTTCATGGATGTATATTTGATCATCTTACGAACTTTCAACAAAATATTTCTATTCATAGCTGCATTATAAACTTTGAAAACTTATGTCGAAGGAATTTCGCCTTCATCTCACCTGGTGTGCAAACGAAAAAAGAAAAAAACAAAAATGCGCTCGAGTAACGGATTGTGAAAACAATCTGTTACTTCGATATTTCCTTGATATGCATTTGATACCATCAAAAATTTGAGGGAAAAATTGAATTTTTATTATCACACACGCCCGAAAAATTCACCATCAAGTGTTATATGATTGCTTGAATTTCATTCTGAGCTGCAAATGTAATTTCACTTCTCTTGCGCTGACAGAGTAGCTGTTTGCCGAATGAAGGAAAACAGGGTTCATTTTCCTGAAATTTCCAGTTCCTTTCATTCACCTGGGAGAAAAAACTCCTTAGGGGAGAGAGTTTTCCTTTCTAGTCTGACACTAATGGAAAGAGACAGAAAGAATGAAATAAAAATACTCTTTTTTGATGGGGGGGGGAAGGCCAGGAGATTGTCAAAGGTCCACAAATGTAACTTTCACATCAGAGATGCTGAAGTTCTAGCAAGTCAGTTTCATCGTCGATTCAAAAGTTCTAAGTCTGTTTCTTTATTGCATTCAGTTTCACAACAGATGCTAAAGTTCTAATACGTCAGCATCATCGTAGCATGCCTAAGTTCAGATTAGTCCGATTTTTGTCCGGTGTACATTCGATAAAAAAAAACCTCTTTGCTTTACTGTAATTGTTTTACAGAACAATATTTGCAATAATCCCTCTGGAAATAACCAGTGAACTGCATTATACATTTCAAACATCACTGTATGGCTTGTCCTTGAATACAAATGACTATGGTTACTTTCCTTTGAGTGACCGCCTTGTACAGATGTTTTATTGTGGACACTTCCTTCCAGTCAGTAAAATCATTAGTAGTCGTCCTTTCTTATACCTATAAAGTAATTCGTAATAATTCGTTTTTGCTCCTAATTGAAGTAGCACTTGCGAATTTTGCCAAAGTCGATTATCTGCACACACTGAAAATTAGAAGGATAGTAAAAGAGTTGATAATTGGTGGGCAGCATTCCGACTTTTCTGTTTATACTCCAGGAAAACCCCGGTCAGAGGAGATCCCAAAATAGAGAGAGAATACAAGAAACCGCACTGCATTTAGCAGCCACCGGCTTGATTGTGTAAAACTGCACTCTGCCTAAAACCACATTAAAACAAGAGGAGTGATGGGGAGAAAATCTATTTTTTAGCGGGGGTTTATCTTTTTATTGCAGCTCAAAACAGCATTATGGCCATGGATAGTGAATTTATTCGGCTTCTGTACTAAAACTGAATTTCTCCCTTTGTGATGACATCAAAGCATAACAAGCAAATAGCTTCTAACGATACTTTTTGAGTAGCCCGTGATTCGTAATCTGTTAGCTTTGTATTGTTAGAAATATTGCAGTTTTGTGAACAATACACATTACAAGAAACAACCCGTTATTCTTAGCGGATATATATATATATATATATTTTTTTTTTTTTTTTCCTTTGCCGTTTTCGAAGTAGCGATTTCAGTTCATAACTCGGCTATAAATAGAAATATTTTCTTGAAATTCCGTTATAAGATCAAATCCAGGAAACTGCTGTTCCCTAAAAACAATTACAATAAAGCAACTTTTTTTTTTTTTATCAAATGCGCATTGCAATGTTATCGGTTTTTATACCAGTTTTTCTCATTTCTAAAAAATGAATTTGCCTGATTTTCTGTTAGTAGGCGAACTACACATTGAAGAAAGGAAATACAATCTTTTCGCCTTTCAAAAAACAGTTTTTGCTACTGTTTCACATATTGCTTCTTATGTCAACTAACAGTTTAGCTCCCTACTGTGTTATGTTTATTTTCCTTCTCGATGTGACGTAACCACCGTTGGCACTCTTTCGATGTAGCTGTATCTAGGAAGTTTCTCACGTGTTTTCAACGGTTTTCTTCACAACTCGCTCCACGAAAACAATTTCGCTCTGTAAACAAATTCCTGCTCCAAAACAAACAAACGAATCAAGTATCATGTTTCATAAGCCATAGGTTAATTAGGGTAGGATTAGAAAAATAACAGGAAAAGGCCTAAAAAAATACACACTTGATGTCACATTTTTGTCATTTGCGTGAAATTCAATAGAAAGTTTTGAAAATTGAAGTGGGAAAATCAAAGAAAACAATTCTGGCTTCACCTATAGCGAATTTCAGCTGTGTCCATAGAGAAAAAATTATAGAATTTATTAGTTGATCATTGAACTGGGTCCACTGGACCTGAGGAGATAAAAATACAGTTTTAAACAATGATTTATTTATCTAAAGAAATGAAAACATAGCCTTTAAAAACAAGAAAATTATAATAATAAAGAAATTATTTATGTCATACAATTGGGAGTTCTGAGAACGAGGTTGCCGGTGCGGACGTGCCTTTCTGCTGCTCTTGAACAGAGAAGTTTTTTCTGATTTATTTTCTGCTTTATTAGTTTAAATTGACATATTAACGTATTTTCTAGAGTAGCTTTATATTCCTATTACGGTACTTAAGTTTAAAGTAACTTAGATACAGATTTTGTAGATATTACTTAGTATCGGAAAGGGTATCAAATACACGTGTTTACCGTTCGTAAATATCCGCCATTGTTACGGGAAAATTAATCAGTAAAATCTATTAATCTTGTTGAACTTCATTGGCAATTAAATTGTACTTTTAACTATATATATAACCACTTAGGTTACGTAACATAAATAATTAGTAAAAATAAATAATTAATACATAACTTGATATGGAAGTTATATAAAGGGATTTCGTAGATAACACTCTTTACTGAAATGTAAATATTTCGTAGATAACACTCGTTACCGAAACGTAAATATTCCGTAGATAACACTCTTTACTGAAACATAAATATAGCGTTATAACTGTGTTTGGATACAAGTTCAGGATTTAATTTTGTACAGAAATTGAAATTTTATTGAAAGTAAATCTAAATCATGACTCAAACCAGAGCAGCAAAGCAAAAGGCTCAAGCTAATGGGAATGCTGTGGCCCAGGGGAGAACTGAGGGGGGGGGGCAGTTTGTCCTCTGAATCACAGCCTTTTAAGATGCACTATTTGCTTGATGTTTGCGGAGCAGTCAAGTATGGGACATGATACTGCCATGGGGGATGTCTTTGTATGTGTGCGATGCAAGGAGTGTAAGGAGATCAGGCGACAACTCAGCGTTGTTATGGGCCTATATGAGACCTTGAAGGACAGGGTGGATGCCCTCGAAGGATTACAAGTGAGGGACCCATCAAGCTCTCAGCTGCCCACACCAATGCCAGAGCTTGCACTTGGTCATCGCGCAACACAGCGGCAACCCCCAAGCAGAATGCGCTGGTCCCAAAGGAACTAGTAGTTGTTGGTGACTCTATTGTCAGGGAAACGGGAAACATGCTTTGTAAAAAGGATAGTTGGAACAGGACCAGGGTATGTCTGCCAGGGGCAAAAGTTGATGACGTTGTAGAGCGGATATCATCTTTTAAGGGCACAAAAGGTGATATAGTTGTACACGTTGGCACTAATGATATTAAGAGTAGGAGACCGGCGGAATTACTTGACAAGTACAGGTCACTGATGAAAAAAAGCCGTGAATTAGGGTTGAAATTGAAAGTGTCTGCAATTCTGCCCAGACACGATAGGAGGGAGTATATGATGAGAGCCCTGTCAATCAATTTGGCCCTGGAAAGATTGTGCAGGGCTCAAGGGGTAAAATTTTTTTCAGCCTAGTCTGTACTTGTTAACAGGAGAGACTGCTTCTACAGGGATGGGATACACTTAAATAGAAAGGGTGCAAGAATGTTTGCTGATGCTATCGAGGCAGTGTTAGGCGGGTCGGAAAACTGCTAGATTGGGGGGATACAAGGACTAATAGATTAACAGTAGCCACTGGCAGAGGTGAAAGTGATTCTTGCACTGCTTCTATTGGAATGAGCCGCAGCCTGGAAAATAAGATGCAGGATATTTCAGAGACTGCTGGGAATCATTGGGGTACAAGTAAACACATGGGTTGTGTTAGGGTAGCTAAGAAAAAGAACAGGTGCATGTATACTTGCGTGTACACCAATGCTTGGAGTTTAGTAAATAAATTGGATGAATTTGAGGTATTGCTCAAAACATCAAAGGCAGATATTGTGGGGATTTCAGAGACGTGGTGTCACACAGATATAAGGAATGCAGAACTGGAATTTGGGGAGTACAATGTCTACAGAAAGGATAGACAGGATAGGAAGGGAGGAGGGGTTATGCTATTAGTTAAAAAACACATAAAATCCAAGGAAGTGAAGCCAGTCGACATCGCTGGACAGTGCAGTGTCGAGTCAGTTTGGTGTGACATAAGCATTGGGAGATCGAAATTGAGAGTAGGAGTGTGCTATAGGCCTAATGACTCTGATGAGTATAATAAGAAACTGTTCGGAGAAATAGAGTGGGCCAGTAAATCAGAGAGTCTTATAATGGGAGATTTTAATTTCCCAGATATTGACTGGAATTTGGGGGCTGGTCACTCACAGAATAGCAGGGCTTTTGTGGATTTATTGGATGATTGTTTTCTACATCAGCATGTTCGGGAGGCAACTAGAGGGAGTAATACTCGTGATTTGATTATCAGTAGTGATTCTTCATGCATTAAGAATCTGCAGATAAATGAACCAGTAGTTGGCAGTGATCACAGTGTGCTGAAGTGGGAGTTACTCAAAGAGGTAACTACCATTACGGGTAAAGGGAAGGGGTATTGCTTTCGTAAAGGCGACTACAATGGACTGAGACAGTATTTAAATTCTACACAGTGGGATCAACTGATGATATTGCCAACAGCAAATTCAAAATGGGAAGCATTCAAAGAACTTATCTTGGAAGCTACTAGGCTTTACATACCAACTAAGAAATATTGTTCAAGGTTTAGGCCTAAATGGATGTCAGATGAACTAATGAGGCATATGGCAGAGAAGAAAAATGCATGGGATACATACAAATTAACACGTGACACAGACGCCTATGATAGATACAAGTTGATCTCTAACCAAGTTACAAAGGAGGTTAGGCAGGCGAAGGCAGATTACGAGAGATCCTTGGCAAGGGATGCGAAGAAAAACAGCAAAGAGTTCTTTACTTATGTAAACTCTAGAAGGAAGGGGATGAATCAGGTTGGTCCACTTGAGATCGATGGGTCAACTGTTGATGACCCTGCTCAGGTAGCTAACAAACTAAATGAATATTTTGCATCGACATTCACACATGAGGAGTTATTCAGCGAGGGGAATGCCAGAGGTGTATTCAACTCTAGCAGTAAGCTAGAGAATCTTGTAATAACTGAGAGCAAAGTGGAGGAGAAATTGTTGAAGATAAACACAAGAAAGGCACCTGGGGTGGATGGGATCTATCCAGTTATATTAAAGGAGGCAGCAAAGGAAGTAAGCAAACCCTTAGCCATAATTATGAGAGCTTCCTTGGACTCAGGGGAGGTACCCACGGACTGGAGATGTGCAAATGTGACTCCAATTCACAAAGGGGGATCAAAGGTTGACACAAGTAATTATAGACCTGTGAGTTTAACTTCTGTTCCCGGAAAATTAATGGAGGCACTGGTCAAAGAAGCACTGCAGGATCATCTAGACAAGACTTCAGTTATAGCTAGGACACAGCATGGTTCTGTTAAGGGTAAGTCTTGCCTGACCAATTTTATTGGATACTATGATGCAGTCACAAAAGAACTGGATGCAGGGAATAACTTTGATATTATATACTTGGATCTTAGAAAGGCTTTTGATACTGTTGCACATGGAAGACTGCTGCACAAATTGGAGCAGTGTGGCATTGGAGGCAAATTGCTGCTATGGATAAAGGGGTGGTTGAGGGGGAGAAGACAGAGAGTGGTAATCAATGGACACTGCTCATCGTGGACTAATGTTATTAGTGGAGTCCCTCAGGGTTCAGTATTGGGTCCTCTATTGTTTTCTGTATTTATAAATGATATTGATGATGGTATATCAGGCTTAATGTCCAAGTTTGCAGATGATACGAAGGTTGGCAGGGTTGTCAAGGACACTACTGACACTATGCTACTGCAACAGGATTTGGAAAGGTTGAGCAGATGGGCTTCGAGGTGGCAAATGAAGTTTAACATTGACAAATGTAAAGTACTACATATGGGAAACAGCAACCCCAGAGCAAAGTATCAACTCTGTGGTACTACACTGACAGTGGTAGAGAATGAAAGGGACCTGGGGGTGGTTGTGCAGGCAGATATGAAGTTCTCTGAGCAGTGCAGACTGGCTGCAAGAGTAGCTCATGGTGTATTGTCAATGATATATAGGAATTTTTCTAGCACGGATAAGGAGGTGATATTAAGCCTTTCTTACGAAGAAAGGCTTAAGTTTTGCGAATTACAGTGTCTGGAAACTAGGCACCAGCGAGGTGATCTGATAGAGGTGTATAAAGCCTTGAATGGTTTGAGCATGCTCAATTCTGATAGGATTCTTCCTCTTGCTCAGAATAATCACCTGAGAGGGCATAAATTCAAATTGAGGAAAGACAGATGTAGGATAGATGTGTGGAAATTTGCCTTTAGCCAGCGGGTGGTTGGTAGGTGGAACAGACTTCCATCCCTTGTCGTGGAAGTTGATAGCCTAAATAAGTTTAAGGCTCAGCTGGACAGGTATTTCGAACGAACAGAGGGGTGAAGTGGAAGTGGTTATTTTTATTTATGTTACTTTCTTTTTTTTTTTTGGCTGATGCTGCATAAGCTTGCTTTCTTGCATCAAATGCCTCTACTAATGCTAATGCTAATATTAAAGAATGTTTATTCTTCATTGTCATCAACTAAATGCATACTCGTTGATGGTTCCTCACTCATTGTTGGTGCAGCATTCAAGTCATTGTCTTCTTCAGAAAAGCTTCAAGAGTTGGTTAAGGTAAAGAAAGCCAACACAAGAACAACAAAAAATGTCAGATAACTTATGCAGAAAATTAGTTTCCTGACACCGGACTCTAGCGCTGCTCGCTCGGTAAACAGACGGTAGGTGTTATCGGTCTGGAGCCAAAATCGAGAAGGATATATTGATTGATAGGTAGGCGTGGCAAACAATGAAATGATTGGTGGTGGGCACAACAGACGACAAGCTATTGGTTGCCATTATAATATGTATTTATGAGTAAAGAACGGCAGATAATAGTTTTGTGATGAACGGTAAACAGGTAATAGTAGCAATGATTCTTTTAGATGGAAGAATTTGTAAGGTAAATAAAACGGTTGATTTTTTGATGAAAACTAAATTAATAAAAGTTTCGTTCTGTTCATTTTTATGTTCTTCATTATGTTTTTTTCTCGTTATTAAAAGCAGATTTTTGGAGTTCATGAGTGTTTTTACTTTACTGTTGATTTAGGTTTGGTTACGAAAAAATGAAAATACAGTAAACCCCCACTATTCGCGGTCGCTGATTTAATATAAAATTAAATCATAAAAAAACTGTGAATTTTAAAACGCCATGAACATTTTCTGCCATAAAAAAACATGGGCGTAGCTAAAATCATCTTTGCCGGTCGAAACAGTGTTCAGTGGGTGGGGGAGGGGGGTGACAAAATCGCAAGTGTGGATATTTCCCGCTAATCCTTGTTCAGTATGTGTTATGCACTTGTCATGGAAGGTTTCGTCGTTTGCTTTTAAATGCTTATAAATTGATATGCTTACAAAAGTGAAAAATATACCTTTTTGCAGTGTTTTAGACTAAACAGACTTTTTCAAGTGTGTTAACGGTTAAAAAGTGACTTTATTGAGGACAAGTTCTTTTCTAACCCCTACAAAAATATAGCTACGAATAACAAGGGAATTGTGAAAAGATCAAAGAACGTGATGACATTAGCAAGTAAAATTGAGTTATTAGACAAAATTTCTAATGGTGAAAGTGTCTCGTCAGTGGCAAAACATTATAAAATCAATGAGTCAACAATTAATCAAGAAATCTGGAAAAAAAATCCGCCGTAGTGTCCGTGAAAACGTGCTAATTGCTTCAAAAATTTGCTCTGTAACTCATGATGTTAAATTAGAAAAAACGGAAAAAGCTTTAAATCTGTGGATAGAAGGCCGAACTCAAAATAAAATTCTGTTAAGTTCACTCATCATTCGTGAAAAGGCAAAACACCTTTGTCAACACTTTAGCGAAACTGGTGATAGCACTGGCAGGATATGTTTTTTAGCTATAAGCAAAGGTGCTGGTTTGAAAGATTTATTTGAAATTTCTAATAAATATTACATTTAATATTAAATTGTTTCTTATTTTCATTTTGATGCCTTATGCTTGTATTTCACTATGTACTGCCTATGTACATAGTCATATTATGAAGGTACATATAATACATACATAGACAAAATTTTAGACTAATTTTTCTTATACATTTCATACTTTGGAATGGAACCCTTTTATTACTATGGGAGCCTTAACTCAGTATTCGCATTTTCGGTATTCACGGCATTTCTCAGGAACGTAACGAATAGTGTTATATACACGAATACAGTTAACGAATACAGTAAACACGAGAACAATGAGAAATGTCGGATAACTTACGTGGAAAATTAGTTTCCCGATACAGCACCCTAGCACTGCTCGCTTGGTAAACAGACAGTAGATGTTATTGGTCTGGAGTAAAGTTGAGAACGATATATTGATTGACAGGTAGGCGTGGCAAACGATGGGCTAATTGGTGCGTGAACACAACACACGATAACATTGGTTTAGTATCACTTTAGTAGCACTCAGAAACACTAATGGTAACTTGCCCTAATGAATGCTTTCCATAATGGTGAGAAAAGGGCAGGTTACCTCCATTTGAATCCCTTGGGAGCTTGAACCCTCCCGAAATGGAGGGGGTAACCTAACCATTTTTCTTTAGAATCATTAATTTTTACAAATATTTTTACACAAAATATAAATTTTTTATTACTGTACTTTTATTTTTAAGGTCAGCTTATGAAATATAATGAAAAATAAAACATCTCTTCTTTATAATTAACTTGTAATCTGAGACTGGTACACTAAAGGATTTACCTACAGGATTTGTAGCAGTTTTGGCATCTAGGTCAGAACGTTCATTTTCAACATGACCAAGATCCAACAAAAGAGAATTTGTTGTTTGTTCATATTTAACTTTGTCGTGGTATTCCAAATCTGTATGAGTAAGGGGTTATCATTTTTCATTCTACTGTATGGCTTGGATGGCACTAATAGAGTCTGTATAGATAACACTGTGCAACATATTTGTTGAGAAGGTGAATTTTATAGCACAGAGTTCTGCAGTGTATCTGCTACATTCAATGGGGAGTTTCTTGACTATGGTAAGGTTGGGAAATACTGCTGCTGCATCAAACATGAGCGTCAGTATTAGATCCATCCGTGTATATTGGTGTGTACTCTGCATGCTGGGTTCTCAATGTGGTGTGAATTTATTCTGTTGGAGTAACGTGTGTTTTTCCCCCCCCCAACAATGTGTGTAAAAGGTCGCACAGCAGTAAGTGATACGAGAGGCAGTAGGCTGTATTAGACCAAGGTCAAGTTGCCAGTCAGTGAGCAGGGAACAGAGGCATATCCCTGTTGATGGGTTTCTAGATGGGTGAGAAAAGTCCATTTCAAGTAGGGTTGTCTGGTTGCCCCTTTGAGTTTTGTTGCGTAGTTTAACAGAAGAATTTGTCTGCGTAGATGCAAAGAGGTTTCATTAGCTTCAGCATATAAGCTCTGAAATGGCGATGTACAGTATGCCCTAGCGCAAGACGAACAGAACTGTGGTATACAGGATCACGCCAGTGTAAGGCACTTGGTTAAGCAGAGCTGTAGACTACAGAGCCATAGTCTAGACATGACTGTATTAATGCATGGTACAAGTGCAGTGGTGTATAACAGTCTGCTCCCCATGCTGTACCAGATGTTTAGCTTTTTAAGACAAGTAATCTAGAGCTCTTTTATGTGTTTAAGGAAGGTAACTTTTTGGTCAAAAACCACTGGGATAATTTGATTTTCTAAGTGAAGCTCTGGGTTTGAATGTAGGTTACGTTTCCTACAGAAGTGTATCCTGACAGTCTTTTGTGATGAGAGGCGAAAACTGTTGTTTGGAAACCATTTAGCAACTTTGTTGATGGTGCCATGCAACTGTCTTTCTGCCATTCGCATATTAGGGGAATGGCAGAGGATACTGAAATCACCAGCATACAGGGTAGTGGACAGAGTTCGCGGTAGGTCATGTCTGTGAATGCCCAAACTTCTGGCACTTGTAGCAGCGCAAGAGGTTTGGAATGTACGCTATAACACAACAGTTAAAATAACCTGCTTTGATAAATGTTGGCAGCTTGCAGTTGTCAAAAATGAGTATTATATTCCATGTAGGTGGTAGTAGTAGTAGTAGTAGCAGCAGTAGTGGCATGTGATGCAAGAAAGCAAATGTATGAGCTTATGCAGCATCAGCCAAAAAAAAAAAAAAAAAAATCACACCATTCCCTCCAATTGCCTGTCCAATTCCTCCTTAAATTTATTCAACCTATCAACTTCCACAACGACAGATGGAAGTTTGTTCCAGCAATTAACCACCCACTGGCTAAAGGCAAATTTCCGCACATCTATTCTACATCTGTCTTTTCTTAATTTGAATTTATGCCCCCTTAGGTTAGTAATCTGAACAAGTGGAAGGATCCCATCAGAATTCAGCATGCTCAACCCATTCAAGGCCTTATATACCTCAATCAGATCACCACGCAGGTGCCTAGTCTCCAGCCACTGCAATTTGCAGAACTTAAGCCTCTCTTGGTAAGAGGATCCTTTCATTCCCCTCACCAATCTTGTTGCCCTTCTCTGTACACGCTCAAGTAAATCTACATCCTTCCTAAAATGAGGCTTCCAGACCTGTACTCAGTACTCAAGGCGTGGCCTGACCATTGCCTTATACAGAGGGATAATCACCTCCTTTTCCCTGCTAGCAAAATTCCTATATATCATTGACAAAACCCCATGACCTGCCCTGGCAGCCTGTCTGTATTGCTCAGAAAACTTCATATCTGCCTGCACAATTACTCCCAGGTCTTTTTCATTTTCTACCACCTTAAGTGTAGTACCACACAGTTGGTACGTTTCCCTGGGGTTACTTCTACCCATATGCAGTACTTTGTATTTGTCAAGGTTAAACTTCAGTTGCCACTTCTTAGCCCATTTGCCCAAATTATCCAGATCCTGTTGCAGTAGCACACTGCCATTACTGTCATTAACAACCCTGCCAACTTTTGTATCATCTGCAAACTTCGACATTAAGCCTGATATACCTTCATCAATATCATTGATAAATATACAAAACAACAGTGGACCCAACACCGAACCCTGTGGGACTCCACTAATAACATTAGTCCAAGAAGAGCAGCACCCATCGATTACCACCCTCTGTCTTCTCGCACTTAACCATCCTTTTATCCATTGTAGCAACTTACCCTTAATACCATTCTGCTCCAATTTGTACAATAGTCTTCCATGCGCAACAGTGTCAAAAGCTTTCCTGAAATCCAAATATATGATATCAAAATTATTTTTTGCATCCAGTTCCTTTGTAACCACATCATAATATCCTATCAAATTTGTCAGACAAGACTTTCCCTTAACAAACCCATGCTGTGTCTGAATTATTGCTGCAGTCTTGTCTAGATGATCCTGCAATGCATCTTTAACCAGCGACTCCATTATTTTACCCGGAACAGAAGTTAAACTAACTGGTCTGTAATTACTTGTGTCACCCTTCGATCCCCTTTGTGAATTGGGGATACATTTGCACATCTCCAGTCCGTGGGAACCTCCCCTGAGTCCAAGGATGCTCTCATAATTATGGCTAAGGGTTTGCTTAGTTGCTTTGCCGCCTCCTTTAATATAACTGGATAGATCCCATCCACCCCAGGTATGAGGATTAGTATTCTCTTCATTGATGACTCCTTTATCATGTAGTTCTCATTTTAACTCTTCATCTGATGCATTCATGAGGTCCAATTCGATGACACCTCTTGACATGTTCAGGAAACCACGTGGTGAAACAGTAACAGAAGTTCCACCAAAAGTGTTTAGTTTTAGTAGTTGCTCAGACCGTCAAGCAGTGGCAACTTCAACATTGGGAGTAAATCTCCCAGTCTTAAATGCCAAACTGTCTCGGAAGTACCTACTATGCTTTCTAGGCATTTCTGCACCATAAATGACAAGAGTTTGCCAATCAGTTGTTCTTGGGTTGAGTGGATAATAAGGAAGGTTGGAGTTTGGATTCTAAGTCAGCCTTTTGATGTTTAGCTGCAACAAAATCAGACTCCAATTGTTTTCGCCCTGTAAGGGTTTCATCTATGCACCCGGTGGATTTCCGGGCTTTAGGAACTGTTGACTCCATTTCACCCTGGAAAGTGGAGCTTTTCCCCTCCGGGTTACTGGCCCCACCAGGTGGAGGCAGGAGCAGTACTACCTTTGTGACCAAGCAGTAGTGGGTCAATAATAAAAAGGAGAAACTAAGAGAAGAAGGGAAAAAAGAAGGTTACCTTTCCTTCTGATCTAGTAAAGTACTTTCTTTACTGAATTTATTGTTAATGTAACACTGAAAACAAGGAAACAATTTTATTTCACCAAGAAAGAGTGCAAATTTACTGGCAAAGACACTTTATCACAAAATCGCTTGGCACCTGGGGCCTTAAGAAATGTCTGAGACCACTGTAATTACTTTTACAAAACTAAAAGCCCTTCTCTTCATGCTTAAGTGTAGTTACATCTTTAATTAAATCCCACATCAGTACTGATCTGCCATCCAGTGGATCTTTTAACCAATCTTAATGAATGAAGAATTGCTGCTGATAATCAAATCTAGAGTATTACTTTGTATTGTTGCATCTCTAACATGCTGCTGTACAAAACACTCATCTAAAAAAATCTGCAAAAATCTTGATAGTGTGTGAGTGACCAACCTGCACGTTCCAGTCAATATCTAGAAAGTTAAAATCTTCCATTATAAGGTATTCTGGGTAGGGGCAGAGCACTTAAAAAAAAAAAAAAAAAAATATATATATATATATATATATATATATATATATATATATATTCAGTCTGGTAAGTGAAAAACTAAAACGAGTTAAAAACCCAATAAAATTTCTAACACAGATTAAGCATCATAAATTTCTAAAAAATAAATAAATATTACGGTAAATATAGCACTTTACCTTGACAAGATACCTTGTATTAGCATTAGTAGAGGCATACGATGCAAGAAAGCAAGCTTATGCAGCCAAAAAAAAAAAACATTTCCATTTCACTCCTCCAGTCATTCCAAATACCTGTCCAGCTCAGCCTTCAATTTATTTAGGCTATAAACTTCCACAACAAAAGATGGAAGTCTGTTCAACCAATCAACTATCCGCTGGCTAAAGGCAAACATCTATCCTACAACTGTCTTTCCTCTATTTGAATTTACGCCCTCTCGAGTGATTATTCTGAGCAACAGAAAGAATCCCATCAGCACTGAGCATGCTCAAACCATTCCAGGCTTTATACACCACAATCAGATCACTTCGCAGGTGCCTAGTCGTCAGACACTGTAATCTGCAAAACTCAAGCCCTCCTTTGTAAGAGCAACCCTTCGTTCCATTCACTAATCTTGTTGCCCTTCTCTGTACTCATTCCAACAGCTCTACATCCTTCTTAAAATGAGGCCTCCAGACCTGTATATAGTACTCAAGATGTGGCCTGACCATCGCCTTATACAAGAGGATAACCACCTCCTTATCGCTGCTAGAAAAATTCCTGTATTTCATTGACAAGACATCATGAGCTACTCTTGCAGACTGTTTGCACTGCTCAGAAAACTTCATATCTGTCTGCACAATTACCTCCAGGTCCTTTTCATTCTCTACCACTGTCAGTGTAGTACCACACAGTTGATACGTTACTCTTGGGTTACTGCTTCCCATATGTAGTACTTTACATTTGTCTATGTTAAACTTCATTTGCCACCTCTCAGCCCATCTGCTCAACTTTTCTAGATTCTGTTGCAGCAGCGTCTGTCATTAGTGTCATTAACAACCCTGCCAACTTTGTATCATCTGCAAACTTGGACATTAAGCCTGATATACTATCATCAATATCATTTATAAATACAGAAAACAACATTGGACCCAACACTGAACCCTGATGGACTCCACTAATAACATTAGTCCAAGATGAGCAGTGTCCATTGATTACCATTCTCTGTCTTCTCCCACACAACCATTCCTTTATCCATAGCAGCAATCTGCCTCTAATGCCACACTGCTCTAATTGGTGCAGCAGTCCTCCATGTGCAACTCTATCAAAAGCCTTTCTAAGATCCAAATATATGATATCAAAGTTATTCCCTGCATCCAGTTCCTTTGTGACTACATCATAGTATCCAATCAAATTGGTCAGACAAGACTTCCCCTTAACAAAACCATGCTGTGTCTGAGCTATAACTGAAGTCTTGTCTAGATGATCCTGCAGTGCTTCTTTAACCAGTGCATCCATTAATTTCCCAGGAACAGAAGTTAAACTAGCAGGTCTATAATTACTTGTGTCACCCTTTGATTTTCCTTTGTGAATTAGGGTCACATTTGCACTTCTCCAGTCCATGGGTACCTTCCCTGAGTCCAAGGAAGCTCTCATTACTATGGCTAAGGGTTTGCTTACTTCCTTTGCTGCCTCCTTTAATATAACTGGATAGATCCCATCCATCCCAGGTGTCTTTTTTATGTTTATCTTCAACAATTTCTCCTTCACTTTCCTCTCAGTTATTACAAAATCATCTAGCTCACTGCCAGAGTTTAATTCACCTCTGGCATTCCCCTCCCTGAATAACTCCTCGTGTGAATGTAGATGCAAAATACTAATTTAGTTTGTTAGCCACCTGAGCAGGATCATCAACAGCTGAATCATCAATATCCAGTGGACCAATCTGATTCATCCCTTTCCTCCTAGAGTTTACATAGGTAAAGAACTCTTTGCTGTTTTTCTTTGCATTCTTTGCCAAAGATTTCTCATAATTTGCCTTTGCCTGTCTAATCTTCTTTGTGACTTGATTACAGACCAGCTTATATCAATCATAGGCTTCCATGTCACCCATGAATTTATATGTATCCCATGCATTTTTCTTCTCTGCCACATGTCTCATTAGTTCATCTGATATCCATTTAGGCCTAAACCTTGAACAATATTTCTTAGTTGGTATGTAAAGTCTAGTAGCTTCCAAGATTAATTCTTTGAATGCCTCCCATTTTGAATTTTCTGTTGGTAACATTATCAGTTGGTCCCACCGTATAGAATTTAAATACTGTCTAAGACCTCCATAGTTGCCTTTATGAAAGCACAAACCCATCCCTTTATCCCTGATGGTAGTTACCTCTTTGAGTAAATCACACTTCAGCACACTATGATTGGAAATGTGCAAAATAGACAGGAAATGTGCAAATGTGACCCCAATTCACAAAGGAGGATCAAAGGCTGACACAAGTAATTATAGACCTGTGAGCTTAACTTCTGTTCCCGGAAAATTAATGGAGGCACTGGTTAAAGAAGCACTGCAGGATCATTTAGACAAGACTTCAGTTATAGCTCAGACACAGCATGGTTTTGTTAAGGGGAAGTCTTGCCTGACCAATTTGATTGGATACTATGATGCAGTCACAAAAGAACTGGATGCAGGGAATAACTTTGATATTATATACTTGGATCTTAGAAAGGCTTTTGATACTGTTGCACATGGAAGACTGCTACACAAATTGGAGCAGTGTGACATTGGAGGCAAATTGCTGCTATGGATAAAGGGGTGGTTGAGGGGGAGAAGACAGAGAGTGGTAATCAATGGACACTGCTCATCGTGGACTAATGTTATTAGTGGAGTCCCTCAGGGCTCAGTGTTGGGTCCATTATTGTTTTCTGTATTTATAAATGATACTGATGATGGTATATCAAGCTTAATGTCCAAGTTTGCAGATGATACAAAGGTTGGCAGGGTTGTCAAGGACACTACTGACACTATGCTGCTGCAACAGGATCTGGAAAGGTTGAGCAGATGGGCTGAGAGGTGGCAAATGAAGTTTAACATTGACAAATGTAAAGTACTACACATGGGAAACAGCAACCCCAGAGCAACGTATCAACTCTGTGGTACTACACTGACAGTGGTAGAGAATGAAAAGGACTTGGGGGTGGTTGTGCAGGCAGATATGAAGTTCTCTGAGCAGTGCAGATGGGCTGCAAGCGTAGCTCATGGTGTATTGTCAATGATATACAGGAATTTTTCCAGCAGGGATAAGGAAGTGATTATTCCATTGTATAAGGCAATGGTCAGGCCACACCTAGAGTACTGTATACAGGTCTGGAGGCCTCATTTCAAGAAGGATGTAGAACTGCTGGAACGAGTACAGAGAAGGGCAACAAGATTAGTGAATGGAACAAAGGGGTGCTCTTACGAAGAAAGGCTTAAGTTTTGCAAATTACAGTGTCTGGAGACTAGGCACCAGCGAGGTGATCTGATAGAGGTGTATAAAGCCTTGAATGGTTTAAGCATGCTCAATGCTGATGGGATTCTTCCTCTAGCTCAGAAAAATCACCTAAGAGGGCATAAATTCAAATTGAGGAAAGACAGATGTAGGATTGACGTGCGGAAATTTGCCTTTAGCCAGCGGGTGGTTGGTTGGTGGAACAGACTCCCATCCCCTGTGGTGGAGGTTGATAGCCTAAATAAGTTTAAGGCTCAGCTGGACAGGTATTTTGAACGAACAGAAGGGTGAAGTGGAAGTGGGTTTTTTTTTTTTTTTTTTTTTGGCTGATGCTGCATAAGCTTGCTTTCTTGCATCAAATGCCTCTACTAATGCTAATGCTAATGATCACTACCACCTAATGGTTCCTTTATCTGTAGATTCTTAATGTATGTATTGGTCAGAATCTATGTACGATTATGTACATAGCTTAATTAATACTGAAATATATATGCATACTAATTGATATTTCTGTTCACTGACATTTTTTTTTTTTTTGGATTGTAAAATTTAAAACAATAAAAAAGATAAGCAATCAATAACAAAGAACACAGCATTCACACATTGTAAATAACACGATACAAATTGTAACTAACAAAATATGTGCAAGTGAGATACAAAGTAACAAGTTTACGAAGCTTAAAAGATAGGAATGAAGAGAAGATTCTGAAAATTTATTTATATGTTTTTTATGTGATTGAAGATTTCACGGAAAGGGGAAACATATTGTAGCATAATTTAAAAAACCACAGAATTCCAGCTATCGGTATTATCGCAAATGCAATAAGATCGAGTTTACTACACATTTATAATAGATTGCACTAACAGAAAAGCCCAATAAACTGAGAACTGCAAATTGTTTTTATTGTTTTATGGTAGTGACCTCCAGAAATGTGCTCCTCTACTCTTGCTATCATGCTTCACGAAATTTCCGTTCAATCAGAAAAATATGAGCTCCTGAAAACATGAGTCAGCCTACAATATCACCTCTTATCATGTGAATACAGCGAATGACAATAGTGTGTCTCCAACCAATACAACTACAGTAAATGGGAAATATAGCTCTCACTGACATTAATAAGCTTTGCAAACTTGTATGTATTGCTGCCCAGGTCGCTACATTCAGTTTGGTGCCAGGTTTTGCATTCACCTGGTGTTACTTGCAGACAAAATCGCACATGAGCCAATGTGAAAATCACGTTACGCTCACATTGTTTCCTAATATATCAGTTGCATTGGAGCAAATTCACATTGCTAAAATGTGCATTATAGCAGAACTGACTGTACTAGCCCACTCTCTTTCACTGTACAATTTTTTTATACTAATCACAGTCATTAGGCTTATAACGTACCCCTACCCTCATTTTTCAGTGCTTAAGTCATAAGAAACTGATTACACATTGCACTGGCCACTAATATCAACTGGATGCTCTGCCTTAGATTTAACAAGTTTACTGCCAAGCTAGTTTAAGAAAAAATCCCCCAGGGGGCCAAAAATATTTAGTAAATAATTTGATTAGCAATTCTAAAATAAATATTGTAATGTCAGTGTTATGCCGTTTTTTTCGCTTAAAATATCAAAAAAAAATCTTTTTTGTGTTGCATATATGTGGCTGATGTGCCCACCCAGTAGGTTACTTTATTTCTTGAGAAGCCATGTCAGCCACATACATGTGACGCTATTATGGTATATATATGAAGGTCGTTTGTGATTAGTTTATTGCACGCACAGCGCATGCTGTATTAAAACTAATCGCGATAAAATAAACTCTCAAACGTCACAATAAGTTTGTCAGTATTGTTAGAAATTTTGTGAAAACAAGTTCGTTAGCACACTGTCTTATCCCAATTATTATTGTGTTGTGTTTCTCCATGCAAGCTTGCATACACGCATATAAGTTTGTACAAGTGTCTTGTGAAAACAAAAAAAAAATCTAAAAAGCAATGGCTAAAAGAAAATTACTAAAAGAAGAGGAACTGAGAGAAATTGCTGAAAATCCTAGTAGTAGTTCTGAAGATGAAAAAGAAGATTTCGACTCTGATGATTCGGTAAAAGATCCTGACTGGAATATTTCTTCAAATGAAGGAGATACTGAAATACCGGAAAATATTGAAGAAGTGCTTCAAGACTAGATGGCAGAAGAAAATACTGATGAGCAATTTGAAAAGACCGAAGAACCTGAGATTGAAGCGACTGAAACAAATGAAGCCACTGAATGGACTGAATACGAAGGACGTCAAAAAAGATTTGATTTTACAAGCAAATCAGGACTGCAAATAGACGTATCAAGAAACATTACTCATCTTGGGGTGTTTTCATTATTTTTTGATGAAGAAGTAATAAATCTTATTGTAACAGATATGTCGAACAGCCGACTGGGCTAGCCAGGTCGGTAAAGTGCCTGTCTGGCAACCCAAAGGTCGCGGGTTCGAATCCTGCCTCGGGCTTAGATCAGAGTACTGCAAAAAAAAAAAAAAATCTTGGAAGGTGCATTATGGCCATAGAAGCCGATGCACCAACAACTAACTAAAACAAACAAACAATACACCGAACAGAAAATTGAGAGTACTCGAGTTCACGACAGAGTCATATAAAAGAGTGAGTTTCAACAACTGCTGATGAGATGAGAAAGTTTTTCGGGCTTCTTATGTGGATAGGACTAGTGAGATTGGGCAGTATTGCATCTTACTGGTCAACCAAACCTATCTATAAGAATAACTTAGTAACAAAAATTATGTCTCATAACAGATTTGAATTGTTGTTGTTGCACCTCATTCACTTTTCAGACAATGAAACTGCTATTCCAGGGTACAGGCTAAGTAAACAACATCTGATAGATGTTTTGCAGCTGAAATATCAGAAAATATGTTTCCCCGTCGAAGATTTCATCAGTAACGAAACTCTTATTCCTTGGAGGGGCAGGCTGATATTCCAACAGTATATACCAAATAAAGCGCACAGGTATGGAATCAAGTGTTCAAGTTATGTTCCACTGAAAGATATACCTGGTCAAACAAGATCTATTCAGGTAAATCTGAAAATTATATAAAATCTGTAGGTTTAACTTGCAAAGGTCTGCAAAGAGTTATTGCAAGGACTTCTAAATGAAGGTCGGCACCTTGTACGTAGACAATTTTTATACCAGCTACCATCTGGCATTATCATTTCTTCATCAAAAAAACTCAAATTGTTGGTACATTACGAGCAAATGAAAAATTTATGCCCTTAGAAGTCATGTACTCAAAGCTAAATAAAGGGGAGATGATCGTCAAGGAAGAAAAAAATGGAATTATTGTTCTAAAGTGGCGAGATGCTCGAGATGTAAGACTACTAACAACAAAGCACGCCCCAGAAATGGTTGATGGACCCTCCACCAGTAAAGGAAGACAGAAAGAAGCCAAAAAAAAAAAAAACCCCACTTCCTATTCTAGCATATAATAAGGGAAAGGCAGGCATTGATCTGTCGGATCAAATGGGTTCGTATGCCACAACGCTAAGAAATGGGGTAAAGTGGTACCGGAAATTAGCGATAGAATATATACTTGGAATATCAGTTGTCAATGCATACGTGGTATATAAGAGTGTCACGCGAAAACAAATAAAAATAAGAAGCTTTCGGGAAGAGGTAGTTACAGATTTGATAAATATAGAACAGAAAGAGAAACATGAAAAGCCAAAATGTGGTAGTACTCATATACTAATGACAAAATTCGATGCAAACAATAAGAAAGTTAGAAGGATGTGCGTTTTTTGTTATGCAATATTGAAAGAGTCGGAAAGAAGATCAGTTGCTAACAGAAAGGGGAAAAGAGTTTTGACGTATTGCCCAGACTGTATTCGTCAACCTTTCATGTGTTTGGAGTGTTTTGGACAACAGCATAAATCTTCATAATTTTGTAATTATAAATTTCGTAATAATAAAGAATTTTTAAATAATGACCAGTTACTCACTTATTTTTTCTCTCATGTCTGACATCATATATACAGCTGACGCAGCAGTCAACGTATTAATGTGCTTCTTAACTAAGAGCTTAACTTCCTCCATCCCATCCTGCCTGTCTTTACTATACAGGATTTCATGCATCAAGCACAGACAGTAGAAAAAGGCCCATGAGTAAGATAGTATGGCGTTCAGGAATGGGCAAGCTGAATACAGGGTCAATATATTCAGTGGTTTTGCACTACCTCAATTGGATGCAATAAAATACTGGAAACAGGTCTGGCTCCACATTCCAAGGACAGGCACTGGGCAGCAGTTGTCCGGGTGATGGCTGCTCCCTGGTGACAGAGGCCTGACACTCACAACACATACTATAGAACATTCATTAACACTGCATATTAAATCATTAACCACACGTCAGGCCATTTTACAGAGTTCCTGTATTTCATCACAGTGACACTAGGTGGAAATGGACATTAGTCTGAGGGCTGTTGTTGTTATTTGGTTTTTAGGAGCATTAGCAACTAAGGCCATATTGCTCCAGGGATATGCAGTGGTCATTCCCTGACCTTTCCACATCCTCCGTATTTGGTGGTCACGGGCTCGAAACCCGGTCGAATCAAGAAGCGTGTGCTACGCACTGCTGCTCCTGCCCACATGGCTATGGAGGCGCCAAGTCTGGGAGCCACCACAGACAGGGTACATAGACATACCAGGTACTTACTATATAAATTATACATCCCAATTTCTGCATCCCTTATGTCTGAGTAGCACAATGCCTCCGATACCCCTACAGTGTCTGCATTTTATGACTTAACTAGTACTTCAAATTCACCAAATTTATTTATTATGCACCTAGCATTAGTTTACATGCAAGTAAACACACACTAGTTCTTACTCTTAGTACCTACCACAGCCCATGTATTTGCTTGTTCCATGAGGCACTGAAATCCCCAAAACCTTGCTTTCCAATAGAATCAGTGCAAGAATCACTTACACCTCTGCCTTCAGTTTTTAATCTATTAGTCTTTGTATTCCCTCAAGCTAGCAGTTTTCTAGCCCAAGTAACACTGTCTCGATAGCAGTGTTAGGTGGGCCAGACCCTTGAACCTTGCAGTCTCTCCAGGCCTATATTGATTGGCAAGGGTCTCAATCATGTACTCCATCCTTTCATGTCTGAGAAAAATTGCAGACACTTTCAATTTCTGTAATTACTTGTGACTTTTTCTCAACATTGCTCTGACACAGATCTCCCACTCTTAACAAAATTAGTATCAATGTATACAACAATATCACCTTTTGTGCCCTCAAAATACGACAGTTGCTATAACATCAACTTTAACCCCATGGCAGACATACTCTGGTCCTATTCCACCTGTCCTTTTTGCACAGTATATTTCCCATTTCTCCTGACAATCGAGTCTCCAACTACAGCTACTTCCTGTGGGACCATGGATCTCTGCTGTGGAGGATGCTGTTGTGTTGTCTGATGCTGGAGCATGAGCTCAAGCCAAATAGCACATAACACAATCCTCATTTAGAGAACTGCCTTCATTAGTCCCCCAACCCAAACCACACTTTGAGCCCTTTGCTTTGCTGTTCTAGTCTGGGACACGATTTCAGTCTAATTTAAAAACAACATACGAAACTAAGAGATATGAAAATAATAACACTATACTAATCTTGCTATTTTTATTTTTATTTTTTTTTAGGAGCATTAGCAACTAAGGCCATATTGCTCTGGAGATATGCGATGGTCATTCCCTGACTTTTCCGCATCCTCCATATTTGGTAGCTCACAGACTCGAACCCCGGTCTAATCAAGAAGCATGTGCTATGCACTGCTGCTCCTGCCCACCTGGCTACAGAGGCGCCTCACTAATCTTGCTTATTTGATGGCAATACAAACTACACTACTTTAGATTACATTACGTACTATGTGAAAAAGTTATGTTACAAAATCACTTATGCATTGCTATAAATTTATAGTTTATAGACCTAAAACCCTTCTGACACTGATTACACTCCAATAGACAACCTCCAAGTACCACCTATATTAATAGTATAAGAATGGTGGAGAATTCGAAGGTTCTTATATCACTACAACACAATGGCAGCAGTAGAGTCGACTCTTGTTTTTTTAGGGCTACAAAGGCCAAGTAACAAAAAAATTTTCACCAGCTTCTTCAGAGAAATGCAAAAAAAATAATACCACACTACTTGTCGGAAGGAAAGATAAAATGGAGTGGATTTTTTTTTTTTTTTTTGGTGGTTTTTTTTTTTTTTTTTTTTTGCTTCCTTATATCACATACCCATGCTAAGTATTTACATTGAAAGTTTTTGGGGCCATGGCTCTACAACCCAACGACACAACCAAATTTGACCACTAAATTAGGAATGTGAACATATTGAGTTAGTGACCAAATTCAGAAAATTTAATCAGAGAAATACTATGTAATAGGTGCGTTAGGTTACTTTAACCCCAGGAGCTCACATCTGGTGAGTATGGGTTTGGCACCCGAGGGTCCTGAGCTGGGTATCATCATTCTTCTCTTTCTTGGTGATTCTCTCTCTCTCTCTCTCTCTCTCTCTCTCTCTCTCTCTCTCTCTCTCTCGGGGTAATTCAGAATTTTTTTTTTTTTTTTTTTTTGCTGGTGCAGCATAAGCTGCAGACTTCCTTGTTGTTGTTATTTGGTTTTTAGGAGCATTGGCTTCCTTGTGTCATTCAGCTAATAATAATAATAATAATAATAATAAAACAGGGACCAGACCTATCTGGGTGCATACAGTTTACATCTTCATAACACACAATGCAAAACTAACAGATTTAAAAAAAGTGTGTGGGTACATTTATTATATGAACAAAATTGTTGCAGTTTATTTTCTCATGTCAGTTTTATTTGAGTGTAGACTGCTAACCATAACATTTTTTGAGACAGAACAGAAAATTAACTTTTAAAAAAAACAAATAAAAACAGGGAAATGAAAAAAAGAAAAAAGAAAATGAAGATTTACAAAGCAAATTATAAAAATTCATATCCTAAAAACCAGTATAAAAGTCTAATGGCACAGCTACATATGACAAAAATTTATTTTCTTACTGCAATAAAACAGAAAGAGGTGTTGTAAACATGAAGTTCATTGAAAAATTCTCTTTTCATTACAAATGGAAGCATAACTCTCCTTACAATAAGAATAGCCCACATTTTACCTTGCAAAATCTGTTTACGACTATTCAGTAATTTTCAATAGAAATTAAGAAAATATTTAATTGATAAATGAATTTCCATAAATTTAGTACTTACTACACCCCAACATCTGAAAGCAAGTCCTAATAATTCAACTCTTTCATCAAACTTAATACAACATTTAAGCAACTTGGCTATGCTTAACTCATTTAATTTATTATGAGTAATTCTAATAAATGTTCTATATCCATGACAACTGGATATGCAACTTATGTGAGCAGGTTTTTCATTGAAATTCCTCGATACATCTTCAAAATATATTTTAGCTGAAAGAAAAGAATGAAAAAGAATTTTTATATCAAATAAAAAGACGGCTATTATACCTTTTTAAAATTTCACTTTGCAAATAGTTTTTCTTATAAATTAAATTAAATGTTTTTCTTAGTTACATTTTAATTTCAATTTATCTTAAATACTTGAATGCAAAAAAACAACCTCAAGGTAGTTGATAGAACTATCAACATTAGAATATTTGATGAAAGTAAGAAAAGTGAAAGTCAGAAATAAATAATTTTGGTTATTATAATCATATAGTGAGTACTTTCTAAGATTTGCTATTATTCGATTACAAAAGTTAAAGAATAAGTCCCCAAGAACCACATAGCATCTACCACACTCCTTTTTCTTTTCTTAATTGGTTTGTCAAATTTGCACTAACTGGTGCTCACCCATTTTCCGGTAAAACAGCAGTACCATTTGAAACGTAACAGGAAAGTGTTTGAAATAAAACAAAAAATACATTCCTTTTGGGAAATTCCATTTATTTAAAAACAGTTCACTACCAAGGCAACCAACTTCAATGTGAAATGAAGAGATAGTAGAAACTGGAGTATGGTAGTCAATGACCACCATCTCAAAACATTCCAACACCAGCACACACACACACAAATTTTTGTCTCAACTGGCATCAGCATGGAAGCAACTAGAACACCTTTAGTTACGAGCCAAATATGTAGTAGAGTTAGTGTACCTTTTCTCTACATTTACCCATTAAGGAATTACAGTTAGCTTAATAACGTATGGCTTTGTAAACTTATTGAAAATTTAAAAAACATATGAATTTACAATTTAAAAAATTCTTTACCCAAGTAAACTTTGGACAAAAGCCTCATACTATGAGAGCTATAAAACATTATTGCGTGAGTAGAAAATTGGGCAATGCCCTAATCATATAAATAATGTTTTAGGGCTCTCAGTGTGAGACCGTGCCTAAATTTACTTGAATTCTACAGGGTTGTTAAAATTAAAGTATCCCTATGTAGAGGGCTCTGGACCGAGTTCTAAGGCTCGTACTGAAGAGAAATTTGGACAACAGGTACAATAAAGAATGTGCTCACAATTTATTGGAAAAAAAAATTAGTTACAAAATCTGTCACTGTATTGCACGTAACTATCTTAGTTACGATTATGCAAATAACGTAAGTTATTTGCATAATCGTAAGTTATTGCCACAGCTCTACTGTACTATATAAAAGCAAAGTAGTCTCTTCAAATCATACACTAGATATTTGACTGCACTACAGCAGCAATGCCAACAATGTTGCAGGAAAAGGTGCTATTAGTGAAGCTGTACTATCAAAACAGCAACAATGCAGCTGCAGCTGTCAGAGAATTCCAGTGTCAGAAGCGCATAAGGCGTGGACCTATGACTGTTTGTACTCTCTGCAAAATGATTGCGAAATTTTAAGCGAGAGGACATCTTGGCGTTCAACCAGGTAGAGGTCGAAAACGAGTGGACTCCTCTCGTGTTGAAGATGTGGCTATGGCTGTCGTGGATTTATCAAGTCAATCTCCATGTGGTAGCGCAAGTGTGCCAGCTGTTTCTCGTGAAGTGGAGTGGACGTGCCGTATTCCACTGTATGGCTAGTAATGCATCAGGTGTTGCAGTACTATCCTTACAAGATGCATATGCTAAAGCATGGTGATGCAGATATTTGTTTCACATACACACTTCAGTTTCTGGTGCATATAACAGTGGATATCACTTGGCCATGGAACATCCTTTGGAGTGATGACGCCTTCTGCTTAAATGGACAAGTGAATATGCACAACTGTTGCATTTGGGTAACAGAAAACCCCCGAGTTATCCAAGAGGTCCCATTGCATTCTCCAAAAGTGACAGTGTGGTGTGGATTTATGGCCACATTCATGATTGGGCCATATTTTTTTGGACAGGTAACACAGACTGGACCCCACACCTGTTCCGTCACTGGGCAGCGATATTATGAAATGTTGGCAAATTTCGCAATACCAGAGCTGCAACAACGTAGGTGTCTTCAGGATACCATATTCATGCAAGATGGTGTGCCACTCCACATCCACCGTTGTGTCCAAAGATCGCAACAGCTGATGACCCGTTCGTCTTTACAGACGAACGGGTCATCGGGGTGGCCAAGATGTTTGGCCACCCCGATCACCAGACCTCACCCCATGCGACTTCTGGTTGTGAGATTTTTTGAAGAACCAGGTGTATCGGGAAGGATGTCAAACTCTGGTGGATCTGAAGGACAGCATTAGACGTCATGTGCTGGCTATTCCAGTTGACATCTTACGTTCTGCTGTAGAAAATGCTGTTCTTCGAATGGAAACTGTTGTTGACCAAAATGGAGGGCACATTGAACAATTGTAGCGCTGTTCAAGTGATTTGTATTGCCACGGTGCCATATAGTGACAAATTTTGTAATATTTGTTTTCCAATAAATGGCAAGCACATTCTTTATTGTACCTGTTTTCCAAATTTCTCTTCAGTACGAGCCTTAGAACTTGCTCCAGAGCCCTCTACATAGGGATACTTTAATTTTAACAACTCTGTTTTTTACCTATTATTTAACCACAGTATAAGCATACACATTAATGCTTTCAGCAGTGGGTTTGACGTATGGAATGGATCCTTTGCATTAAATTTTCATAGCAAGATCTGTGGAGCTTTTTTATAGAATTTTGAAATTTTGTAAAAATTAAAAATTTATAAATAAATGCTTTAAAATATTAATGTTCTTACTTTGATTTTATTGTCCAATACTTGGTGGACAATGTTTTTCTACAATCAAATCAGTATTTTTAAAAAATTTCTGAAAAAAATTTAAATAGCATTAGTAGTTGCAAATGATGCAAAAAAAAAAAAAAACAGAAGTTACACCTTCCCACATTAATACACTGTGATCGCTGTCAATCATACTTCTTTTATTTGCAGATTCTTGCATGAAGAGTTACTGCTGATAATTAAATGAAGAGTACTGCTTTCTTTCATTGCCTTTCTAAGATGATGATGTAAAAAACAATCATTCAATAAATCCACAAAAGTCTTTCTACTGTGTGAGTGACCAACCACAAGTTCCAGTTCAATGGGAGATGCTAAGTTTGCAATATCTGCAAGGATAGCATCTCCCATTATGAGCCATTCTAATTTACTGGCACACACTATTTGTCTGTATAGATGTTCCTTATACTCATAAAATTCATTTGACATATAGCACACTCCTACTCTCATTTTTGTTTTCCCAGAATTTATGTCAACCAAGCAAACTCAACGTTGAACTGCCTATCCATGTCAAGTTGATGCACTGCCTTATTTATGCGATTCTTAGCATAACTCCTCTTTCTCTCCTGTCCTGTATATTCTTAGTGCACACACTGTACACAAAGCATTCCTGGCATTCCTAGCATTGGTGAACATACAAGTACAGATGCACCAGTTGTTGCTCTTCGTTACCTTAACACAGCCCACGTATTTGCTTGTCCAATGAGACCCCCAACAGGCCTTGAAATCCTTGACACCTTATTTTTCAGGCTGCTGCATGTTACAATAAAGTATTGCAAGAATCACTAACACCAACCATGGCTTTTGTTAATCTACTGGTCTGTACAACTCCCCACCCCAGAAGCTAGCAGTTTTCCAACCCACCTAACAATGCTCTGATAGCATCAGGAAATATTCTTGCACCCTTTCCATCTAAGTGTATCTCATCCCTGTAAAAAAACAGTCTCACGTGTTAACATTCACAGACCATAGTGAGAAAAATCCTATCCAATGAACCTTGTATAGTCTCTTCAGGGCCAAACTGATTGACAAAGCTCTCAAAGATGTATTCTCTCCTATCATGTCTGGGTATTCATAGTTACTTTTTTTGATGCTGCTGCATCAAAAAAAATGTTAACTGACTAAATTACTTAATTTCAGTTTTATCAAATTCTGGATCTGAAAATTCCACAGAAATGTTCTCTGGCTTTTATAAATCCAAATCATAAAACTGAAGTCAATAAGCAATCTTCTCCAATTTTCAAAGCTATTTTTGTGTTAGCATCTATTATAAACTGTATCTATAATTAGATGAAACACAAATAAGAGATGGCAGTACACACTAGAAATATTAAGTCAATTCATACTTTAAAGGAACATGCTGCTTGAAACAACTTTCAAAACATAGATTTACATATGTACTCCCCAGACCCCACACATGAAAAACAGATTTCATATATACTGTTGAAATGGTTAACTAAAGAGCAATATACACCGTCCAACCCAGGGCTGCCGCGTGGGTGTCAGCCGCCCATGCGCAAACTTTCATAAGACTTCCCTCTGATAGAAAGGGGTTACAAAAACTTTATTATATATTTACACAGTACAACCAGTTCAAAGTATTGTTAAATATATCATAAAAACATAAAAAATATAAATAGGTCACAAAATAAGTTTTCAGCATAAAAAAAAAGATTACATAGTAAGATAATAATCAGTATCACTAAAAAAGAATTAAAAAATATATATATATATATATATTCACATACACACTTCAGTAGGTAACAAAATATTTTTTCGGCAGCACAAAAAGATTACATATATAAGTAACTATTAGTCCAATATTCTAATCTTATATAGTATGTAATAACTATAATCAGATAGCAGTCTATTGCACTAATATTTAGTACAGGCAATTCTCGCTTTACAAGTTCCAAGGTTTACGAGTTTTTTTTCCCCAAGTATCAAGTATCAACAAAATCGAAAATATGAACATTAATTGCAAAAAATTAATGTTAAACATTCATAAATACTGCATTATAGTGTATCCTGCTTTACGATATTAATCAGTTCCAGAGACACCATCGTATCGTTAAAATATGGTAATGTGAACCCAATATCTCGGAAGTTGAAATTTTCACTGTATAACTAAGCTATTTATCTCTCTAAAATATCATTTTTAAGGTCACGAGCGTGACCTTAAGGCCATATAAAAGGTCATGAGCGTGGTTTGCAAATTGTATTAGTTACCAATTCAAATCATTAAAATGCACTCCACTTTCATCATTATCATATGTTCCGTTATAAGCATCAATTTTAAACAGCTTTGTGATATTTTTCTAAAGCACATTTCTGGAGGTCACGACCATAAAACAATAAAAACAATTTTCAGTTTCCGGTTTATTAGGCTTTTCTGTTACTGAAAGCAATTATAAACGGTAGTAAATTAGATCTTCTTGCATTTGCGAAAATACCGATAGCTGGAATTGTGTAGTTTATTTACGTTATTATGGTGAAATGTGTTTCCCCTTTACTTCAATAGTATAAAGAACATAAATTTTCAGAATCTTCTCTTCATTCCTTTTTTTTTTTTTTTTCAGCTTCGCAAACTTGTTACTCCACACGAATCGTGTTAGTTGCAATTTGTGTGTGCTGGTAAAAAATGCTTACGCATGCAATCATGATATTTTTAATTAAAAGAGAAGATTATCTTCAAAATAAACGCCTCTTGAAGCATTTCTGAAGAAGACGACTTCCTTGTGCAACAAACCAACAAGTGCCGAGCCAATAATGAGTGATCAACGAGTGTGCATTTAGTCGATGAATGAAGAATAAACATTCTTTAACATTTGTAAGTCGTAAATAATTTCTCTATTATTATAATTTGCTTGATTTTACAGGCTACGTTTTCATTTCTTTTGATAAATCAATCATTATTTAAACATAAACTAATTAGCTAACTAATTCCATTGTTGAGAACGTAACCCCTATTTTTAACCTTATGTCTATGGAAAATAGATTCCTGCTTTACGAGTTTTTTCTTACGAGCACACGCTAGGAACGAATTAACTCATAAAGTTGAGAACTACCTGTAGTATGTAAATTTGTATTATATTTTTATATAATCACGGAATTTAATCAAACATATTATAATTAAAATAACTACATAATTTGTACTCTTCGGGCTTTTGGTGCTACAAAATTCTTGATTAATGCACCAATGTGCAAATTATCCATAATATCATTTTCTATAGATATTATGGATAAATCTGTTAAACTTTCCTGTGCCATAGTTGATCGTAAATAATTTTTTATAATTTTAAGCTTCGAGAAACTTCTTTCCCCTGAAGCAACTGACACTGCTAATGTTAGAAAAATTCTTAGGATTACTGAAATATTCGGAAATGCATCCTGTAAATTGTTCTCGTATATAAAATTTAATAAATCGTGAGAAGACATTTCTTTTTTTATAAAACATTGCAAGGATTTGATTTCCTCAAAAAGCCGTCAAAAATGCCGTCAATATCACGATCATTCAAATTTTTGTTGCTGCTTAATTTCATGTGCAAATATTTGCAACGTTTTAATATATATTCCTCATTCCATTCTTTTAACGCATTGATATTATGGACAATTTTAAACACTTCATTATTCTCTTTCAACAGCATAAACCTTTCAGTAAGAGATGACAGAGTAGTGTCAAGTATCAAGAAAAAAAAAAGTCTATTTTAAAATTATCTTTGGAATTTTTTATAGGTTCATCCCTTGCTTCACATACAAACATTTTTTTTCTTTGGTCATTTTTGGAACCTCGGGGAAAAACAGGATAAATATCCAAAAAATATTCGCTATTTGTGTTACAGAATTAATAACATTTTCAAAATTCTGGTCTTTTCTATAATCTTTTAAATGATTTACAAGATGTTCAACATGTTCAATAACTGTTTCTATATTAAATGATGGGTTCCGCATCATTTTACTGATGACATTAATTTAGCTTAAAATATCATGACAAATAGTGATTGAAGCAAAGAAATTTAAATTAAGTTATTTTTGAAATAAGATTATTAGCTTGAGCTCTTGAATCGATATCTTTAGTATTATCATCAGTTATATCCAAGAGGGCCTGATAAATTTAAAAAATATATTAATTTTAAGAGGCTTTATTGCTTCTATTCGGTTTTTCCATCTTGTATTTGATAGCGATTTTAGGCTTCAATTTTGAACATGGGATTTTAATATAGCCTAACGCTTAGTAGATGAGGAAAAATAATTGTATAATTCCTGTATAACGCCAAAAAAATCAACTATGTCAAACGAAATTTACGCTGCATCACTGACTACTAAATTTAAAGAGTGAGAAGAATATGGTACAAAGAAGGCTCTAGAATTTGCGTCAATAATTTTTTGTTGGAGCCCGTTATGTCTACCGCGCATATTTGCACCGGTTTCATATCCTTGACCGCATAAATCCGAAATGTTAAGATTTAATGAATTTAAATGATTTGAAATAAATGTATATAATCCCTGGCCAGTGGTATCGCTGACAGAGCAAAATTCCAAAAAAATCTTTGTGAATTTCTGCAATGTTTTTATTTTTATTAAGATACACAAACCTGATAAGAGTTAATTGTTCTGTTAGGCTTATATCCGAAGTTGTATCAAGAATTAAAGAATAATATTTTGTGTTTTTAACCATTTTTAAAATATTTTGTTTTATACCTTTGGAAATTGCTCTATATGAATTATTTCATTCTGTATATTATCTCCCAAATAATATGCAATATTCTTTTTTTGGGATGTTTGAATGTGACATAAATGTCCCGACATTATTGAATCAAATTTAGCAATGGTTTCTACTACTTTTAGAAAGTTACCATTGTCCTTATATAAATTTTTGGAAGAACCTTTAAAAGCAATACACTGCCCTAATAAATACTATATTATGTATATTAAACATTCAATAACTGACTGCCAATATTTTTTCTCGGTGTCGTACAGTCTCTGTTCTATTACGTCAATCATACATTTATTACTTAAAAGACAGTTTGAGTTCGCAATACTTTGTGCTATTTTTAATATGGAGGGCACTTCTCTCATGTCTTCTTAGTATATGTGATAAATGTTGACAACCATTAAAAGCCCTATTCACTGCTAAGCTGTGATTTTTGATTATCAAATAGCCTACAATAGTAGCAAAAAACAAAATTTTGTGAATTTGAGTATTATCAAATAATTTCTTTTGACTTTTTCCTTCTAATTGACATGAACTGAGAAAAACAACCGTTTTTCTCAGTTCATGTCTGTCACTCAACCTTTTGTTCTTCACGTAGCATAAGTCGTGGCATACGCATTAGCGTAACACAAGGGGTACCGTTACAGAATTTGAGCCTTTCTGTGAAAAAAATAATAATAATATAAGCTATATTTGTTTTGTTTTTTTTTAATTTTAACATTCAACTAATTTTAATATTCAACTAATTGAACCAAAATGCTGCCCCCCTTGATTAGGCGTCCATGGGCAGGGCACACACTGAACACCTGCATGCGGTAGCTCTGGCTCCCCTTCTGTTGATACTTGCTCATATCCTGCTCAAGTACCATTTGTCGGATAAATATAAATATGCTCGCAGGCCTTCAAGGAGAGAGACCAACACTTCTGCAGCACTGAAGATCATATATAAATATGATCATGTATAAAGTATTACAATAAATAAATTACTGTGATAATTTTTATTGTGTGGAAGTAAGTAAATTATTTTATATGATAACTTAACTTACACTCATAAGCCAAAACAATATGACCACCTAACTAATAGCATGTTGGGCTGCCTTTTGCTGTGATAACTACTTACGCCTGCCACGGCATCAACTTTACAAGGCTGCAGATATTCTCAGGAATCCTGGATCAGCCAGACAGAAGGATATATCAGAGTTTGACAATGGAACAAGGCACTGATGAGGACTGGCAAATTCTGCATTCCACCACATCCCACAAATGTTTGATGGGATTGATGTCAGGAGAATTTGATTGCCAGAGAAGGACATGAAATGCTTGCACATGATCCTCAAACCATTCCTGCACAATGCAGGCCTTGTGTCACAGTGTGTTGTCTTGTCAAAAGAGCCTAGTGCCATCTGGATACATAGTTATCACGTTGAGCTAAACTTGAATCCAAAAATGCCGAGGTAGGATCTGGCAGTGAGAGTGGTTCAATGGGGATGAGGGGGACTCAGTGGTATCCATGAAAATATTCCCCAACCATGATACCACTGCTGCCAGCCTGTTTTTGTCCAAATGTGCAGTCTGGTTGCAGTCGTTCACCTGTTCACTGCTGAATATGCACCCATCCATCAGCATGGAGCTGAAACCTTGATTCCTCAGACCAGGCAACTCTTGTCCAGTCATCTAATGTCCAGGAACAGTGCTCCCATGCCCACTACAGGCAGAGATGTCAATGATGGTTGGTCAACATGGGCACATGAACAAGTCACCTGCTCCGTAGGCCTATCTGCAAGAGCATCCATTGGACTGAGTGCCTGGAAAAGTTACTCTGTGCATCTTAATTGTAATCTGTCATTAACTGAGGGATATTGAGCTGTCTGTTGTCCTGGACAGCATGTGCCAACTGCTGCTCACCTTGAATGTCAACCAGTGGTGGTCTCCATCCTGACACATTGGGTGGTTGCATATACCTCTTCAGGCAATTCCTATCACACTTGCACTATGGCAGCCCTTGAATAGCTGACAATGCCTGCAGTTGCTGACTTGCTGGCCCCGTGTTCCTAGTGTCGAAAATCATTCCCCATTCAAACTCCATCAGGTCCTTTTCTTTCCCTATTGCACAGTCATACTGATGAACTTACAAGCACTACCCATGCCATCATTATATATGCTTCACCAGTCGGTGACATCACTCCTAGGTGGTGTGTATGTGTTCCAATCGTGGAGATGAAGTGATCATAATGTTTTGGCTAATGACTGTATATATTTAATACTTTATACACAATAAAATTCATTTGATAACAATTCATGTGGTTTAATCAGTGTTATTCATAATTCACATTAATTCATATTACAGTAGAAGTCCTCTTATCCAACATGACCAGAACTGGTAACTGGACAGTTAATTGAAAAATTCAGTTAAAGCAAGGAGAGATGAAAAGGTATATATACAAAAATGTACATACATAGCTTAGAATTTTATTTTCATTTAAAACATATATATGTACATTCAGTTACATCAAATCAGCAATCTTCATCTGTTTAGATGATGAAATGTGATATTTTGCAGCATAGTCCCTCCACATTTTTATATACATCACAATGTTAACTGCTAAATCAGGCTGTTGTTCAACATAATGTAAAGCTGTATCTACGGCAGTTTTGGCTGTTGCATGAGGAATTTTTGGCCCTGGATTTGATTCTGCATCAACCATAATTTCATTTTCCAACAAATCATCACTAATTTGTTGGAAGATATTATTGAATCACTAATGTATATCTTCTTGCTACAAATCTTTGGAACCTCCAATTTGCTTAAAATCCGCTAATATAAACTATTTCCTTCACCCTTCTTGTAGTTCAGGTTGAATGGTTGAAATGAGGGTTTTTTGGCACATGAATTTCTAAGGCCATGACATGCCAATCCAAAAGTTGCCCACGAAAGAAGTGGTGCCTCAGTAGCCAGGTGGGCAGGAGCGGCAGTGCATAGCACACGCTTCTTGATTAGACTGGGGTTCGAGCCCATGACCACCAAATATGGAGGATGCAGAAAGGTCAGGGATATTCCTGGAGTAATATGGCCTTAGTTGCTAATGCTTCTAAAAACCAACTTTAGATATCTGAAAAATTCATCTAGATTTGCACTGTTCCCTATTATGTGTGTGACTGCTGTAAGTTGGATGAAAACTAAGGATCCATTCTTTCAATGCTGTTATAGTGACTGCAGTTAAGAGAGTTGTGTTGTGCTGTAAATTGCCTACAATAATATTGACATTGCAGTGGATTATTTCCTTTGAACAGAAAGAGGGGATCAAATGCATATGACCAATACATGTCCTGGATAAAATTAATTTTCCATGGATTCATCTGAACCTGGAAAGCCAAAGTTATAATCTTTCCTTTATCTGGAATAGTTTGTTATTTGTTTGGGTTTACAAGATTTAAACCCATTTTTCTTTCAAAGTTCTTTCTATTATCAATTTATAGTCTGTATATGGTACTAGAAACTCCACTGTAGTAGAGTTCATTGGGTTTTTCGTCACTTCATTTGCTACCTCATTCCCTGGAATACTGGCACATCCCAGGATCCAGCAAAATGAAAGAGACAGGTGTTTTGTACTTAATTGCCTCAAATGGGATCATATTTGCTTCAATGTAACATGGAAACAACTTTTTTAATTTTGCAAGGTACATATTGATAAACAAAAATCAGTATATATTAAGGTCTGTGGGATGGATAATTTGTTAACATGTGACTCTATTGTCAGAGAAACGGGAAACATGCTTTGTAAAAAGGACAGGTGGAACAGGACCAGGGTATGTCTGCCAGGGGCAAAGGTTGATGACTTTGTAGGGTGGCTATCATCTTTTAAGGGCACAAAAGGTGATATAGTTGTACACATTGGCACTAATGATATCAAGAGTAGGAGACCGGCAGAATTACTTAACAAGTACAGGTCACTGTTGGAAAAAAGCCGTGAATCAGAGTTGAATTTGAAAGTGTCCGCAATTCTGCCCAGAAACGATAGGAGGGAGTATATGATGAGAGCCTTGTCGATCAATTCGGCCCTTGAAAGATTGTGCAAGGCTCAAGGGGTAGAAATTTTTTTCAGCCTGGACTGTACTTGTTAACAGGAGAGACTGCTTCTACAGGGATGGGATACACTTAAATAGAAAGGGTGCAAGAATATTTGCTGAAGGTATCGAGGCAGTGTTAGGTGGGTGGAAAAACTGCTAGCTTGGAGGGAGACAAAAACTAATAGATTAACAGTAGCCACTGGCAGAGGTGAAAGAGATTCTTGCACTGCTTCTATTGGAATGCGCAGAAGCCTGAAAAACAAGATACAGGATATTTCAGAGACTGCTGGGAGTCATTGCGGTACAAGTAAACACATGGGTTGTGTTAGGTTAGCTAAGAATTGAAACAGGTGCATGTATACTTGCGCGTACACCAATGCTAGGAGTTTAGTAAATAAATTTGATGAATTTGAGGTATTGCTCAAAACATCAAAGGCAGACACTGTTGGGATATCAGAGATGTGGTGTCACACAGATATAAGGAATGCAGAATTGGAATTTGGGGAGTACAACGTCTACAGAAAGGATAGACAGGATAGGAAGGGAGGAGGGGTTATGCCATTAGTTAAGAAACACACAAAATCCAAGGAAGTGAAGCCAGTCGACATCGCTGAACAGTGCAGTGTCGAGTCAGTTTGGTGTGACATAAGCATTGGGAGATCAAAATTGAGAGTAGGAGTGTGCTATAGGCCTAATGACTCTGATGAGTATAATAAGAAACTGTACAGGGAAATAGAGTGGGCAAGTAAATCAGAGAGTCTTATAATGGGGTTTTTTATTTCCCAGATATTGACTCTAATTTGGGGGCTGGTCACTCACACACTAGCAAGGCTTTTGTGGATTTATTGGATGATTGTTTTCTACATCAGCATGTTCGGGAGGCAACTAGATGGAGTATTACTCTTGATTTGATTATCAGTAGTGATTTTTCATGCATTAAGAATCTGCAGATAAATGAACCACTAGGTGGAAGTGATCACAGTGTGCTGAAGTGGGATTTACTCAAAGAGGTAAATACCATTAGGGGTAAAGAGAAGGGTTATTGCTTTTGTAAAGGCGAGTACGATGGACTGAGACAGTATTTAAATTCTATACAGTGGGACCAACTGATGATGTTACGAACAGCAAATTTAAAATGGGAAGCATTCAAAGAACTTATCTTGAAAGCTACTAGGCTTTACATACCAACTAAGAAATATTGTTCAAGGTTCATCTGACATCCTAAATGGATGTCAGATGAACTAATGAGACATATGGCAGAGAACAAAAATGCATGGGATACATACAAATTAACACGTGACACAGAAGCCTATGATAGATACAAGTTGATCAGTAACCAAGTTACAAAGGAGGTTAGGCAGGCGAAGGCAGATTACGAGAAATATTTGGCAAGGGATGCAAAGAAAAACAGCAAAGAGTTCTTTACTTATATAAACTTTAGTAGGAAGGGGATGAATCAGATTGGTCCACTTGATATCATTGGGTCAACTGTTGATGATCCTGCTCAGGTAGCTAACAAACTAAATGAATATTTTGCGTCGACATTCACACATGAGGAGTTATTCAGCAAGGGGAATGCCAGAGGTGTATTCAACTCTGGCAGTAAGCTAGAGAATCTTGTAATAACTGAGAGTAAAGTGGAGGAGAAATTGTTGAAGATAAACACAAGAAAGGCACCTGGGGTGGATGGGATCTATCCAGTTATATTAAAGGAGGCAGCAAAGGAAGTAAGCAAACCCATAGCCATAATTATGAGAGCTTCCTTGGACTCAGGGGAGGTACCCACAGACTGGAGAAGTGCAAATGTGATCCCAATTCACAAAGGAGGATCAAAGGCTGACACAAGTAATTATAAACCTGTGAGTTTAACTTCTGTTCCAGGAAAATTAATGGAGGCACTAGGTAAAGAAGCACTGCAGGATCATCTAGACTAGACTTCAGTTATAGCTCGGACACAGCATGGTTTTGTTAAGGGGAAGTCTTGCCTGACCAATTTGATTGGATACTACGATGTAGTCACAAAAGAACTGGATGCAGGGAATAACTTTGATATTATATACTTGGATCTTAGAAAGGCTTTTGATACTGTTGCACATGGAAGACTGCTACACAAATTGGAGCAGTGTGGCATTGGAGGCAAATTGTTGCTATGGATAAAGGGGTGGTTGAGGGGGAGAAGACAGAGAGTGGTAATCAATGGACACTGCTCATCGTGGACTGATGTTATTAGTGGAGTCCCTCGGGGTTGACTGTTGGGTCCATTATTGTTTTCTGTATTTATAAATGATATTGATGATGGTATATCAAGCTTAATGTCCAAGTTTGCAGACGATACGAAGGTTGGCAGGGTTGTCAAGTTGTCAAGCAGGGTTGACACTATGTTGCTGCAACAGGATCTGGAAAGGTTGAGCAGATGGGCTGAGAGGTAGCAAATGAAGTTTAACATTTGCCACCTCTCAGCCCAGTAAAGTACTACATATGGGAAACAGCAACCCCAGAGCAACGTATCAACTCCGTGGTACTACACTGACAGTGGTAGAGAATGAAAGGGACCTAGAGGTCGTTGTGCAGGCAGATATGAAGTTCTCTGAGCAGTGCAGATGGGCTGCAAGAGTAGCTCATTGTGTACTGTCAATGATATATAGGAATTTTTCTAGCAGGGATAAGGAAGTGATTATTCCCTTGTATAAGGCAATGGTCAGGCCACACAGAGTACTGTATACAGGTCTGGAGGCCTCATTTCAAGATGGATGTAGAGCTGCTGGAACGAGTACAGAGAAGAGCAACAAGATTAGTAAATGAAACAAAGGGATGCTCTTACAAAGAAAGGCTTAAGTTTTGCAAATTACAGTGTCTGGAGACTAGGCACCAGCGAGGTTACTGTTGTTTGGTTTTTAGGAGCATTAGCAACTAAGGCCATATTGCTCCGGGATATGCGGTGGTCATTCCCTGACCTTTCCGCATCCTCCGTATTTGGTGGTGACGGGCTCGAACCCCGGTCTAATCAAGAAGCGTGTGCTACGCACTGCTGCTCCTTCCCACCTGGCTACGGAGGCACTACCAGTGAGGTGATCTGATAGAGGTGTATAAAGCCTTGAATGGTTTGAGCATGCTCAATGCTGATGGGATTCTTCCTCTTGCTCAGAATAATCACCTGAGAGGGCATAAATTCAAATTGAGGAAAGGCAGATGCAGGATAGACGTGTGGAAATTTGCCTTTAGCCAGCGGGTGGTTGGTTGGTGGAACAGACTTACATCCCTTGTCGTGTAAGTTGATAGCCTAAATAAGTTTAAGGCTCAGCTGGACAGGTATTTCGATCGAACAGAAGTGTGAAGTGGAAGTGGTTTTTTTTTTTTTTTTGGCTGATGCTGCATAAGCTTGCTTTCTTGAATCAAATGCCTCTACTAATGCTAATGTTCCAGTGCTAGCTGAATTGCATACAATTCTGCTGTATACACAACGCTTTCTACTGAAAGGAAGATAAAGATATGATATGTGACGATTGAGATATTGCTGCTGCTCCCACATCAGTTTGTGTTTTCAATCCATTGGTGTATACCTGAACTTTCTGTGAGCTGTCCGAGGAATGGACTACATACATAGGCTGGATCAAGGATGTTATGTTTGGTGGTAAAAACATGGTCTCCATATCCTCTTCTTTAAGTTCCTCACATTGAGATGTGAAGAAGTTGTATCCAGAAAGCAAACAGTCTCTTCAGCCAAGTTTATTTTCTCCAAGTGTTTCTTTACAGAAAGCAAAAATTCATGGAAAAACACACACACACACATACACTTTGAATAATGCAGAGTCCTGATTTCTGCCAGTAGCAGTAAACTGGTAAAGAACAATTTATATTTTGTTGAAAGCTCTAGGATTAATCGATTTATCAACAACAAAAAGCAGTAATTTGTACTACATTGTTGCAGGCAAGCTACCATGATTCTCTCAATTTGGTTTTTGTACCTGGTGCTGCAGACCCCCCCCCCCCACAAACCACTTTTTTTTTTCTTTTGCTATCTTTTCTGTAGGTAACATCTTATAATTTAAACCTGATTAGTCCTTTTGTTGAGCTGTTCTCCAATCAATTTTTATCTTCTGGTAAATGATCTTAAATCTCTAAATTTTTTAGGTTTTTTTTTTTTTTTTTTTTTTTTGGAAAAGATCTTTAAATGCAATACACTTGGATTTCAGGAAAGCAAAAGCTTTCCTGAAATCCATTTTGATACCTTTGCACAATGAAGACTGCTGTACAAATTGGAGCAGTATAGTATTAAGGGAAAGTTGCTGCTATGGGTAAAGGGATGGTTAAGTGGGAGATTGTTTGTTTGTTATTTGGTTTTTAGGAGCATTAGCAACTAAGGCCATATTGCTCCGGGATATGCGGTGGTCATTCCCTGACCTTTCCGCATCCTCCGTATTTGGTGGTGACGGGCTCGAACCCCGGTCTAATCAAGAAGCGTGTACTACGCACTGCTGCTCCTTCCCACCTGGCTACGGAGACACATTAAGTGGGAGAAGACAGAGAGTGGTGATCAAATGACATTGCTATTCATGGACTAATGCTATTAGTGGAGTCCCCCAGGGTTCAGTGTTGGGATCATTGTTGTTTTCTATATTTAGCAATGATACTGATGAAGTTATATCAGGCTTAATGTCCAAGTTTGCAGACAACACAAAGTTTGGCAGGGTTGTTAATGACAGTAATGACAGCACACTACTGCAATACAATCTAGAAAAGTTGGGCAGAGGGGCTAAGAGGTGGCAATTGAAGTTTAACATTGACAAATGTAAAGTACTGCATATGGGTAGCAGCAACCCCAGAGTAACTTACCAACTGTGTGGTACTACACTCAGAGTAGTGGAGAATGAAAAGGGGGGTGGGGTTAATTGTGAAGTCAGATATGAAGTTTTCTGCACAGTGCAGACAGGCTGCCAGAGCAGGTCATGGGGTCTTGTCAATGATATACAAGAATTTTGCTAACAGGGATAAGGAGGTGATTATCCCTTTATATATGGCTGGTGAGGCCACACCTTGAGTATTGCATACAGGTCTGGAGGCTTCATTTTAGGAAGGATGTAGAGCTACTGAACGAGTATAGAGAAGGGCAATGAGATTGGTGAGGGGGAGCAAAGGGTTGCTCTTACCAAAAACGACTTAAGTTCTGCAAATTGCAACGTCTGGAGACCAGGCACCTGTGAGGTGATCTGATTGAGGTGTATAAGGCCTTGATTGGTTTGAGCAAGCTGAATGCTGATGGGATTCTTCCTCTTGGTCAGATTGCAACATCTGAGAGGGCATAAATTCAAGATGAGGAAAGACAGTTGTAGAATAGATGTGCATAAATTTGCCTTTAGCCAGCAGGTGGTTAATTGTTGGAAAAACGTCCATCTGTTATTGTGGAAGTTGATAGCTTAAATAAATTCAAGGCTGAATTAGACAAACTTTGGGAGCAAATGGGTGGCTGAAATGGGAAGGTGGATTTTTTTTTTTTTTTTTTTTGGCTGATGCTATATAAGCTTGCTTTCTTGCATCATATGCCTCTACTAATGCTAATGCAGAGGCTATCCAACACTCACTGGATAGCCCTCAAGTATTGGACTTGCCGTAAACTCTCTAAACCAGCAATCTCTTCGTGTAAGGCCAAGGTCTTTCATTTAATGCTATTTGAAGTTCCATGTTGTCTTTCTTGTATAAGCCAGTCATAATGTAATTTATGGCTTTGTTTTATGCAGGGTTTTGGTTTCTTTAATGTGGTGCAAGAACTTAATGACCTGTAGGAAACACAATGAGTGTAAAATCCTTCTAGTTTTTTTTTTCTTTTTCCAATCTTTTATAGTAGTCTAGAGACTCACCTTTAAGTCTTTCCATCCAACTTAGTTTCATAGAAACAAGTCTCTTCCTTTCTCACCCATATTTCATTACATAATATTTATGTAATATAAATTAAATTACATATGGCAATTACATCAACATTAATTTTAAAGTGTGTTTGCACCAGTTTAGTTTCAAACTGGTGCAAACACAGTTTGAAACTAACACGCAACTGACCTCTCAGGAAGCACAGACCTCAACAGGAGAACATAGTGTATTAAACTAGCCATGATTCTCTCATGGCTAGTTTAGTCATGCATACTAGACTTTAATATTCATGGTACGTTTTAGAGAAGATTAAGTGGAGGTCGGTTAAGAGGGCTTCTGTTGCATGTTTAATAATATAAGACCAAATTAAAATAACATTCTGTATCCTTTACCTTTCTTAATTATCTCATATATGGCAGGTAGCACATCTGAATTCATCAATTTACCTATTATGGTGATGTTGATATCTGACCCTTTTAGTGCTAAGCCATTTTCTATAGATCCATAAATATGTGCTTGACATTCTGCAAAGTAACATGCTAAAATTTCAGTAAAAATATTCTGATGAAATAAAAACAAACAGATTCACAATTAAAAGAAAAATAAATTAGCACCTGAAATATTAAAAAAAAATCCTTAAAAGACTGAAATTATGTACCAGGTACATAATGGGTTGCTGCCACTCTACTATGAGACTGTTTGTGACTGATAGTGTCACTGATAATGTCACAGCAGCAGCCGTTAAAAATGTCTTTACTGCGGGAACTCATTATGAAACTGGTAGAGTAAAATAAATAAAAAAAGTATTGCTGCAGTAAAGACATTCTGGAGCAATCAATGAGTTCTTCAGGCCGTAAGGCCGGAAATCCAGAATGAGTCAATAAGCAAGTCTGTCGCAGATGAGTTTCAAAGAAGTTTCATACCTGTGTTAATGGATAAACTGATGTCTGCTCTTAATGATCTGTATACTAATATGCAAATCAAAACTGGATGCTTCAAAATTCATAAGTTTTCCAAACAAAATGAACCAGTTAACAGAATCAACACTCAATTCACCGTCCAATCCACAGAGTTAGATATTTTGACCTCACACAATGCTGCCGAATTGGAACGTTGCCCAAAATACCCAGGGAGCCAATCACCTTTCAGAGGAATCTCAATCCCCTATAGCAAGCAGCGAAGCCCCGGCCATGAATTCGTGTCAAGCAGCTGAATAGAGGTGCGCTCCACAAGTGACAGCCCCCCAAATTAGCATCCCACCTCCAAAATTGACCTCAGTTTTACCATCTGTGCTGCTGTCTGAAAGCAGCCATTGCTCACCTGTCATGAACAAACAATCTTGGGCAAAAATCGCTGCTACCCGTTCTGTTTCATCTCAATCAACAGTTAATCAGAACTCTCATTTCCCCAGATCACCCTTTCAAATTAAGTGTCACCCTGCCAATATCAAGGAAAAGTGTCAGATTACGATTGGTACCTCCATATCCTCTATTCTGAGATCGATGAGCAAGCCTTCCACCTCCTAGCACAGAAGCTTTTTTATTTCCTAACTGGGGCCACTGACAACTGCTGAGGAAATTGAGGCTGCAATGAGTAAAGAACTGCATACCAAAGTATCTGCAAATTTACTCAAGAAAATGCAAAATTACTCGTCCTTTAGAGTAGTTTGCGAAAGTTAGGCATTCAAATCTGTTGCATCCACATCTGTATGGCCAGTTGGAACTCTAATCAGGCCTTTTTATGAATCGAAAGACCCAAAACCATCCACTTCAACTTCATCTTATGAGGAAAACCGAAAGATGACACAACTCCCCCCCCCGCATGACTAACTAATTGTGAAACTACACGAGTGTCTCTCGACTGTTGAAAACCACCGCACCACATGTCCAGCTCCAATCATTTTCTTGCCCCAGCTACTGCTTATAAACATAACCCTGCTTTTTAATCACTCTCAATTAACAGTATAATTTCCACCAGGCCTAATCTGTTGAGGTGTTCAAAAGCATCTACAAATAGATCAGCACTTATAAAAATTCCCTTTCAACTCACCCTTAGTTTTCTACCGAAATATTCGGAGCCTCCGAAATAAGCTTGAAACTCTCGAACAACTCTTGTTGTCCAACAGCGTGGATGTAATTTGTCTTTCAGAAACATGGCTTGAACCTGACCAGGAGTCAATAGCCTATGCTCCGACCACTGGATTTTCATCATTCTTCATATCAAGATCACTTTGCTTATTGGAGGCTTGAAAGACGTGTGGAAAGAACAACTCTGTTCTTTCCACACGAGTTTTCCCTGCTCAATGGAATGAATACTCTGTGAGGTCACTGCCTAAGGATAAAGCGCCAACAAGCCTAAAAGAATTCAGACCAATTTCAACTTCTTCCACCCTCCTCAAACTTCTAGAAAAGGTACTCCTTCCAGCATTAAGTAAACAGCTGACGCCACAGAAGCTGAAACAGTTCTATTTCGCAGTTGAAAATAGATCCACCATAACAAATCTCATGGCCGCACAGACATCAATTCTTCAAACCTTCGAAACTAAATCTGAATTAGCTATAGTGCACGCCGATACTATAGCGTCTAGTACTATACTATGTGACGTCTAGGCTGCTTTTGACAGCCTAGATGTCACAGCCCTTCTCAGGCTTCTGCAATTCTTCTTCAGGATTAATGGAGACCTACTAGCTTTCCTCACCGCCTTATTGAGGAATAGAAGTGTCCACCTCACTTTGAAGAAGACCCACTTTACAAGAAAAATCAATGCACAAGTCCCACAAGGTGGTGTCCTGTCTGGCCTTCTCTTCTCAACCATTCTGATTCCTTTCACGAGTCCTCGTGAAAATGCTCTAATATATGCCAACGATATAAAGTTTCTTACCTTAATCCCACCGTCTGCAAACCCAATGGCAATTAGGTCTTCCATCACAGAGAACTTGACCCCCCTTTCAACTTACTTGAAGATGTTTGGATTAAACCTCAACCCTTCAAAATCTGCAATAATGATTTACTCATTGAAACAGCAATCCATTTTGAGAAACCTTGCCCTGCTCAATCAGTTTCAACTTCTCGAAAATCTGCTACCAATTCAACCTTCAGTTTCAGGTACTCTCATCCAAGTGGCTACCTGCCATAAGGATCTCGGTGTCTATTTTGATCCAAAGCTGAAATTTAATGTTCACACAGAATACCTCCAAGCGATTTAACACCCTACGCTGGAGAGCGAAACAACAATTACTTCATTCCAACGATGCCACAACCAGATATCTTCAAGCCACTGTTTATCCGACTATTTCATACGCTGCTGAAATTTGGGCATCTGCATTGCCCTCACTTCAAAAACCGGTGTTCTCGTGTGAATACTGGACCCTGAAATGGGCCACAAATAAGCATCGCCGACCCCCCTCAATGGAGAACAACTGACATTGCTAAGCAGCTAAATGTACCCAGGCTCCCGAGGTTAATTGACAGCAGGTGTTTAATGACTACAGTAAAAATGTACACAGGAGTCATAAACGCCCCAAACATCTGGGATTTCTGTCAGTGGCACAATCCTCCGCCATCCTTGAGGTCAGAGCCCACACTAATCCTCAAATTCAACCGGTTGAAACTGTGTAGTCGGTTCCTACCTGCCCAAGCACTCCCCAAAATTCAGGCACTGCTCCGTCTTGGAGCCGACCTTCAGAAACTGGCTACCGACTACAAATACTGTCACATGCCCCTCGAGTGGAATACATCTGTGGAACTGGGATAATTTCCTCCATATGACGTTCAGTCCTATTTTCATTATTATAATTTAATTTTTACATGTTTAATTTTATGTAACTTATAATTTCCCATGTAACGGTATTTTTTTTTTTTTTTTTGCCAATTAATCTCATTTATAATGTAAAACTCCTGGCCATGTCGCTGTGATGAGTATTATTGTCTCTAGTACATGTTCTGTACTTATCAGCAATAAAGAATTTATTTATTTGTAAATCTCCAATGAAGTATATATTCATACCTTCAAATGGTATTTCACGAACACCGGTTATCTGCTTTAAACACATATCTATAATCGATAATAGTTCTGCACTAATCATACTAACTTCATCGATTATAATAGTATGTATGTGTTGAAATGCAGTTCTATATTGTTGAAGAATTTCATTTCAAAGTTGAAAATTATTTGATAGACATATACGGAAAGCAGAATGCACTGTCGTAACATCGATTGCCACAATGGCATTGCCCATGGAGGCACAAGTAACATATGCATTGTGAATATGTAATACATTACAAAAGCTATTATACATTTCCATCAATAATTAAAAGTAAATAGAAAAATACTTGTATCCATTCATGTATCTAATTATCAATTTGACGATAGATAGTTTCAAGTAATAATGCACGTTGTTATTTATTAGTACTACTCATCAAACGACAGTATTCTTCTCTTGCTTCCTAACAACAGATGATAATTTATCCATCATCTCCATTCTCATCTCCTCATCAATAGTTTTCTTGTAGGTAAAGGAATCACCATCAATTTCTTTTGATTTAAGAAATTCTTCATTTTTTTCCACCACCAGTCCATTTTCATCATTCTCATCAAGTTCGATACAAAGCTGCCTACAAATTGCTAGCGTCTTTTCAATATCAATATCAGATTCAAACTCTTTTCTTCTCAAGGTAAATTATCTCTTTGTTGGTTTCATAAAGTTCAAAATATCTATTTTCATTCAAAATTTCATTCTCCTCGTTGATAAATGGTATGTGTAAAGTTACCATTTGGCATATATGTTAATGAAGACATGTTGTATTATAATTCCGATACTGAATTATTTTAGGAAATTGTCTTTTCACCCATCCCCCTTTCGATAATGAGCAGTAAATTGTGCAAGAGTTATAACTTTTAACGTTTCGCCCCATTTTTCACATTTATCAAAAATACTATCTTTCCATATATCCAAAGACTCACTATCAACTTGTTCATCCAATTCAGCTGTTGATTTACAAATTTCTGATGCTCATGTGGCTATACCATTGGAACATATTCAATCGCTCTTGAAGACATGGGTATTGGGTATCTTAATAAATACCAAGCTGCCTCTTGTGAACTCATCTCCACAGAATTCAATACATCTACACTTAATGCTCGTGTTAGATCGATTATATCCATATCAGGATATTCTTCTTGCAGCTCTATAATTTTCCATTGCATGTTGCTTATTCCTCTGTTTGTTTTATTCACATATTCAACTACATATGCTGCACATGAATATTCTTCTATGATAAATTGTAAATCCGAATTAGACTTGAGCACTCCTAAAATCCAAGGATTGTAATTATTCATAAATTTCTCTTCTATCTTGCATTTAAGAAATATACATAGTCGTTTGATACCAGCCCTCAAAATATTTAGATATTCTTCTTCTGATTGGCATTGATTTGATTTAAGGAATTCTTTGAAATTAACATTATTATCCAATTCTAATGAGTGGCGCATTTTACGATATTTTTTGCAATAAGCTGATCTTCAATTGTCATCTGTGGCCATCGGTATCAATATACGAGTTTGTGACATTGGCCAAAAAAAGGTGCTTCAAATCAACATTCACATTGGTTTGCATTATTATTTTTATAACAGGTAAAAGTATATTTATGTTGAGCATGTAAATGTGAATAATCTGAAGTTTTCTCTACAGAACATAATGTACCTATCATTTGGATTGCTTCTTCCATCCCACCTTTTTCTTCTAATGGTACAGAGGGTGCATTGTTCATCCATAATAATATACATGCATGTGGACTTCCTCGATGTTGAAATTCAATGCATTTAAAGAAATTCACAATATATTTCCCAAAAGGACTATAGGTTTTCTATTTTAAAATTTTAAGTATACCCGCAACAATTTTATTAAAGTATATGGCACATGTTATGGGGTCTTAATTTATTAATGTAACTCTTTCCATGTAAGGTAGATCCATAACTTCGTTAGTTGTAATTTCTCGTTTATATCTGAATTTGTATAACATACATAGTAATATGGGCCATGTTGGTTCACACACACTCAACATCAAAAACTGTAGGTTTTCCTAATTGAAAAATCGTGGCAAACACATTTTGTTTACGTTGACGTCATCCAATAATATGCTGAATTGGGAATTGGTTTTAGAAATGCCAAGTTAAACTCTAATGACTTGTTTATAAATTCTTTCGATTCCAATATAGAGCGAGTAACGTTAGCTGTTATTCCTACTGATTTAAATACAATTTGCAAATTTTCTGAGGTACGAATTCACATAATTTTCATTGCCATATACAGCAAATGCTGGGGAGTTACTCCAGAATGATCAAATCTATGAATTTCACTTGATGCCATCATAAAGGGAGTAATTTTCAATCCATTTTTAAATTTTCGTACATATCCAAAATATATAGCTGGAAAAGAAAATTCTTCTGAATGTATATCAAATATGAAACTTGTTGGAGATGATTTCTGACCCGGTGCTATACATAAATATTTATCTTCAGACCATAATGTTCTTGAATTAACAATAGTTCATCATCATTGCTGACAAGTTCCACAAATTCATCTGAATGCTCCTGTTCACTATCATCATTCGTCCCCAAGAAATCATCACTCACCTTTATGCCATAGAATTTATACAAAGGTGAATTTATCAAATACTGTAACCATATTTTCACTATTTTCTTCTGCACACATCCTTGTAGATATGATGATTTATGTATGATATTTTGTTTTATATGTACATTAATGGCATAATCTAATTCTCTGAACCATTATATTTATGTTAACTGGTACATTTATTACTTGTCCAATGATCCCATATTGTCCGTGTTCATAACGTAAACGATGAATTTGCATAAAGGATAATCGCAGTGATATAAAACGCTCGGTTACAACATCCATGGAGGCAAATCAGTAGGATATGTTGGATATATAAATCCATTTGACGTGGCCATAGTTGGTATCCGTCCCTCTTTTAATGAAGTGACATGTATTACATGTCACGAAAGTACTCACTTCTTGTAAAGGAAATTCATTTTGAAGTAATATATATGAAGTTGTTGGAAATGGTTTCAAATCTAATTGAAACCAAAAACGATCACAAACATTACAACTAAATCCAAATGGGTTGTTGTACACTAGTTTTTCAAACTCCCTGTCAGCTAGTGTAGACTATAGGGGTGTAATCAGGTATCTCGTTATTAGCTATTTCTAATTTCTCTTTTTTCATGCACGATATTCCTTCATTCATTCTGCTGTTGTTTCAGATTCCTGATAAGTAACAGGCATAGTAGGACTCTGTGGTTGACAAGTATCAGGTATAGTAGAACTCTGTGGTTGAATTTCATTATGATTTGGAATAGTTTGAATTCCTAATTTCCTTTTCTTCTGTTCACAATATTCCTTCATCATGTCAGCTCGAGTTTTTCTGGGTGCAGTTTGAGAAGTCCCAGGCATGACAAAACACTCTTGTTGAATTTCATCTGGATTCACATTTCTGTCCAATTTCCCTTTCTTTCTTTCACAATATTCCTTTGAATGCTGGGCTGTAGATTTTGGCACAGTCACTTGCATATTAATCATTATGCTGATATAAAGGTATAACACAGCGCATCACTGCTCAATTGTGCCTGTTGTATCACTGCAACTTGTTGTGTACAATTGAGTTTACTTGGGCGCATGCATTGTACTTGTTGCATCACTGCACGCAACAAGTACAACGCATGCACCCAAGAAAAGACGTTTTTAACATCAAATACGACGCATGCACATCTGGTTTCGTGATGATTTTATATAATGATTTCTAGGTAACTTAATACTTTTTTTCCAAATAGATGATCAATGAAAAGATCTGGTGTTTGGATCCTCCACCACAGACTATTGCAGATATCTACAGGAGGCAATCCTGGCAACATGGTACAATATACTCCCCTGCAGAATCCATGCCTTGTCATGTGCTGGTGGTACTGGCAGCAAGAGGAGAACATACTCACATATCAACTGACCATCTGTCATACATACATATATATATATAATTTCTATAATTTAAAAATTTTAAAATTATAGAAGATAAAGATTTAAGGAACCTTATGAAACAGGGTTTTAAATTCAGGCCCAACTACAAGATTAAATGTAATAAAGCTAGAAAAGAGTTATACTGTGACCTAATACAGTTCAGTTCAAATTATCCCTTAAATATGAAGTACCTAAATCGAAGAATTCAACGGCTGGATTAGGTGCGTACTAGATGACAGCACAAACCTAATCAAAAACTTTGAACATGAACAAACGACAATAGTTAATTATGCAAACATAAATATGCAGATTAAAGAATTACAGAGTAAATTCGTAATCAGTGTAGATAAAGCAACCAACAACTTCGCCATTATATGTAAAAAATTCTATGCTGATACACTGAAAGATGAAATTAAAAAAGCAACACATGCAAGAGAGTCAGTAACAACATGAGAAGCACAGTGAACAAGATACTGGCATTACACAAAAAATTAAAAGCAAGAATAGACAATATTAATTTTCCATTCTTATATATGATACCCAAATTCCATAAAGCACCAGTTAGTTTCAGATACAGTGGATTCCGGTTATTTGGGCCACCGGTTAATCGGGGCAGCTGTTTATTTGGAGAAAATCTTAAAAAACAGAAACCAATGGAGAAAATAGCCAGGGTTTACTTCACTTAATTGGGACAGCATGCCGTTTAATCGGGGCAGGAGACCGCAGCACTGGAGATTACCCTACGATTGTCTCCAACGGTACCACTTGGTTCGGTCGAAATTCTGGAGGTCACAACCATAAAACAATAAAAACAATTAGCAGTCACCTGTTTATTGGGCTTTTCTGTTAGTGAAATCTATCATAAATGGACAGTAAACTCGATCTTACTGAATTTGCGATAATACCGACAGCTGGAATTCTGTGGGTTAATATGGTGAAATGTGTTTACACTTCCATGAAATCTTCAATCATATAAAAAAAATATAATTTCAGATCTTCTCTTCATTCCTATTTTTAAAGCTTTGTAACTCATTACTCCGTTCTCACTAGCGCGTATCATGTTACTTGCAATTTGTGTGTGCCGTGTTCTTTGTTATTGATTGCTTATCTTTTTACTGTTTTAAATTTTAACCCCCACCCACAAATGTCAGTGAACAGAAATGTCAACTAGTTCGTATGTACTTATTACAGTACATATTAATTATTCCGATTATCATGTATATTCTTCCGATTTTCATGTATCATTTAATTTTTTAATTGGTAAGGTTAATAAAGGGTAAATTTGTGCTTAATATATCATTGCTTTTATAGCCTATGGAGAATATTCCTCCTATTTTCGCTAATTAGAATCGCTTTTTAATAGAATTAAAATTCAATTCACAAACATGATCACAATGATCGGTGCTTACTGCACATCGTATAGTGAACGGTACTTTACTATGCTACCTATCAATTCATGTTACGATGGTGACTCCATCGTAACGTGATTTGATTGTACAGTGAACCAATTGTAAAGAGGGGTGGGTACATTGTATTTTTAACTATTTACGTGAAACTTCATATAATTGGGGCAGCCGCTTAATTGGGCCAAAATGCACTAGTCCCGATGTGTCCCAAATAAACAGAATGGACTGTATCACCAGTGGAAGAAATTGCTACACCAGTGTTATTGCCAATAAGTTCAAAAAAATACTAAAACAAATGTATACGAACATAGAAGAAACATGGACAATCAATAGTAATGCCAAAGTGATTACAATATATAAAAGAACATCATAATATAATCAAAATAGAAACATGATTTTTCCAACCTATTTACTGCCATCCCATTAGACAAACTAAAAATAGTACTGGACACATACTTTTGGAGATCATGAAGAAAAATTACAAATAAATGAAAGCCAATGTATACAGATTTCTGCCTATTCAACAAATGCATATACGATGGCAAATACATATATAAACAAATGATAGGAGTTCCTATGGGATCCAAATTTTCAGTACGGGCATAAAGGTCTTCTAAACAAGCTACCATCTTATGGTTTGCCAACTGTTTTTTGTAATTGGTTATCCAGTTTTCTCTCAGATCACTCACTGAGGGTGATGGTAGATGGCTCTCTTCTAACTTCTCCAGTAATGCTGGTGTCCCCCAAGGTTCAGTTCTTTCGCTCACTATTTTCCTCTTGTATATTAATGACCTTCTCCCATTGACTGGAAATCCTATCCATAGTTTTGCCAATGATAGCACATTGCATTCCATTTTCCATTTTGAGAAACCTTGCCCTGCTCAATCAGCTTCAACTTCTCGAATATCCACTACTAATTCCTTAAATGCCGATCTCCAGGTAATTCTCCAGTGGGGCAAAGACAACTTAATTGATTTCAATCCTTCTAAAACTCAGTCTTGTCTTATATCTCACAAAAAGGATTCTTCTGCTCCTATGCTTATCTTTGGTGACACTCCAATTTCTAGGCAAAATAATATATCTCTTTTGGGGATTACTCTGACTTCTAATCTCTCTTGGCACAAGCACATTACAACTATTGCTTCCTCTGCATCTAAAAAACTTGGTTTTCTCTTTCACTCTCGGTGTTACTTTTCTTCCAAACAGCTGTTCACTCTGTACAAATCGCAAATCCGCCCTACCATGGGATATTGTTCCCACATCTGAGGCGGTGCCCCCAAAACTTCTCTCAGGCTTCTAGATTCCATTCAGAAGAAGGCAGTTAGGTTAATTAATGACTCCTCTCTAACAGAGTCTCTCCACTCGCTGTCTCATAGATGTACTGTTTCTGCTGCATGCCCTTTCTACAGATACTTCCATGGGCACTGTTCTTCTGAATTGGCTTCTATAATTCCCGCTCTCTCTTCAAAACAGTCCGAACACGTGCCGCAACCAGCCAACATCCATTTACTGTCCAACTTCAAACTCATAGAACCAACTATTCATCTTCCTCGTTTATTCATTCAACTGTTGTTTTCTGGAACAACTTTCTTTTATATGTATTTCCTGAAAATTACAGTCTACAAAAGTTCAAATCTAATTTCAACAAATATCTTCTTTCATCTTCTCAACCTCCAACCCAAGCACGGTACTAAGTACTATAGGTTCTAATACCCCCTCGTGTTTGGGGTTTTCATAAAAAAAAAAAAAAAAAACATATAGTGTAACGGCATAAATAATACGTTATGGATTGAAATTAACTATATAATATCGGTGTAAATACACCATAGTTTACCTATAAGTTTAATTACATACGTAGTGTAATGGCATCATTTAGATTTTATCTCATATTGTGGCTAACTTCACAACGAGATACCAGGTATTGCACTACTTCAAATAAATACATTTCTCTACTAGAGAAATGTATTTATTTGCACTACTTAAAATAAATACATTTCTCTAGTAGAGGAGTCTTCTTCAAATAAATAACTACTTTTTTAAGCAGTATTATTTATTAAGCTTCTTCAAATAAATAATAAATACTACTTCAAATAAATAACGCTTCTCTAGTAGAGGAGTCTTCTCCATTAGAGATAGTAATGCAATACTTGGTATTTTGTTGTGAAGGTAGCCACAATATGAGATAAAATCTAAACGATGCCGTTACACTATGTATGTAGTTAAACTTATGGGTAAATTATGCTGTATTTACACCGATATTTTATATATATACATATACGCACGTGCGCGGGCACACACACACACACACACACACACACACACACACACACACACACACACACACACACACACACACACACACACACACACACAGAAAATCAAATCTGATAGGCAGAAGTAAGGAGTGCCACAAAATAAAATAAATTACTTAAGGTTGCCATTATTAAAAAAAGGTGTTATTCTGCTATTAAATGTAACACAGATTGATACTGCTGCTATAATTTGGACCTAGATGAACTGGCAAATAGCAAATAGAAATAGATAGCTTTAGCAAATTAGTGATAGGGCATATTGAGTGGTGCTAGCGTTCTATTCAATCAATGTACCATTCAATGTATCCTTTAATCAGCAATTTGCTTCATCATTTTCGGGCTTGAAAATTATGAAGCAAATTATTTCAAGCGATTTCACACAATTTTATTATTATTATATTATTTTATTATTAATTATGTGTTTAATTATATGGTATAACACAAGTCCAACTAAGGTTACTTAAATATTTGGCCTTATGGCTCAATAGGTATACTTTTACTCTGAATACCTATATTCTATTTTCTTATTAAATTTCACTTGGCATTTAGGTTCCCTTGGTTTATCATATGACAAATGGTCATATGATAAACGAGGAAGGTCAAGATAAGCAGGGATCTGAAAAATAGTTATGCTACACCTCACAAATTGTTGGACCAGTTCTGGTATAAGACAAAATGACAAAATACCAAACTAAATTTTCTACAAGCCAAGAAATTGGCAATTCCAGGAACCTAGGCACTCCATGATGCCTACTGAAGTCAGTCACAACTTATTTGTATGATGCTGCATCAGTAGCTTCAAAGGGCTTCATACTGCCAAGTATAAATCCTCACAAAAATTTTTCAAATAAATTGAGATTTTTTTTTTTTTTTTTTTACACTCCCAAAGTTTTAATAAAATCTGGTATTATAATTTCATTATTTCAGTAAGTTTTCCAATTTATGTTCTATTTTCTTTTTTTTTTTTTTCTTTACATTTTTTGACATATAAATTTTAATAATTTAATTATATAAGAAAATTAGAGTAAGGTTCACTTGTAATTAGTTACCGAGTTCCTTCCATTGTCATTACTGTCTTAAAGAAATAATTTTTAACTAAAAAATGAATAGCAAATGCTTAGAAACAATTTAGAAAATATAGATTTTTAGTATTTTTATTTTTATATGAATTTTCTCAAAATTATAAGGCTTATTAATTTTTTTTGCTTTAGCATTGAACAATTAATACATCACCTTTGTAGTTACTTAACTTGCCATTTAGCCATTTTATTATCTCTTTACTGTATTTTAGATCTTCATTAGAAATTTTTTTCCTATATACTTGTAATTTTAACAATGATTCAATTTTTTTTAGTTGTTCTTTATGTGGAAAAGGGGATGCACAGGATGTATTTTCAAGCGATTTCACATTTATATCAGCACTGTTTTCTTTGCTTCCACACTTGTGTTCCTAGAAATAAATTTTTGCACATCAGCAAATTTCAAAAAATGCAGAAATTTTATACCAAGATTTAACAAATAATAAAAGAGATTTTCATTTACCTTACTGGCAGAAAAAGTAAGTTCTGCAGCTCTGATCAAGCATTATGTACCATTCTGTGATTCTACATTTTTAAGTTTCTCAGAACACGAAAAAATTTACTCATTACCACCATTTTTTTTCCAACTTGTGATAGAAAGGCTGAAGATGTAATTAATTTATTATTCCAGTTTTCAATAGTTTCCAGTTGTTGTTCACAAATTGTGAATTCATAATTTGTGAATATGGGCTATTCACAAATTATGAATGATCCATGACGTCATCCAGTTTTGAGACTAATATATGTTACTCATTGCTGTAGATTTATTTATTTATTTTACTATTCTTTGCATTCTGTTGCAATTTGACAGAACGATTTGGAATTTTGTTACTCTGATATCAGTATTTCTTTTATTGAAAATTTGTTTCTGGACCATTTACAGATCAAAGAAAGATATAATATGAATTTGCGCCAATCACTCACAACTTTTCAACTTCCTTTCTTTGAAACTTTCATGATTTCAAAGACACTAAATATAAGAACTGACTATACAAATTAGATGGTGATTATTTAAAATGTTTTTGTAAATATTGTAAATGCATGCTGACAGCCAAATTATGTGATATTGAAAGGCATCGTGATTACCAATTAATCGCAAGAAAGATGAACAGCCCTTTAATTTTAAGCATCAGAGAGTATTGCCATTCAAGAAAATTGGCGATACAGAAGGTGCAAGGGCAGAAAGCAGCATAGCATTTTTAATAGCTATGCATTGTGAATTGGGTAATTGATCATAGTTAATCATTGGGTAATTGATCATAACTGTGCAATGTTCATTGGGTAGTTGTTCATTTGAGTTACATTTGTGAATTTCGTTTTTCAGACAGTATGGTAAGTAAGGATTTCAAACTGCAAAAAACAAAATGTATTTCAATAATATGTAATGCTATAGCACTACATTTTGTGGATAATTTAAAACCTGACTTAGGAAATAGAAACTTCAGTTAATTATCGATGAAAGCAATGATATTAGTGTTATAAAAATGTTGGTAACTGTAATACAATACTATTCGAATTTCAAGTATTGATTTGTGGTAACTTTTCTTGACATAATCAAAGCCAATGAATGCAGTGCAGAAGAAATATATGAATCTTTGAAATCATCGCTAAGAAATAATGGATTAAAGTTGCACTGACTTATTGCACTTGTACTGATAATGCATTCGTAATGGTTGGTATTAACAATGATATATAAGAAATTAAACGCTGAGATTCCCTGTCTGCTTCTTATCATGTGCGTATATCATTCACTCCAACTAGCGGTGTTGATGAGTGTCTACCACGAAACAGATTTCTTATTGTTCTCACACACAGCTGTTACACAGGCTAAATATCAGAATCTTTAAAATTTAATGAATGATGGAGTTCCTCATTTGATCACTGATAAAGCACAAAGTGCAGTTATTTTATAAATTTCATTATTCTACAACAAGTTGAAACAAAACAAGGAAGAAAATTTTTACTAATCGTCTGTTGCCTTATAATTTCTTTTTAGATTGTAAAAAAAGAATAAAAGTACACAAAGTGGTCACCTAAAAGGAAGAGGAAAAGAGTCCACAGAAGCACTGGAAAAAGAATTTTTCTAGTGCAATGAAATCCGCCGGGTATTTTGCTGTTATTCTTGATTGTACACTAGATATCGGCCATCAGGAACAGGGCCAGATTAAAGTATTCCTGCACCCTGGGCAGAAAGGTTATTTCAGCGTCCCTTTGCATATCCTAGAAATCTGGGTAAAGGCCCCAACTCTGAGCTATAATCAGCTTCTGGTGCCCCTGTGTCTGCACGGGTAGTGCAGTGGTATCGTCACTGTCCTCCCCACACTGGGTAGAAAAAGCCCAGGTTTGAATCTTGTTGATAACGTGAGGAACTTTGAGGTTTTTCACTCCATGGCTGGGTTAGTCAGTCTCAGGCATAGATAGCAAGGTTCCCTCCCAGAAACTGGGTTTTTTTCCCCAAGGAACTGGGGTTTTTCATCCAGCAAAACAGGCAAATCGACCAGAGAACACACGCAATTTACAGACATAAAAACACATTGGTAGAAGTAATCAATTATGGAAGACCCTAATTTATCCAGCATGGCCAAACAGTGAACAGAGAGTACAGGCAACCCCCATATAACATGGTACTTGTACACCACAGTTTTGTTCTAACACGGTTTGAGAATTGCTAGAAATCTCGCTTAACACGGTATTTTTCAGCTTTTGTGCTGGGAAAACCCTGCTATTATGTTAGATATAATTTTCAACGTTTCCATTCCTTTTTTGTGAATCCCTGCTATTGACTCACTAGTCGTGATATTTTCTAAGTCACCTTCGTGATATTTTTCTAAAGCACATTTCTGGAGGTCACTACCATAAAACAATAAAAACAATGTGCAGTTTCCTGTTTATTGGTCTTTTCTGTTAGTATAATCAATTATAAACAGGTAGTAAACTTGATCTTCTTGCATTTGTGATAGTGCCAATAGATAGAATTCTGTGGATTTTCACATTATTACAGTGAGATGTGTTCTCCTTCCATGAAATATTCAATCCTATAAAAAAAACATAAATAAATTTTCAGAACTCATTATTCCATATCTCACTTCTTCGTATCGTGTTTTTTGTTATTAATTGCTTATCATTTTTACTGTTTCAAATTTTACAACCAAAAAAAAAAAAAAAAAAAATCGTTGAACAGAAATATCAATTAGTTAGTAGGTACATATTACAGTACGTATTAATTAAAACTATATTAAATAAAACTATTAATTAAAACTTAATTAAAAAACTATGCACGCAAGCATAAATTTATTTTTATTTTGCTAACTCGAAAATATTCTTACGATGTTTGTTTATCATTTAACTTTGTTAATTGGTAAGGTAACAAAGTTAAATTTGTGCTTTATATCTAAGTAGGGGTCCCTATGTTTTGTTTTAAGATCCCTGGGTTCTGTGCTATTGAACTTGTGCTTGTTTGAGACCATAAAAAATTGTAACTTCGAAATATGCAGTTTCTGACTTTTAAAGAGAGCAGAAGGTACATGAAATCTAGATGCTGCAGAAGAGGTTGTGCTTAACAGCAATGAAGAGAAAGAAAATTAAATGAACATTCATTATCTCACATATAAGTATCACAGTTTGTAAACATTAGCATTGGCATACGATACAAGAAAGCAAGCTTATGCAGCATCAGGAGTGAAATTGGAGCTTAAAAAAACTCTCCAATTTCACCCCTCCATTCGTTCCAAATACCTGTCCAGTTCAGCCATAAATATATTTAGGCTATCAACTTCCACAACAAAAGATGGAAGTCTGTTCCACCAATCAACTACCCGCTGGCTAAAGGCAAACTTCCACACATCTATCCTACAACTGTCTTTCCTCAATTTAAATTTATGCCCTCTCGGGTGATTATTCTGAGCAAGAGGAAGAATCCCATCAGCAATGAGCATGCTCAAACTATTCAAGGCTTTATACACCTCAATCAGATCACCTCACAGGTGCCTAGTCTCCAAACACTGTAATCTGCAAAACTTAAGCCTTTCTTCGTAAGTGTAACCCTTTGTTCCATTCACTAATCTTGTTGCCCTTCTCTGTACTTGTTCCAACAGCTCTATATCTTTCTTAAAATGAGGCCTCCAGACCTGAATACAGTACTCAAGGTGTGGCCTGACCTGACCATTGCCTTATACAAGGGGATAATCACTTCCTTATCCCTGCTAGAAAAATTCCTATATATCATTGACAAGACACCATGAGCTACTCTTGCAGACCGTCTGCACTGCTCAGAAAACTTCATATCTGCTTGCACAATTACTCACAGGTCCTTTTCATTCTTTCTACAACTGTCAGTGTAGTACCACAGAGTTGATATGTTACTCTGGAGTTACTGCTTCCCATAGGAAGCAGTAACCCCAGAGTAACATGGGGTTACTGCTTCCTATGGGATTGACATGTACATTTGTCAATATTAAACTTAATTTCTCCCCTGTCAGCCCATCTTCTCAAATTTTTCTGTTGCAGCAGTGTACTGTCATTAGTGTCATTAACAACCCTGCCAACCTTCATATCATCTGCAAACTTGGACATTAAGCCTGATATACCATCATCAATATCAGTTATAAATACAGAAAACAACAATGGACCCAACAATGAACCCTGAGGAACTCCACTAATAACATTAGTCCACGAAGAGCAGTGTCCACTGATTACCACTCTCCGTCTTCTCCCACTCAACCATCCCATTATCCATAGCAGCAATTTGCCTCTAATGCCGCACTGCTTCAATTTGCGCACAGTATCAAAAGCCTTTCTAAAATCCCAATATATAACATCAAAGTAATTCCCTGCATCCAATTCTTTTGTGACTACATCATAGTATCCAATCAAATTGGTCAGGCAAGACCTTCCCTTAACAAAACCATGCTGTGTCTGAGCTATAACTGAATTCTTGTCTAGATGATCCTGCAGTGCTTCTTTAACCAGTGCATCCATTAATTTCCCAGGAACAGAAGTTAAACTAACAGGTCTATAATTACTTGTGTCAGCCTTTGATCCTCCTTTGTGAATTGGGGTTGCATTTGCACTTCTCCAGTCTGTGGGTACCTCCCCTGAGTCCAAGGAAGCTCTCATAATTATGGCTAACGGATTGCTTACTTCCTTTGCTGCCTCCTTTAATATAACTGGATAGATCCCTCCAGGTGCATTTCTTGTATTTATCTTCAACAATTTCTCCTCCACTTTACTCTCAATTATTACAAGATCATCTAGCTCACTGCCAGTGTTTATTTCATCTATGGCATTCCCCTTGCTGAATAACTTCCCATGTGTGAATGCAGATGCAAAATATTGATTTAGTTTGTTAGCTAGCTCAGCAGGATCATGAACAGTTGAACCATCGATATCAAGTGGACCAATCTGATTCATCCCCTTCCTTCTAGAGTTTACATAAGTAAAGAACTCCTTGCTGTTTTTCTTTGCATCCCTTGCCAAAGATTTCTCGTAATCTGCCTTCGCCTGCCTAACCTCCTTTGTAACTTGGTTACAGATCAACATATATCTATCATAGGCTTCTGTGTCACATGTTAATTTATATGTATCCTATGCATTTTTCTTCTCTGCCATATGTCTCATTAGTTCATCTGACATCCATTTATGCCTCAACCTTGAACAATATTTCTTAGTTGGTATGTAAAGCCTAGTAGCTTCCAAGATAAGTTCTTTGAATGCTTCCCATTTTGAGTTTGCTGTTGGTAACATCATCAGTTGGTCCCACTGTATAGAATTTAAATACTGTTTCAGTCCATCGTAGTCACCTTTACGAAAGCAATAACCCTTCCCTTTACCCCTAATGGTATTTACCTCTTTGAGTAAATCCCACTTCAGCACACTGTGATCACTGCCACCTAGTGGTTCCTTTATCTGCAGATTCTTAATGCATGAAGAATCACTACTGATAATAAGATCAAGAGTATTACTCCCTCTAGCTGCCTCCCGAACATGCTCATGTGGAAAACAATCATCCAATAAATCCACAAAAGCCTTGCTAGTGTGTGAGTGACCAACCCACAAATTCAAAGTCAATAACGGGGAAATTAAAATCCCCAACTATAAGACTCTGATTTACTGGCCAACTCTATTTCCCTGAAAATTTTTTTATTATACTCATCAGAGTCATTAGGCCTATAACACACTCCTACTCTCAATTTTCATCTCCCAGTACTTATGTCACACCAAACTGACTTGACACTGCACTGTTCAGCGATGTCGACTGGCTGCACTTCCTTGGATTTTATGTGTTTCTTAACTAATAGCATAACTCCTCCTCCTCCTTCCCATCTTGTCTATCCTTTCCTGGACACATTGTACTCCCGAAATTCCAGTTCTGCATTCCTAATATCTGTGTGACACCACATCTCTGATATCCCAACAATATCTGCCTTTGATGTTTTGACCAACACCCCAAATTCATCAAATTTATTTACCAAACTCCTAGCATTGGTGTAAACGCAAGTATGCATGCACCTGTTCCTGTTTCAGCTACCCTAACACAACCCAGGCGTTTACTTGTACCACAATGACTCCCAGCAGTCTCTGAAATCCCCTGCATCTTGTTTTCCAGGCTGCTGCTCATTGCAATAGAAGCAGTGCAACTTTCACCTTTGCCAGTGGCTACTGTTAATCTATTAGTCCGTGTATCCCACCAATCTAGCAGTTTTCCGACCCACCTAACACTGCGTCGATAGTATCAGCAAATATTCTTGCACCCTTTCTATTTAAGTGTATGCCAACCCTGTGAAGCAATCTCTCCTGTTCACAAGCACAGGAAAAATTCTGAGAAAAATTCTACTCCTTGAGCCTTGCACAATCTCTCCAGGGCAGAATTGATCGAGAAGGCTCTCATCATATACTCCCTCCTATCGTGTCTGGGCAGAATTGCAGACACTTTCAAATTCAACCCTAATTCACGGCTTTTTTTCAACAGTGATCTGTACTTGTTAAGTTATTCCGCCTGTCTCCTACTCTTAATATCATTAGTGCCAACGTGTACAACAATATCACCTTTTGTGCCCTTAAAAGATTATATCTGCTCTACAATGTCATCAACCTTTGCACCTGGCAGACAGGCAAGACGTTTGTTCAGTTATTACTATTTAAGTAATATGGCGCAAAGAAGCCTCAGGCTTCCTTGCACCATATGGCTAATAATAATGTTAGACACACAATTAGAGAAAGCAATACTCTTCATCTGATTATCAGCAGTGATTCTTAAGAATTAAGAATATGCAGATAACAACCCCACCAGGTGTCAATGATCACACTGTATTGATGTGTGATTTAAAGCGGTAACTACTGTCAAGAGCAAAGGGAAAGAGCTTTTGCTTTTGAAAAGCAATCTGGGATCTTTGTAGTTACAAAGGTCCCAGAGGGTTTTTAAAAATCTATTCAGCAGCACAATCTGATGATGTTGATCATTTAGGATTTCCTGTTACCAACAGTGAATTCTAAATGGGAAGCATTTGGTGGGGGGAAATCACAGTAACAAGACTTTATATATATACCAACTAAGTTATAATTGTTCTTAGACCTAACTCGTTGTAAGATGGCCTTATGAGACTACTGGCAGAGAATAAAAATGCCTCATATGATTATAAATTATCAAGGAACAGAAACACCTGGAGTACATATAAAGCAGTTCACAATAAGATAGCAAAGGCTTCTTTTACTTATGTAAACATTAAAAGGTAAGGAATGAATTGCATTGGTCTCCTAGATAAGAATGGTTTCACTGTTGATGATCCAACTCCCATTGCTAACAAACTGAATAGGTATTTTGCATCTACATTCAAGTAGGAATTCTTTAGGGAAAGGAATGCCAAAAGTTTATCGAAATCTAACATGGAGCTATTGATTTTGTGATAACTGAGAGGAAAGTGAAACCAAAACTGTTGAAGCTTATCATAAAAAAGGCACCTGAGGTGGTTGGAATTTATCCAATTATACTAGGTGAGACAACAATTGAGGTAAGCAAACTTTAAGCCATAATTATGAGAGAATATCTGGATTCAAGAGAGGTCCCTATAGACTGGAGATGTGTGCTCAATTCACAAAGGGAGATCAAAAGATAACAAGAGTAATTACACAATTGTTAGTTTAACTTCTGTTCCAGGGAAAATAATAGTCTTCTTAATCCATTTTTAGTTACCTTAAGGTTACTTCTAGCATGGCAAGGTAGAAGTATCCGTAAGGTAACTAAAAATGGGCTAAGATGACTCTAGAACAGGGGTGGGCAACTTCCAGCCTGTGAAAATGCGTAATCCAGCCTGCAGTTGTTTTCAAATTTTTTTTTTTTTTAATTAATGGAATTTCTGATGTAAATTTCGAAAATACTCTGTGCATTGCTACAACAGATATCAATTCACTGATAAAAATAAACAGTATCACATCTCCCATTAAATATTATAAAAATAAAATATTGCAATTATTGTTACCAGAATTTTATTTGTACAGCAAACCCCCGCTATTCGCGGGGGTTACGTTCCTGAGAAATGCCTTGAATACTGAAAACGCGAATACTGAGTTATGGCTCCCATAGTAATAAAGGGGTTCCGTTCCAAAGTCTGAAATATATAAGAAAAACTAGTCTAAAATTTTGTCTATGTATTATATGTACCTTCATAATATGACTATGTACATAGACAGCACATAGTGAAATGCAAGCATATGGAATCGAAATGAAAATAAAAAACAATTTAATATTAAATGTAATATTTATTAGAAATTTCAAACAAATCTTTCAAACCAGCGCCTTTGTTAGCTAAAAAACTTATCCCGCCAGTGCTATCACCAGTTTCGCTAAAGTGTTGATAAAGGAGTTTTGCCTTTTCACGAATGATGAGTGAACTTAACTGAATTTTATTTTGAGTTCGGTCTTCTATCCACAGATTTTAAGCTTTTTCCATTTTTTCTAATTTAACAGCACGAGTTACAGAGCAAATTTTCGAAGCAATTAGCGCGTTTTCACAGACACTACGGCGGATTTTTTCTTCCGATTTCTTGATTGATCATACCGTTGACTCATTGATTTTATAATGTTTTGCCACTGAGGAGACACTTTCACCATTAGAAATTTTATCTAATAACTCAATTTTATTCGCTAATGTTATCACCTTCTTTGATCTTTTCACATTTCCTTTGTTATTCATAGCCATATTTTTGTACGGGTTAGAAAGAACTTGTCCACAATAAAGTCACTTTCTTCCGTTAACACACTCGAAAAAGTCTGTTTTACACTGCAAAACGGTAGATTTACACTTTGTAAGCATATCAATTTATAAATTGATAAATTTATTCAGTTTATAAGCATATAAATTAAAAGCAAACGACGAAACCTTCCATGACAAGCGTATAACACAAAATAAACAAGGATTAGCGAGAAACATCAACGCTCGCGATTTTGTCACCCCTCTCCCCCCACCCACTTAGCGCTGTTTTGACCGGGAAAGATAATTTTAGCCACGCCCATGTTTTTTTATGGCGGAAAATGTTCACGGCGCTTTAAAATTCACATTTTTTTTAGGTTTCATTTTATATTAAATCAGCGACCGCGAATACAGATACCGCGAATAGCGGGGGTTTACTGGATTTTTTACTATAATTGTATTTTTGGATTTTATCTTGAATTTGTATTTTGTTTTTCTTATTAATGAAATTAATTATATGTACGTGTATGTATAAATAAAACTTGTGTGACATTTTTTTCATTATACATCATTTTAATAATCCTAAAAATCATAGAAATCTAAAAAAATAATAATAATAATTTGGCCTGCATGTACCTCACAGCCATTTTATATCAATCATTCACATGATATTTTATCAAATATCATGTGAATAAGTTAACATTATGAATGTTTATGTGAATAAGTGATTAATTCATATATAATATGTTCCAGTTATGAATAAAACTGAATGAAAAAATAAAAATGGAGTCTCTGGTTAAAAAAGTAATGCAAAACGATCTAGACAGACATGCAATTATACTGCAGTCATAGCATGGATTTGTTAAGGGGCAATCTTGTCTAACCAATTTGATTGAATACTATGATGCCATAACAACGGAACCGGATGCAAAAAATAATTTCAACATCATATACTTGGATTTCATGAAAGATTTTGATACTCTTGTACATAAAAGAATGCCATACCAATTGGGGCAGTGTGGCATTAGGGCAAGTTACTGATCTGGACAAATGGATGGTCGAGTAAGAGAAGACAGAGAATGGTTATTAATGAACACTACTCTTCATGGACTAATGTTATTAGTGGAGTCCCCAAGATTCAGTGCTGGTCTCATTGTTGTTTTCTGTATTTATTAATGATAATGATGAAAGTATATCAGGCTTAATGTCTAAGGTTGCAGATGATACAAAAGTTGGCAGGGTAGTTAATTACAGTAATCAAGGCTGTTGTTGTTGATGATGAAAGTATATCAGGCTTAATGTCTAAGATTGCAGATGATACAAAAGTTGGCAGGGTGGTTAATGACAGTAATCAAGGCTGTTGTTGTTGGGTTTTTACAGTACATAAGCTGTTTTGGCTACAATGCAGTAATCAAGGTAAGTTACTGTAACAAGATCTAGAACAATTAGGCAGATGGGCAGAGAGAAATGACAGTTGAAGTTTAACACTGACAAATATAAGGTAACACATAAGGATAACAGTAATCCCAGTTTAACGTACCAACTATGTGGTAGCACATAAGGAAGTGATTATCCCCATTATAATGGCAATATAAACACCTTGAGTATTGCAAACAGTACACAAGATGTTGCCTAAATGAAGTCTGGAAGCATAATTTTAGGAATGGGTGTACTAAGATTATAGAGGGGAACAAATGGTTACTCTTATTAAGAAAGATATCATTTGTGAAAATTGCAGCATCTGGAAACTAGGTACCTGCAAGTAGAGCTCACTGCTTTAACATATATTCACATAGCAAAAACAGGTGCAGGTATACTTGCGTGTACACCAATGCTAGGAGTTTAGTAAATAAATTTGATGAATTTGAGGTATTGCTCAAAACATCAAAGGCAGATACTGTTGGGATATCAGAGACGTGGTGTCACACAGATATAAGGGACGCAGAAGCCGAGAATTAGGGTTCAATTTGAAAGTGTCTGCAATTCTGCCCAGACACGATAGGAGGGAGTATATGATGAGAGCCTTGTCGATCAATTCGGCCCTGGAAAGATTGTGCAAGGCTCAAGGGGTAGAATTTTTTTCAGCCTGGACTGTACTTGTTAACAGGAGAGATTGCTTCTACAGGGATGGGATACACTTAAATACAAAGGGTGCAAGAATATTTGCTGATGCTATCGAGGCAGTGTTAGGTGGGTCGGAAATCTGCTAGCTTGGGGGGAGACAAAGACCAATAGATTGAAAGTAGCCATTGACAGAGGTGAAAGAGATTCTTGCACTGCTTCTATTAGAATGAGCAGAAGCCTGAAAAACAAGATGCATGGTATTTCAGAGACTGCTGGGAGCCATTGCGGTACAAGTAAACACATGGGTTGTGTTAGGGTAGCTAAGAATAGAAACAGGTGCAGGTATAATTGCGTGTACACCAATGCTAGGAGTTTAGTAAATAAATTTGATGAATTTGAGGTATTGCTCAAAACATCAAAGGCAGATATTGTTGGGATATCAGAGACGTGGTGTCACACAGATATAAGGAACGCAGAACTGCAATTTGGGGAGTACAACGTCTACAGAAAGGATAGACAGGATAGGAAGGGGGGAGGGGTTATGCTATTAGTTAAGAAACACATAAAAACCAAGGAAGTGAAGCCAGTCAACATCGCTGGACAGTGCAGTGTTGAGTCAGTTTGGTGTGACATAAGCATTGGGAGATCAAAATTGAGAGTAGGAGTGTGCTATAGGCCTAATGACCCTGATGAGTATAATAAGAAACTGTACAGGGAAATAGAGTGGGCCAGTAAATCAGAGAGTCTTATAATGGGAGATTTTAATTTCCCAGATATTGACTGGAATTTGGGGGCTGGTTACTCACAAACTAGCAGGGCTTTTGTGGATTTATTGGATGATTGTTTTCTACATCAGCATGTTCGGGAGGCAACTAGAGGGAGTAATACTCTTGATTTGATTATCAGCAGTGATTCTTCATGCATTAAGAATCTCCAGATAAATGAACCACTAGGTGGCAGTGATCACAGTGTGCTGAAGTGGGATTTACTCAAGGAGGTAACTACCATTAGGGGTAAAGGGAAGGGTTATTGCTTCCGTAAAGGCGACTATGATGGACTGAGAAAGTATTTAAATTCTATACAGTGGGACCAACTGATGATGTTACCAACAGCAAATTCAAAATGGGAAGCATTCAAAGAACTTATCTTGGAAGCTACTAGGCTTTACATACCAACTAAGAAATATTGTTCAAGGTTTAGGCCAAAATGGATGTCAGATGAACTAATGAGGCATATGGCAGAGAAGAAAAATGCATGGGATACTTACAAATTAACACATGACGCAGAAGCCTATGATAGATACAAGTTGATATGCAACCAAGTTACAAAGGAGGTTAGGCAGGCGAAGGCAGATTACGAGAAATCCTTGGCAAGGGATGCAAAGAAAAACAGCAAAGAGTTCTTTACTTATGTAAACTCTAGAAGGAAGGGGATGAATCAGATTGGTCCACTTGATATTGATGGGTCAACTATTGATGATCCTGCTCAGGTAGCTAACAAACTAAATGAATATTTTCCATCGACATTCACACATGAGGAGTTATTCAGCGAGGGGAATGCCAGAGCTGTATTCAGCTCTAGCAGTAAGCTACAGAATCTTGAAATAACTGGGAGTAAAGTGGAGGAGAAACTGTTGAAGATAAACACAAGAAAGGCACCCGGGGTGGATGGGATCTATCCAGTTATATTAAAGGAGGCAGCAAAGGAAGTAAGCAAACCCTTAGCCATAATTATGAGAGCTTCCTTGGACTCAGGGGAGGTACCCATAGACTGGAAATGTGCAAATGTGACCCCAATTCACAAAGGAGGATCAAAGGTTGACACAAGTAATTATAGACCTGTGAGTTTAACTTCTGTTCCAGGAAAATTAATGGAGGCACTGGTTAAAGAAGCACTGCAGGATCATTTAGACAAGACTTCAGTTATAGCTCAGACACAGCATGGTTTTGTTAAGGGGAAGTCTTGCCTGACCAACTTAATTGGATACTATGATGCAGTCACAAAGGAACTGGATGCAGGGAATAACTTTGATATTATATACTTGGATCTTAGAAAGGCTTTTGATACTGTTGCACATGGAAGACTGCTACACAAATTGGAGCAGTGTGACATTGGAGGCAAATTGCTGCTATGGATAAAGGGGTGGTTGAGGGGGAGAAGACAAAGAGTGGTAATCAATGGACACTGCTCATCGTGGACTAATGTTATTAGTGGAGTCCCTCAGGGCTCAGTGTTGGGTCCATTATTGTTTTCTGTATTTATAAATGATATTGATGATGGTATATCAAGCTTAATGTCCAAGTTTGCAGACGATACAAAGGTTGGCAGGGTTGTCAAGGACACTACTGACACTATGCTGCTGCAACAGGATCTGGAAAGGTTGAGCAGATGGGCTGAGAGGTGGTAAATGAAGTTTAACATTGACAAATATAAAGTACTATACATGGGAAACAGCAACCCCAGAGCAACATATCAAATCTGTGGTACTACACTGACAGTGGTAGAGAATGAAAGGGACTTGGGGGTGGTTGTGCAGGCAGATATGAAGTTCTCTGAGCAGTGCAGACGGGCTTCAAGAGTAGCTCATGGAGTATTGTCAATGATATACAGGAATTTTTCCAGAAGGGATAAGGAGGTGATTATTCCATTGTATATGGCAATGGTCAGGCCACACCTAGAGTACTGTATACAGGTCTGGAGGCCTCATTTCAAGAAGGATGTAGAGCTGCTGGAACGAGTACAGAGAAGGGCAACAAGATTAGTGAATGGAACAAAGGGGTGCTCTTACGAAGAAAGGCTTAAGTTTTGCAAATTACAGTGTCTGGAGACTAGGCACCAGCGAGGTGATCTGATAGAGGTGTATAAAGCCTTGAATGGTTTAAGCATGCTCAATGCTGATGGGATTCTTCCTCTCGCTCAGAAAAATCACCTGAGAGGGCATAAATTCAAATTGAGGAAAGACAGATGTAGGATAGACGTGCGGAAATTTGCCTTTAGCCAGCGGGTGGTTGGTTGGTGGAACAGACTTCCATCCCTTGTGGTGCAGGTTGATAGCCTAAATAAGTTTAAGGCTCAGCTGGACAGATATTTTGAACAAACAGAGGGGTGAAGTGGAAGTGGTTTTTTTTTTTTTTTTTTGGCTGATGCTACATAAGCTTGCTTTCTTGCATCAAATGCCTCTACTAATACTAATACGTTTAAGGTTTAGAATGGATTGAGTAAGCTATGTGCTGATGGCATTCTTTCTTTTGCTCTGATAACATACATGGGGGACATACATTTAAAAGGGAATGATGGCTGCAAGATAGATTATTATTTTTATTATTATTAGCCGTATGGTGCAAGGAAGCCAGAGGCTTATGCTGCACCAGCCAAAAAAAAAAAAAAATTCCCACGTTACCCTAAGAGAAAGAGAGAGAGAAGTAGAAAGAGGAACCACGAAGAAAGAGAAGAATGCTGATATCCAGATGTGAAGATATTTGCTTTCAGTCAACAAGTAGTTAATTGTTGGAGCAAACTTCCATCTGGTACTATGGAAGTAGGTAGTTTGAATAAATTTAGTTAAATTATTAGAGGACTTGGAAAAATAATGTGGGAAGGGTTTTTTCCCCCTCCTGCTATATAAGCTTGCTTTCTTGTATCATTTCCCACTACTAATGTTTCAAGTACAGCCTGGTTCCTGATAATTAATCTTAAGATTCCCTCAAAAGGTTTACATGTATAATCATGATGTACACAAAAAAAATTGCAATTTATAATTCATGACAGATTAAAAAAAACAAGAATTGTTTTTGTAAATATATTTTAAACAGAGATCGCATTCTCAAAATCATGTCCAGTTAAAATCCATGTGTTTGTGTGGAGGGATGAGAAAGAGAGAGACACAAAGAAAGAAAGAGAAAAATCTTCAATATCACAATTTAACTGTTGAAAACCCCTTCATTCTGGAAATATTTATGATCATGGGAATAAGAAGTATCACACAAACGTGAAGTGAGGAGGACAAACAGGACTGCAGGACATATTTAATTATATTAAAAGAAACAGCGAAGGTAGTCACCAAACCCTCAACTTATAATAATGGAAGCTGTACTGCATATAAATTATAGTTAGCTTATATTAAAGGCTGTTAATGGTATATCATTTAGTAAAGTTATTGATTATACCTCCATATTACTCAACTTAACTATAAACACTGTTAGAAACAGTGTTTATAGTTAAGTGTGTGTTTAGCAACCATATTATTCAACTTAACTGTAAATTACTGCACAGCAATATTACCTATTAATACCAATATTTAAATTTTATTGTATTAAAATAAAGAAAAAAGGAGCTTAACTGAAACTGCAAAAAAAAAAAAAAATAAAATAAATGAATAATAATAATTCTGTATAAGAATTTTTTATAACTGCAGAAATTACACAAAAATAGGTATAAGAAATTTTTATAACTATAGAAATTACACAAAAAGAGGTAGCCAGCAAAACAGGTTTTATATTTGCAAGAGCTACTGCAGTGACTTGCCTGGAAATGCATTTCAAGAGTATTGACCAATTCCATTAAATCTAAGTTAATAGTGAAACGGTCACAAAAAGAAGAGCTGAAGAGGTTTTCTTATTATCAGTCTGCACCTATGGACTTCTTATCAGTGTTTAAAAGCCTATCTTTATTATTTCAGAAGTCAAATATTTCCTTAAATGCCCTGATGTGCACAGAGAAAAACATTTAAGTGATCTTAAAAAGATAAAATATTATACAAGGCTAAAAAAGAAGATTCTCATACAATAAGAGCAAAGAAAAAATAGTAGCTTGAGATCAGATATCTAACAAACTAGTTCAGAAACAGATTAACAATATAAAAAGATCTATTTGACAACTCAGGATTTAGTTTCATAAAAATCTGTTTTCCTTGTAATGCAGCTATTATTATATACAAGAGGGATAGGATGAAATTACTGCATGAAAAATTACACAAATTAACTGTGTGGCTGGCAGAAGGATATGACAGCCAAGATTTTAAACACATCCAATTTCTTATATTTTCAGTATATCAGGTAGTTTTTTCAAAGCATTAGTCAACTGTATATAATTTTCAACCTTTATTCTGGAACAGTTTTTAATACAGTATTTGTCACAATATTTGGAAGTATCAAAATTTGACTCTACCATTCTATATAAGTTAAACTAATACTTTAGCTTTAGTAGAGGCATATGATGCAAGAAAGCAAGCTTATGCAGCATCAGTCAAAAAAAAAAAAAAAAAATGTTCCCATTTCACCCCTCCCATTAATTCCAAATGCCTGTCCAGCTCAGCCTTAAATTTATTTAGGCTATCAACTTTCACAACAAAAGATGGAAGTCTGTTCCACCAACAAGACCACCCGCTGGCTAAAGGCAAACTTCCGCACATCTATCCTCCAACTGTCTTTCCTCAATTTGAATTTATGCCCTCTCAGGCAATTATTCTGAGCAAGAGGAAGAATCCCATCAGCAATGAGCATACTCAAACCATTCAAGGCTTTATACACCTCAATCAGATCATCTCGCAGGCGCCTAGTCTCCAGACACTGCAATCTGCAAAACTTAAGCCTTTCTCCGTAAGAGCAACCCTTCGTTCCATTCACTAATCTTGTTGTCCTTCTCTGTACCGTTCCAACAGCTCTACATCCTTCTTAAAATGAGGCCTCCAGACCTGTATACAGTACTCAAGGTGTGGCCTGACCATTGCTTTATACAAGGTTATAATCACCTCCTTATCCCTGCTAGAAAAATTCTTTAAAATGTATATAAATTTTTTGTTTGGTTTGTTATGAATACTAGTTAAGCTTGTAAGCTCTCCCCAGAATCCTTTACTATGCCTGTCAATTCCACACTGGTCCAAAGCACATTAGGCACAAAATTTTAAGTGACACACAGTGAAACATCAGTGCACATGATGGGAGACCAAATTAAGTCAGAGGCAACTCACTTCCATTGTGATAGCTACAGGCGCCAACTGTAGGAAGGGAGGGAGGTATGGAGGAAGTCATTCCCACAACCTGCTAAGCAAAGACAAAAGAATCAATTAATTACCACCAGCTGGTTTTAAATATAGTTTCTGAATGTTACTATGCTAACACTGTTAATAAATACTACAACCTGGAAGTTGCTTAATGTTCACAGAACTTATAATGTCAGTTAGTGTTTCGTGTAAAACTAAAAGAAATTTGTCCACAATTAGTAGTGGCAAATAATGCAAGGTAGCAAGCTTATACAGCAGAAAAAAAAACAAAAAAACTACCCACTTTACCTGTCATCCCCTCTAATATTATGTCTACTTCATTAAATTTAATCAAATATCAGTAAACATCAATAAATTTAAGTCGTCATTAAATATAACTTCAGACAGTAATTTGCTCCAACGATCAATTATTCTCTGGCTGAAAGCAAATTTCCACATATCATCCAGCAGCTGTCCTTTTCCAATTTAAGTTTATGTACAATTGTTTGCAATATCCAAGAAAGAGCAAGGATACCATCATAATTAAGTTTACTCAATCCATTTAAAGCCTTAAACACTTCAATCAGATTTCCCTAAAAGAACCTAGTTTCCAGAACCAAAGTCCTCTTTGGTAAGAGTACTCCTTTGTGTTCTTTACTAATCTGACTGCTCTTCTCCGGCACCCACCAAATACAGAGGATGCAGAAAGGTCAGGAAATGCCCACCACATATCCTCGGAGCAATATGGCCTTAGTTGCTAATGCTCCTAAAAACCAAACAACAACAATTCTCTGGCGCCTCCGTAGCCAGGTGGGCAGGAGTAGCAGTGCATAGCACACGCTTCTTGATTAGACTGAGATTCGAGCCCATGACCACCAAATACAGAGGATGCCGAAAGGTCAGGGAATGACCACCACATATCCCTGGAGCAATATGGCCTTAGTTGCTAATGCTCCTAAAAATCAAATAACAACAACAACTGCTCTTCTTTGCACAAACTCCAAAATATCTTTCTTAAAATTAGGCTTCCAGACCAGCTTGCAGTATTCAAAATACTGCCTAACCACTGCCTTATAACAATGGGATAATCACCTACTACTCCCGGCTGGCAAAGTTCCTATATATCATTAACAGAACCCCATGAGCTGTTCTAGAAGCTTGTCAGCACTGCTCAGAGAACTTCATGTCAGACTGTACAATCACACCTGAATCTTTCATTCTCTGTCATTTCGAGTGTGGTACCAACTAATTAGTATTTTATTCTGGGATTACTGCTGACTATATGCAGTACTTGCATTTATCAATATTACCTCAATTGCTACCTTTCAGGCAATCTGCCTAATTTTTCTAGGTCTTGCTGCAGTAGTACTCCATGATTCCTGTTATTGACCAACCTGCAAATTTAAACAGGAAGCTTAATATGCCTTCATCAATTTCATCAATACTATTAATAATATAGTAAACAATGAGGGACATAGGACTGAACCTTGAGGGACTCCACAAATAACATTAGTCCAAGAAGAGTAGTGCCCATTTATAACCACCCTCTGTCTTCTGCCACTTAAATATCACTTTATCCATAGCAATAAACTTCCCCTTAATGCCACACTGCTCAAATTTGTGCAAGTCTTTCATGTGGAACAGTGTCAAAAGCTTTGCTAAATTTAAATATATGATTTCAGATTATTTTTTGCATTCAATTGTTTTGTTACTACATCATAGTAGTTAATCAGACTGGTCAAACAGGAATCTCACTTAATGAATCCAAGTTATGATTCCAAGTTATCCAATGAATCCAAGTTATGATATGTTACTACATCATAGTAGTTAATCAGACTGGTCAAACAGGAATCTCACTTAATGAATCCAAGTTATGATTCCAAGTTATCCAGGCGCCTCCGTAGCCAGGTGGGAAGGAACAGCAGTGCGTAGCACACAGTTCTTGATTAGACCGGGGTTCGAGCCCGTCACCACCAAATACGGAGGATGCGGAAAGGTCAGGGAATGACCACCGCATATTCCCGGAGCAATATGGCCTTAGTTGCTAATGCTCCTAAAAAAAAAAAAACCAAAAAAACCAAACCAAGTTATCCAATGAATCCAAGTTATGATATGTTACTACATCATAGTAGTTAATCAGACTGGTCAAACAGGAATCTCACTTAATGAATCCAAGTTATGATTTCCATACAATTCCATTCCTGTTACGATGGTCTTGTAATACTTTAAACACTGCCTCTTATTTGCCTTGGAATAGAAATTAAGCTTACGGGTTTATATTTGTTCGTGTTACCCTTTGATCCCCTTTGCCAATAGGGTACACATATGCACAGTTACAATCAATAGAGCCTTCCCTGAATACTAAGATGCTCTCATAATTATGACCAAAGATTTGCTTACCTCTTTTGCTGATTTTTTTAAAAATATAATCGGACAGATCCCATCAGCCCTAGGTTTTAGCTGCAGCAATTTCACTTTCTTCTCAGTTATAAAAATCTCTCTCTCTCTGTCTGTCTGTCTGTGTTGTTCCCATCCCTAAAAATGTTTTCATGCATGAATATTGATGCAAAATTTTTATTTTGCTCATCAGAAATCTGAACCTCAATCAATGGTTATGCCGTGCATATCTAGCAAGCCAACACTGTTCATCCCTTTCTTTCTAGTGATAATACAGTATAAGCACAAATTCCTTTGTCACTTTTCTTTGCATTCTTAGCCAAGGACCTCTCTTAATCTGCCTTAGCTTGCTTAGCCTGATTGAAGACTAGTTTGTACTTACTGTAGGTTTCCATTCTGCCTGTCAATTTTTAATCATTGCATTTTCCTTCTTTGCCACTAGTCTATCAGTTCAACTGATATTCATTTGCTCTAAAGCTTGAACAATATCTCTTTATTGGTATAAAAAGCTTGGTACAGATTGAGGAAGAACAGGTATAGGTCTAACTATTATTAGCAACGTCTAGAATTACATCCCTGAATGCTTCCCATTAAATTTTTTTTTTGCTGGTAACATCATCAGTTCGTCCCACTGAATAGAATTTAAAAACTATCTAAGACCATGTGGTCACTTTTACAAAAGCAAAAACCCTTCCCTTTATTCTTTACAGTAGTGTATCTTGAACTAGATTCCACAGTCAGTTAGCCTGCAGGAAACTTCTACTCTCATTTTAGTTGTCCCAGTCCTGTACATGTGGTGCCTCCGTAGCCAGGTGGAAAGGAGCAGCAGTGCGTAGCACACGCTTCTTGATTAGACAGGGGTTCGAGCCCGTCACCACCAAATATGGAGGATGCGGAAAGGTCAGGGAATGACCACCGCATATTCCCGGGGCAATATGGCCTTAGTTGCTAATTCTCCTAAAAACCAAATAACAACAACAACAAATCCTGTACATTGTGCTCACCATATTCAAATTTCACATCCCTTATGTCTGAGTGGCATCATGCTTCGAATATCTTGTCCACACCTGATGACCTGTTAACAGGAGAGATTGCTTCTACAGGGATGGGATACACTTAAATAGAAAGGATGCAAGAATATTTGCTGATACTATCAAGGCAGTGTTAGGTGGGTCAGAAAACTGTTAGCCTGGTACAAGAACTAACAGATTAACAGTAGCCACAGGCAGAGGTGAAAGTGATTCTTGCACTGCTTCTATTGGAATGAGCAGCAGCCTGGAAAACAAGATGCGGGGTTTTTCAGAGACTGCTGAGTGTCATTGCGGTACAAGTAAACACATGGGTTGTGTTAGGGTAGCTAAGAATAGGAACAGGTGGATGTATGCGTGTACACCAATGCTAGGAGTTTGGTTGATGAATTTGATATATTGCTCAAAACATCAAAGGCAGATATCAGAGACGTGATATCACACAGATATAAGGAATGCAGAACTGGAATTTGGGGAGTACATTGTGTACAGAAAGGATAGACAGGATAGGAAGGGAGGAGGGGTTATGCTATTAGTTAAGAAACACATAAAATCCAAGGAAGTGAAGCCAGTCGACATCGCTGGACAGTGCAGTGTTGAGTCAATTTTTTGTGACATAAGCATTGGAAGATCAAAATTGACAGTAGGAGTGTGCTATAGCCCAATGACTCTGATGAGTATAATAACAAACTGTACAGGGAAATAGAGTGGGCCAGTAAATCAGAGAATCTTATAATGGAGAATTTTAATTTCCCATTAAGCAGCAGAACAAGTGTGGATGAGGAAAAACAGTTCATGCTGTCTAACAACTTTGATAACATCAAACAATGCTGATCAAGTTAGTTTTCGCATTCGCAAAAACAGAATACTGTTTATGCTGTTGCCAGAAGATAAGACATTAGCTATGGGTCTGCATATCTGATCAACATAACATTTTCAAATACAGCAATATTTGTGCCAAGTGAGTTCCCAAACTTCTCAACACAAATGGAATCATTTAGAGATTTGAGAACAATTTTTGCAGCAGTATCACAATGAAGTAGATGCATTCTTATGATGAATTGTTACAGGAATCAAAAACATTGGTGCCTTACTACAACACCAAAAACAGGAAGCAATGTATGGAGGGAAACGTATCATCACCAACAACCAAAAAATTCAGATGTACATCTTCTTCCAGCAAAGTCACATTGACATTGTTTTGAATGGGCCTTGAAGGTCTGGAAGGGTATGGTAGTACTGCCAAAAAGATCAGTTCCCACTGCCAATAATAAATTTTTGTAACACCACTTCCATGTCACTTTGCATACGTAGCACTTCAAATTTATTTGTTACTAACACAGACTAAAAATCATATTTCGTGGGTTGCTTTCTCTGCAATTTTGTAATTAAATCTAAACAAAACTAATTTAGTAATCTAAACAAAAGTAATTGAGTTAGGCAGCTTACTTTTTTCTAGAGCAACTTTTAAATTATTTCTCAAAAAGGTAACTCTCTCACTTTCAATTGTTGTTCTTTTTTTTTATCTTAAGCCACCCAAGGAACTTTAGGACAAAGTCACCTCATGACAGGAGCCACATAGAACCTAACTAAATATTGTGTGGAGAAGGACATGCATTTTAGATAAACAGCAACAGCTGCATGAAAAAAAATCTTGGCCAAAGAAATGTACTGGTGCCTAAATAATCTATTGTGTTTTAACATGGCATGGGAAGTCATGAATTACAAAGTTGGCAATTAAGTTATTATTACACTGAATACCTTTCAGGGCTAAAGCCTTATGTTGCAAGCAAGTTTACTGACGTATACGTTAGTGCTATTGCATCGTTTTAATATGTAGCAACCTACTAAAGTAGTACATAATTGGCATTATTTAAGTATATCTTATATTATGAATACATTCACGAGTCATCATGATAATGCACTACCTCAAATAAATAATGCTTCACCAATGGAGAAGACTATTGCTACTTATCCTCTTGTTGCGAGCAAGTTTACTTGCCAGCAACATGAGGAATTAGTCCTAAGAGGTTTTCAACTGATAACCAGTTGCACACCATCTTGTGGAGTTATACAACACAACTGGGTTGTCATCATTGAATCACCAGGGTACCTACCCCCAACCGAGGAGAGGCTAACTAGGTTTGAAACGGTGCTGTCTGAATGGTGGTTTCCTCCGAGAATAAGTAACAATACTCTTCTCCATTGGTGAAGCGTTACTTATTTGAGGTAGTGACATAAGCATTGGGAGTTCAAAATTGAGAGTAGGAGTGTGCTATAGGCCTAATGACTCTGATAAGTATAATAAGAAACTGTACAGAGAAATAGAGTGGGCCAGTACATCAGGGAGTCTTATAATGGGGGATTTTAATTTCCCAGATATTGACTGGAATTTGTGGGTTGGACACTCACACACTAGCAAGGCTTTTGTGGATTTATTGCATGATTGTTTTCTACATCAGCATGTTCGGGAGGCAACTAGAGGGAGTAATACTCTTGATTTGATTATCAGTAGTGATTCTTCATGCATTAAGAATCTGCAGATAAAGGAACCACTAGGTGGCAGTGATCACAGTGTGCTGAAATGGGACTTACTCAAAGAGGTAACTACCATCGGGGGTAAAGGAAACGGTTATTGCTTTTGTAAATGCGACTACGATGGTCTGAGACAGTATTTAAATTCTATACAGTGGGACCAACTGAGGATGTTACCAACAGAAAATTCAAAATGGGAAGCATTCAAAGAACTTATCTTGGAAGCTACTAGGCTTTACATACCAACTAAGAAATATTGTTCAACGTTTAGGCCTAAATGGATGTCAGATGAACTAATGAGACATATGACAAAGAAGACCAATACATAGGATACATATAAATTAAAACAGAAGCCTATGATAGATACAAGTTGATCTCTAACCAAGTTACAAAGGAGGTTAGGCAGGCAAAGGCAGATTACGAGAAATCCTTGCAAGGATGCAAAGAAAAACAGCAAAGAGTTCTTTACTTATGTAAACTCTAGAAGGAAGGGGATGAATCAGATTGGTCCACTTGATATCGATGGGTACACAGTTGATGATGCTGCTCAGGTAGCTAACAAACTAAATGAATATTTTGCATCGACATTCACACATGAGTAGTTATTCAGCGAGGGGAATGACAGAGGTGTATTCAACTCTGGCAGTAAGCTAGAGAATCTTGTAATAACTGAGAGTAAAGTGGAGGAGAAATTGTTGAAGATAAACACATGAAAGGCACCTGGGGTGGATGGGATCTATCCAGTTATATTAAAGGAGGCAGCAAAGGAAGTAAGCAAACCCTTAGCCATAATTATGAGAGCTTCCTTGGACTCAAGGGAGGTACCCACAGATTGGAGATGTGCAAATGTGACCCCAATTCACAAAGGATGATCAAAGGCCGACACAAGTAATTATAGACCTGTGAGTTTAACTTCTGTTCCAGGTAAATTAATGGAGGCACTAGTTAAAGAAGCACTGCACAATCATCAAGACAAGATTTCAGTTATAGCTCGGACACAGCATGGTTTTGTTAAGGATTGGATACTATGATGCAGTCACAAAAGAACTGGATGCAGGGAATAACTTTGATATTATATACTTGGATCTTAGAAAGGCTTTTGATACTGTTGCACATGGAAGACTACTGCACAAATTGGAGAAGTGTGGCACTGGAGGCAAATTTCTGCTAGGGATAAAGGGGTGGTTGAGGGGGGAAAAGGGGGAGAGTGGTAATCAATGGACACTGCTCATCGTGGACTAATGTTATTAGTGGAGTCCCTCAGGATTCAGTATTGAGTCCATTATTGTTTTCTGTATTTATAAATGATATTGATGATGGTATATCAAGCTTAATGTCCAAGTTTGCAGACGATACAAAGGTTGGCCGGGTTGTCAAGGACACGACTGACACTATACTGCTGCAACAGGATCTGGAAAGGTTGAGCAGATGGGATGAGAGGTGGCAAATGAAGTTTAACATTGACAAATATAAAGTACTACATATGGGAAACAGCAACCCCAGAGCAACATATCAACTCTGTGGTACTACACTGACAGTGGTAGAGAATGAAAAGGACCTGGGAGTAATTGTGCAGGCAGATATGAAGTTCTCTGAGCAGTGCAGATGGGCTGCAAGAGTAGCTCATGGTGTATTGTCGATGATATACAGGAATTTTTCTAGCATGGATAAGGAGGTGATTATTCCCTTGTATAAGGGAATGACGTTGTAGAGCTGATATCATCTTTTAAGGGCACAAAAGGTGATATAGTTGTACACGTTGGCACTAATCATATTAAGAGTAGGAGACCAGCGGAATTACTTAACAAGTACAGGTCACTGTTGAAAAAAAGCCGTGAAGTAGGGTTGAATTTGAAAGTGTCTGCAATTCTGCCCAGACACGATAGGAGGGAGTATATGATGAGAGCCTTTTCGATCAATTCGGCCCTGGAAAGATTGTGCAAGGCTCAAGGGGTAGAATTTTTTTCAGCCTGGACTGTACTTGTTAACAGGAGAGATTGCTTCTACAGGGATGGGATACACTTAAATAGAAAGGGTGCAAGAATATTTGCTGATGCTATCGAGGCAGTGTTAGGTGGGTTGGAAAACTGCTAGATTGGTGGGATACATGGACTAATAGATTAACAGTAGCCACTGGCAAAGGTGAAAGTTGCACTGCTTCTATTGCAATGAGCAGCAGCCTGGAAAACAAGATGCAGGATATTTCAGAGACTGCTGGAAGTCATTGCGGTACAAGTAAACACATGGGTTGTGTTAGGGTAGCTAAGAATAGAAACAGGTGCATGTATACTTGCGTGTACACCAATGCTAGGAGTTTAGTAAATAAATTTGATGAATTTGAGGTACTGCTCAAAACATCAAAGGCAGATATTGTTGGGATATCAGAGACTTGGTGTCACACAGATATAAGGAATGCAGAACTGGAATTTGGGGAGTACAACGTCTACAGAAAGGATAGACAGGATATAAAGGGAGGAGGGGTTATGCTATTAGTTAAGAAACACATAAAATCCAAGGAAGTGAAGCCAGTCGACATCAATGGACAGGGCAGTGTCGAGTCAGTTTGGTGTGACATAAGCATAGGTAAATCAAAATTAAGAGCAGGAGTGTGCAATAGGCCTAATGACTCTGATGAGTATAATAAGATACTGTACAGGGAAATAGAATGGGCCAGTAAATCAGAGAGTCTTATAATGGGGGATTTTAATTTCCCAGATATTGACTGGAATTTGTGGGTTGGTCACTCACACACTAGCAAGGCTTTTGTGGATTAATTGGATGATTGTTTTCTACACCAGCATGTTCGAGAGGCAACTAGAGGGAGTAATACTCTTGATCTGATTATCAGTATTTCATGCATTAAGAATCTGCAGATACTGGAACCACTAGGTAGCAGTGATCACAGTGTGCTGAAGTGGGATTTACTCAAGGAGATAACTACCATCAGAGGTAAAGGGCAGGGTTTTTGCTTTCGTAAAGGCGACTATGATGGTCTGAGACAGTATTTAAATTCTATACAGTGGGACCAACTGATGATGTTACCAACAGCAAATTCAAAATGGGAAGCATTCAAGGAACTAATCTTGGAAGCTACCAGGCTTTACATACCAACCAAGAAATATTGTTCAAGGTTCAAGCCTAAATGGTTGTCAGATGAACTAATGAGACATATGGCAGAGAAGAAAAATGCATAGATTACATACAAATTAATGGGTGACATGGAAGCCTATGATAGATATAAGTTGGTCTGTGACCAAGTCACAAAGGAGATTAGGCTGGCAAAGGCAGATTATGAGAAATCCTTGGCAAAGGATGCAAAGAAAAACAGAAAGGAGTTCTTTACCTATTTAAACTCAAGAAGGAAAGGGATGAATCAGATTGGTCCACTGGATGTTGATGGTTCAACAGTTGAGGATCCTCGTCAGGTGGCTAACAATCTAAATAAGTATTTTGCATCTACATTCACACATGAGGAGTTATTCAGGAAGGGGAAATCAGGAATGTCGTAGATGAAGTAAACATTGGCAGTGAGCTAGATGATTTTCTAATAACTGAGAGGAAAGTGGAGGAGATATTGTTGAGGATAAACATAAAAAAGGCACCCGGGGTGGATGGGATCTATCCAGTTATATTAAAGGAGGCAGCAAAGGAAGTAAACAAAACCCTAGCCATAATTATGAGAACTTCTTTGGCCTCGGGAGAGGTACCCATAGACTGGAGATGTGCAAATGTAACCCCAATTCACAAAGGAGGATCAAAGGCTGACACAAGTAATTATAGACCTGTTAGTTTAACTTCGGTTCCAGGAAAATTAATGGAGGCACTGGTTAAAGAAGCACTAAAGGATCATCTAGACAAGAATTCAGTTATAGCTCAGACAGCATAGTTTTGTTAAGGGCAGGTCTTGTCTGACCAATTTGATTGGATACTATGATGTAGTCACAAAAGAACTGGATGCGGGGAATAACTTTGATATTATATATTTGGATCTTAGAAAGGTTTTTGATACTGTTGCGCATGGAAGACTGCTGCACAAATTGGAGCAGTGTGGCATTGGAGGCAAATTGCTCATCGTGGACTAATGTCATTAGTGGAGTTCCTCAGGGTTGACTGTTGGGTCCATTGTTGTTTTCTGTATTTATAAATGATATTGATGATGGTATATCAAGCTTAATGTCCAAGTTTGCAGACGATACAAAGGTTGGCAACGTTGTTAAGGACACTACTGATGCTATGCTGCTGCAACAGGATCTGGAAAGGTTGAGCAGATGGGCTGAGAGGTGGCAAATGAAGTTTAACATTGACAAATGTAAAGTACTACATATGGGAAACAGTAACCCCAGATCAACGTATCAACTCTGTGGTACTACACTGACAGTGGTAGAGAATGAAAAGGACCTGGGGGTAATTGTGCTGGCAGATATGAAGTTCTCTGAGCAGTGCAGACAAGCAGCAAGAGTAGCTCATGGTGTCTTGTCAATGATATACAGGAATTTTTCTAACAGGGATAGGGATGTGATTATTCCCTTGTATAAGGCATTGGTCAGGACACACCTTGAGTACTGTATACAGCTCTGGAGGCCCCATTTCAAGAAGGATGTAGAGCTGCTGGAATGAGTACAGAGAAGAGCAACAAGATTAGTGAATGGAACAAAGGGTTGCTCTTACGAAGAAAGGCTTAAGTTTTGCAAATTACAGAGTCTGGAGACTAGGCATCGGCGAGGTGATCTGATAGAGGTGTATAAGGCTTTGAATGACTTAAGCATGCTCAATGCCGATGGGATTCTTCCTCTTGCTCAGAATAATCACCTGAGAGGGCATAAATTCAAATTGAGGAAGGACGGATGTCGGATAGATGTGCGGAAATTTGCCTTTAGCCAGAGGGCAGTTGGTTTGTGGAATAGACCTCTATCACTTGTTGTTGAAGTTGATAGTTAAACTTAAACTTAAAAGTCAAAGTTAAACTTAAACAAATTTAAGGCTCAGCTGGACAGGTATTTCGAAGGAACAGAGGGATGAAATGGGAGTAGTGGTTGTGTTTTTTTTTTTTTCTTTTTCTTTTTGGCTGATGCTGAATAAGCTTGCTTTCTTGCATCATATGCCTCTACTAATGCTAATGCTAATAAGGCAATGGTCAGGCCACACCTTGAGTAATGTATACAGGTCTGGAGGCCTCATTTCAAGAAGGATGTGGAGCTGCTGGAACGAGTACAGAGAAGGGCAACAAGATTAGTGAATGGAACAAAGGGTTGCTCTTATGAAGGCTTAAGTTTTGCAAATTACAGTTTCTGGAGACTAGGCACCTACAAAGTGATCTGATTGAGGTGTATAAAGCCCTGAATGGTTTGAGCATGCTCAATGCTGATGGGATACTTCCTCTTGCTCAGAATGATTGATTTGATTTGATTTGATTTGGTAGTTGTTGGCGCATCGGCTTCTGTGGCCATATTGCACCTCCCAAGGTTTTTGCAGTAATTTGATCCAAGCCCGAGGCGGGAATCGAACCCGCGACCTTTGGGTTGCCGTGCAGGTACTTTACCCACTCGGCTAGCCCGTTCGGCCAGCTCAGAATAATCACCTGAGAGGGCATAAATTCTAATTGAAGAAAGACAGATGCAGAAATTTGCCTTTAGCCAGCAGGTAGTTGGTTGGTGGAACAGACTTCCATACCTTGTCGTGGAAGTTGATAGCCTAAATAAATTTAAGGCTCAGCTGGACAGGTATTTTGAACGAATGGAGGGGTGAAGTGGAAGTGGGTTTTATTTTGGTTGTTTTTTGGCTGATGCTGCATAAGCTTGCTTTCTCGCATCATATGCCTCTACTAATGCTAATATCATAGCAACTCATTATGAAGGTATTCACAATATGAGAAATACTCAAATGATGCAAATTATGGCTACTTTAGTAGTACATAATTGGCATCAGTAGGTTGCTGCATATCAAAGTAATGCAATAGCACTAACTTATATGTCGGAATGTTATTGTTGTTGTTGGTAACTTTTTTTTCCCTTAACTCCTTTTTTACTTTCTTTCTTTCTTTTTTTTTTTTTCTTCTTTTCCAAGTAATGTAATAATTGGGAAAAATCTTGTAAAAGCAACAGAGTTATGCTGAGTAAGTTCTGAACTAACCCTTAATTCTTCTTTTCTTTTTTTCTTTTTTTTAAATAATTTCTTTCCTGAACTAAATCTAACCAAAAAATTTATTTAAAGAGTCATTAACAGAGGCTTCGCTGGGATTTTGACTATAAATGTTTTAAGTGTGATATGAGTTGCAATATTAATTTCCTTAAATTTTCAATGAATGTACTTTAAGACAGAGATTAAATCATTTTCAAAATATGATTCAGTTGGTTTTGAGTTTTCAGCTTTTTGCTAGAGGTGGAACATAATATTAGACACCTCAATCTGATCACATCACAGGTGCTTGTCTCCAGATGTGGCAATTTGCAGAACTGAAGCCTTACCTGGTAAGACCACACTTTGGCTCCACCTCACAAATCTCGTTGCCCTTCTGTACAGCCGTTCTAGCAGACCTTTCATAAATGAGGTCTCCAGACCTGTATGCAGTAGTCAACATATGGCCTTGTATAATAGGATAACCAGCATGCTAGCAAATTTCCATGAGCTGTACTAGTGGCATGACTGCTCTGCACAAAAAAACTCCATATCTGATTGCACAATTATCCTCAGTTCTTTTTCACTTTCAACTACCCAGATTGTAGTACCACACATTTGGTATGTTAATCTGGATTAACTGTTATCCATATGCAGTACCTTATATTTGTCAAAGTTAAACTTCAACTGACTTTTCTCACCCACAATCTGCCCAATTTTTCTTGTTGCATCTTTATCTTGTTGCAAGAGCATACTTTCATTACTGTCATTAACCACCATGCCAACCTTTGTTTCATCTGCAAACTTAGACAATAAGCCTGATATACCTTCATTAATAAATTTAAAAAAAAAAAAGCAACAATGGGCCCAGCACTGAATCCAAGGGGACTCCACTAATAACATTAATCCATGAAGAGCAGTGTCATTTAATAACCACTGTCTTCTTCATGCTCAACCATCAATTTATCCATAGCAGTAACTCGCCTTTAATGCCATACTGCTCCAATTTGTACAGCAGTCTTTTATGTGCAACACTATAAAAGCTTTCCTGAAATCTAAGTACATGATATCAAAATTATTTTTTGCATCCAGTTCCTTTGTAAACACATCATAGTATCCAATCAGATTGGTATATCATAGTATCCAATCAACGTTGCCCATTAACAAAGCCATAATATGACTGTGCTATAACTGCATTTCCATCCATTACATCTTTAACCACAAATCCATATTTTCTCTGGAAGAGAAGTTAAGTTAACAGGAGTGTAATTACCTCTTATCACCTGTTCACCTACGTTTGTGAACTGGGCACACATTTGCACATCTCCAGTCCATAAGGACCTCTTCTGAATCCAAAGATGCTCTCATAATTATGGCTAAGGGTTTGCTTACCTCCTTTGGTGCCTCTCTTAATATAAATGATAGATAACATTCACCCTATGTGCTTTTTTATGCTTAGCTTCAACAATTTCTCTTCCACTTTCTTCTGAGTAATCACAAAATAATTTATTTTCCTGTTAAGAGTTTGACAAACTTCTGGCATCCTGTTCCGTAAATAATTCCTCATGTGGATTTAGAGGCAAAATATCTGTTCAGTTTGTCAGCAATCTCAATAGAATCAACAGTTAGACCATCAATATCAAGTGCAAGTGGCACAATATGATTCAACCCTTTCCTTCTACTATTAATACAAATAAAGAAGTGTTTGATGCCTTTCTTTGCATTCTTTGCCAGGGACCTTTCATAATCTGTCTTCGCTAAGTCTAACCTCTTTTGTGACTTTATTGCAAACTTGTTCCCATGCATTTTCCTTCTTTGGCAAAAATCTCATTAGTTCATCTGTTTATCCATTTATCAGTTTATTCATTTAAGTCTAACCCTTGAACAGTATTTCTTAGTTGGTATGAAAGCCTATTAGCATCTATGATTGCTTCCCTCAATGCATTTGTTATTGATAACATCATCAGTTGATCCCACTGCATAGAATTTAAAACCTGTCTGAGACCACTGAAGCTACTCTTACAGAAGATAAATCCCTTCCCTTTACCCTTAACAGTACTTATGTCTTGAAGTAAATCCCACATCACTTATTGTTCAGATCACTGGATTTTATATTTTCCATCAAATATTTTCCTTTATTCATTTTCCTGAAAATGAATAATTAGTGGACATGTACAAAGAGTTTAGTCGAGGAGCTATTGCTAATTATTAAAAATACATGCCATTCCCCATTTTAAATAAATTATATATTTTTTTTATGAAAACAGCAAACCAAAAAGGTTGTTGTTGTTGTTATTTGGTTTTTAGGAGCATTAGCAACTAAGGCCATATTTCTCCAGGAATATTCGGTGGTCATTCCCTGACCTTTCCGCATCCTCCGTATTTGGTGGTGACGGGTTCGAACCCTGGTCTAATCAAGAAGCGTGGGCTACGCACTGCTGCTCCTTCCCACCTGGCTACGGAGGCGCCACCAAAAAGGTATTAGAACCTTTTGTGTTTGGGATTTACTTAGTACCATGCATGAGTTGAAGGTTTTGAAGGTGAAAGGAGATACTTGTTGACATTAGACTTGAATTTCTGTATTTGCAGTTTAAGAATTGTATGAAGGGAGTTCATTAAGAAAACAGAAGTGTAAGGAATAAATGAAAAAGAAAATTTGGTTCTGTGAGTTTGAATGTTTTTGGACTGGTTTGGTCTTCAAAAGAGGGAGAATTAAAAAAGCCAATTCAGAAGAACTGTGCCCAGGGAAGTATCTACAAAAAAACCATGCAGCAGAAACAGAACATCTATGAGACAGAATGTGGAGAGACTTTGTAAAAGAATGGTCAGGTCATTAATTAACATAACTGCCCTCTTCTGAATGTAGTCTAGAAGCTTTAGAGAGATTTTTGGGGGCACTGCACCATATGTGGGAACAATATTCCATGGTAGGGTGGATCTGTGATTTGTACAAAGAGAACAGCTGTTTGGAAGAAAAGTAACACTGACCGCGAAAGAGAAAACCCATTTTTTTAAAATGCAGAGGAAGCAATATTTGTAATGTGCTTATGCCAAGAGATATTAGAAGGCAGGGTAATCCCCAATAGAGATATATGATCTTGCCTAGAAATTGGAGTGCCATCTAAGATAAGAATAGGAGCAGAAGAATCCTTTTTTGAGAGATAGAAGACAGGACTGAGTTTTAGAAGGATTAAAGTCAACTAAGTTATCTTTGCCCCACTGGAGAATTATCTAGAAATCAGCATTTAAAGAATAGGTAGTGGATATTCGAGAAATTGAAGCTGTTTGTGCAGGGCAAGGTTTCGCAAACTCGAAGGTGAAATGTAATGTGCAATCATCAGCAAAACTATGGATAGGATTTCTGGTCAATGGAAGATGGTCATTAGTATACAAGAAGAAAAGAGCAGGAGAAAGAACAGAACTTTGAGAAAAACCAGCATTAGTGAAGAAATTAGAAGATAGAGCCATCTACCACTACAAGCAGTGAGCAGTCTTCTGAGACCCTTTTGATGTATGCACTGCATGGAGCAATAAATCCAAATGCAACAAGGCATAATATTATAATATTTGTGGTAGTGCAATACATGGTAACTCATTGTGAAGGATGATCACAATATGAGATATAGCTGAAATGATGCCTTTACACTATTATCATAGTTTTTATTTAAGAGCTATCTTTGGTGTATCTACACCAATATTTAATAGGCACTGAACTGAGCGTACTGGGATTGGTAGGAGATGGTTTACCAAGATCATCAATACATGAGTTGGAAGAAAAGTAGGATGATCAGGTTTTGACAGAGATGGGAAAGAGTTTGGGCAAAAGTTGCAGCCAATAGCTTTGGCAAGAGACCAGAATGCCCAATTACCATTTGGACAAGAAACAAATTTTCTACTCTTAGCTTGTTTAAAATTTAGTTTGAATCGATTAGTATCTGCTTTAAAATTGTTATGAGCCTTCATATAGGCAGAAAATGAACCTGAAGATTGGGATGCAAGCTTAATGCAATATACAACATCCTTATCTTGAGCACCCTTAGCACATATAATGGAAAACAAGGGTTCAGATAAAGGATAAGATTTTAAGATGAAGTGTGGAATAAAGGATTTCATCCCTACAAGAATAATTTCACTGACCTGATCTGAACAAACAACATTGACAGATTTAAAACAGTAATCCGACCAAGGAAAAGAAGAATAGAAATCTTGAAGGTCATCCCATTTTCCATTCCTGTAATGCAAAACAATAAGAGGTTGAAAATGGCCATGAGAGAAAGGCTCCATTGCAGAAGAGACCATCACTAAGTTGAATCTGAGGTGCACAGAGGACCGTTCACCAAAAATATCAAAATGACTCAACATCTTGACCAGCTGGGTCCTTGTGACTAGAAAACTGAAGTCAGTGGGAGTTGTGAGTATTAAAATCAGCAAGGAAAATAACTTCTGTTAGGAAAGTTAGACTGGAGAAAGTTAAGTTTCAAAAAAAAACCCAAAAACATCAGAGTTCTAAGTGATTGGTGGAGTTGGGAGAACAATAGATGCAGCAGATGAATTTGACAGAATGGAGCAGAGAGAATTTAAGCCAGAGAAGATTCCATATCTGTGACAGGGAATGTCAAGGATCTGGTTATATTCTTACCATGTACAAAGTGGACATATGGCAAATATGATCTTTGAAGTCTTAGAGAAAATAATTAGGGAAACTGAAATGAGCAGTGGTTGAATCAACCAATAATTGAGATTCTTCCAGAAAAAATAAATTGGGTTTCGCAGACTGTAAGTGGAAATGAGCATCATTGAGATTGGAACTGAGACCACATATATTTATGAAATGGACAAGGAAGTGTTTTGGAGGTTTAGGCATTTTCACAGATAAGTTTGTTCTATTTAATTTGGCGTGATGTATTCAGTAGTAAGAAAAAGTTCTGAGGGCATGTTGTATGAAGTAATGACATTTTTGGATATGGCATCTGCACACGCACACTGTAGAAATATACTTAGCTCCTTAACATAAGGTGGCCTTGACAATGCCCGCTACATTCACACTACTCAGACTACCTCCAGTCACTATCTGGCACAGTAGAGGCAGAGAGATTATACACAACTGATCCTGGTGCCTCCTAGAGAATTACCAACAGATTTACTCCCAGTGGACTGTCTTGTGGCTAGCCTGCAAATGCAATTTTTAGAGTTGTATCCTCAAAATGTAAGGAAGATTGGATCTCATCATGGTGAGATCCAATCTACCTAGAGTCCCTCAAAGGACACTCAATCATAATGCATGATAAAAGAGATTGGGGGGTTGCCAGAGCTTTGCTCTGGAGACTAAACATGGGTTTCCCCCATTTCAAGCCTCCAATAAGCAAAGTGCAAACTTTGCTTATTGGAGTGCAAAAGTGCAAAACCACCAGTTGATTTCATCAATTGGTGCTATTGCATCAGTTGATGAAAGTCATCTACCACCTGTATTGCCCAATAACACAGAGGGTTGGTTGGAATTCTTCTGTGTAGTGCGGATGCCACACCTCGACAGCCGCTTACATTGATTCACACCTGGGTGGTGACTTCCAGTATACTAGGTGCCATATTTCAGTATTTGCACACAGGGATTATACCAATGGTTACTAACAGTCCCATCAAATTATACAGTGTACAACTGTATTCTATATCCCTCACATCATTGCTTTTGCCCTAAACTTCCTTGGGTGGCATAAGATTAAGAAAAAAAATTTTTCAATAATTTGGTTACTTTTAGAAATAGTTAGTTTGAGAAAAAGTTGCTCTGAGAAAAAAAAGTGATTAACTAAATTTAATTATTTTTATTTATATTATTAAATCATTTTTCTTTAAAGAATAAAATCACAGAGAAAACATTTCATGAAACATAAGATTTTTAAATTCCATTAGTAACAAACAGATTCTAAATGCCACACAGGTGGAGTGGTGTAAAAGTTACATCACTCAATGTTTTTATCGGTGGCAAAAATGAGCACATAGTACTGATTCATTAGTATTAGTAAAGGCAAGTGATGCAAGGAAACAAGCTTATACATCAGCCAAAAAACTATCACCCATCTGCCCATCCCTTCTAGTAATTTGTCTAATTCTTTCTTAAATTTATTCAATCTACCCAATTCCATAACGCCAGATGGTAGTTTATTCCGACAATCAATTACTCTCTGGCTGGAAACAAATTTTTACTTCTATCCTGCAACCTTCCTTTTTCCAATTTAAAAATACGTCTCCTGATGTGTGCTGTCTGAGAATGAGTAAGGGTGCCAACATTTAATTTACTCTATCCATTTAAAGCTTTAAATACTTTGATCAGGTCTGCTCACAGGTGCATAGCTTCCAAGTGCTGAAATTTGCAGAGTATCCTTTTGCATCCATAACTAATCTGGTTGCTTTTCTCTGCACCTGTTGCACGAGATCCATATCCATCATTAAATGATACTTCCAAGCATATATGCAGTCATCAAGATGTGAACAACCATTGTTTTATAATGATGGAATAATCACCTCATTGTCCCTGATGGTAAAATTCCTGTATTTCATTGACAGAACCCCATGAGTTATCCTGGAAGCCTGCCTGCCTGCCTGCCCTGCTCAGGAAACTTCTAGGTCTCTTTTGTTCTTAACTACCTTGAGCAGGGTACAAACCTAATTGGCATGTTAGTCTGGAATTACTACTGCCCATATACTGTACCTTGCATTTATCAATGCTGAACCTCAATTGCCACTTCTCTCAGCCGATCTGCCTAATTTTTCTAGGTCTTGTAGCAGTAGTACACTTTTATACCTATCATTAACAACCTTTGAATGATCTGCAAACTTAAACAATAAGCTTGAGAGGCCTTCATCAATATTGTTAATAAATAGTGAAAACAGGAAAGTCTAGAAATGAACTAGGAGAACCTTTAGCATTAGTAGGGGCATTTGATGCAAGAAAGCAAGCTTATGCAGCATCAGCCAAAAAAAAAAAAAAAAAAAAACCACTTACACTTCACCCCTCTGTTCATTCAAAATACCTGTCCAGCTGAACCTTAAACTTATTTAGGCTATCAACTTCCACGACAAGGGATGGAAGTCTGTTCCACCAACCAACCACTCGCTGGCTAAAGGCAAATTTCCGCACGTCTATCCTACATCTGTCTTTCCTCAATTTGAATTTATGCCCTCTCAGGTGATTATTCTGAGCGAGAGGAAGAATCCCATCAGCATTGAGCATGCTCAAACCATTCAATGCTTTATACACCTCTATCAGATCACCTCGCTGGTGCCTAGTCTCCAGACACTGTAATTTGCAAAACTTAAGCCTTTCTTCGTAAGAGCACCCCTCTGTTCCATTCACTAATCTTGTTGCTCTTCTCTGTACTCGTTCCAGCAGCTCTACATCCTTCTTGAAATGAGGCCTCCAGACCTGTATACAGTACTCTAGGTGTGGCCTGACCATTGCCTTATACAAGGGAATAATCACCTCCTTATCCCTGCTAGAAAAATTCCTATATATCATTGACAATACACCATGAGCTACTCTTGCAGCCCGTCTGCACTGCTCAGAGAACTTCATATCTGCCTGCACAACCACCCCCAGGTCCCTTTCATTCTCTACCACTGTCAGTGTAGTACCACAGAGTTGATACGTTGCTCTGGGGTTGCTGTTTCCCATGTGTAGTACTTTACATTTGTCAATGTTAAACTTCATTTGCCACCTCTCAGCCCATCTGCTCAACCTTTCCAGATCCTGTTGCAGCAGCATAGTGTCAGTAGTGTCCTTGACAACCCTGCCTACCTTTGTATCATCTGCAAACTTCGACATTAAGCTTGATATACCATCATCAATATCATTTATGAATAGAGAAAACAATAATGGACCCAACACTGAGCCCTGAGGGACTCCACTAATAACATCAGTCCACAACGAGCAGTGTCCATTGATTACCACTCTCTGTCTTCTCCCCCTCAGCCACCCCTTTATCCACAGCAGCAATTTGCCTCCAATGTCACACTGCTCCAATTTGTGCAGCAGTCTTCCAGGTGCAACAGTATCAAAAGCCTTTCTAAGATCCAAGTATATAATATCAAAGTTATTCCCTGCATCCAGTTCCTTTGTGACTGCATCATAGTATCCAATCAAATTGGTCAGGCAAGACTTCCCCTTAACAAAACCATGCTGTGTCCAAGCTATAACTGAAGTCTTGTCTAAATGATCCTGCAGTGCTTCTTTAACTAGTGCCTCCATTAATTTTCCTGGAACAGAAGTTAAACTCACAGGTCTATAATTGCTTGTGTCAGCCTTTGATCCTCCTTTGTGAATTGGGGTCACATTTGCACATCTCCAGTCTGTGGGTACCTCCCCTGAGTCCAAGGAAGCTCTCATAATTATGGCTAAGGGTTTGCTTACTTCCTCTGCTGCCTCCTTTAATATAACTCGATAGATCCCATCCATCCCGGGTGCCTTTCTTGTGTTTATCTTCAACAATTTCTCCTCCACTTTACTCTCAGTTATTACAAGATTCTCTAGCTTACTGCTAGAGTTGAAAATACACCTCTGGCTTTCCCCTCGCTAAATAACTCCTCATGTGTGAATGTCGATGCAAAAATATTCATTTAGTTTGTTACCTCCGCTAATAACATTAGTCCAAGAAAAACAGTACCCATTTATAACCATCATTTGTCTCCTACCACTTAACCATCCCTTTATTCATACAGTAACTTCCCCCAATGCCAAACTACTCCAATTTACACAACAATCATATGTGGCATAGTATCAAAGGCTTTACTGAAATCTAAGTAGATGACATAAAAATTATTCTTTGCATCCAATTCCTTTTTGACAACCTCATAATATTAGATTTGTGAGGCATAACCTCACTTTATCAAGCCCATACTCTGATTGCCTTATCGAAATGATTTTTCATCTCCTATCGAGATGATTTTTCATTACTCCTTTAATAATACCATTATTTTCCTTGATACAGGAGTTAAACTGACATGTCTATAGTTACCCTTTGGAATAAGGGATACATTTATATAGTTAACCACGTCACCCTTGTTAATAAGGGATACATTTGCACATATCCAATCTACAGGTGCTTCCCATAAATCTAAAGATGCTCTCATTATTATGGCCAAAGGTTTAGCTATTGCTTTTGTAGTTTCCTCCAATACTAGATATATTCCAACAGCCACAGGTGCTTTGCTAAATTTTAGATGCAGCAATTTCTCTACAACCTTCCTATCTGTCATTATAAAATCATTTAACTCCAAATCATTATTCAATAGATTTCTTCTTAACCTCATCACTAAAAGCTTCTTCATGTGTAAATATAAATGCAAAATATTTATACAGTTCTTCAGCAGTATGTAAAGGATTATCAACAAGACATGATATTCCAAAGGGGAAGGACGTCTTTGTTTGTGAAATGCTCGATGTAAAGAGTGTGAGGATATTAGGTGCCAACTCAATGTTATGGGCCTTTATGACAGCATGAAGAAGGGGGGGGGGGGGGATATGCCCTTGAAAGTGGGGGTGCTCCAAGCTCTCAGCTGCTGATAATGCCAGAGATTACACTTGACCATCAGGCAAAACAGCAGCAACCTGCAAGGCAGAATGGGCTAAAGGCAAATTTCCGCACATCTGTCCGACATCCATCCTTCCTCAATTTGAATTTATGCCCTCTCAGGTGATTATTCTGAGCAAGAGGAAGAATCCCATCGGCATTGAGCATGCTCAAGCCATTCAAAGCCTTATACACCTCTATCAGATCACCTCGCCGATGCCTAGTCTCCAGACTCTGTAATTTGCAAAACTTAAGCCTTTCTTCTTAAGAGCAACCCTTTGTTCCATTCACTAATCTTGTTGCCCTTCTCTGTACTCATTCCAGCAGCTCTACATCCTGTATACAGTACTCAAGGTGTGGCCTGACCAATGCCTTATACAAGGGAATAATCACATCCCTGTCCCTGCTAGAAAAATTCCTGCATATCATTGACAAGACACCATGAGCTACTCTTGCAGCTCGTCTGCACTGCTCTGAGAACTTCATATCTGCCTGCACAATTACCCCCAGGTCCTTTTCATTCTCTACCACTGTCAGCGTAGTACCACAGAGTTGATACGTTGATCTGGGGTTACTGTTTCCCATATGTAGTACTTTACATTTGTCAATGTTAAACTTCATTTGCCACCTCTCAGCCCATCTGCTCAACCTTTCCAGAATCCTGTTGCAGCAGCATAGTATCAGTAGTGTCCTTAACAACCCTGCCAACCTTGGTATCGTCTGCAAACTTGGACATTAAGCTTGATACACCATCATCAATATCATTTATAAATACAGAAAACAACAATGGACCCAACATTGAACCCTGAGGAACTCCACTAATAACATTAGTCCACGTTGAGCAGTGTCCATTGATTACTACTCTCTGTCTTCTGCCACTCAACCATCCCTTTATCCATAGCAGCAATTTGCCTCCAATGCCACACTTCTCCAATTTGTGCAGCAGTCTTCCATGTGCAACAGTATCAAAAGCCTTTCTAAGATCCAAATATATAATATCAAAGTTATTCCCTGCATCCAGTTCTTTTGTGACTACATCATAGTATCCAATCAAATTGGTCAGACAAGACCTGCCCTTAACAAAACCATGCTGTGTCTGAGCTATAACTGAATTCTTGTCCAGATGATCCTGCAGTGCTTCTTTAACCAGTGCCTCCATTAATTTTCCTGGAACCAAAGTTAAACTAACAGGTCTATAATTACTTGTGTCAGCCTTTGATCCTCCTTTGTGAATTGGGGTTACATTTGCACATCTCCAGTCCATGGGTACCTCCCCTGAGTCCAAAGAAGCTCTCATAATTATGGCTAGGGGTTTGCTTACTTCCTTTGCTGCCTCCTTTAATATAACTGGATAGATCCCATCCACCCCAGGTGCCTTTTTTATGTTTATCCTCAACAATTTCTCCTCCACTTTCCTCTCAGTTATTAGAAAATCATCTAGCTCACTGCCAATGTTTACTTCACCTACGACATTCCCCTTCCTGAATAACTCCTCATGTGTGAATGTAGATGCAAAATACTCATTTAGATTGTTAGCCACCTGAGCTGGACCCTCAACTGTTGAACCATCAACATCCAGTGGACCAATCTGATTCATCCCTTTCCTTCTTGAGTTTAAATAGGTAAAGAACTCTTTTCTGTTTTTCTTTGCCAAGGATTTCTCATAATCTGCCTTTGCCTGCCTAATCTCCTTTGTGACTTGGTTACAGACCAACTTATATCTATCATAGGCTTCCATGTCACCCATTAATTTGTATGTATCCCATGCATTTTTCTTCTCTGCCATATGTCTCATTAGTTCATCTGACAACCATTTAGGCTTGAACCTTGAACAATATTTCTTGGTTGGTATGTAAAGCCTGGTAGCTTCCAAGATTAGTTCCTTGAATGCTTCCCATTTTGAATTTGCTGTTGGTAACATCATCAGTTGGTCCCACTGTATAGAATTTAAATACCGTCTCAGACTATCATAGTCGCCTTTACGAAAGCAAAAACCCTTCCCTTTACCTCTGATGGTAGTTACCTCCTTGAGTAAATCCCACTTCAGCACACTGTGATCACTGCCACCCAGTGGTTCCTTTATGTGCAGATTCCTAATGCATGAAGAATCACTACTGATAAATCAGATCAAGAGTATTACTCCCTCTAGTTGCCTCCCGAACATGCTGGTGTAGAAAACAATCATCCAATAAATCCACAAAAGCCTTGCTAGTGTGTGAGTGACCAACCCACAAATTCCAGTCAATATCTGGGAAATTAAAATCCCCCATTATAAGACTCTCTGATTTACTGGCCCATTCTATTTCCCTGTACAGTATCTTATTATACTCATCAGAGTCATTAGGCCTATAGCACACTCCTACTCTCAATTTTGATTTCCCTATGCTTATGTCACACCAAACTGACTCGACACTGCCCTGTCCATCAATGTCGACTGGCTTCACTTCCTTGGATTTTATGTGTTTTTTAACTAATAGCATAACCCCTCCTCCCCTCCTGTCCTGTCTATCTTTTCTATACACATTGTACTCCCCAAATTCCAGTTCCGCATTCCTTATATCTGTGTGACACCACGTCTCTGATATCCCAACAATATCTGCCTTTGATGTTTTGAGCAATACCTCAAATTCATCAAATTTATTTACTAAACTCCTAGCATTGGTGTACACGCAAGTATACATGCACCTGTTTCTATTCTTAGCTACCCTAACACAACCCATGTGTTTACTTGTACCGCAATGACTTCCAGCAGTCTCTGAAATATCCTGCATCTTGTTTTTCAGGCTTCTGCTCATTCCAATAGAAGCAGTGCAAGAATCTCCTTCAGCTCTGCCAGTGGCTACTGTTAATCCATTAGTCTTTGTCTCCCCCCGCTAGCTAGCAGTTTTCCGACCAACCTAACACTGCCTCGATAGCATCAGCAAATATTCTTGCACCCTTTCTATTTAAGTGTATCTCATCCCTGTAGAAGCAATCTCTCCTGTTAACAAGTACATTCCAGGCTGAAAAAATTCTACCCCTTGAGCCTTGCACAATCTTTCCAGGGCCAAATTGATCGACAAGGCTCTCATCATATACTCCCTCCTATCGTGTCTGGGCAGAATTGCAGACACTTTCAAATTCAACCCTACTTCACGGCTTTTTTTCAACAGTGACCTGTACTTGTTAAGTAATTCCGCTGGTCTCCTACCAAGGTGTACGCAAATATTCTTGCACCCTTTCTATTTAAGTGTATCTCATCCCTGTAGAAGCAATCTCTCCTGTTAACAAGTACATTCCAGGCTGAAAAAATTCTACCCCTTGAGCCTTGCACAATCTTTCCAGGGCCAAATTGATCGACAAGGCTCTCATCATATACTCCCTCCTATCGTGTCTGGGCAGAATTGCAGACACTTTCAAATTCAACCCTACTTCACGGCTTTTTTTCAACAGTGACCTGTACTTGTTAAGTAATTCCGCTGGTCTCCTACTCCTAATATCATTAGTGCCAAGGTGTACGACTATATCACCTTTTGTGCCCTTAAAAGATGATATCTGCTCTACAACGTCATCAACCTTTGCCCCTGGCAGACATACCCTGGTCCTGTTCCACCTATCCTTTTTACAAAGCATGTTCCCCGTTTCCCTGACAATAGAGTCACCAACAACTACTAGTTCCTGTGAGACCAGTCATTCTGCCTTGGGGGCTGCCTCTGTGTTGCAAGATGACCAAGTGCAAGCTCTGGCGTTGATGTGGACAGCTGAGAGCTTGATGGGCCCCTCAATTTATTTCCTTCGAGGGCATCCACCCTGTCCTTCAAGGTCTCATATAGGCCCATAACAACGCTGAGTTGTCGCCTAATTTCCTTGCACCGTGCACACACAAAGACATCCCCCATGGCAGTATCATGTCCCGTACCCGATTGCTCCGCAAACATTAAGCAAACAGTGCATCTTAAAAGGCTGTGATTCAGAGGGTAACTGCCCCCCTCAGTTCTCCCCTGAGTCACAGCACTCCCATTAGCTTGAGCCTTTTGCTTTGCTGCTCTGGTCAGAGTCTTGATTTCAATTTAAATGTCAATAAAATTACAATTTCAGAACAAAATTAAAACCTTAAACTTGTATCTTAACACAGTTATAACGCTATATTTATTTTTCAGTATCGAGTGTTATCTACGAGTTCCCTTTATATAACTTCCGTATCAAGTATGTATTAATTATTTGTTATGTTTGTACTCTAAGTCGTTATATATATATATAGTTAAAAGTACAATTTAATTGACAATGAAGTTTAACAAGATTAATAGATCTACTGATTAATTGACAATATTATATTATGCACTATACTATACAAAGCTAATGCTATCGAATTCTGGATATGCTGTATGGCATTTCAGTAATGAGTGTTATCTACGAAATTCCTTTATATAACTTCCGTATCAAGTTATGTATTAATTATTTATTTTTACTAATTATTTATGTTCCCTAACCTAAGTGGTTATATGTATAGTTAAAAGTACAATTCAATTGCCAATGAAGTTCGACAAGCTTAATAGCTTTTACTGATTAATTTTCACGTAACAATGGCGGCTGTTTATGAATGGTAAACACGTGGATTTGATACCCTTTCCGATACTAAGTAATACCTACAAATCTCTATCTAAGTTACTTTAACTTTAAGTACCGTAAATAGGAATATAAAGCTACTCTAGAAATAAGTTAATATGTCAATTTAAGCTAATAAAGCAGAAAATAAATCAGAAAAAACTTCTCTGTTCCAAGAGCGGCAGAAAGGCACGTCTGCACAGGACGTGCCTTTCTGCCGCTATATATAATAGTAGCCATTCTTCGAAAACCTCCCTCTTGTTCATAGCTGCCATTAGACCATCAACATCCTTAAAAACATTGCACCTTCTATTTGATAGAATTTATCATAGTCGTTATTTTGAGTACGAAATGTCACTTTCAGAGAATGATAACACTGTTCAACATGCAAAACATTGACCAGTGTTATCAAGATTCTGGATATCCTAGTTGCCTACTTTATACCCAAAGTACGAGAAGTAGGCCTTTTTATGGCTCGAGTTAAGGGACGCTTTCTTGAAGCTAATGTGACTTCTCCGCATATGTAACAAAGTCATCCGGACTACTCACACAATTATGAGGAATATAGATCTTACATGACACAAATACTGCGGGGAAAAAAAGAAGAAGAAAAAAGGAATCTCACAGAAAACAACCGTTAACTAAGAACATATCACCCAGTACCTAGCCTTATTGGAGGATTACTGCAACAGAGTTGCAGTAATCCTCTAAAGTCTAAAAGACACATTTGAGGCGACAACAACTTATCATGTGTTGCGAAGCGAGGCAACAGTTTCCGGTCTTGTGATAACAGCAGTAGCACTGAAATTGCAGTGCTGTCATATATTTTTCCAAGAGCCATAGTTGATAATGTAGAGCAGGCCGGGGAAAACCGCGGCTCGCGGGCCGCATGCAGCCCGCCGCACATTTTTGTGCGGCCCGCAAGCTTTAATCATATTTTCGAAAAAAGTTTACTTATTTTATGCCTTTTGTGACGCCTTTTTGAAAAATAAATTTGTATATGTAATACATTATAGAATTTGTCGACTTGTAAATTGTTTTATCGTCTCTGTATTGTTCAAATTGAGATAGAATTTGAAATTGTGCACGAACCGGGGCGAGCCAACGGGCGCTTTTATAACAGTATAATTTGAAAAATGTTTCACAGTAACAGAGTTGAAAAATGCTTAACAAGGTATAATTTACAATGGAACAAAATGGTAAGCGTAACAACTGACGGAGCAGCAAGTTTGACAGGTAAAAATGTTGGAGCATTAAAGAAAATTCAGGATAAAATTTGTGAAAATTATCCTGATTATAATTTAATTACAATTCATTGTATTATAAATCAACAAGTATTATGTAAAAATGTGTTAAGCGTTGAATGTGTCACATCTTGTATTATTAAACTAGTAAATTTAATATGATCGAGGGGGGCCTGAAGACAATTCGTTAATTTTCTTCAAGATATGGAATCCAAGTACACAGATATTCCTTATCACAGCCAAATTCGATGGCTTAGCTTAGGAAAAGTTCTTCGGCAAGTATGGGATCTTAAAGGTGACATCGTTCTATTTTTAAAACTGAAAAATATTATGGACTTTCCCGAATTAACTGATAATAACTGGATTTGTGATTTTGCGTTTACTCTGAACATTGTGACACACTTAAATACTTTCAACACCGTGTTACAAGGGAAAAATTTATACGCCCATGATATGGTAAAAAGTTTGAATGGATTTAAATTAAAACTACAGTTGTTCCTTAGACATTTATTGATTAACAAGGTAGACCACTTTCCAACCATGAAGTTGCTGAAGATTCCAGAAAATAAATTTGAAAAATATTGTGAAATTATCAACGCTTTGAATGACGACATTTCACAAAGATTTGGCACCTTCTGAAAAATTGAGACAAGTTTGGCAATAGTGTTCAACCCATTTTCAATAGAAATTGATAGTGCACCAAGTGAACTACAGCTTCAGAATATAGATCTGCAGTGTGATACCGATTTAAGAGAATTGCACCGTCGTGAGGAAATCTGTAAATTTTACAATACTCTTAATTCGTACAAATTCGACGAACTAAAAGATTTTGCCCGAGAAATGTTGGTTATTTTTGGATCAACCTGCATATGTGAACAAACATTTTCCACCATGAATCTAAATAAAAATTCTTTACGATCAAGCATCACCGATGAACATTTACAAGCAGTTTTAAGAATCTCAACTACAAAATTAACACCAGAAATTTAAAAAAAAATGTTAAAAGATGTAAAACAGTTCCATTCATCTCATTAAATTCATGGTTGTTAGAGAATAATTTTTTTTATGTTATATTTCTTCTTCATAATAACAAATAATATATATCTAAAAATAGGATTTTACTTGCGGCCCGCCTTCTTTTCGAATTCCTAACGTGGCCCTTCAGCAAAAAAAAGTTTGCCCAGGCCTGACGTAGAGTAACTCACTAATAAAAACCCAACTGCAATTTGAAAACAAGACCCCATCGACAAATTTTAATGTGATTTTTGTTTTTGGCAGAATGAAATTAGTCAAGATTGGATATTAACGTTTTCGCAACATTTTACGTGTTGACCAGTGTTATAAGAAGTTTGGCAAAGAATGAAAATTACGGCAGCAAGGAGTTTGGTGCTTATATCAAGAGTAGAAGGAAGAGGTGGAATCATAATGCCAGGGGCCCACATCTGGTGAGTATGGGCTTGGCACACCCAGGGTCCTGAGCTGGATATCACCATTCTTCTATTTCTTGGTGATTCGCTTCTACTTCTGACTCTCTCTCTCTCTCTCTCTCTCTCTCTCTCTCTCTCTCTCTCTCAGGGTAACTCGGGAATTTTTTTTGGCTAGTGCAGCATAAGCCTGAGGCTTCCTTGCACCATATGGCTAATAATAATATTTTGCCCCTTGATGCAATGGTTTAACTGTTGATTACTTTGTTCAGGTTGCTGCTGATACATATATATATATATATTTTTTTTTTTAAGCATCTGTTCCTGAGAGATCCCACATTCCACTAGATTGCTCTCCAGAAGCTCCTGAAGAAAATGACCGGGGTTCGAGCCCATCACCACCAAATACGCAGGATGTGGAAAGGTCGGGGAATGACCACCGCATATTCCGGAGCAATATGGCCTTAGTTGCTAATGCTCATAAAAACCAAATAACAAACAAACAAACAAACAGATATTCAGTAATCTGCACTACATCCTGCTCAGACACTGCTTCAATTGCCACACATCAATCCCTAATCGGTCTTACGGCTTGCTTACTTACTTACTTGGAAGAACAAGTCTTATATTCTCCACAAGGAAGAATATAAGACCTGTTCCTATCTGCCAGAAAGGACGTTCCATTTAAGACTCCAGCCAAACCACTACCCAAGCTGAAGTTTATACGTAGTTTGGTCTTGACAATATTTTTCTTAATCTGTGATAAAACGATTCAATAAAATTAAAAAACAACTTAACTCAACTCAAACACAGGAGGAGTGCAATTTACCTCTTAGCCCTGATCCTAATGGATACAACATCAGAGGCACATCATAGCCATCCACCTATCGGTGGATCAGGTTTCCATCCCTAGCACTGGGAGGTGGGTTCTACTATCCAGCAAGTGTTTCCTCCTTTTAAACACAGAATGAACAAAATTATTTAAACAAGTAAATAGGACTCAATCTATAAACATGATCCATAGACTACTTTGTTCAAACTCACCCACAAGTCTTTGTAACTCCATTCTCAAGTCAACGTATTGATCTCAAGATCTCATATTGAAACATAACATCACAGCCTAAAAAAAAATGCGCAACTTGTGAAATGTTTGCCAAACTCTCTGGAACAGAACATGATATTGCCATGGGGGATATCTTTGTGTATGCGCAATGTAAGGAGTGTAAGGAAATCAGGCGACAACTCAGCATTGTTGTGGGCCTATATGAGAGCTTGAAGGACAGGGTGGATGCCCTCGAAGGATCTAAATTGAGGGGCCCATCAAGCTCTCAGATGCCTACATCAACACCAGAGCTTGCACTTGGTCATCGCGCGACACAGCAGCAACCCCCAAGGCAGAATATGCTGGTCCCAAAGGAACTAGTAGTTGTTGGTGACTCTATTGTCAGGGAAACGGGGAACATGCTTTGTAAAAAGGATAGGTGGAACAGGACCAGGGTATGTCTGCCAGGGGCAAAGGTTGATGACGTTGTAGAGCAGATATCATCTTTTAAGGGCACAAAAGGTGATATAGTCGTACACCTTGGCACTAATGATATTAAGAGTAGGAGACCAGCGGAATTACTTAACAAGTACAGGTCACTGTTGAAAAAAAGCCGTGAAGTAGGGTTGAATTTGAAAGTGTCTGCAATTCTGCCCAGACACGATAGGAGGGAGTATATGATGAGAGCCTTGTCGATCAATTTGGCCCTGGAAAGATTGTGCAAGGCTCAAGGGGTAGAATTTTTTCAGCCTGGAATGTACTTGTTAACAGGAGAGATTGCTTCTACAGGGATGGGATACACTTAAATAGAAAGGGTGCAAGAATATTTGCTGATGCTATCGAGGCAGTGTTAGGTTGGTCGGAAAACTGCTAGCTAGCGGGGGGAGACAAAGACTAATGGATTAACAGTAGCCACTGGCAGAGCTGAAGGAGATTCTTGCACTGCTTCTATTGGAATGAGCAGAAGCCTGAAAAACAAGATGCAGGATATTTCAGAGACTGCTGGAAGTCATTGCGGTACAAGTAAACACATGGGTTGTGTTAGGGTAGCTAAGAATAGAAACAGGTGCATGTATACTTGCGTGTACACCAATGCTAGGAGTTTAGTAAATAAATTTGATGAATTTGAGGTATTGCTCAAAACATCAAAGGCAGATATTGTTGGGATATCAGAGACGTGGTGTCACACAGATATAAGGAATGCGGAACTGGAATTTGGGGAGTACAATGTGTATAGAAAAGATAGACAGGACAGGAGGGGAGGAGGGGTTATGCTATTAGTTAAAAAACACATAAAATCCAAGGAAGTGAAGCCAGTCGACATTGATGGACAGGGCAGTGTCGAGTCAGTTTGGTGTGACATAAGCATAGGGAAATCAAAATTGAGAGTAGGAGTGTGCTATAGGCCTAATGACTCTGATGAGTATAATAAGATACTGTACAGGGAAATAGAATGGGCCAGTAAATCAGACAGTCTTATAATGGGGGATTTTAATTTCCCAGATATTGACTGGAATTTGTGGGTTGGTCACTCACACACTAGCAAGGCTTTTGTGGATTTATTGGATGATTGTTTTCTACACCAGCATGTTCGGGAGGCAATTAGAGGGAGTAATACTCTTGATCTGATTTATCAGTAGTGATCCTTCATGCATTAGGAATCTGCACATAAAGGAACCACTGGGTGGCAGTGATCACAGTGTGCTGAAGTGGGATTTACTCAAGGAGGTAACTACCATCAGAGGTAAAGGGAAGGGTTTTTGCTTTCGTAAAGGCGACTATGATGGTCTGAGACGGTATTTAAATTCTATACAGTGGGACCAACTGATGATGTTACCAACAGCAAATTCAAAATGGGAAGCATTCAAGGAACTAATCTTGGAAGCTACCAGGCTTTACATACCAACCAAGAAATATTGTTCAAGGTTCAAGCCTAAATGGTTGTCAGATGAACTAATGAGACATATGGCAGAGAAGAAAAATGCATGGGATACATACAAATTAATGGGTGACATGGAAGCCTATGATAGAGCGGATATTGTAGAGCGGATATCATCTTTTAAGGGCACAAAAGGTGATATAGTTGTACAAATTGGCACTAATGATATTAAGCGTAGGAGACCGGCAGAATTACTTAACAAGTACAGGTCACTGTTGAAAAAAAGCCGGGAATTACGGTTGAATTTGAAAGTGTCTGCAATTCTGCCCAGACACGACAGAAGGGAGTATGTAATGACTGCCTTGTCGATCAATTCGGCCCTGGAAAGATTGTGCAAGGCTCGAGGGGTAGAATTTTTTTCAGCATGGTCCGTGCTTGTTAACAGGAGAGACTGCTTCTACAGGGACACTTAAATAGAAAGGGTGCAAGAATATTTGCTGATGCTATCGAGGCAGTGTTAGGTGGGTCGGAAAAACTGCGAGCTTGGGAGGATACAAGGACTAATAGTTTAACGGTAGCCGCAAGCAGAGGTGAAGGTGATTCTTACACAACTTCTAATAGAATAAGTAGCGACCTGGAGGGAGGGATGTTGGGGGTTTCAGGGACGGATGGCAGTCATCGTGAAATAGGTGGGTATATGGGATGTGTTAGGGTAACTAGGAATAGGTGCATGTATGCTTGCATATATACCAATGCTAGAAGTATAGTAAATAAATTTGATGAATTTGAAGTGTTGGTCAAGACATCAAAGGCGGATATTGTTGGGATAGCAGAGACATGGTGTCACACAGATATAAGGAATGCAGAACTGGAAATTGGGGAGTACGTGTATAGAAAGGATAGACAGGATAGAAAGAGAGGAGGTTTTAATTAAGAAAAACATAAAATCGAAAGAAGTGCACCCAGTTGATATAGATGAACAGTGCACTGTTGAGTAAGTTTGGTGTGACATAAGCACTGCAAAAACAAAAATAAGAGGAGTGTGTTATAGGCCTAATGACTCGAATGAGTACAATGAACAATTGTACAGAGAAATAGAGTGGGCTAGTAAATCGGAATGTCTTATAATGGGGGATTTTAACTTCCCAGATATTGACTGGAACTTGTGGTTTGTCACTCACACACTAGTCAGACTTTTGTGGATTTATTGGATGATTGTTTTCTGCAGCAGCATGTTTGAGAGGCAACCAGAGAGAGTAATACTCTTGATCTGGTTATCAGCAGTGATCATTCGTGTATTAAGAATTTGCAGATAAAGGAACCACTAGGTGGCAGTGATCACAGTGTACTGATGTGGGATTTACTTTTGAAAGATTTAATTACCATCAGGGGTAAAGGAAAGGGTTTTTGCTTCCGTAAAGGTGAGTACAGTGGTCTCAAAAAGTTTTTAAATTCTGTACAGTGGGATCAACTGACGATGTTACCAACAGTAAATTCTAAGTGGGAAGCATTCAAGGAATTAATCGTGGATGCTACTAAAAGTTTCATACCTATTAAGAAATATTGTTCAAGGTTTAGGCCTAAATGGTTATCAAATGAACTAATGAGACTCGTAACAAAGAAGAAAAATGCATGGGATGCATATAAATTATCAAGAGACTCAGAAGCCTATGGCAGATATAAGCTAGTCTGTAAACAAGTCACAAAGGAGGTTAGGCAGGCGAAGGCAGATTACGAGAAATCCTTGGCAAAAGATGCTAATATAAACAGCAAGGATTTCTTTACTTATATAAACTCTAAAAGGAAGGGGATGAATCTGATTGGTCCACTTGGCATCGATGGTTCGACTGTTGATGATCCTACTAGCAGATAGAAAACAAACTGAATTAGTATTTTGCATCTACATTCACACATGAGGAATTATTAAAGTTTGAAAATGGCAGAAGGTTATCAAATTGTAGCAGGATACTTAATGATTTTGTAATAACTGAGAGCAAAGTGGAGGAGAAATTGTTGAAGTTAAACATAAGAAAAGCACCTGGGGTGGATGGGATCTATCCAGTTATATTAAAGGAGGCAGCAAAGCAACTAAGCAAACCCTTAGCCATAATTACGAGAGCAGCCTTGGACTCAGGGGAGGTTCCCATGGACTGGAGATGTGCAAATGTATCCCCAATTCATAAAGGGGGATCGAACAGACCAGTTAGTTTAACTTCTATTCCGGGTAAAATAATGGAGTCGCTGGTTAAAGATGCATTGCAGGATCATCTAGACAAGACTGCAGCAATAATTCAGACACAGCATGGGTTTGTTAAGGGAAAGTCTTGTCTGACAAATCTGATAGGATATTATGATGTGGTTACAAAGGAACTGGATGCGAAAAATAATTTTGATATCATATATTTGGATTTCAGGAAAGCTTTTGACACTGTTGCGCATGGAAGACTATTGTACAAATTGGAGCAGAATGGTATTAAGGGTAAGTTGCTACAATGGATAAAAGGATGGTTAAGTGCTAGAAGACAGAGGGTGGTAATCAATGGGTGCTGCTCTTCGTGGACTAATGTTATTAGTGGAGTCCCACAGGGTTCGGTGTTAGGTCCACTGTTGTTTTGTATATTTATCAATGATATTGATGAAGGTATATCAGGCTTAATGTCGAAGTTTGCAGATGATACAAAAGTTGGCAGGGTTGTTAATGACAGTAATGGCAGTGTGCTACTGCAACAGGATCTAGATAATTTGGGCAGATGGGCTAAGAAGTGGCAACTGAAGTTTAACCTTGACAAATGCAAAGTACTACATATGGGTAGAAGTAACCCCAGAGAAACGTACCAACTGTGTTGTACTACACTTAAGGTGGTAGAAAATGAAAAAGACCTGGGAGTAATTGTGCAGTCAGATATGAAGTTTTCTGAGCAATGCAGACAGGCTGCCAGGGCAGGTCATGGGGTTTTGTCAATGATATATAGGAATTTTGCTAGCAGGGAAAAGGAGGTGATTATCCCTCTGTATAAGGCAATGGTCAGGCCACGCCTTGAGTACTGCGTACAGGTCTGGAGGCCTCATTTTAGGAAGGATGTAGATTTGCTTGGGCGTGTACAGAGAAGGGCAACAAGATTGGTGAGGGGAATGAAGGGATCCTCTTACCAAGAGAGGCTTAAGTTCTGCAAATTGCAGTGGCTGGAGACTAGGCACCTGCGCGGTGATCTGATTGAGGTATATAAGGCCTTGAATGGGTTGAGCACGCTGAATTCTGATGGGATTCTTCCACTTGTTCAGATTACTAACCTAAGGGGGCATAAATTCAAATTAAGAAAAGACAGATGTAGAATAGATGTGTGGAAATTTGCCTTTAGCCAGCGGGTTGTTAATTGCTGGAACAAACTTCCATCTGTCGTGGAAGTTGATAGGTTGAATAAATTTAAGGAGGAACTGGACAGGCATTTGGAGGGAATGGTGTGATTTTTTTTTTTTTTTTTGGCTGATGCTGCATAAGCTCATACACTTGCTTTCTTGCATCACATGCCACTACTACTACTATAACATGTTCCAATGTCTCCTCTCCTTCTCCACATACACACATGCCATCTCTTCTTAATCCAAGTTGACAGTCTTCTAGAAAGTCAGTGTTCTGTCAACAAGAAGTCCATATACAACCCAAACTGCTGCCAAGGATTAACCCTGACATTGCCAGAAGGGGTGTGTGTGTGTGTGTGTGTGTGTGTGTGTGTGTGCGAGCGCGCGCGCGTGCGTGTGCGTGCGTACTCCTGTTTTTAACAGTAATACTATTAAATGGGCCTGACATGAAAGAGGTGAAGAATGACGACTGGGTAAAAATATATATATATACACACACACACACACACACACATTTTTTAACCTAGTTAAATTTATTTTATTTAATTTGTTTAATTTAATTGAGCTTAATTTTATAAATTTTTTCAATTTAGAACAGGACAGTAAATAAAATTCAGTATTTCAAGGATTGTTTGTGCGTGTTGGGTGTTTATGTCAGGCCAGTTAGCCACCAGGAAGCAGCCAACTCCTAGGCAGCTGCTATTTGGTGCTCGTCCCTGACACGAGGAGCCAGGCTTGGGTCTGCTATTAAACTGTCATGCAAGATGCATATGCCAGGAGGGACAAAGTATTCAAAGTATTCTTGTATGTAAAGGCAGTAACTAGGGTTTACCCTATATGCCGCCGAGTCGTCTAACGGCAAAGTGCCAAGGCCGGCATTAAAAAAAAAAAAAAAGAAAGAAAAAAAGAAATCTAATGAAATGTTTGTATATTTATGCATATATTAATGTGTTTTGTTGCATGTTCTAAGCCAGCACCCTGCATTTAGCAGTCAGGGGGCAGGAGAAAAAAAGGCTCTCCTACACCCCGACTCCCATCCCAAGCCACAAGGAGGCAGCCAGGTTCTACTATCAAGAGACACATACTGAGGTTGCGACAAGGAGAACCACAAAATAATTTAAAGGGAGATGGGAAAAGGGGATGAAGAAAAAGGAACAGAAGAGAAGAGGAATAGAGATATCCTTTAGAAATATAAGCAGAAAAATATAAAAGAGAAAAGTAAGAAGATTACAAGGAACATGTAAGTAAAAACTAATTATCAACAAATATGCATATACAGCAGGCCCCCGTTATAACGCGGTTCGCTTTACGTGGATTCGCTATAACGCTGTTCTTATATTATAACCCGTATCTGACTATAACGCTGTCACAGATCACTATAACGCTCTTTTACAGATTGCATTTTTGGCATATTTAACGAAATCGTTTCATTTGATGGAGTCGATAGCTTGAAAATGAATAGCAAAACAGCATTAAAACGTTTGGTTTCCCACGCCGACTTCAGAAATTTTCCCACGCTCAGTGAAATTTTCTCGCACGCTAATTTAATTGCAGTACAGTGACTTGTTACGTAGTTCCGAGATCAACATTTTTAAAAATGATCAAGTATATTGCTTGTAATATTTGCGTTATATGCATTTATCCGAAGTCTCCTCATCACTCAGTACGGTATTAGACATCATGCGTAACGGAAAGTTTACTTGAACATTGTATCATAATTAATTCAACCAACACAGTTACATTTTCGAAGAGCTAATAATGACCGATAGGAATGAAAAAGCAACAATGTCTGGGCGCAGTATGAAGACTATAAATGTAAGAAAAAGACTGAATTTGAAAATCAAATTAGACGTTTTGAAGCAAATCGATTCCGGTCAAAGACAAGTGGATGTGTGCCATAATTTATGACTTGCAAGTTTAACTGTAAGAACAATTATAAACAAAAAAATAAAGAAATAATTTTAGCGGCGAGAAAGATAGCTGTTCCACTGCAAGCAACTAGGGCTAGGCCGGCTATTAGGATTGAAATGGAAAGACTAACTAATTTTATTGAAGATAATATCCAATGCAGAATTCAGTTAAGTTAAATATTAAAAAAAAAAAAAAAAAAAAAATAGAGAGAGAGAGAGAAAGAGATTAGCCAATATGATGATCTGAAGAAAACTCGCCTAAAAAAAAAAAAAAAAAAAAAAATGTGGAACCATTTAAATCTGGTAAGGGCTGGTAGAATAAATTTAAAATCCAGGGAGAAGCCTAGTGCAGATCAAGGAGCCGAAACTTTCAAAAAAGAACTTGTTAAAATTATTGAAGAGGGGTATTATGTGTTATACTTCTCAACAAGTTTTTAACATAGATGAAGCAGGACTTCTGTGGAAACGAATGCCTAAAAGAAGTTTCATATTGAAAGAACAAAAAACATGCCAAGTTTCAAAGCGGCAAGGATCAGTTGACTTTATTGTTGGGTGGTAATGCTGCGGGCCATTTAAAATTAATACCCCTTTTAGTTTATTTGGAAGAGGGCCAAAGTTCAACTCAAAATCCACACATTATTCATGATTAAATCCATCCATTAAATTAAATCAATTAAATTCATTATTTTAATTGGAATTTTAAGTTTACTTTTGATACGCAAGTAGTTACCACATAATTATACGTATGTAATGCAGAATATTTTATATGTGCAAATATTTGAATATTAAATATTTTGACCGACATTTGTGCATCTTTTCATTACTGTTTATTATCGATTAGGAAATATACTATGGCACCGACCGCAGCTCATAAATACATGTTACCTTATGGGAAAGCGGCGCTCGCTTAGCGCGGATTCACTTAGCGCTCTGTTTTTCCGGAACGAATGATCAGCGTTAAGCGGGGGTCACCTGTATACATACAATCAATTTTACCCAGTAATCACAATAAACCTAGTCATAATATCAACCATTAGAGCAGATAATAACTTAAAATCAAATTTAAAACTCCAAAAACAAGGCAAGGATCATACCAATAAGCAATTGAAAGACTGCAAATCAGTAAGATTACAAAACCTTGAAAAACTCACAACTAAATCAGTCAATTAATCAGCAAAACCCCCAACAACATGATTAATGCAAGATAACAAGGTAATTAATCTAATACCACTTCCAAAATCCAAGATACAATCAGAGGGCAAGTCCAAATAGGCAACTTAATTTAACTTAACAATAATCAAGCAGTATTTTACATTTTAACAAGTGATAGTCTGAACTGGCATGAGGAGCCGGGCACCTCGTGCCACAAGCCGGACACCAGAAAACTGGGATCAGGGTCAAGAAAACTGGGATCTGGGTTACTCTGCCAGATAGTGACTGGAGGGAGTCTGAGTAGTGTGTATGCGGAGAGCATTGTCGAGACCACGTTATGTCAAGGATCTGGGTACATTCTTACCATGTGTATGCCATGGCGTACACATTCTTACCATGTGTACGCCACATCCAAAAATTTCATTACTTCATACAGCACGTCCCACCCACTTTTTCTTACTATTGAATACACCATGAATTGTCAAACTAATAAAGCAAGCTTATCTGCGAAAAGATCTAAACCTCCCAAGCACTTCCTAATTCATTTCACAAATATACGTGGTCTCAATTCTAATCTCAACAATGTCCACTTGCAGTCTGCCAAACCCCATGTACTTTTTCTGACAGAATCTCTGTTATCAGTTGATTCAACTATGGCTCATCTCAGATGCCCAAATTATTCGCTGTATGATTCCTTTCACCTCAAAGGTAGTACTTGTGCACATGTCCATTTTGATATTCCCTGTCAGAGACTTGGCAATTTGGAATCTCCTCTCTTTGATCTTCTCTGGCTTAAAATCTCTCTACCTCATTGTGTCAAATTCATCTGTTGCCTCTACCGTTCCCCCAACTCCACTAATCACTTGGAGCTCTTTGACTTCCTCTCTTTGCAACTTGACTTTCTCCAGTCCAACTTTCCTAACAGTGAGGTAATTTTCCTTGGTGATTTTAATGTTCACAACTCCAGCTGGCTTCCATATTCTAGTCACACTGACCCAGATGGTCGAGATGCTGAGGCTTTTGCAATTACTAAATGACCTTGCACAGATTGTTCATTTACCTACAAGAATACTGGACAATCCTAATCATATGCCAATACGCTTGATCTTTTTCTCACAAACAACCCTTCTAAGTAAACGGTCGAAGTGAGAGGTCCTTTAGGCACTTCAGATCACAACTTGGTGATTGTCTCTTCTCCAATGGAACCTTTATCTTATGGCTATTCCCAACCTCGGGTTGTTTGGCATTACAAGAATGCAAAATGGGATGACCTGTGAGACTTCTTTTCTTCTTTTCCTTGGTCGGATTACTGTTTCAAAACTTCTGATGTCAACGTTTGCTCAGATCATGTCAGTGAAATTATTCTTGCAAGAATGGAATCCTTTATCCCACACTCCACTTTAAAATCTCGTCCTTTATCTAAACCTTTGGTTTTCAATAAATGTGCTAAGGCTGTTCAAGAGAGGAATATTGCATATCGTAATTGGCTTGTTTCTAATTCTTCAGTTTCATTTTCTGCCTACACCCAAGCTCACAACAATTGTACAGCAATTATTAATCAGTCCAAACTAGAGTTTGAACAGGCTAAGAGTAGAAAACTTGCTTCTTGCCCTAATGGGAGCCGAGCATTCTGGTCTCTTGGCAAAGCTATTGGCTGCAACTTTTACCCATCTCTGCTCCCACCTCTGTCCAAACCAGATAGTTCTGTTGTCACTTCAGCCAAGGATAAAGCTGACCTGCTAGCATTCCATTTTTCTTCCAACTCATGTATTAATGATCTTGGTAAAACACCTTCCACCATTCTCAACACGCTCCATTCAATGCCTCCTGTGGTCTTCCGTCAAAAAGATGTCAGAAGGATTTTGACGAATCTTGATGCTACGAAAGCTCCTGGTCCCAATTGTATTTCTCCACTTGTTCTCAAAACCTGTGCTCCTGAACTTACTCCTATTCTTTGCGCCTTTTTTCATTTTCTTATTCCAAAGGTGTTTTTCCTTCTGCTTGGAAATTTGCTCATATCCAGCCAGTTCCTAAAAAGGGTAACAAATCTCTCCCATCCAATTATCGTCCCATTGCAATTACTTCTACTCTTTCTAAAGTAATGGAGAAATCAATTAACCGCCAAATCTTAAACTACCTAGAAACCTTCCGTCTGATCAACGATCGCCAGTATGGATTCTGTCAGTGTCAATTCACTGGTGATATTCTGGCTTATGTTACCCATTTATGGACTAATTCAATGGAAAGGTTCGGTTAAACACAAGTAGTTGCTCTTGACATCTGTAAGGCTTTCGATCGTGTTTGGCATAAAGGTCTTCTAAACAAGCTTCCATCTTATGGTTTGCCAACTGTTTTTAGTAATTGATTATCCAGTTTTCTCAGTTTTCTCTCTGATCGCTCACTGAGGGTGATGGTAGATGGCTCTCTGTCTTCTAACTTCTCCACCAATGCCGGTGTCCCCCAAGGTTCAGTTCTTTCGTCCACTCTTTTCCTCTTGTATATTAATGACCTTCTTCCATTGACTGAAAATCCTATTCATAGTTTTGCTGATGATAGCACACTGCATTCCACTTTCCAATTTGAGAAACCTTGTCCTGCTCAATCAGCTTCAACTTCTCGAAAATCTGCTACTAATTCCTTAAATGCTGATCTTCAGGTAATTCTCCAGTGGAGCAAATACAACTTAGTTGATTTCAACCTTTCTAAAACTCAGTCTTGTCTTATATCTCACAAAAAAGATTCTTCTGCTCCTATGCTTATCTTTAGTACACTCCAATTTCTAGGCAAAATGATATATCTCTTTTGTGGATTGCCATAACTTCTAATCTCTCTTGGCACAAGCACATTACAAATATTGCTTCTTCTGCATCTAAAAAACTTGGTTTTCTCTTTTGCTCTCGGCGTTACTTTTCTTCCAAACAGCTGCTCACTCTGTATAAATTGCAAATTCGCCCTGCCATGGAATATTGTTCTCACATCTGGGGTGGTGCCCCCAAAACCTCTCTCAGGCTTCTTGATTCCATTCAGAAGAGGGCAGTTAGGTTAATTAATGATTAATCTCTAACAGAGTCTCTCCACTCGCTGTCTCATAGATGTAATGTTTCTGTTGTATGCCTCTCCTACAGAGACTTCAATGGGCACTGTTCTTCTGAATTGGCTTCTATAATTTCCGCTCTCTCTTTCAAAACAGTCCGAACACATACCGCCAACATCCATATACTGTCCAACTTCAAACTCACAGAACCAACTTTTCATCTTCCTCGTTTATTCATTCAACTTTCATTTTCTGGAACAACCTTCCTTCATACGTATTTCCTGAAAATTACAGTCTACAGAAGTTCAAGTCCACTGTCAACAAATATCTTCTTTCGTCTTCTCAACCTCCAACCCAAGCACGGTACTAAGTACTATAAGTTCTAATACCTCTCGTGTTTGGGGTTTACATAAAAAAAAACAAAGCAAAAGCATAAATACAGGCTGTCACTACAGAGACATCCAAATAAACCAAGAAGAAAACACTAATGTTGAGAATCCTCAACCAGTACTGATGGCAAATTACTAAACAGCCATGACAACTTCTATAATATACAAGTTCAGCTGAAACTATAAGCACAAACAATCAAATAGAAGTTAAAACGATAAAACAGGTCATAAAATCTAAAACCCTTTATGCAGCAACTCGTATAAAATCATTTTAAATAAGTTCAGGTTTAAAAAATTATTAAGACAACAGAATCCCTATTGCCAAAGACATATGACCCAAGCTATGGGTGAAAGACCCACTATAACCCCAAATCACCAACTAAAAATAATCAGCATGAACAATTCATCAACAGAACAAGGTGAATTAACAAAATACAGTTAGCCAACTAAACGCAATGGCCCTCCACAACCCGCAGAAACAACAGGATGATATTTACATTATTAAGAGTTAGTTAGTTAGTTATTTGGTTTTTAGGAGCATTAGCAACTAAGGCCATATTGCTCCGGGATATGCGGTGGTAATTCCCTGACCTTTCCACATCCTCCATATTTGGTGGTGACGGGCTCGAACCCCGGTCTAATCAAGAAGCGTGTGCTACGCACTGCTGCTCCTTCCCACCTGGCTACGGAGGCGCCTACATTATTAAGAACATAACAATTTAAAGTAATGTAGCATATATAATTAACCAACAAAACAAGGTGAATTAACAAAATACAATTATCCAACAAACAAAATGGCCCTCTGCAACCCTCAGAGACAACAAAAGAATATTTATATTATTAAGAACATAGTAATTTTATAACCCTTAGAAGACAGTTAACGACATTATCATAGTATACAGTTGGAGCCATGTAAGGCACAGAAACTGAAAAATTCAATTTACATTATTAACAACACAGTAATTTTAAACCTTCATAAAAGAAAATTCACAACACTAATTGAAGGATGCAAAAGAAGCTTACATAGATACTACTAATAATAAGCTAGAATTACCACAAAAAACATCAAGTACTTATCAAAATACATTTAAATAATTGTACTAGATAATTTAACAATAAACAATAATTCAACAAGATAAACGTTTACTGCCATCCACAGCAGATAACAAAAACAAACAATTTTTTCCATTATCTAAAGAGAAGCTTAGTTTAAGAACCCATTAATAATAATAACAACAAGATATATTATATATGAGCCTATATGCGCCTATATATATGAGCCTATATTATATATGGGCCTATATGAGAGCTTGAAGGACAGGGTGGATGCCCTCAAAGAAACGAAATTGAGGGGCCCATCAAGCTCTCAGCTGCCCACATCAACGCCAGAGCTTGCACTTGGGCATCACATGACACAGAGGCAACCCCAAGGCAGAATGCGCTGGTCCCGAAGGAACTAGTAGTTGTTAGTGACTCTATTGTCAGGGAAACGGGGAACATGCTTTGTAAAAAGGATAGGTGGAACAGGACCAGGGTATGTCTGCCAGGGGCAAAGGTTGATGATGTTGTAGAGCGAATATCATCTTTTAAGGGCACAAAAGGTGATATAGTTGTACACGTTGGCACTAATGATATTAAGAGTAGGAGACCGGCAGAATTAATTAACAAGTACAGGTCACCGTTGAACAAAAGCCGAGAATTAGGGTTGAATTTGAAAGTGTCTGCAATTCTGCCCAGACACGATAGGAGGGAGTATATGATGAGAGCATTGTCGATCAATTCGGCCCTGGAAAGATTGTGCAAGGCTCAAGGGGTAGAATTTTTTTCAGCCTGGACTGTACTTGTTAACAGGAGAGATTGCTTCTACAGGGATGGCATACACTTAAATAGAAAGGGTGCAAGAATATTTGCTGATGCTATCGAGGCAGTGTTAGGTGGGTCAGAAAACTGCTAGCTTGGGGGGAGACAAAGACCAATAGATTGACAGTAGCCACTGGCAGAGGTGAAAGAGATTCTTGCACTGCTTCTATTAGAATGAGCAGAAGCCTGAAAATCAAGATGCATGATATTTCAGAGACTGCTGGGAGCCATTGCGGTACAAGTAAACACATGGGTTGTGTTAGGGTAGCTAAGAATAGAAACAGGTGCAGGTATACTTGCGTGTACACCAATGCTAGGAGTTTAGTAAATAAATTTGATGAATTTGAGGTATTGCTCAAAACATCAAAGGCAGATATTGTTGGGATATCAGAGACGTGGTGTCACACAGATATAAGGGATGCAGAACTGGAATTTGGGGAGTACAACGTCTACAGAAAGGATAGACAGGATAGGAAGGGGGGAGGGGTTATGCTATTAGTTAAGAAACACAAAAAAACCAAGGAAGTGAAGCCAGTCGACATCGCTGGACAGTGCAGTGTCAAGTAAGTTTGGTGTGACATAAGCATTGGGAGACCAAAATTGAGAATAGGAGTGTGCTATAGGCCTAATGACTCTGATGAGTATAATAAGAAACTGTACAGGGAAATAGAGTGGGCCAGTAAATCAGAGAGTCTTATAATGGGAGATTTTAATTTCCCAGATATTGACTGGAATTTGGGGACTGATCACTCACACACTAGCAAGGCTTTTGTGGATTTATTGGATGATTGTTTTCTACATCAGCATGTTCGGGAGGCAACTAGAGGGAGTAATACTCTTGATTTGATTATCAGCAGTGATTCTTCATGCATTAAGAATCTGCAGATAAATGAACCACTAGGTGGCAGTGATCACAGTGTGCTGAAGTGGGATTTACTCAAAGAGGTAACTACCATTAGGGGTAAAGGGAAGGGTTATTGCTTCCGTAAAGGCGACTACGATGGACTGAGACAGTACTTAAATTCTATACAGTGGGACCAACTGATGATGTTACCAACAGCAAATTCAAAATGGGAAGCATTCAAAGAACTTATCTTGGAAGCTACTAGGCTTTACATACCAACTAAGAAATACTGTTCAAGGTTTAGGCCAAAATGGATGTCAGATGAACTAATGAGGCATATGGCAGAGAAGAAAAATGCATGGGATACTTACAAATTAACACATGACACAGAAGCCTATGATAGATACAAGTTGATATGCAACCAAGTTACAAAGGAGGTTAGGCAGGCGAAGGCAGATTACGAGAGATCCTTGGCAAGGGATGCAAAGATTGTTTGTTGTTTGTTATTTGATTTTTAGGAGTTAGCAACTAAGGCCATATTGCTCCGGGATATGGCCTTAGTTGCTAAGGCCATATTGCTCCGGGATATGCGGTGGTCATTTCGTGACTTTTCCGCATCCTTCGTATTTGGTGGTGACGGGCTCGAACCCCGGTCTAATCAAGAAGCATGTGCTATGCACTGCTGCTCCTTCCCACCTGGCTACGGAGGCGCCGGGATGCAAAGAAAAACAGCAAAGAGTTCTTTACTTATGTAAACTCTAGAAGGAAGGGGATGAATCAGATTGGTCCACTTGATATTGCTGGGTCAACTGTTGATGATCTTGCTCAGGTAGCTAACAAACTAAATGAATATTTTGCATCGACATTCACACATGAGGAGTTATTCAGTGAGGGGAATGCCAGAGGTGTATTCAACTCTAGCAGTAAGCTACAGAACCTTGAAATAACTGGGAGTAAAGTGGAGGAGAAACTGTAGAAGATAAATACAAGAAAGGCACCCGGGGTGGATGGGATCTATCCAGTTATATTAAAGGAGGCAGCAAAGGAAGTAAGCAAACCCTTAGCCATAATTATGAGAGCTTCCTTGGACTCAGGGGAGGTACCCATAGACTGGAAATGTGCAAATGTGACCCCAATTCACAAAGGAGGATCAAAGGCTGACACAAGTAATTATAGACTTGTGAGCTTAACTTCTGTTCCAGGAAATATAATGGAGGCACTGGTTAAAGAAGCACTGCAGGATCATTTAGACAAGACTTCAGTGATAACTCGGACACAGCATGGTTTTGTTAAGGGGAAGTCTTGCCTGACCAATTTGATTGGATACTATGATGCAGTCACAAAAGAACTGGATGCAGGAAATAACTTTGATATTATATACTTGGATCTTAGGAAGGCTTTTGATACTGTTGCATATGGAAGACTGCTGCACAAATTGGAGCAGTGTGGCATTGAAGGCAAATTGCTGCTATGGATAAAGGGGTGGTTGAGGGGAAGAAGACAGAGAGTGGTAATCAATGGACACTGCTCATTGTGGACTAATATTAGTGGAGTCCCTCAGGGTTCAGTGTTGGGTCCATTATTGTTTTCTGTATTTATAAATAATATTGATGATGGTATATCAAGCTTAATGTCCAAGTTTGCAGACGATACAAAGGTTGGCAGGGTTGTCAAGGACACTACTGACACTATGCTGCTGAAACAGGATCTGGAAAGGTTGAGCAGATGGGCTGAGAGGTGGCAAATGAAGTTTAACATTGACAAATGTAAAGTACTACACATGGGAAACAGCAACCCCAGAGCAACGTATCAACTCTGTGGTACTACACTGACAGTGGTAGAGAATGAAAGGGACTTGGGGGTGGTTGTGCAGGCAGATATGAAGTTCCCTGACAGTGCAGACGGGCTGCAAGAGTAGCTCATGGAGTATTGTCAATGATATACTGGAATTTTTCCAGCAGGGATAAGGAGGTGATTATTCCCTTGTATAAGGCAATGGTCAGGCCACACCTAGAGTACTGTATACAGGTCTGGAGGCCTCATTTCAAGAAGGATGTAGAGCTGCTGGAACGAGTACAGAGAAGAGCAACAAGATTAGTGAATGGAACAAAGGGGTGCTCTTACGAAGAAAGGCTTATGTTTTGCAAATTACAGTGTCTGGAGACTAGGCACCAGCGAGGTGATCTGATAGAAGTGTATAAAGCCTTGAATGGTTTGAGCATGCTCAATGCTGATGGGATTCTTCCTCTAGCTCAGAATAATCACCTGAGAGGGCATAAATTCAAATTGAGGAAAGACAGATGTAGGATAGACGTGCAGAAATTTGCCTTTAGCCAGCGGGTGGTTGGTTGGTGGAACAGACTTCCATCCCTTGTAGTGGAGGTTGATAGCCTAAATAAGTTTAAGGCTCAGCTGGACAGGTATTTTGAACGAACAGAGGGGGTGAAGTGGAAGTGGGGTTTTATTTTTTTTTTTGGCTGATGCTGCATAAGCTTGCTTTCTTGCATCAAATGCCTCTACTAATGCTAATGCTAATATACAGAAATTATATATTCAAATCATTATATACAGAAAAACTCTCTAGAGCTGTTGACAATAACCAGAACCACTCATTAAAAAAAAAAAAAAAAAAAAAAAGCATGAGGGGGACAACCAAAACATGAAAAAAGAAAAACAGTACCCCAAGCAACCAAACCAGAGCAACAAGCAACAGTGCAGAAAAACAGTAGCTTTAAGTCCAAAGCAAAGAAAAGACAAAACTATAAATCAAAAGAAGTCAATCTCTTATGGCATTTGAAGATTTTTTCAGCAAAAATGGAAAAAGCATTATAGTTTTCTAAAGTCTCCAGCAATTTTGGAAGATCTTAAACATGAAAAACCCCAGTAATCAGTTGAAATTCAGACCTAAAGTCAATGTACTGAATACAATCAAAAATCAGGTGAGTGGCAGATTCTATCGCACCACAGGAACAATTTGGGGAAGGAGCAAGACCCAAGGAGATCAATTTTTCATTCAAACTTCCATGACTGGAAAAAGAAAAAGTAGCATAAAATAAAGACCAGGAGAAAATCAAGCTAAATTTTTCTTATTAATTTCAACAACCTTTGGGAAGAATAGAAAAGTGGTATGACCTGTAGATCCATTAATCCAGTCAAGCTGCCATTCAGAAATAAATTGATCTCTCGTACCAGTGGTTTTCAACCGGGATGCCACGGCACCTTAAGGTGCCGCAACAACATTCTAGGGGTGCCACGTAATTCGGGTTTAAGTTACTTAAACTTATTATTTTTTAAGTTTAATATGTTTATTTCATTATAAAAAGGTGTAGCGCGCGCGCACACACACACACACACACACACACACACACACACACACACACACACACACACACACACACAATCAGATCTAACAGGCAGAAAATTGAGTAGGGGTGCCACAAAATAAAATAAATTACTTAAGGGTGCCATTATTCAAAAAAGGTTGAAAACCACTGTCTTATACGTTGAATATCCAATTTTATATGAAGATCTAAATTTAAATAATACTGATACAGCATAAAAGCAATACCTTGTCTTCTACAATACTGAAGTAACTAAAAATTACTTCAAATTTAATAGGAACTTTACCAGTAATGACTTGGAGGGCAGAGGAAGCAACAGTCCTACAAGCCCAAGAAGCAGCCAGCAGAAAGAAACGTTGGGCCTGAGTCAAATATTTATTAACTAAGGATTTGAACACACTAGGACCACAACAACACCAGCAGCATAACAAACTATAAAAATAAAGATGCTTTTATAATAAATTCTAAGAACAGAAGGTTTGAGTTCCACAGAAGCCCTTGTAATTCTGATTAACTTTCCAGTTTTTACAAAAAGTTTTTACTTTTTGTAGAATAAACCTGGCGTGTTGAACGAATTGGAAACGGTCATTGAAAAACAAATTGACCAACTATGAAGGTCCGATAAAATGCCATTGGCACGTTCTTCCAACTGGAGCCTGGAATCATCAGAAACCAGAACAACCAGATTGTCGGCATATGCCACTTTAGTAACAAAATCATGTTCAGAATTGAGCCACCCATCAAGGACCACGTTCCAGCACATGGGCCCAAGAACGGATCCCTGAGGGCAGCCATGAGTAACCAGTCTCCGAACAGCACACAGGCCAGAGGAGACAACATGGCACCTATCAGAAAAATAATCCATGATCAACCGGTAAAGAATAATAGAAACCTCAGGCTCCCAGAACCTCGCCAGGACACTATGCCACCAAACGGTGGCACGGTGTCAAAGGCCCCTTTGAAGTCCACAAGGAGGCCAAGAACATATTTAGAATGACAGTCAGAAACTGCACACATGGTATGCCCGATAGCATCAACTGTAGAGCAGCCTTTACAAAAACGGAACTGGTAAGAAGACCATAGACCTTTACCAAGATAACAAGTCAAAAATTTAGAGACGATAGGCTTCTCCAACACCTTGCCAAGTACCGAAAGAAGCGCAATGGGTCTGTAAGAGGAGGCAAGGTTCACAGGCTATTCAGGATTCTTGATAAAAATATTTAGGTTGGCCTGCTTCCACAAACTGGGAAACTGACCAACCGCAAGACATTTATTAAAGGGTACAACAAGGACCTGAGGACAACACTTCCAGAAATGCTTTAAAACCGACACTTCCATTAAATCCAGGCCAGGACACTTTCCATCTCACATAGAAAAAATAGCTGAATCAATTTCAGCAGGGGAGAATTGATCTTCAGAACAATTACCAACATAAGTCAGATGTCGCAATCTGAGCACATTTTGAGCATCACTTTCAGGAATAGAGGAATCCTGCCTGATTAACTCATCAAGTATTACATTCATGGAATCAGACCAAGCCAGGGATTCCTGACCATCAGAATTAAGAATAGTAGAGAAATTTTCACCCAGGTGAACCTTCTCCGCAACCAACTTGTAGACAAAGCCGCAGGGTTCCAGATTTACAGATTGCTCCACAAGATGCTCCCAGGAGGCACACTTCTCTCTATAGATGGAATTAAAATAAGTACATCTATCTTCCTTATAAAGCTCATAGAGACACTGAGTCTCAATAACCGGTCTATGAGACCTTCTAGCTCTTTAAAAAGAGCACTGCGCACTGTTCATATTACATCTCAAAATGGATAAATTAGCCGACCACAGGGCACCGAATTAGGACGTCTATTACTCCTAGCAAAATTCAAGCTAAATACAATAGACAGAAAACTCATAATCTGATTTAACTGAACAGACAAATCCAAATCAGCAAGGTGAGAAATAACATTAGGTGGAAAACATTCCAACAACTTCTTATTAAAATCGTGCCAGTTTACATTTTTGGTTTTAAAGCAAGGAAAATTCAGCAAAACACCTCGCAGATTCTTAACAAAACTAAGTTCAAAAGAAATAAGATTGTGGTCACTGCCAGTCCACCCAACAAAAACCTTCCACTTTACAATATTTTGTCCAAAAGCACAATTAGAAAAAGTAATGTCAATACTTGAATGACCTGAGGCAGAAACAAACATAGGAGGCTTGTCATGGGAGTTCCACACGGTAAGATTTTTGGCCAGAATGAATTCCTCCAGGATATCTCCTTTAGGATTCGAAGCCACACACAATGCCAGAGAATAAAGAAGACATTAGCATCAGCCATGAAGACAATTCTCTTACCAGCAAGTTTACTGAGAACCATCTCAACATAATTTATATAGGGATCTACTGACTGATGAGACTGAGAACATTGAAAGTAAACAGAAACAAAGAAAATTTGCCCAAAGCAACCCTCCAAACACACACACACACACAGGCCGCATGAGTCGAACATAATTCATTAACTCTAGTTATGGTAATTAGAGGATCCACCACAACCAGGGCTGCCCAAACCCTGGCCATAGAACGATCTCCAACACCGGAAACGAGCGTTGGACTGAACAACCCTACAAGAAGGGTAGACCTTTTACTTTGCCCTTGTAGGCATAAAGTTCCTGTAGCCACTTTATAGACTCGAATTTAAAAAAAAAACAATTCAAATCATTAAAATGCACCACACTTTCATTGTTATCATATGTTCAGTTATAAGAATCATTTTCAAACCCCTTTGTGATATTTTTGTTTGAAGCACATTTCTATAGGTCACTACCATAAAGCAATAAAAACAATTTGCAGTTTTCCATTTATTGGGATTTTTTGTTAATGCAATCAGTTATAAACGGGTAGTAAACCTGATCATATTGCATTTGTGATAATACCGATAGCTGGAATTCTGGGGTTTTTTACATTATGAAATCTTCGATCATACAAAAAACAAATAAATTTTCAGAATCTTCTCTTCATTCCTATTTTTTTAAGCTTTGTAAACTTGTTTCTCTGTCTCATTTGCACATATCGTGTTAGTTACAATATGTATCGTGTTAGTTACAATTTGTTAGTGCTGTGTTCTTTGTTATTGATTGCTTATCTTTTTTTTACTGTTTTAAATTTTACAACCCAAAAAATACAAATAAAAATGTCAATGAACAGAAATATCAATTAGATAATATGTACATATTACGGTATGTATTAATTAAGCTATGTACACAAGTGTAAATTTATTTTTATTTTGCTAACCCATGGAAAATATTCTTCCGATTTTCTCGTATCATTTAATTTTGTTAATTGGTAAGGCAATAAAGTGTAAATTTGTGCTTTATATCTTTACTTTTATAACCTGTGGATAATATTCCTCCAATTTTCACTTATTAGAATCGCCATTTAATAGAATTAAAATTTAATTTGCAAACATGATCACAATGACCAATGCTTACTATATATCATATAGTGAATGATATTTCATTATGAGAGTCCATCAAAAAGTGAACCAATCATAAAGTGGGGGTCTACTGTATAATGACTGTATGAGTTTTTAAAGCAGAGCATGCTTCCTGGATGGTATAGCACAAAGGAGACACCTTAGAACACAGTGACCAGAGATAAATTCTGAGAACACTATTATACACCAGAAAGCAAATGTGCAAGTTCAGAATGGCACCACACAGGCCCAGATCCACCAAAGAAAATATGTAACCAAGCATCAGCCAGGAAAGTGTTAATCACTATATTCTGGCATCACAAAGCAATTCTGAAACATTATCTGGTGAGAGGTGAAACAGTGAAGCGTTTCAAATGCTGTAACATGCTACTGAACCACTTTAAAGCCAGCAATTCAAAAGGAATAACATCAGTTTTGCTGTCTTCTATGTATGTCTGAAGCACGATAATGTCCATTCTACAGCAATTTTTTTTTTTTTTTAGGAGCATTAGCAACTAAGGCCATATTGCTCCGGGGATATGCGGTGGTCATTCCCTGACCTTTCGGCATCCTCCATATTTGGTGGTCACGGGCTCGAACCCCGATCTAATCAGGAAGCATGTACTATGCACTGCTGCTCTTGCCCACCTGACTACGAAGTCACCTCTACAGTGAATCCGACAAAAGATAAAGTTTGAGGTACTACCTAATCCTGCATATTCACCAGGCTTAGGTCCATGTGATTGTTACCTTTTTTGCCCACTAAAAAATGTACTAAGAGGACATCACTTCTCATCAGATGAAGAGGTTAAGACAGCAGTGCACAAATGGCTTCAACGCCAAACCACAAAATTTCTCTCAAGGAATTCAGACACTGGTGCAGTGTTGAAGGAAGAGTGCTAAATGTAACAGGGACTATACTGAAGACTGACATGCACAATTTCCTTGTTGTCTGTGAAATAAAACTTTTATTTAACTTTTGCAGTTTTTGTTTGAGTAACCTTTGTATTTTAACTTTGCTAAATACACCACTAAAACACAAGACAAACTAGCAAGGTTGTATAATGCATCTTGACCCATCTGCTGATGGGTCAAGATACAATATAGTTACTAATTGAGTGAAAAAAAGTAATTACCTGGAAACTCAAAAATCTATTGCTTTCACTTAAAGCAGATAAACTGGTGATATCCGATTCACCACTGCTGTCTACTCCACTATCTGTGCAACTTACTGTTCTATTAAGTGCTTCAGTTGAGGTACTGACAGTTGATTGAACGTACGACTGCCTCTGACAATCTGTAGTTTGCCCACTGCCCTTGCTTATTTTCTTTTCTACACAATTAAATAAATTAGTGCAGGCATTCGGAGTGGCAGATGGGATCAACCTACCTGCAATACAATGATCTGCATTTTTAAAAACACTGGTTTTTCTATATTCAAAGTCAGTGGAACCAAGTTCGCCATCTGGCTTAGTAGAATGCCGATTAATTTTTTTCAAGTGGGCAATATGAGAAAAATTCCTCTGAATAACATCTTGGCTACACCGGTTGCTGTCATTCCTTGAAACATCTATTTTATTTTTTGTGTCAATCCTATTAACTGCATGATTTTTTTGCCCTTCCAATGTATTTTGATAAGTTGTTCTGCCAAGTGGAAGGCTACTCTGTTTGTTTAAATCATATGGTGAATCAAGCTTGTTTTTATCTGAAAAAGTAAAAAAAAAAAAAAAAAAAACACAATTAATTATATGATATTAGGAAGTTAATATACAAGGTGATTTTACAGAAACTTAGCCATTTCGTGGTTGAATATTTCAATAGTTAAACAATCATTGGCCAAAAATTTAGAAACTTTTCCTAAGGTTTCTAATTTTTTTGCCCTGCAATTGGCATCAACAGATATTTAAATGTATGGTACGCAAATGCAAGTTATCACATGGTATTACCACAGGTTCTTTTTCATCAAATAAATATTGTACACTTTCCTAAAAATTAAAATGTCTGGGATATGTTGTAAAGGGCAATCTGGCTATGCAGTTCTCTACTTACCACAATATAGCTACTGATAGATATTGTGATAAAAGAACTAGAGCTTCTTAATCAATCTGACCGTGGGGAAGGCAGGTAATCTTTCCGATTTTCAGAAAGGTGCTATTGTTGGAGCACACCTAGCAGAAGCCACAACTAAGGAAACAAAGGCATTACTAGTTTGTCAAAAGCAGCGATCTCAAAACTATACAATGAGTGGAGGATGAAAGGAGACTGTAGCTATAAAAGGAAGAAATGTGGCCGAACATCAGTACACCAAGAACAAGACTGCAGGAAATTAAAATGAATTGTGAAAAGGTCTAGTATTCAGCAGACTGAAAATTTCAATTTAGGCAAAGAAAGACCTATTTCCAACCAAGCTATGCAGCAGGAGTTGAAGAATTTGGGACCTGGTAGTCATATGCCTACACAAAAGCCACTCTTTCTGCAAAGGATCGAAAAATTCAACTGGATTGGTGAAGCCAATAAGGCTGGACTGTGGAACAGTGGGAAAAGATCATATGGTCCGATCTCAATTTACACTTTTTTGCACCAATAGTAGGGGTGAAAGCGTAGCATGAAAATTGGGAAGCCATGCATGTAGACCATTTTGTGTCCACCACTCAAGTGAACATACCCTATACCAACCAAACATACCCTTTACCACTATCATGGTATAGGGTATGTTCGGTTGGTACAGACTAGGACTGCTCATACCATTAGAAGGTATCACCTCCAATGAACATTTTTTTTTTGTGGAATTGGACCACCTTCATCATTCACCGCTCATATCATTAGAAGGTCATGTTACCTCCCATGAATATCTTTCTTGTATCAGACCAACTTCACTCTGCAGTGCTTCAATTTTTATCCAGATTGCAATGGATTCTTTCAAGACAATTATCTACCATGCAAAAATTCCATCTGAATGGCTTGAAGAACGCTCCCAAAATTCCCAACATCTACCTTGGCTGTCTATTCGATCTGAAGCTAATTAAAATGTCTGGGATATGTTGTAAAGGGCAATCTGGCTATGCAGTTCTCTACTTACCACAATATAGCTACTGACAGATATTGTGATAAAAGAATTATCAAATCTGGAGCTAGACTACCTCAGACATCTAGTGGAATCCATGCCACAATGTGAATGAACTGTAATTCAGGCAAAAGGTGGCCCTACTAGATACTAAATAAAGGTTTCTAATTTTTTGGTCAGTAAGTGTATATGCAACCTGAACAATAGGTTGTTAGAAACATCTTGTTCAGGGATACAAGAATTTCAGGTTTTATCACCAATTGTCATTCTAGTCATTTTATTATGTGGCTTTACCATGTTTCTCTTCAACATCAAGGAGGCATTGCATTCAACAGGTGATGGACACTGCAAAAGTAGCACACATCTTAGATTGCACTAGCACAGCATCAATATACAGTACCATTCAATCCATTTAGTTCTCTCAATATTCAATCTCTACCTTCAAAGAAGAATGGTCCAACAATAAAGTCTGCCATGAAACCACACTATGCAGTGACTTTAAAACTTTCATTAGTATATGTGTATATTTACTGTTTTCATGTATGGGCTCTTCCCAGTACTAAACATAAGTTAGTGTCCATTAGTAAATACAATTAATAATAGATGGAAACATAAAAATGAGAGCAGGACTGCACTCCTTAGACTTAGTTGCCTGAAATGTGCTTATATGAACTGAAAAAAAAATTCTCAAATTCAGATCCAGAAATTGGAGTAATTAAATCAGGTTATATATATATATAGATGAAAATGATATTCCTGAATAAAAATAAGATATTACAGAATTAAAAATATATTACTAAAACAAAAAAAAAAAAAAAAAGAAATTAGAAGACAGCAAACAACTGGGAAAAATATAGAAACTTTTGATTTTGATAATAACCACACTCTTATGTGAACTTAAGTCAACTTGCTCTTATTTTCAAGTAAAAATAAGAGCAAATTAATATCTAACCCTCTAGCTAGCACACTTAGTGAGTGTGCTAGCTAGAGGGTTAGATACCAAAAACAGCAAACTTATAAATTCATATACCAATTAGAACTACATCGGTATGAATTTAGTTTAGCCATGAATTCCATACACCACCATACGTCATAAAAACTTGTTATGGTAACTTTCCACAGAGATTTAGTTTCCTTTTTTTTTCACCCACCGTACTAACCAAATTTTTTGACTGTCAGGAAATAGTGAAACCTCCATATAATGCGAGTGTCAGGTGACAACTTTAATACCAGTGTTAGAAGTGAAGCGCATTATAGCCGAAAGAATTTTACCATTTTTTCTCCCAGTTTTTTTTAAACATAAATATACTTTATTTACTAATGCTTTATAAGTATGCAGACTAAAAGACAATGCATTAAAGGTTATGTCCTTCCCTTTACTTTCTACTAATACACTATGCTGTTATGGACTTAATTTTATGCATCCTTTCTGAAACAGTCATGTAATTTAATTTGCCAGAACTGATAACAGTGTGTTTTTTTTTTTTTTTTTTTAAGAACATAATTTTTAGTAGCAGTCAGATGCAATAAATGAAGATGTTCACTATCATTTTGAATATGCCATCACCTCAATGTTTTCAAGCATTTTGTTAATTTCTGGTGCTTTCACCTTACATGAGTCATTGACATTATTTTCTGAGTCACTGCCTATGTCACTGGCCTTCTGTTTATCAATCATCTTTCCACTATCCACAGAGGCTTCAATTTCTTTCTTGTTCAGGTAATGTGCAACTGGAACTTTGCTTCTGCATCCACCTGAATCCAAGCAGCCAGGTTATTTGCTAAAATGTTGCCAAATCAAAGTTATAGGTTATTATTAGTGATCTCATCTTTTCCAATATATTTTTAACATCACAACTGTGGCTGATCAGGCTAGCCGGGTGGGTAAAGTGCCTGCCTGGCAACCCAAAGGTCGCGGGTTCGAATCACAATGGTGCTGCACTATCCAGTTGGACCTCACAGCCACAATACACAAAGGAAGCAGGAAAAAACTGGTTCCTTCTGTATTGCTTACATCACAAGATAAAAAAAAAAAAAAATCACAACTGTTCATCAGTGAATTCACCATCTTGAATCACATTATGCAGAAATTCAGGAAATGCTTCTGCTGCTGTAATGTCACCTAATGCAGATTCACTTACAAGACTAACCTGGGGCAGATATTACATGATGAGCCTTCCATCTCCAAAGCCACCATTCAGAAGCTTTAAATGTGTCATCTCTGCCAAATAGCGCTTATGAAATTTTAAGTGCCTGTGCTTTCAAAATTACCCCATTTATCGGTACTCCTTCACTATGCTTCTGTAGAAACCACTTGTAAAAGCATTGGTCCACATCACTGTTTTCACAAAGTCTAGTTTTCTTTCTTTCTTTCTTTGTAAGCCTACTTCATCTTCTACGGTCATTCCTTCTGGAATTCTGTACTCACAAAATATACTGCATTCTGTTTCACCACTCTAAACCCTTTTTATAATCTTTAACTTTTCTTCAATTGTATAATTTTTTCTTTTGGTGGACATTACTTCAGTCCACCTTGTTTACTAATTTTGCTGTGTATTTATTTCTGATGCTCTACAATTTGCAGTATTTTGATAAAACTAAATGAAAACCACTGTCCAGCCTATCATAGTGAAGTCATGTGATTTCTCCATAAATCACTTGTCACTTCATATATATTTTTGTCTAGTTTAGTCCTTAGCAGTTTTTGCTATCCTAAGGGTAACTTCTAGTCAAAGAAAGGGTATCAAGGGCTGTGGTTTTCAAAAATTTACTTCATAACTAAAGTAATGCAATTGATGAACAGTAGCCATATTCCCCTCCGGAGGTAGCTGTTTGTAATTAATGTTCCACTGATATACTCTTTTATTGTATCTCCAGCTGAGGGGAGAAACTGGGTGTCTACAGTAATTAGTCTCCAATGAGTCCTGTTGTTTACAAAAATTACTCTGCAATTGAATACATCAAAGTGAATATACGGTCAATTTTTAGCTCATTTCCCCTCCTGGAAATATGCTAATAGGATGTACAGTGGATACGAGTACAGGCAGTTCTCGCTTTACGAGTTCTCGGGTTTACAAGGTTTTTTTTTTTCCCCAAGTATCAACAAAATCGAAAATATGAACTTTAATTGCAAAAAATAAATGTTAAACATTCATAAATACAGCATTTCAAACCACGTGCATAGCTATACAATACAGGTGTACCCAGCTTTACGATATTAATCCATCCCAGAGACACCATCGTATCGTTAAAATATCGTAATGAGAACCTCATTGTTTTTTGGTAATTCGTTTCAAGATCTCGGAAGTTAAAATTTTTGCTGTATAACTAAGCTATTTATCTCTCTAAAATGTCATTTTTAAGGTCACGAGCATGACCTTAAGGCCGTATAAAAGGTCATGAGCAGGGTTTGTAAATTGTATTAGTTACCAATTGAAATCATTAAAATGCACTGCATTTTCATTGTTATCATATGTTCCGTTATAAGAATCAATTTTAAATGCCTTTGTGATATTTTTCTAAAGCACATTTCTGGAAGTTACGATCATTAAACAATAAAAACAATTTGCACTTTCCGGTTTACTGGGCTTTTCTGTTACTGCAAGCAATTATAAACGGGTAGTAAACTCGATCTTACTGCATTTGCGATAATACCAATAACTGCAATTGTGTAGGTTTTTACATTATTACGGTGAAATGTGTCTCTCCCTTTACTAAAATCTTTGATTGTATAAAAAAAATAAATAAAATTCAGAATCTTTTCTTCCTTCCTTTTTTTTTTTTAAGCTTCATAAACTTGTTACTCCGCGCGAATTGTGTTAGTTGCAATTTGTGTGTGCAGTTAAAAAATGCTTATACATACATGCAAATACCACCACTTTGCTTATTGGAGGCTTGAAGTGGTGAAACCCATGTTTAGTCTCTAGAGCAAAGTTTCCGGCATCCCCCACCCCCCCATACTTCTCCTTTAACCCATGCACGGTACTAAGTACTATAGGTTTTGATACCTTCGTGTTTGGGGTTTTCATAAAAAAAAAAAAAAAATCATTAAATTTATAATTGAAAGAGAAGATTATCTTGGAAACAAACACCTCTTGAAGCATTTCTGAAGAAAACGACTCCTTGTGCAACAAACCAACAAGTGCCAAGCCAATAATGAGTGATCAACAAGTGTGCATTTAGTCTATGATGATGAAGAAAAAACATTCTTTAACATTTGTAAGCCGTAAATAATTTCTCTATTATTATAATTTGCTTGATTTTACAGGCTACGTTTTCATTTCTTTCGATAAATCAATCAAATCATTGTTTAAACAAATTAATTAGCTAACTGTCTTATGTTATGCTAACTGTCTAATTAGCTATGTCTTATGAAATAAATTCCCGCTTTACGAGTTTTCGCTTTATGAGCATGCGCTAGGAATAAATTAACTCGTAAAGTCGAGAACTACGTGTATGTACAATATTCACTTTTTCCAGTGTTCAATATGAAATTGCTTAGTTCTTTGAACACACTACTTTTTTTCATAATTCGTTTTAAAGGACATGTTCATACCTACAGTACATCCAAAACCACAGTACAAAGAGGCATGTACGAAGAGGTTGTTAAAAAAAATATATATATATATATTTTTTTTTTTTTTAATAACAAGGATGGAGTTTTAATAATGCTTTTTTTGGCCTTATTATACAATAAATGTCAGAATTAAGAATACGTTTTTAAAGTTTCCCATTTTAAATTATTTCTTGCCCTTTTCTCAAAAAAATCTGATTGCCTGCTACTGTTATCAAATTTTTGAATATCTGCTAGGCAGTTAAAAGCATTTACATACAGTTTTCATTTTTAAACTTCAAAATTCCACAAAAACACTCACTCTTCCCTGACTTACTTCACACAGTGGTTCCCCCAAAAGTCACATATAATTTTGTCTCTAATAAAAGTAACTAAGCATTAGCACTACAGGAACTCAAGGACAAAGTGAACATGTTTTTCTACAGCTATAAGCTCCATAGCCTGAACACTTGGGAAACTCCTGCAAGATGGCCTATGACACTTTCCTTACTGTCAGGCAGACAAATCCAAGCCTGTTGACCACCCAGACATCAGCACTTCCTTCCACACCCACGGTACCTTCTCTAACAGAATCACAGCTCCAATGGTTAATCTCGGTACGTGAGGCCTTCCAATCCTTTGCAGGTACAGAGGACAATAAGCAAAGTAGTGAGAAGCCAAGGTTTTGGAAAATGTCATTTCTGAGATTGCCTACAGAGTTAAGGAAAAAATTATATTTCTTGATATCGTGTACATCTTGAACCAAGAAAAGATGAGTGCTTCTTCATTTCTTCTATCATTGCTTCCACGAATAAAATACAATTTTATCATTTAAAATATAGTATTTTATATGCCTATTAGCAGCATGAGTATGTTGTACAAAAGTGCAAGTCAGACATCTATACTTACTTTGTACGTACCTTGATCTGCATGAATAATAAATTAGTAAATAGGCAACAATAGTATTTACTGGATGTGCTACTTTGAGATGTCTGGTTCGCACGCATAAGGCAGATGTGCTTTCCTCTGTCAATGCATGTGGAAGATCTTGCAACGTGTGTTCTGAATATAATAATGGAAACAGAATTCAAATTCAATAAGAGATATTAAGGTCACATAACAATTGTCACACTTATTAAAGATGTTTTCAATTTCCCCTAGGCAAGGCATCTTTGATAACCATTGATTGCTTGAGAGTGGTAACTCTTCCCAGGACTGTGTTAAGACTTTTTAAGCACTCAGAAACAAATAAGAAAATGCTACCCTTCCCTTCAACATGAAAAGGCCCAAGTAATAATAATATGTTGATTCTGTTAGTAACCTACCAAGTCAAAAGGTCCTATTGACCAGCAGCATATCATCATGGGTTAATAGAGAAACACCGGACACTAGCACAATGTTTCTCTATTAAACCAAGGTCATTTTTTTCCTTCATCTTACACCTGGTGCAGTTATACCACCACCTTCATCATAAAAAAAGCTACTGATTTTGCAGTGCTGAAAATGTGATATGCCTGGGTGTGGTTCAATGTGTTCCATCTTAATAACTTTGCCAAAGTATAATGGAAAATTAGTTTTTGTATTCAACTACTTAGGGACCATGTTATAATAGTTTATCAAACAACATTTTTCTTACAAAGCCATGTTGTGATACATTTTATTATTATTATAAGCTATATGGTGCAAGGAAGCCTGAGGCTTATGCTGCACTAGCCAAAAAAAAATTACCGAGTTACCCAGAGAGAGGGAGAGAGAGAGAGAGAGGTAGAAGGAATCACCAAGAAAGAGAAGAATGAATGATGACATCCAGCTCAGGATCCTGGGTGTGCCAAGCCCAAACTCACCAGATGTGAGCCCATAATCCTACAATACATCTTTGATCAAAAGACTACAACTGTTCCTGCCACTGAGCATTAGCATTAGTAGAGGCATATGATGCAAGAAAGCAAGCTTATGCAGCATCAGCCAAAAAAAAAAAAAAAAAACCCTTCCACTTCACCCCTCCGTTCGTTCGAAATACCTGTCCAGCTGAGCCTTAAATTTATTTAGGCTATCAACTTCCACAACAAGGGATGGAAGTCTACCCGCTGGCTAAAGGGAAATTTCCGCACATCTATCCTACATCTGTCTTTCCTCAATTTGAATTTATGCCCTCTCAGGTGATTATTCTGAGCAAGAGGCAATATCCCATCAGCACTGACCATGCTCAAACCATTCAAAGCTATGTACACCCCCTCCCCCCATACTTCTCCTTCAACCCATGCACGGTACTAAGTACTATAGGTTTTGATACCTTTCGTGTTTGGGGTTTTCATCAAAAAAAAAAAAAAAACCTCTATCAGATCACCTCGCCAGTGGCTAGTCTCCAGACACTGTAATTTGCAAAACTTAAGCCTTACTTCGTAAGAGCAACCCTTCGTTCCTTTCACTAACCTTGTTGCCCTTCTCTGTACTCGTTCCAGCAGCTCTACATCCTTCTTGAAATGAGGCCTCCAGCCCTGTATACAGTACTCAAGGTGCGGCCTGACCGTTGCCTTATAAAAGGGAATAATCACCTCCCTATCCCTGCTAGAAAAATTCCTGTATATCATTGATAAGACACCATGAGCTACTCTTCCAGCCCATCTGCATTGCTCAGAGAACTTCATATCTGCCTGCACAATTATCGCCAGGTCCTTTTCATTCTCTACCACTGTCAGTGAAGTACCACAGAGTTGATACGTTGCTTTAGGGTTGCTGTTTCCCATATGTAGTACTTTACATTTGTCAATGTTAAACTTCATTTGCACTTCTCAGCCCATCTGCTCAACCTTTCCAGATCCTGTTGCAGCACCATAGCGTCAGTTGCGTCCTTAACAACCCTGCCAACCTTTGTATCGTCTGAAAACTTGGACATTAAGCTTGATATACCATCATCAATATTATTTATAAATACAGAAAACAACAATGGACCCAACACTGAACCCTGAGGGACTCCACTAATAACATTAGTCCACGATGAGCAGTGTCCATTAATTACCACTCTCTGTCTTCTGCCACTCAACCATCCTTTTATCCATAGCAACAATTTGCCACCAATGCCACAGTGCTCCAATTTGTGCAGCAGCCTTCCACGTGCAACAGTATCAAAAGACTTTCTAAGATCCAAATATATAATATGAAAGTAATTCCCTGCATCCAATTCTTTTGTGACTACATCATAGTATCCAATCAAATTGGTCAGGCAAGACCTTCCCTTAACAAAACCATGCTGTGTCTGAGCTATAACTGAATTCTTGTCAAGATGATCCTGCAGTGCTTTTTTTAACCAGTGCTTCCATTAATTGTCCTGGAACAGAAGTTAAACTCACAGGTCTATAATTACTTGTGTCAGCCTTTGATCCTCCTTTGTGAATTGGGGTTACATTTGCACATCTCCAGTCTGTGGGTACCTCCCCTGAGTCCAAGGAAGCTCTCATAATTATGGCTAACAGATGGCTTACTTCCTTTGCTGCCTCCTTTAATATAACTGGATAGATCTCATCCACCCCAGGTGCATTTCTTGTATTTATCTTCAACCATTTCTCCTCCACTTTACTCTCAATTATTACAAGATCATCTAGCTCACTGCCAGTGTTTACTTCATCTATGGCATTCCCGTTCCTGAATAACTCCACATGTGTGAATGCAGAGGCAAAATATTGATTTAGTTTGTTAGCTACCTCAGCAGGATCATGAACAGTTGAACCATCGATATCAAGTGGACCAATCTGATTCAACCCCTTCCTTCAAAAGTTTACATAAGTAAAGAACTCCTTACTGTTTTTCTTTGCATCCCTTGCCAAAGATTTCTCGTAATCTGCCTTTGCCTGCCTAATCTCCTTTGTAACTTGGTTACAGATCAACTTATATATATATTAGGCTTCTGTGTCTCATGTTAATTTATATGTATCCCATGCATTTTTCTTCTCTGCCATATGTCTCATTACTTCATCTGACATCCATTTAGGCCTGAACCTTGTACAATATTTCTTGGTTGGTATGTAAAGCCTGGTAGCTTCCAAGATAAGTTCTTTGAATGCTTCTCATTTTGAGTTTGATGTTGGTAACATCATCAGTTGGTCCCACTGTATAGAATTTAAATACTGTCTTACACCATCGTAGTTGCCTTTACGAAAGCAATAACCCTTCCCTTTACCCCTGCTGGTAGTTACCTCCTTGAGTAAATCCCACTTCAGCACACTGTGATCACTGGCACCTAATGGTTCCTGTATCTGCAGATTCTTAATGCATGAAGAATCACTACTGATAATCAAATCAAGAGTATTGCTCCCTCTAGTTTCCTCCCAAACATGCTGATTTAGAAAACAACACACACATTTCAGTCAATATCTGGGAAATTAAAATCCCCCATTATAAGAATCTCTTATTTACTGGCTCACTCTATTTCCCTGTACAGTGTCTTCTTATACTCATCAGAGTCATTAGGCCTATAGCACACTCCGACTCTCAATTTTGATCTCCCAATGCTTATGTCACACCAAACTGACTCTACACTGCACTGTCCAGAAATGTCGACTGGCTTCACTTCCTTGGATTTTATGTGTTTCTTAACTAATAGCATAACCCTTCCTTCCTTCCTATCCTGTCTATCCTATCTCCAAATTCCAGTTTTGCATTAGTTATATCTGTATGACACCACGTCTGATATCCCAACAATATCCGCCTTTGATGGTTTGAGCAATACCCCAAATTCATCAAATTTATTTACCAAACTCCTAGCATTGGTGTACATGTAATTAGCATTAGCATTAGTAGAGGCATTTGATGCAAGAAAGCAAGCTTATGCAGCATCAGCCAAAAAAAAAAAAAAAACCACTTCCACTTCACCCCTCTGTTTGTTCAAAATACCTGTCCAGCTGAGCCTTAAACTTATTTAGGCTATCAACTTCCACGACAAGGGATGGAAGTCTGTTCCACCAACCAACCACTCGCTGGCTAAAGGCAAATTTCCGCACGTCTATCCTACATCTGTCTTTCCTCAATTTGAATTTATGCCATCGCAGGTGATTATTCTGAGCGAGAGGAAGAATCCCATCAGCATTGAGCATGCTCAAACCATTCAATGCTTTATACACCTCTATCAGATCACCTCGCTGGTGCCTAGTCTCCAGACACTGCAATTTGCAAAACTTAAGCCTTTCTTCGTAAGAGCAACCCTTTGTTCCATTCACTAATATCGTTGCTCTTCTCTGTACTCGTTCCAGCAGCTCTACATCCTTCTTGAAATGAGGCCTCCAGACCTGTGTACAGTACTCTAGGTGTGGCCTGACCATTGCCTTATACAAGGGAATAATCACCTCCTTATCCCTGCTAGAAAAATTCATATATATCATTGACAATACACCATGAGCTACTCTTGCAGCCCGTCTGCACTGCTCAGAGAACTTCATATCTGCCTGCACAACCACCCCCAGGTCCCTTTCATTCTCTACCACTGTCAGTGTAGTACCACAGAGTTGATACGTTGCTCTGGGGTTGCTGTTTCCCATGTGTAGTACTTTACATGTGTCAATGTTAAACCTCATTTGCCACCTCTCAGCCCATCTGCTCAACCTTTCCAGATCCTGTTGCAGCAGCATAGTGTCAGTAGTGTCCTTGACAACCCTGCCGACCTTTGTATCGTCTGCAAACTTCGACATTAAGCTTGATATACCATCATCAATATCATTTATAAATACAAAAAACAATGGACCCAACACTGAGCCCTGAGGGACTCCACTAATAACATTAGTCCATTATGAGCAGTGTCCATTGATTACCACTCTCTGTCTTCTCCCCCTCAGCCACCCCTTTATCCACAGCAGCAATTTGCCTCCAATGTCACACTGCTCCAATTTGTGCAGCAGTCTTCCATGTGCAACAGTATCAAAAGCCTTTCTAAGATCCAAGTATATAATATCAAAGTTATTCCCTGCATCCAGTTCCTTTGTGACTGCATCATAGTATCCAATCAAATTGGTCAGGCAAGACTTCCCCTTAACAAAACCATGCTGTGTCCGAGCTATAACTGAAGTCTTGTCTAAATGATCCTGCAGTGCTTCTTTAACTAGTGCCTCCATTAATTTTCCTGGAACAGAAGTTAAACACACAGGTCTCTAACTGCTTGTGTCAGCCTTTGATCCTCCTTTGTGAATTGGGGTCACATTTGCACATCTCTAGTCTGCAGGTACCTCCCCTGAGTCCAAGGAAGCTCTCATAATTATGGCTAAGGGTTTGCTTACTTCCTCTGCTGCCTCCTTTAATATAACTGGATAGATCCCATCCACCCCAGGTGCCTTTCTTGTGTTTATCTTCAACAGTTTCTCCTCCACTTTACTCTCAGTTATTACAAGATTCTCTAGCTTTCTGCTAGAGTTGAATACACCCCTGGCTTTCACCTCGCTAAATAACTCCTCGTGTGTGAATGTCGATGCAAAATATTCATTTAGTTTGTTAAGTACCTGAGCAGGATCATCAACAGTTGACCCATCGATATCAAGTGGACCAATCTGATTCATCCCCTTCCTTCTAGAGTTTACATAAGTAAAGAACTCTTTGCTGTTTTTCTTTGCATCCCTTGCCAAAGATTTCTCGTACTCTGCCTTCGCCTGCCTAACCTCCTTTGTAACTTGGTTACAGATCAACTTGTATCTATCATAGGCTTCTGTGTCATGTGTTAATTTGTATGTATCCCATGCATGTTTCTTCTCTGCCACATGCCTCATCAGTTCATCTGACATCCATTTAGGCGTAAACCTTGAACAATATTTCTTAGTTGGTATGTAAAGCCAAGATAAGTTCTTTGAATGCTTCCTATTTTGCATTTGCTGTTGGTAACATCATCAGTTGGTCCCACTGTATAGAATTTAAATACTGTCTCAGTCCATCGTACTCGCCTTTACGAAAGCAATAACCCTTCCCTTTACCCCTAATGGTAGTTACCTCTTTGAGTAAATCCCAATTCAGCACACTGTGATCACTGCCACCTAGTGGTTCATTTATCTGCAGATTCTTAATCTCTTTCACCTCTGCCAGTGGCTACTGTTAATCTATTCGTCTTTGTATCCCCCCAAGCTAGCAGTTTTCCAACCCACCTAACACTGCCTCGATAGCATCAGCAAATATTCTTGCACCCTTTCTATTTAAGTGTATCCCATCCCATGAAGAATCACTGCTGATAATCAAATCAAGAGTATTCCTCCCTCTATTTGCCTCCCGAACATGCTGATGTAGAAAACAATCATCCAATAAATCCACAAAAGCCTTGCTAGTGTGTGAGTGACCAGCCCCCAAATTCCAGTCAATATCTGGGAAATTAAAATCTCCCATTATAAGACTCTCTGATTTACTGGCCCACTCTATTTCCCTGTACAGTTTCTTATTATACTCATCAGAGTCATTAGGCCTATAGCACACTCCTATTCTCAATTTTGATCTCCCAATGCTTATGTCACACCAAACTTACTTGACACTGCACTGTCCAGCGATGTCCACTGGCTGCACTTCCTTGGATTTTATGTATTTCTTAACTAATAGCATAACCCCTCCTGCCTTCCTATCCAGTCTATCCTTTCTGTAGACGTTGTACTCCCCAAATTCCAGTTCTGCATTCCTTATATCTGTGTGACACCAAGTCTCTGATATCCCAACAATATCTGCCTTTGATGTTTTGAGCAATACCTCAAATTCATCAAATTTATTTACTAAACTCCTAGCATTGGTGTACATGCAAGTATACATGCACCTATTTCTATTCTTAGCTACCCTAACACAACCCATGTGATTACTTGTACCGCAATGACTCCCAGCAGTCTCTGAAATATCCTGAATCTTGTTTTTCAGGCTTCTGCTCATTCCAATAGAAGCAGTGCAAGAATCTCTTTCACCTCTGCCAGTGGCTACTGTTAATCTATTCGTCTTTGTATCCCCCCAAGCTGTTAGGTGGGTTTTCCAACCCACCTAACACTCCCTCGATAGCATCAGCAAATATTCTTGCACCCTTTCTATTTAAGTGTATCCCATCCCTGTAGAAGCAATCTCTCCTGTTAACAAGTACAGTCCAGGCTGAAAAAAATTCTACCCCTTGAGCTTGGCACAATCTTTCCAGGGCCGAATTGATCGACAAGGCTCTCATCATATACTCCCTCCTATCGTGTCTGGGCAGAATTGCAGACACTTTCAAATTCAACCCTATTTCACGGCTTTTTTTCAACAGTGACCTGTACTTGTTAAGCAATTCTGCCGGTCTCCTACTCTTGATATCATTAGTGCCAACGTGTACAACTATATCACCTTTTGTGTCCTTAAAAGATGATATCTGCTCTACAACGTCATCAACCTTTGCCCCTGGCAGACATATAATACATAGAATTATACATGCACCTGTTCTTTTTCTTAGCTACCCTAACACAACCCATGTGTTTACTTGTACCCCAATGATTCCCAGCAGTCTCTGAAATATCCTGCATCTTATTTTCCAGGCTGCTGCTCATTCCAATAGAAGCAGTGCAAGAATCACTTTCACCTCTGCCAGTGGCTACTGTTAATCTATTAGTCCTTGTATCCCCCCAATCTAGCAGTTTTCCGACCCACCTAGCACTGCTTCGATAGCATCAGCAAACATTTTTGCACCCTTTCTATTTAAGTGTATCCCATCCCTGTAGAAGCAGTCTCTCCTATTAACAAGTACAGACTAGGCTGAAAAAAATTCTACCCCTTGAGCCTTGCACAATCTTTCCAGGGCCGAATTGATCGACAGGGCTCTCATCATATACTCCCTCCTATCGTGTCTGGGCAGAATTGCAGACACTTTCAAATTCAACCCTAATTCATGAGTTTTTTTCAACAGTGACCTGTACTTGTTAAGTAATTCCGCCGGTCTCCTACTCTTAATATCATTAGTGCCAACGTGTACAACTATATCACCTTTTGCGCCCTTAAAGATGATATCCGCTCTACAACGTCATCAACCTTTGCCCCCAGCAGACATACCCTGGTCCTGTTCCACCTATCCTTTTTACAAAGCATGTTTCCTGTTTCCCTGACAATAGAGTCACCAACAACTACTAGTTCCTTTGGGACCAGCGCATTCTGCCTTGGGGGTTGCTGCTGTGTTGCGTGATGCCCAAGTGCAAGCTCTGGCGTTGGTGTGGGCAGCTGAGAGCTTGATGGTCCCCTCACTTTTAATCCCTCGAGGGCATCCACCCTGTCCTTCAAGCTCTCATATAGGCCCATAACAACGCTGAGTTGTTGCCTGATTTCCTTACACTCCTTGCATCGCGCACATACAAAGACATCCCCCACGGCAGTATCATGTACCGTACCTGGCTGCTCCACAAACATCAAGCATATAGTGCATTTTAAAACGTTGAGGTTAACACATTGGCGACTATGTGATACACCGGTGGTACATTACACATTGACTGTGTCCATTGTTGACCACCGGTGGTACACTTCTCAATCCACTTTCTATATAGGTAAAAATCTTGCACTTAATAGCAAGATCCTCTATATTGGGCATACGGCTATAGCATAGGTACAAGTGGTTTGGTGTACTACTGGTGATGCACTCGTAAATAAATATGGATGTTATAAGTTAATAAAATCAGGATATAAAAAATGAAAAAATATTTTATTTTTGAAACGAATACAGTTGTACTCTAAATAATAAGGTAAAAAGTAATCAATAAAATAAAAAACTTAGTAAGTAGCTCAAACTAATAGTTATTACTCATGTTTTTCATTAAAACACTGTTGGCACATAGTCAGCTTTCCTGGACAATCTTCACAAACTCTGCTAGCTTTATTTCTAGCTTCCTTGACACCTTCATTTTGAATTTTTTTTGCAACATAAAGTACATCTCTTCCTACTCATTCTTGCTGTCCCTTCATATTTTCCCATTTTGTGATGAACTATGGTACTACTTCTTCTTGGTCACTTCCTTGCAGGTGGTCGGTTTTCTTCAATTTCAGCATCATCTTCAGCCTCTATATTTTCATTTTCAGTGTCCAACAATCCTCTTATAATTTTTTGTTGAAGCTAGAGCATATCCAATTTCTTGCTGTTATCACCAAAGTTATTATATATTAACCAAGTATTCACGATTCATGTGCCAAGAACTATTTCAAAGAAAACATTTTTGTACCATTTGGTACTTTTTCTAAGGGCAATATAATAAGTTGACATTTGGTCGGAGACATATTATGGAGTTTTATTCAGGTCACTGGTGGTATATGGCAGCCCAATAAAAGAATATTCATTGGAGCCGTCTTGTACCACCAGTGGTACACTCAAAATATATAATTCTACCGAAAAATCTAACAATGACATCATAAAAGCATGATTTTTTTTAACCAACACAATATTCTTTCTTAATGCACTTCATCAAAGTGCATTAAAGAACCCTACGTGACCAGTCTAGAATTAAAGAATGTCAGTAAGCTTTTTTGCAAAAGTTCAGAAATAACAAACTACCAAACTAAGTCCTCATAAAAATAGGCTGTCATTGTTGTCAGTGTCACATCTCCACTGTTTATTTGGAACAGAATACATGTTCAATCCTAAACAGTAGGGATAAGACAAGCAATATCAGCCAAAATAATGACAAACATGCATTAAGGAGTCTGACTTCTCCACATAAATCATTCTGCAAGTTGTCTACAGAAAAGCAACTGATGCATTCAACAAGGGGCAAAATAAATCCTTATTGTATCATGCCATGCATGAAACTGAAGCCTCCTGACTTCTCTGTAGCAAGTTAATTGACGTGGTACACTGCCACCTGCTACTCATTTGGAGAAGTATCAATCTGATTCTCATCAACAGCTGGAAGAATTTCTAAAGTCCTTTTCAATCAAGGTTGTAGTCAGCTGACCATGGGTGGAGAGGTGGAAAGTGGGGTTTTTTTCTGACCATGAATTATTCCCAGCTTTTCTGCCTGCACAAATGCAAACCAGCCCACAAACACACAGTTCTATAAACAACTACCATATGGATATAAGTGATAAGTTTCGATGGCATTAAAATAATTTGAATCTGCCTGCACAAATACAAATCAGCCCACGAACACACAGTTCTATAAATAACTACCATATGGATACAAGTGATAAGTTCGATGACATTAAAATAATAATTTGAATTTTTGTACTCCATGCAGGCTTGGCAGAATCAGATTTGAATTGGACTCTACCAAGAAAATGCACTTCTATGCACAGCAAAAACAATTTATTGCTTCACAACTTGGACTATTATATAATGCTTACTGATGAAACATGGTTTCACCTAATTGGTTATATAAACTCACAGATGAGCTGAGCTTGTATGACTAGCAATCCCACAAACTGAATGCAATACCTTTGCATTTATGGAAAGGTATCGCATTTTTTGTTGCCCTTCTCTGTATGAATTCCAGGAGCTTTACATTGTTCCTAAAATGAGGCCTCCAAACATGTACGCAGTACTCAAGATGTGACCTGACCGTTGCCTTATACAATGGTATAATCACCTCCATATTCCTACTAGAAAAATGCCTGTATATCATTGACCAAACCCCATGAACTGTCATGGCAGCATGCCTACACTGCTCAGAAAACCTCATATCTATATGTACAAATACCCCCCCAGGTCATTTTCATTATCCAGTACTCTGAGCATAGTAGCACACAGTTGGTACATATGCAGTACTTTGCCTTTCTCAATTTTAAACTTCAACTACCATTTCTCAGCCCATCTGCCTAATTTTTTGGATCTTTTTGCAGTAACTTACCCTAATTACAGTCATTAAACACATTGCCAACACAGAAATTAAGCGTAATATACTTTCAAAAATATCATTAATAAATGTCGAAAACAACAATCGGCCCAAGTACTGAACCCTGGAGGACTCCACTAATAACATTACCAATGAAAAGTAGCGTCCATTAATAACTACTCTGCCTTCTAATTTTTGCATCCAGTTCTTTTGTTACTGCATCATAGAATACAATCAGATTAGTGAGATAAGATCATCCTTAAAACCCAGGGGCTCACATCTGGCGAGTATGAGCTTGGCACCACCCAGCGTCCTGAGCTGGATATCATCATTCTTCTTTCTTGGTGATTCCCTTCTACTTTATTTATGCCCCATATGTTGAACAGTGGCACAAACAATTTAACAGATTCTTTAAAGATACCAAATTTAAAATTGTAACCAGACCAATATGGAAATTACACACTATACTGAACAATCGCTCAGTCCTTTCCTCATCTGCAACACAAATAAATGACCTAGTACACATTTCTTTCAGTGATTGCGACTCGTCTTATCAGGGTTCTACGCGGTTTCCTCTGAATTTTCGTGTTAATCAACACACAGATTCAGTTCGTGCTTCTCGTTCAGCAACATCAGAATTAGCTTTTCATGCCGTTAATTAAAAACACTTTTTTATTTAACGAGGCCAAAATACTTTAGTGTCCAATGTAATTATATGAGACTATTAATTGCAGAAACCGTCAAAATTAAGTTACATGAGAATTCTGTATATATCCAATCTCCGACTAGTGGTCCTTCACGTGCATGCGCAAAGACATATAATCCCTATTTAAGTTCCATGCTCACCCTTATTCGGTAATTTTCAATTCTGTGATCACAACATATGGTCGAAAAGCATTGTCAGCTTCAGGAAGGGGAAAATCGTTTTGCAATTTTTTTCGTTAAATTAATTTTTACTTAATTTTTAATTGCATTACATTGATTTATAATTGTGTTCATTTGATTTTTAATTACTGTTAATTATTTCTTACTGTAATGTAAGATTTTTGATTTTTTTAATTGTTTTCGTTTTAATTTCTGGAGAGTACCATACGGAAGTGTTCTACATATCATATTGAGGTAAACTTCTCTTATTCTTTTACAAATATTGATATCAACGTATAATGTACTGAGCATTATAGCTCTGGTTCATACTATTAAATTTATGACCTACTAAACACAGCGGGTATTAATGCACTATTCATTTATAAAGCAAATATTCCACTCAAAGAAATTAAGAGAAATGCTTTTCTACAAAGTACTGCATGGGAATTGGTCAAACCCCAAATAACCAGAAGATAGATCAAATACAGAAAATGTGAAAACCAAAATCAGCTTCCCAGTGCAGCTACCAATGAATATCATGGAAATAGAGGATTCTGTCATGAATGTGGTCAAAGTGGGGACAGAACTATGAGGAGATTTGTGTCATGTGTGGACAATGGATATGCAGAAAGCACTTAAAAGATGGTTTTTTTTTTTTTTTTTATGAAAACCCCAAACACGAGAGGTTATTAGAACCTATAGTACTTAGTACCGTGCATGGGTTGGAGGTTGAGAAGATGAAAGAAGATATTTGTTGACATTAGACTCGAACTTCTGTAGACTGTAATTGTCAGGAAATACAGTAGAACCCGGATAAGAAATTCTCGCATAAGAAGTTTCCCCCCTGTACTAGGTTTGGTTTATTTAGTCCCAATTTCAACTCTATAAGTTGTGATGTATTGTTTTCCCGCATAAGATGTTTCCCAAGTAAAAGTTTTCCCGCATAAAAAGTTTGTCATAAAGAATGCACAGTGTATTATTATAATGACGTTTTCCCACTTAATACATTTTTTAAATATAGAATTTATTTATTTTTAATATTAAAAAATATTACACAATATAAACATTTGCTAATCGAACAAGTCAGTGCCAAGCATCATTTTAGTTTGTAATAAACCACGGAAGTAGGTGAAATGGCATCATTTTTGATATACATGTAACTCATATTGTGACTGCCTTCACAACAAGTTGCCCTGATGTTGCACTACCTCCAATGCTTTTCCAATGGAGAAGACTAATGTTACTTATTCTCGGCAGATACCACCAACCAGGCACCACCCAGGGGTGCTGGTATCTGCCGAGAATCCATTGCCAAAGTGTTGCCTATTCGAGAATCCATTGTCGAAGCATTGCTTATGCTAGGTAGTTCAATATCAAGGCAACTGGTTGTGAAGACATTCAAAATACAAGATATAACAGAAACAATGCCATTTCACCTACTTCGGTGATTTACTACGAACTAAAATGATGCTATGCACTAACTTGTTTGATTAGTGAATTTTCAGTGCTGAAACCTTTTCCGATATAAACATTTTGATATAATGGAAATGACATATTGCAATTGTTTTCATCAATATCCATAACTGGATGCGTCGACCATGTTAAGCATTAAGTTCTGATGGTTGTGAACAGTTCTGAATTACTTAGTGGATTGCTGTTCTTATTGTAATTGTGACCTTTTAAGGTATATTGAAACTCCAAAGGAGAGGAGCTCATTCTTCCAAATTGGTAATGAGTTTAATGAACAGAATGTTAAGCAATTAGAAATCCTCAGTTTAAAAATGTGTCCCATGGGCAGAGTAAAATATTTATAAATTCTGAAATAGTACTTTAAAATCATCTTTAACTTATGTGTATCTTATCATTTGTGTAGTTAATATTTCATAACCTTAGGTCATTTTCCCTTCTAAGAAGTTTTAAACCTCCAGTCCCTTGCAAAACTTCTTATCCAAATTCTACTCTACGTATTAAGGTAGGTTGTTCCAAAAAACAGTAGTTCATTAAGAAATGAGGAAGATGAAAAGTTGGTTCTGTGACTATGAAGTTGTACGGTAAATAGATTTTGGCTTGTGGCAGCACGTGTTTGGACTGTTTTGAAAGAGAGAGCGGGAATTATAGAAGCCAATTCAGAAGAACAGTGCCCATAGAAGTATCTGTAGAAAAGGCATGCAAGAGAAACAGAACATTATGAGACAGAGTGGAGGTGGAGAGACTCTGTTAGAGATGAGTCTTTAAATAACCTAATTGCCCTCTTCTGAATGGAATCTAGAAGCCTGAGACAGGTTTTGGGGGGACCGCCCTGGATGTGGGAACAATATTCCATGGTAGGGCAGATTTGCGATTTGTACAGAGTGAAAAGCTGTTTGGAAGAAAAGTAACGCCAAGAGCAAAAGAGAAAACCAAATTTTTTTTAGATGCAGAAGAAGCAATATTGTAATGTGCTTGTGCCAAGAGAGAGAGAGAGAGAGAGAGATTAGAAGTCAGGGTAATCCCAAAAAGATCATCTTGCCTAGAAATAGGAGTATCACCAAAGATAAGCATAGGAGCAAAAGAATCCTTTTTGAAAGATATAAGACAGGACTGAGTTTTAGAAGGATTGAAATCAACTAAGTTGTCTTTGCCCCACTGGAGAATTACCTGGAGATTGGCATTTAAGGAATTGGTAACGAATATTCGAAAAGTTGACGATGATTGATCGGGCAAAGTTTCTCAAACTGGAAAGTGGAATGCAATGTGCAATCATCAGCAAAACTATGGACAGGATTTCCAGTCAGTGGAGAAGAAGGTTATTAATATACAAGAGGAAAAAAGTAGGGTAGCAAACTGAACCTTGGGGTTCACCAGCATTAGAGGAGAAGTTAGAAGACAGAGAGCCATCTACCATCGCCCTCAGTGAGTGGTCAGAGAAAACTGGATTAGCCAATAACAAAAAACAGTTGGCAAACCATAAGATGGAAGCTTGTTTAGAAGATCTTTATGCCAAACACAATCGAGAGCCTTTGAGATGTCAAGAGCAACTGCTTATGTTTCACCAAACTTTTCCATTGAATTTGTCTATAATTGGGTAGCATAAGGCAGAATATCACCAGTGGATCGGCACTGATGGAATCCATACTGGCAATTGTTGATCAGACGGAAGGTTTCTAGATAGTTTAAGAGTTAGTGGTTAATTGATTTCTCCATTACCTTAGAAAGAGTAGAAGTAATTGCAATGGGACGATTATTGGATGGGAGAGATTTATCATCCTTTTTAGGACTGGCTGGATATTAGCAAATTTCCAAGAAGGAAAAACACCTTTGGAATAAGAAAATGAAAAAAGGCGACAAAGAGTAGGTGCAAGTTCAGGAGCGCAAGTTTTGAGAACAAGTGGAGAAATACCATCAGGATCTAGGGTGTATGATATGTGTGTAATATTTCAAACAAAATTTAACCAATAATAATCTATAAATATTTAACTACATTTTTTAATTTTTGATTAAAACACTGAAAAATAATTATTAATATATATCTTAATATTGATAAACTTTATATTGAAAGAATTCATTTCAAGCCCTAACCTGGCAATTATTGTAAATTCTGCCTAAAAAGGATGGGTGACATATGTTACCCACATGCCTACTCGAGAGAAGAAATCAACAAATGAAGTGGACTTTTTTTCTTTTTTTTTTTTTCCTGTATAAGCTTTCCTTCCTTCCTTTAAACATATTCCCAATACTAACTCTGTTTATCAAGATGACAAAGACACCAATTCATCATCATCATCATCAGCCATTTTCAATCCACTGCAGGATGAAGGCCTCTCCAGCAACTTTCCAGTTCCTTCTGTTTTGAGCACAGGCCATCCATTTACTACTCACAAACTCATGAATTTCATCTATCCATCTCCACCTTTGTCTTCCAGGTTTTCTTCTAGCTCCTCTTGGGTACCATTCTGTTATTTTCTTAGTCCATCTGTCATCATGTCTTCGAGCTACGTGTCCTGCCCAAGACCATTTTAGTTCTTTAGTTTTCATAAGAATGTCCTTTACTTGAGTTTGCTGCCTAATCCATGTGTTTCTCTTCTTATCTAACAGTCTGATTCCCAATATAATTCGTTCCATTTTTCGCTGTGTAGTTCTCAGCTTCTCTTCCATTCTTTTGGTGTGTGCCCACGTTTCACTTCCATAAATTATGGTGAGGAGTATACATTGATTCATTATTTTACGTTTCAGACAAACTGGGATATTGCTCTTCAGTATGTGACTATATTTCCTGAATGCTATCCATCCAAAATTTATTCTTCTCTTGACTTCCAGCCATTTATCATTATTACAGCTAATAACTTGTCCCAGATAAGTATATGACTCCAACTTTTCAATTACTGCTCATTCAATCATTATTTCCCTTTCCGTGGCATACTTGTTCATCATTACTTTTGTTTTAGCCATATTCATCTTTAGTCCAAAATCCTTACTAACTGTGCTAACTCATTAAGATTTTCTTCTAATTCTTTGGGATCATGGCTTATGACCACAATGTCATCTGCAAATTGTAAATGGTTTAGGTACTCTCCGTTCACACTGACTCCTTTCTGCGACCAGTCTAATCTTCTGAAAGCTTCCTCAAGGGCAGCAGTAAACAGCTTCGGAGATATTGTGTCTCCTTGTCAAACTCCTTTCTTGATTTTAAATTTGCTACTGTCTTTGTCTAGTCTAATAAAGGAGGTAGCACTCTCATATATTTTCTTCAAAATCTTAATATATGGGGTATCTATGCCTTGTCTTTCCTAGTCAAATGCCTTTTCATAATCCACAAATGCCAGGCATAATGGTGTTTTTATATTCATTTGCTTTCTCCATTAGCTGTGATATTACGTGAAGGTGATCCACAGTTGAGAATCCTGTCCTAAAGCCAGCTTGCTCTTTTGGTTGATTCTCATCAAGTATTCTTTCTAATCTGTTAGTAATGACCCTTGTGAACAACTTGTAGATGTGGGATAACAAGCTAATTGGTCTGTAATTTCCAATTTCTGATTTATCTCCTTTCTTATGCAGCAAAACTATGATTGCATTATTCCACTGCTTAAGCGTCACACCTTTTCTAATCCACTTTGTGAAGAGCCTTGCCAGTTTTTGTGTTATGTCTCTTCCTCCCAATTTTAACAACTCTACAGTAACTTCATCTTCCCCCGGGGCTTTCTGATTCTTCATTTTCTTCAATGTATGTTCTACCTCATCAGGAAGAATATTGGGTATGTCGTATGTGTTGCTACTTTGCAATCCATCTTCCCGACTGCTGGCATCATTTCCTCACTCCTTGTATAATTCTCTATAGTAGTCTTCTGCTATTTGAATTATGCCTTCTCTGCTGTTTATAAGTACACCATTGCTATTCTTCAGTTTCAGTATCATTTGTCTTTCGGTATTACTGCTCATGGCTGCTGATTTAAATCCTTTGTTTTCCCTTAATGCTTTTTCTACTTTTCTTGTGTTAAATCTTCTTATGTCCTCTCTGAGTCTCTTTCTAATGGCTTTACATAACTCAGTATACTCAATTTTCTCCGTCAGTGTTTTTCTTGCTCTTCATTCGTCGTCTTCGGTTCATCATGACAAGTGTTTCTTGACTAATTTTTTCTTCTTTGGATTTCTTTTTCCCTATAGGTTTCTTGGGCTTTATCACTTTCAGAAAGTTGTAATATTCCTCGTCGATATCTTGGTCCTGAGCAGTCTGCAGAAGCTCAAACTTGTTCTTAAGTTCCAGTACATACTGCTTTTCCTCCTCCTCTGTTATCTCAAAGACCTTTGTATTATTTACTCGAGTCAGTTTTTTTCCTTTCCTACATCTATAACAAGAGTACACCTTACCATTCTGTGATCACTTCCAACATTTACCTTATTCAGGATGGTGACATCATTCACAATATATCTTCTGTTAGTGAGGATGAAGTCGATTTCATTAGTTGTTAATCCATTTGGACTCTTCCATGTCCACTTTCTGTTCACCCTTTTCTTGAAAAAAGTGATCATTACTGACAGTCCTTGAGATTCTGCAAATTCCACAAGTCTTTCACCTCTTTTATTTCTTTCACCAATTCCAAAATTTCCTATAGTTCCTCTTTCTGTGCTGTTTTGCCTTTTTCCAACCTTAGCATTGAAGTCCCCCATAATAATAGTGTAGTGGGTTTTCTGCTCATCTAGAAGACTCTCAATTTCGGTGTGCATTTCTTCAACCTCTTCATCATCACGGCTCAATGTTGGTGCATAAATCATTATAATCTTTAGCTTGTAGCTCTTAGAAATCTTGAGTATTAGTCTTGACACCCTTGGTGATGTACTTTTGAATTCCAAAATGTTGTTTTTAAAATCTTTATGGACCAGAAACCCAACTCCACCTTCACTCCTTTCACTGTTTCCATTGGTGTACAGCAGATTTCCACTTGATAAACTTATAAGTGATTCATTTCTTCTTCTTGTTTCAGCCAAACCAATGATATTCCAATTCACATTTTCTAATTCCTTTTCCAGCGCTAATATCCTAATATCCTGTCTATAATATCCTAATATAATGAATAAGACACCAATTATTTATTATGAACTCACCTGCTGCCCCTTCTTTCTTTACATCCTGAATTGCATTTTTAAAAATATTGCTACTACACATTTTTTCTTTTAACAGCAAAACTATAAAAGAAATTAAACATTTAAACTATTAATAAATACTCAAAAGTGATCTGTTTAATTTGTAGGGCAGAATATGCTAACAATAAAAGAATTGGCATGCAAAGTATGTAAAAAGTATAGTACTGTAAACAAACAGCATGATAGATTAGCAACTGTGTCCACTGTTATGAGAACTTGGAAAATAAATTCTAAAGTAAATATTTGCTTTCTGTCACTATTAACCATAAGCTTCATGCTCATTTTTATCTTCATATATATAGCTTATATTTCTTTTACAGCAGTGGCAAAATGAAGTATCATGCTCTTCATACCTGTTATGAACCCTGAATGAAAACAATGAGAAAATATTTTCTGATGGAAATGTGCTCTTAATTATATGAAATGAGATATTCAGATATTATATTTACATGATTTGTATTCATGACATGGACGGATGCCTTGCGTCTTGGAAAGCAAAAGTTAAAATTCATAAAATAAAAGTAAGAACGGGGAAAATTTTTAGACCAACTCTCGACAGCAAACATGATCTTGATAACCCGAAAAAATAGTGTTATCAGGGAAGAGCAAGACGTCGATCACGGTCTTCCATATAGGCCGCTAAAACTTTCAACATCTGAAATGAAGATCATTTCAGGGGGAAAAGAAGCGATCACTAAAAGTATCCTTTCCTTTATTGTGGCAAAAGTTCCTCTCGAAGGTCACGCGGTCCCATTCTTTTTTTTTTTTTTTTTTTACCTTATGTTATTATATACTCAGCCCATATGTTATTATATACTGCTTACAGTGATGTAATTTATTAATTGCAATCATTATTACCTAAATTATTTATTATAAAGATCGAAAGCTTTTATCTAACAGCCAAGGGTTTCAGGATAATAATTTAATTAATTTTATTGAATTATTTAATTATTAAATAATAATTTAGTAAAAAAATAATACTAAAGTGGCAAAAACAGTAGGTATCGATACTCTCAACAGTTTATCAGGGCACACCCACATCTTCAAAGGCTGGGATCATATGAAAATGTTAGTTCGAAAAATTTAATTATCGTAAGGAAAATTTAGTGTGGTAACATCGTCCTTCCACATCAGGTGGAAAAGGCCCGAATATGAATCCAGTCTGTGATGAAATCAATTTTTTAATAACCTGGCTCAGTTAGTTGGCCTCAAGTGGGGGAATAAAACCATGCGGATAGTATGGTTTTCTTCGGGAAACTGAGGTTTTTCATCCAGAAAAACAAAACACCGACCAAAGGGCACAGGCAACATACTGACTCCTCGTTACCGTAGCCACACTGGCGCTTAACACACAAATTTCATGCACACAAAATCAGTATGTCTGGGGTAGGGAAAAGCTTTGCTTCTTATCAATACTTGTAGGTTAGCTCTCAGCAGGGTCCGATTTAAACTTGTTGTGGTCCTAAGCTATAAGATGTACGAGGCCTTTCTCTCTCTTACAGTTCACCTGTGACAATATTAAAAAAGGATTTTTTTTAAGATGGAGGCCCTAATCTGTAGCTTGTAATGTGAGGCCCTAATCTGTAGCTTGTTTAGCTTATGTGTAAATCTGGCCATGGCTTTCAGCATCTCGTAGTCTAGCGTTTAAAGCGAAACTTGGGCAAACCAGTAGTGAGATCAGTTCTCACCCTATGTTAAATAGGTTTTTTTTTTTTTTTTTTGCTTATAACTTTCTACATTTTTTTTTCTTTCATATTATTTTAGTCCTAATTCGCTATAGTAACAAAAGAATGGTGAAGTATTAAATAAATTTGGGATGCAGTACAGGATCACGTGGAACATTCTAATCGCTGAAAAGATTAACGCCAAGAACTCCACACTACGACTTAGATCCGAGTTAGAGACAAATGCCGGTTTCAACAGTTTGGCCTAAGTTGCTAATATCTTTTTCACTTGTTTCGAGCTTACGGGATTCTGATCAGCCGGCGGATTGCCTCTATCGGAAGTTTTCGGTGTCACAACCAACAAACTCCCAAGAGGGGAGGAAATGATAGCAACAATAACCCTTCAAGGTAACATAACAACCTCATGGAACAGATATATCAATAACATATTGGATACAATTATCCAACCAGCAATGGATCCCAGTACAAGTCAACAACAACTCTGTTTTTGTTGTTGTTGTTGTTGTTGTCAACAGTATATACAGTGCAGAACATCAAGAGCCGCCTTCACTATTGAGGAGCTGCACACCGCAACTGATAGACTCCGCATCAATAAATGTCCAGGACCGGACCTACTTGAACCAGAGATTATAAGGAAGACTGTGGAGCATTCCCCATACCTCATCCTCGTTCAATCACTGCCTGCAGATAGGGGTCTTCCCATCCGATTGAAAGATAGCTAACATACACCTGATTCTCAAAAACCCAACCAAGCCTCCAGAAATCCCATCTTCTTATAGACCGATTGCCTTGTTATCTGTGCTAAGCAAGCTTTTTGAATACCTACTACACAGTAGAATTACAGTACATTATAATGCAGAAAATTTATCCTCTACAAGCCAATATGGTTTCAAACAAGGATGCTCTACAGTTGATGCACTCCAGAATATCCTTACTACGGCCACAAACTCCAATAGAAAATATTTCCTGATTATTGCCATAGACTTTGCTGGGGCGTTCGACTCACTCTGGTGGCCGACCGTCCTCAGACGACTAAGACGTGCCTGTCTTCCCGGAAACCTTTATAACACCATAAGAAGCTACCTCACAGCCAGAGAAATAATTGTCAATGCACCATACTGCAGAGTCAAATGCCAGGTTAACAGGGGTTGTCCCCAGGGCTCGGTGCTGGGGCCGCTCCTTTAGAATGTTCTACTTGATGACTTCCTCAACACTAACCTGAATGAAGTTATCTCCCAGGCCTATGCAGATGATCTGATCCTGGCCGTGTCTGCAGACTGCAGAGCACAGCTAGAAAATTCTTCAAATCAGGCTCTCTTGATATTACAAAACTGGGCAAGGGATCATAAAATCTTCAAATCTGTTTAATGAAGACTAATTCCATTTTACTGAAAGGGTCCCTCAGAAGTCCCTCACAAATCAAGATAAACGAGACCACAATATGTTTAACTACTGAACTGAAATATCTAGGAATAATCCTGGACTCAGGACTTACATTCCTCCCACATTTAAAACACCTGCAGACAAAGTTAAGGAACTATACTGCCTTGGTCGCCAGAGTTACGCGTCGGGATTGGAGCCTCAGCCGCCGCACCCTCTCGCTGTTCTACAAAGCAGTATTTCTACCGGCCATTACATACGCTACAGGGATATGGTATCCGAGAGCAAAAATAGCAGTAAACAGAAAGAAGCTCGAAACTATTCAAAGATTTATCCTCCTCACCATTACCAGGGCCTGCAGTACTGTCAGCACCCATGCCCTTCAGGTGCTGGCAGGCGCCCTTCCTTTAAACCTGGAGGTGATACGTTGCAGGCTCCTCTACCAACTATCAAAAGGCACATCGGTGACCTTCATGGACCATACCATTGATCCCACTTACAACTTGAAGGCTGAAAAGGAGTGCCTTAGCCTCCATTTACAGCAGACCTGGCAAGATAGGTGGGCAACTCCACTAAAGGAGATATCACTAGGAAATTTATTCCATATATCAACAAGGTATATCCCAAGTCTCTATGGTTCTCCCCCTGCCTGCATGCAACTTTCATGCTAACAGGTCAAGCTCTCAAGTATTGAAATTTTTGATGATCTCCTCTGTACTGCAGAGAGCTGGAGAGTTGGAGTCACCTAATGTATGACTGCCATTTGTATGAGGACCTTTGCTGCATTCTGATTACCAGAATTAACTTCAGTCCAAACACCAGGAACATTACTTGTTGGACAGTGACAGAGTACACGGCCTTCTTGCAATACTGCCAGGAGCTCTTCACAATAAGATCCCTACCACTGGAACAACAACATACACCTGACTAACTAGTCTTACCCAAATTCAAGGAGGATGGTCAACCTGACTACCATCGATATTTGCAGGGGACCTCTGTCCCTTGAATGACTTAACACTGTTTTGGACCTTTCTGATTTAGACTCTTCACTAACTCTGATATTATGCAGCTCTGTTGACCCAATGACTAAATGGATGGGAGCCCTGAAACCGCTCCCAAGTCAGACTGCAGTGAACGTACATCTCTAATTTTGACTTACCAGAAAAAATCCCAGGAGAGACTCCTACTAGTGACAGTCCAGTGATAACCACACACCTAACGACCAGACCTGAAAGCTCCGAACTCGTAGTGACCAGTATACATCGGACGGGACACATGATGTACAGTCCCAAGTGTGACCACAAGAACTGACATATCAGACTCGCCAGACTCTGAAAAAGAAGACAGAATGGGACCTTCGTCTCAGGTATGACACACCACCAGCACAGCTCAGCTGCTGCCATTAAGCTTTCCTTGCCATGCTCTTTTGCATGGTCCTTTGCCTCCATCTCTGTCTTTTCCCCCCAGCCTTCAGTCTCCCTCCCCTTCTCTAACTTACAACCAGCATCAGAATCATCTCTAAATTGCTTGAGCTCTACACCCAAAACTTAATAACAACATCAAATCACATAACCAGTACTCCTTTTGGCTGACCCCTATCTATATCGGGTTTTTTTTTTTTTTTTTTTTATGTCCTAGCCACTGAAATCTCCGGAAATTAGGTGGCAGAACCTGCCAGAGCAAATAGCTATAATACTAGTGTACCTGGTCTGCCTCCACGGGGTCAACCTCGTGTAGTGGGGGCAACGTTGGGACCCATTATAAGCCAAGCGACTAATTGACCAGAGGAACAATGGTATGTGACACTACACATATTCAAAATCCATATACCTTTAAACCTCTGGCATTGACAATGTTCTGTTTCACACCAACAATGTATACTAGGTGGAGATGGGGGAAACCCCTGGTGTCATTTGACACTAAACACACTATACACTCTATTGTCCTTCTCTAGACAATCTATTGCTGGGACTCATATACCTCCAACTATCAGCTAGCTGTTTCTACCCCCTGTAACTTCCACTTTCAGTTCTGCTGCTGGCACTTCTACATCCAACTGATATTTTGTAGCCACCCTAGACCATACACACCCACTACACCCCTCTGCTGACAACAAAGCCTTTCTATTTGCTCTACCACTGGATCCCTCTTCTTGCTGATAGTGGCGGTTATTCTCCTCGCTAGTGCGGGATCTTGCTACCGCTAACCCCATGGTACATTCTTCTACACCATAGATCACTTTTCTATGATTAGATAAATCAAATCAGACACAGAGGAATGTAGGTTACATTTACTGAATTTTTAACAAGTTTCAATAAGTATAACCATGAACGGTGTAAAATATAGCATTTTTTTTTGTTTGCTTTTTATTTTGTATCATCAGTTTCCAGAAAAAGTCTTCCAGCATGCTAGGCTTCTGCCTTGCGCGATAAAGTTTCTCCGTGGTAGCAATACCTTGATGAAAATGTTCATCATGTTCATTACTAACAGGGTCAACATTACTGCAAGATGAAAAGTGTTCATCTTCTTCATTACTTCATTCCTGGAAGATGAACATTCTTCATCTTCTTCATTACTGGAAGATGAACATTTTGAAAGAGTCAAATCTTTCGGATTTAAAGACTCTTTCAAAATGTTGCTTGGAAATTTCGGAAAAATGTTTTCTCGAAGCTTGGAAATCCTCCAAAAAAATTTATTTCAAGCCTACTAAAATCTATGTTGCAATATGTCTCTAAAATATACTTTCTCCCTCTCCAGTCTTCGCGGCTACCACAGTGATATCGTCACCGTCCTCCACACACAGGGCGGAAAAAGCCCGGGTTCGAATCCTGTTGATGACGCGAGGAACTTTTATCGACGGTTTTCATCTGTGGCCGAGTTTATCTCAGGCGTAGATAGCAAGGAAAACTTGGGAAACTGGGGGTTTTCGTCCAGCAAAGCAAGCAATTCGACCAGAGAACACACGCAATTTACAAACCCAATACACATAGATAGCTGAATTGACATTCTACGTGGCCCTAATATGTTTTGTTTTGTTTTTTCTCTCCCTCTCAATCAGACATTTCTCCCAGATAACGTTGAACAACAAATATACCTTCGATTTTGGAATCATTAATGTGCGGAAACAGTTTTTTTTTAAATATTGCAAAAACATCTCCATTCCCGTCCAGAGCTTTTAAGAAATTCTTCATTAGACCTAACTTTTTTGTGAAAAATGTAAAACACTTATTTTTAAATTTGAAAAAACGCTTGTTACTCAACAGACTATAGATGCCATTTTTCTTTCCAAGTACAAGATTCGTGGAAAAGGACCAAATCTTGGTTTCGTAATAAATGGTTTTGACTTGATTGTCCCACTCACACAAAAAAGCAACATTTTGAAGAGCCAGATTGCAGACCTAAAAGCATCCCAAGAACTTTGAAACCTCCACAGATACACCATTTGTATTAATCAGGCTGTATTCTTCTTAAGAGTCCTTTCTCATAGGATTCTTCACATAGAGAGCATGACCGATTGGTATTGATGGAAGTATCTTTCCATTGCGAAGCTACTATTAGAAAAAAGCATGTGTAATCAAGCGCCAAAACGAGTCGTGGGGGAGGGGAGGAAACCTTACCATAACGAAGAATGCACAATTCCTCAATAACTAAAGTGACCAGATCTTTAGTACAATATTCCAATGCGGGAACATTGGAGGGGGCAATTTTACAACCCCCCCCCCCCTAGAAACAATATACACAATTTTTTTTATTTATAAAAAATATCGCATAAATTAAATACATATACTTCTTTGAAATAAACTTATAAATTAAAATATCACACTTTAAAAAAAAAATAGCCTATATACATATATTATTTTTATTTTTATTTTTTTCACAGAAAGGCTGAAATTCAATATAGGTACCCCTCAATGTTGGACAGACAACTTATGTGATCGAGACCAGCTAATATTCGTAAAATCGGACAAATGCTAATTTATTGTGATTTTCTCTTGTAGAGAGACTGTCTTCATTTTGAATTTAAAACGATGTTTTGAATTTAGACAAAATAAAAATAGGATAATAAATATAATGTATAGGATATTAAAAAATATTAAAATTTTTAAATATTATATTTTAAGTGTTACGGAAAGATACCCCTAGTGTTACGCTACATGACGAACAGCATGAAGGACATGAACTGAGAAAAATAGTCGTTATTAGAAGGGGAAAAAAAAAAAAAAAACACTTATTAGAGGGGTCATGTTTTTAACTGACTTTCATTTTTGTTTAGTGAAAAAAGGTTGTTTTTTTCTGTGAAATAATAAAAATTCATACGTCTTTTAACAATAAAAAGAAGAGAAATTAAATATATTTTTCCGCTGAGTGAATTTTTCTTAATAATTCTTCATTATTTTGTAATATTGCTTTCAGCGTGTCTACGGTCAGTACTTTTTTTTTACTTTATTTTTTTATTTTGTTGACGTCCACAACTTATTTACTACCGAAAAAACTCTTTCCGTTGTACCATTTGTTCCAGACAAACATAATGCATATCATTTGCTATGTTTGCAATTAAGTATGGAGGCTACATGCAGTAGCGCGTTATACCTTCATGGGAACCAAGGCAAAATGAAATTTGGGGGCCCCCATCTAAAGAAAAAACTAAAAAAGAACATTTTCAGTTTCATTTTATTGTGACAACAAAACAAACAAATTATATGACATAAGAACTATATATAAAATTTCATCAAAATCGCAAAACCATTTTTCAAAAAAACAATTTTCAAATTAATCTTCAAGTAAAATTCATTGACCTTGGAAGGTTAAAAGTTCAGTTGCTGATAAAAATCACTTTAAAAAATATTAGTATAAAACAGCAATGGGTTTTTGAAACAGTGATTTTGGGGCCTCCCTCTGATCGGGAGCTCTAGACAGATGTCTTTTTTGCCTATAGGATAACGCGCCACTGGCTACACGTCCAATCCGGGACAGTTTGCAATGCGGGACAAACGACTGAAATCCGGGACTGTCCCGCATAATCCGCGACGTCCGGTCACTTTATCAATAACACTAGTCTAGCAGTCTTTCATTAGTTTTCGGTATAGAATTTACACAAGCATTCCTAAACCCTAATTCCTAATGGTGTTGATGACTGTTCCATTTGAGAGTCAAGTCGGTTTATAGTTCACTCACCATAATCCTGTCGTGCATTTCTGCACGACAGGATTATGGTGAGTGAACTGTAAACCGAATTTTCTGCAAGTGAAATGTTGTCTGCCTTTCTTTTCACAATACTGCGTACTGTCTTCCGCCATGATATTCAGCACGCCATTTCGCTATACCCTGACAATTCATAGCATCTTTATCATAAACGTCTACTAACCGGTGATGTATTTCAACCGCTGTGCATATCTCGTACTCAAAAACCGAATTAAAACATGGGAGTCCGTTTGGATCACTATTCCAGTCGATCTGCTTTATTCAGCTGACTGTAATAGAAGGTGAACAAATCGAAACGCAGTGTAACCCCCGATTAAGAAACGTACCAGTGTTAACGACAATTATCTCCGACGTTGCGAAATTATGAGCCTTGTACACTCCTTCCCACCCCTCATGACCCCAGTGCAAATGTGATAAGAGACTGTGGTTTCTGCCCTAGAACGGAGTCTCGGCTGTTAGCTAACAGTAAGATTTTTTTAATACTTTGATTACACTGGTCTGCACAGATTTTGATGCGTCCAAAATTCACGGTGTTTCTGGGAGTAGGTACATACTATACTTGTTAATTCTAAAAATCCAAACCGTTTTCTCATATCACATAAATCTTTTTCACAAACAGCAAGAACTGGTTTCTTAGAACACATTTCATGTATACAGGATATGCATACTGCTTTCTTCCTGACTGACAGGTGCATATGTGCCTATACATGTGTGTGCATGTCAAGACTTACAAATCAGATAGCTATATAAACCTGTGAATTGTTTATTCTGTGTTCAGTTGTTTTCTGGTGCAGTCGTGCTAATTAGTACTGTATCTCCTTATAATGTGATTTTCATATTCTGTGTCTTTGGCAATGACAACTCGCGGTTGTGTGAACAATCCAAATAAATTGTTATATTTGCGGTAATTACGTTGTGGAAAAATAAAGCAAGATATAACATGGGTTGTGAAAAATTTAAGTTCCACATTTAAAATTAGGTGGCCAAGATAAAAGTTGAGCACCACTTCCCTTTGAATAAATTGTGCCATACGTGTGTGGAGGGCTTGCAGCTGTGAATATGTGGTAGTAAGAAAGGTAGTATTTGCCATTCCCATGTTTTGGAGGAAAACTCGGGATCGTATCAGTGGCAGCTATTTTTGTTCTATAAATGTAGTTAGTAGGTTATAAGGCGAAAAACGAGCAGAGGCCGCCGTAGCCGAGTGGTTAACGCGCTGGTGCATAAGTACACGTGCCTTGAGTGACCCGGGTTAAAGCCTGTGACTACTGAATACGGTGCTGTCTCTTGTATTCTCCATACCTTGTGAACTCCTCTGACTGTGTGGTCGACCCGGTATATAAACAGAAAATTTATTTATTTACTTCAGCTGTAAGGTCACTACTACCCATGGTTCTGTACTACCTCCACAAGTTCTTGAAAATATGCTAACAAATCCCAAATCTGACATTTGTGATCTAGAGGACGACATTATGACGAAAAAACTCACAACTCTGGACCACAGCTGTTTACACAAAGAACTCGACAATCTCGTGAGAGATTTAAATTTACACAAAGGAATTGCAACGCTTTTAGAATCAAGACTGAAATTTGGTTCTCTGTTTTTCCGAAAAAGGCTCAATGACATATTGCAACAACATACATGCAATTATGAACGTTTTTTTTGGAATTTCTACCTACGGAATGGATGCAATTTATTTATTCTTTGAAGCAAAGCCTAAAAGTAGTTCTCCTTAATAATGATAACAAGCATACATCTATTCCTGTGGTCCGATTAACACGTTTAAAAAAAACTGAAAAAATGTTCTGCTTCTCTTGGAAAGAAATCAGTTCAAGGAACAGGGTTAACTAATGTGCAGAAGCTTTTAAAGTTATTGCTACTCGGTCAACAACTTGGTTGCAGAGGCGGATTTAACGGCGGGCGCACCGGGCGCGCGCCCTGGGCCCCGACTTCTGAAGGGTCCACGCAAAACCCCAACAAATTAGTTGAACATATTAGTTCAAAACTTTGTGATTATTATTATGCTATTATTAATTATATTATACATATATTATATTCAAATTTTATTGGAAATAAAACATTAATAGTACATAATGTTTTTTATTTATTTAAAAAATTGGTTAACATGTATTTTTATTTTCCCCATCTTTCTCTTTTTTTAAGGGGCCCAGTATTTTCTTCTGCGCCCGGGGCATCAACCGACCTTAATCCGCTCCAGCTTGGTTGCAAAAAAACGCCTTGCTTTCTGTACGAGTGAGGTAGTCCAGCAAGAAGTGAACATTGGGAAAGAAAAGGAAAATGTAGCCACCAAGCCAGTGTCTGACACCAGATTCAAAGATCTTTTCCACCCTTTGTTTTATTATTATTATTATTATTAGCCACATGGTGCAAGGAAGCCTGAGGCTTATGTTGCACCAGCGAAAAAAAAATTCTGAATTACCCCGAGAGAAAGAGAGTCAGAAGCAGAAGGGAATCAACAAAAAAGAGAAGAATGATAATATCCAGCTCAGGACCGTGGATGTGCCAAGCCCATACTCACCAGATGCGAGTCCCTAAGGTTTCTCTCTTACTGGTAGAGAGAAACAAAAGTATACTGTTACCTCCTCTGCATATAACGCTAGGTCTAATAAAGCAGTTCGCCCAAGCCCTGAATAAAGAAATTGTTTCCAGTATGCTTTCCCTAAATTCCAATCACTTACATAATATCAACGCAGGAATATTTACTGGACCTCAAATTAGCAAGCCTGCTGCTAGACTCTTCTGTATTTGATGAATCTTTAATCCAAAATGAAAGAGGCCCTTGGAATTGGATTAAAAATGAGTATAAAAAATACCCAATATTATGAGACTATCGTGAGTAACACGCTGGAATAATTCAGCAAAACAGGCTGCAATATGAATACTGAGATACACTTCTTGCACTCTCATCTAAACTATTTCCTGGAAAACAGTGGGTTAAGTGAAAAGAAGGAGAAAAATCAATCAGTATATAAAAGAAATGGAAAAATAAGGTACTAGAGGAATGGAATGTCAATATGAAGCCCGACTACTGCTAAAAAGAGTAACAGCCACCGTAACTTGTTGCCTGTCAAAAGGGCGCAAGTACAACCCAGTGTAGTGTATTATAAGAGATCCACTGTGGCCATCTGTTTGGCAAGAATAGATAGGTATAAAAATAACATATTTGCAAAATCTGTAATGCACCTCAGTAGATACTAGTAAAGAAGAGAAAACATTTGAGAAGGAAAATGAAAATGAATAACAAAGAAAAACCAAGCACCTCAATCAACCTTTTCGTTTTTTTTTTTTTTTTTGAAAAAAATTCTGAAGTGATATAGCAAATTTCAAGTAGCTTCCGAAATTTCCATTAAAAATGTAATTGAGATTATTTATCAGGACTAAAACAGAGAACTTTTTTTCTTAAAATGCATTTCTTTTTGTAGAGTTTTAGGCGTGTCAGCAACTTAGACCATACTGCACCATATCATCAGCCATTTTCAATCCACTGCAGGATGAAGGAATCTCCAGCAACTTTCCAGTTCCTTCTGTTTTGAGCACTGGCCATCCATTTACTACCCACAAACTCATGAATTCCATCTATCCATCTCCGCCTTTGTCTTCCAGGTTTTCTTCTAGCTCCTCTTGGGTATCATTGTTATTTTCCTAGTCCATCTATCATCATATCTTCGAGCTATGTGTCCTGCCCAAGACCATTTTAGTTCTTTAGTTTTCATAAGAATGTCCTTTACTTGAGTTTGCTGCCTAATCCATGTGTTTCTCTTCTTATCTAACAGTCTGATTCCCAATATGATTCGTTCCATTCTTCGCTGTGTAGTTCTCAGCTTCTCTTCCATTCTTTTTGTGAGTGCCCAAGTTTCACTTCCATAAGTAATGGTGGGGAGTATACATTGGTTCATTATTTTACGTTTCCGACAAATTGGGACATTGCTCCTCTCATTGTCTGACTATATTTCCTGAATTTTATCCATCCAAAATTTATTCTTCTCTTGACTTCCAGCCATTTATCATTATTACAGCTAATAACTTGTCCCAGATAAGTATATGACTCCAACTTTTCAATTACTGCTCCTTCAATCATTATTTCCCTTTCCGTGGCATACTTGTTCATCATTACTTTTGTTTTAGCCATATATTCATCTTTAGTCCAAGATCCTTACTAACTGTGCATAACTGATTAAAATTTTCCTCTAATTCGGTGTTTCCCAACGTGGGTCCCACGCCCCACATGGGGGAAATTTGATTTTTCAGGGGGGCAATTCAAAAATTGCTCGTCTAGAGTTTAAAACAACCGCCTACTATGATTTAACTTGTACAAAAGAATTGTTGGTATCTCAATTTGAAATAAGCATTCGTTAAATGTTGTATTTTCTATAGAGCCGCACTTGAAAGTTTGGAGTAATATCAACTACAGCTTGCTCAGAGAGTATTGCTTACTATGCCTAGTGAAGGAATAGTACGTACTGTATTGGACGATTGCTTATGGCATACGCAATGCGCAAGCAAAGTGGTTGTCTACTGTAGCCTACCGCAAACTCCGCATGTTATATGAAATAGGCACTGTAATTCCTTTCATAGAAACGCTCGTTTGGGCGTCGAGGCTGTACATTTGGATAGGTTTGGCGATCTCAGATTAAAATAACAAATTACTTTGTCTGCGCACAGAATTATTATTAATGAAGAACCATGATACCAGTGGCGGATTTAGACTTGAGAGGCCCACTCTGGATGCCTTGGAAAACATTACCAGAGCTGCAGAAACAACAAACGATAAATATCTACTTGTAATCGCAATAGATTTTGCCGGGGCATTTGACACCCTGTGGTGGCCAAGCGTCCTCGGCAGGCTCCGGAAGGCCAACATCCCGGCCAACCTATACCAATGCGTCAAAACATATTTTGACAACAGAATGGTTGTTGTAGAAACTCCATATCATTCTATTTCCAGACAGATCTTCAGAGGCTGCCCACAGGGCTCAATCTTGGGCCCGCTCTTCTGGAACATGGTTCTCGACGGTTTTCTAAATCTAGACCTAGGTCGTGTGGCAACTCAGGCATACGCGGACGACCTGACCCTGGTACTGCGAGAGGACAGCAGAGCCAGGCTAGAAACTTCTGCTACTCGCGCCATTGACACCCTACAGAAGTGGACCGACGAAAACAATCTCCGCATATCCTCAACCAAGACCAGCTCAATATTGATAAAAGGTAACCTGGACATCAGGAGACCACCACAAATCCGCATCCAAGGAACTACAATTAAGCTGACAAAGGAACTAAAACACCTCGGGGTTGTCCTAGATAATAACCTCTCATTCACCCCTCATCTGACCTACATACAGAAAAAGATCAGAAGATACTCTGCTCTGTTCATGAGCGTCTCCCGCAAGGATTGGAGCCTGCGGAGGAGAACCCTCAAGCTATTCTATAAAGCCGTATTCCTGCCTGCCATAATGTATGCCGCTGACGTGTGGTACCGGAAGGCTACCACGGCCGTCAACAGAAGAAAACTGGACACTACGCAACGGTATATATTACTTATAATAACAAGAGCCTGCAATACTGTAAGCACACACGCCCTCCAGGCCCTGACAGGGACTCTTCCCCTAGACCTTGAAATAGTCTTCCGCGGCCTAATATATCAACTCTCCAAGGGACGTGAGGCTAACCATCTGAACTTCACTTTGGACCCTGAAACTGACCACAAATTGGAACGCAAACGTCTCCTCACACATCCCAACCAGAGCTGGCAAACCCGCTGGCAGACATCAACCAAAGGTGAAATAACTAAAAAATTTATTCCTGATCTACAACTGGTGTACCCAAACTGTCCACCTTGGCTTTCTCCTGGACTACTCGCCACCTACCTGTTGACCGGCCATGGCGCCATAAGAGGAAAACTCCATGGATTCGGATTGAGTGACACCCCCCTATGCCACTGCGGACTACGCGAGACATGGGGGCACTTGATGTACGACTGCCCACTGTACGAGGATCTCCGCTGCCGATTTATAACCACCACTCAAATAATGCTAAGAGACCAGGAATATCTAATACTAACTGAAAAAGATACTTATAGTGCCTTCACTCAATATGCGCAAGACCTCTTCACAAGAAGGCGGACTCTCCCGCATCCACCACCACAACAACAACCATGAAATGATATGTGGACCTCCTTCGGACAGGACACAGCCTCACGAGTGACTTTCTATTCAGCTGAATTCCAACCAGCCCAATGAGACCGCAGAACTTTCTGCATATGCCAGCCATAATGGCAATCGGTGCCGGCGCTCTTGCTGGACCCATCTTTCTTTCCCCCTCCCTCGGCGGTAGGGGAGGAGACAGGAGGTTTTCCCCTCCTGCCTTCTCCCCTATTCGCCAACCCAGATTTCCTCCTGGTGGGGCATGGGCATGCCCCACTGACTTATAATGGGGTCGCCTCCTCTATCGACCCCATTTCTTCTGTCTTTCTTCCCCCCCCCAGTCTTCAGTCTCCTCTCCCTCTCTACCTGCTCGCCAGCGTATATCCCACAGGTCAAAATTTAATAGCTCCAAATTAAGTTCGCTCACATTTCGGTCTTTCAATCTAGCGATCAACCCACGCAAACGTTTTTTTTTTTTTTTTTTTTAAGGTCCTTGCCACTGAAATCTCAGGAAACTAGGTGGCAGGGCCTGCCAGAGTAAATAACTGTAATACTAGTGTACCTGGTCTGCCTCCACGGGGCGAAGTGTGGGCAACGTCGGGTCTCAGCTGGGGTCCGGCGGCTAAATGGCCAGAAGAACAACGGTACACAACATCACACACCTCAAGATCCATATACTTTTAAATCTCTGGCCTTTACAGTGAACTGTATCACACCACAATGTAAACTACGCGGAGATGGGGGAAACCCCTGGTGCCGTTTGACCCTAAACACACTTTACACTTTACTTGAGAGGCCCCAGGTGCAATTAAATTTTTACCCCCCCCCCTCTAAATATTTTCGGTACCACTACAGTGTGCATTCTACGCGCACGTTTTTACTATAGCACGCGTTCTAGATTTGGTGTTGCGGTTTTAATCATTTTGGTTGCTCAATTCTTTCATACATATTTTAACTAATGTTTAAATGAAAAAAATGACACAACTAAGCATTAATGATAATACGTATTCTACTTCAGATTCACGTAGTTCGCATAGATATTTCATATAATATGTAGGGATATTCGCATAAGAGTTTACTAACTTGTCATATTAAATTATAGTTTTATTCAGTAACGGTAATAATGATGAGTGTAAAAATTAAAGATGAAACAATTTTTTTTTTTTTTTTTTTTTTTGAGACCTGAGATTTGAGGCCCCTCTATTTAAGAGTTCCCAGGCGCGCGCCTCGTGCGCCTGTGCGGAAATCCGCCACTGCGTGATACACAATGGTATATATTTGTCGTATATGTATATTTCTGTGGTCTCAGTAAATAAGCAAATAAGTCCAAAAACTCGAATTTGCAGGAGAGGAAAAATAAACTTCACACTCTCATATAAACATGCATATATTCGAATATACAAATATTTATTATTCACGCTAAAACTACAATAACGAAGATATCTGCATGTCACATAATAGTAAATAATAAATACTTCATTATAGTGCACTTATCTCATTTTTGACAAACTTATCTCTGAACAACTTATCTGCTTGTTCACAGAGACCACAGATTTAATAGCCCAAATTCAGTAATTTGTGTGATTTATTCATTCAAAAAGCATACTAATAATTAATTTTGATATATTCAAATAAAATTAAATTAACTTTAATGCATAGTTTGTTTTTAGTTTTTGATTTATCTTATATTTATTTCTTTCAGTTGCACAGTAAAATGAGTAGTGCAAGTAAAAAAAAAGTTCGCCAGTATTCAGAGGAATACTTAAAATTTGGTTTCATACCCGCGGTCCACGATCAAAGGTCACCTTTTTGTCTTTTATGCCAACAATGCTTGACCAACGAATCAATGAAGCGGGGTCGTCTTGAGGTGCATTTGAAGGCGAAACATAATGCTCATGTAAATTCAGATTTAAATTACTTTCAAACTTTAAAGAAAAATTTTGAAAAAAGAGCAACATTAATGTCTCTGTTTATTGCTCATACTTGCGTCAATCGTGCTCTTGAGGCTAGTTATGAAATTTCTTTACTCATTGCTAAATCTGAGAAAAATCATACTATAGGAGAGAATTTAATCAAACCATCAATATCAGCATTTCTTAAAACAGTTCTGGAAAAAGATGACAAAGACGTGAAAGCTATGCCACTCAATAACAATACTGTCAGCAGAAGAATAGATGAAATGAGTGAAGATATTGAAATACAACTTGTTGGAAAGCAGAAAACAAGAAAATTCTCAGTGCAAATGGATGAATCAACTTTAAGAGACAGTGAAGCCTAACTGATAACTTATGTAAGATATATTGATAAAGGTAATTTTGCTGAAGAAATGTTATTCTGTAAATCATTAGAGAGCACCACTACCTCCAAAGATACATATAATAAGCTAAAAAATTACTTAGAAGACAATAATATACCAATGAAAAATATAACATCTTGTGCTGCAGATGGTACTCCTAATACAAAGGGTACTAGGAAAGTTTTGCAATATGACGCAACAATGAATCACAGGAAGCTGCTTGTTGCTGCATGTTGAGACATGTTCATACGTGCACAGTAGGCGCCGCGCCAAGTCGATGGGCTCAGTTATTCATTAGTAGTGAGAGTGTAAAGTGCTTGCGATGGCATCGTGGTCACGAAATGAGATAAGGACAGTTTTGCGGTATAATTTTGTGCGTGGTTTAACCATAGACCAGTGCTTAGAAGAAATGACTCTTGCACTAGATGATGATTGTCCACATCGTACAACGATATTCAGGTGGTATAGAGAATTCCAAAGGGGAAATTTCACTCTGGAGGATTCTGAGAGGCCGGGAAGGCCACGAACGTCAGTTACGGAGGAAAACGTTACTGCTGTGAGGAAAATGCTTGACGAAAACAGGCGAGTGACCTACCAACAGATAGAGGATACTTTGGGCCTAAATGCACCAGCAATTCGTTCGATTCTGCAAGATCATTTGCACGTGAAGAAACTTTGTTCTCTCTGGCTGCCGCATCAACTGACTGAAGAGCAGATGACACGACGTGTGACTTGGTGCCGGGATATGTTAAAAAATTTGATAAGGAACAATCTCGGTATGTGAACAACATCGTGACAGGTGACGAGACTTGGCTGTACTATTACGATCTGCCGACCAAGGCTCAAAACAAAGTTTGGGTCTTTGATGATGACGACACACCCGTAATTGTCAGAAAATCCCGATCTGTAAAGAAGAAAATGATAGCTGTATTTTTCAAATCGAGTGGAATTGTGGAACGTGTCGTTTCGGACACGCAGAAGACAGTCACAGCTAAGTGGTATACTGAACAATGCCTGCCTAAAGTCATTGAATCTATGAAGAACCTGCGGCCAAAGTCAAGAATGGACACCTGGTACCTCCATCACGATAATGCTGCAGCTCACAGCGCCAAAGCCTGCACCGAATATTTGACCACGACAGGACTGAAACGTCTGGAGCACCCTCCCTACAGGCCAGACCTTGCTCCCTGCGACTTTGCACTGTTCCCGCATGTGAAAATGAAGCTAAATGGGAGGCGGTTTTCCAGTGATGAGGACCTTCTACGGGCTTGGGACAACGAGTGTGCTTTACTCCATAGTGAAACTTGGCAGAACTGGTTTAAAGATTGGTTTCGGAGGAGGAGAGGTGTATTGAATGTAGAGGAAATTACTTTGAAAAAATTAAATAAACAAAGCTGTATTGCAAAACTTTCCTAGTACCCTTTGTATGATGGGCAAGAAAAATGGCTGCTTAAAATTGATGAAAGATAAGAGTCCAGGAATGCTTCTTGTGCATTGTGTTATTGATAGAGAAAAATTGATAGCTAAAAATATTTCGCCTGTTCTTAATGAAGTACTAAAATCAGTTATAAAGTGTGTCAATGCTATTAAAGCTAATGCCAAATGTGAGTGTCTCTTCAAGCTTTTTTGTGAAGAACAAAATGCAGACCATGTGAGACTTTTACTTCACACTGCAGTAAGGTGGCTCTCGAAAGGGAACTGCTTGAAAAGATTTATGGAACTATTTGATACTATTAGTGACTTTTTAAGTGACAAACCTGAAATTAAGCATCTGTTAACAGTCGATGGTAAAGCATTTGTGAGTTATTTAGCCGATATCTTTGAAAAACTAAATATATTAAATAAACAACTTCAAGGAACAAATAAAACTCTCATCGATGCAAAAGCGAAGATATTTGGTTTCATTACATTTATTGAATTATGTCAAAAATATATTTGTAGCAAAAATTTTGAACAGTTTCGTTGGCTGCGAAAATGTGAAGTGACTGGTACCGCTGTACTTGTTATTGTCGATCATCTGAAAATTCTGTCCGCTGATTTAAAAGAAAGGTTTTCTGATTTAAAACAAATTGATTTTCCAACCTGGATGATGCAACCAATGTTAGTGGATTTGTCTGATGTATCAATGTAGTGCCAAGAAGAACTCTCAGAAATGCAAAATGATGAGTCAATTAAAACTTTATTCAATATAAAAGGAGCGATGGCATCGCTTTGTGATGAAACAGAAATTAAATACCCAAATTCAACCAACTTTGCAAGGGAGCTACTGTTACCGATTCCATCTTCATATTTAGCTGAATGTGGATTTAGTGCCATAAATGATTTGTTACTAAAGAAAAGAAATCGACTGGATATCACAAAACGGGGAGACTTGAGACTGAAGATGACTAAATTGGAGTCCAATATAAAATCTCTCTCTCTCTCTCTCTCTCTCTCTCTCTCTCTCTCTCTGCGGCAAGCATCAAGCACAAGGGTCTCACTAAATTTAGTGCACTCATCTAGAAATGACTTCACATGGAATGTTGAAATTATTAAACAATAATTACTAAAAATTAAAATGTTATAGAAAAATCTTTCATATAAATTATTTTGTACTTGAATTTTAGTTGTCTATTATATGTTTTGAAAATTTACTTACTGTTTTTTTCTTAATAATTTCCTAATGATTTCTTCTAAAACCTAAGTCTTGTGTCCTGAACAAGTTGTAATTAGGCTTCATTTAGGGAATAATTCAATTTTTGAATATAAAAAATATGTATATGTTACATAGGGGGCATCAGAATTTTAGAAAGACTTAGGTGGGGCATGGTAAAAAAAAAAGGTTGGGAAACACCGCTCTAATTGTTTGGGAACGTGGCTTATGACCACAATGTCATCTGCAAATCGTAAATGGTTTAGGTACTTTCCGTTCACGCTGACACCTTTCTGCGATCAGTCTAATCTTCTGAAAGCTTCCTCAAGGGCAGCATTAAACAACTTCGGAGATATTGTGTCTCCTTGTCGAACTCTTTTCTCGATTTTAAATTTCCTACTGTCTTTGTCTAGTCTAATAAAGGAGGTAGCACTCTCATATATTTTCTTCAAAATCATAATGTGGGGTATCTATGCCTTGTAGCATTAGTAGAGGCATTTGATGCAAGAAAGCAAGCTTATGCAGCATCAGCCAAAAAAAATAATAATAAATAAATAAAAAATAACCACTTCCACTGGGCATTTGTATTAATTTTTCAATACGTAATTTCAGTAATATATATGTATATGTAATAAAAAAACAAAGATTCTTTAAGATCACATTGGTCACTTTTAACAAGTATAAAAAGAAAAGGTAAAGTGCAGCCATTATCAACCCACTGCAGGATGGAAGTCTCCTCAACAATTCATGCTGAGGGAAATGGACCCTAATCTGCCACACTGGTCAAGTGCGGGTTGGCAGATCGACCGTATTCAGCAGTCAGGGGCTTGAACCCCAGTCTACTCGAAGGGCGTGTGCTACTGCACTCCCACTCCTGACCACTCGGCTACGGAGGCCCTAACAAGTATAAACATATCACTAAATAGAAAAACAATTAGTGGCTTAATCCTCTTCTTACCCGTATACGTCCTGCCTTCTCTCCCACCTAATTTTTATTCTCCAGTCTCCAACTAATTTTCTCCATAGTATAAACTTCATGTAATGCAAGCTATAAACAAACAAAAAAGTTACCAGTTCATTTCTGAAAGGATACCGTTGTCTCATTTTTCTCAAGAAAAAAGTGATTTTCGGTTCTTTTATTTCCTCTTCTTTCTCTTTGTAAAGTTGTTTGCAACAAGAAATTGCGCTTAAAGCGATTAATCCATACATGACTAGCATTTATAGCGATTAATCCATACATGACTAGCATTTAAAGCTTCTCCATCTACATTTTCAAAAATCCTTGCTTTACACGTATATGTAAACTTCATTATAAAATGTATATTAATTTCCTTAATAATAATAAGTGTATTAAAACATCTAGCGATTTTTTTAAAAATTATTCTTGAAAATATTTAAATAATTGAAAGTAACATTAAAGTTCCAATGAAATTTATAACAAATTTTGAAAAATTCTCATTACATACAAAGCAAACTGATTTAACAGCAACATAACTCGTGTGAGCAGAACGTGTTCGGCAGACGATGACAAATAAATAAACAACAAGGACTCCCTCTACTTAGTATTTATTTATTACTATTATCATGGTGTAATTTTGATTTTACATTTTGATGAACTTTTAGATTTTTGGAATTAAAAGCCTTGGGACTAGCAATCTACAGACCTTTGCATACAAGTAGTAGTTAAGATTGGGATAGTAACGAAGTACGACTATGAATTTGCCAGCGATTTTCGTTCGGTTGCTACCGCCGGAGGTTGTCTGTTTTGCGGCTTTGGTTTTCGAGCAAGCGAGGCTTAGGCTTAGCTGTGGACTTGGGGAGGAAAAAATTATTTTAGTTCTTATTTCGCTCACTACATGGCGCCACTTATTTTTCGATTTCTATTTATTTAAATTTTATTTTTCCGAGGCTCGAGCCCATGTCATCGTTACTGGCAATCTGGTACTTATCCCCACAGCTAAGCTTTCAGTTATAAGAAAGTGTGTAAATGTGCCCGTTATAGTTAAGAGTGTGACGTCAAAAGCTCTGTATTTTGCATACCAGTTTTGTTCTGATTGGTGGGGGATATGAACGAGTGTGCTGATTGGTTGTGGGGATATAAATGAAGTATGGCTCTATGAGTTTGCCGGTGGTTTCTGCCGTAGAAATAGTCTGTTTTTTGCCGCGTTGGTTTAAAAGTTAACGTCGGTGGTTTCACAATGAATTGTGGGTTTCCTCCCTTCGAGACGGGGATATGAACGAGTGCGCTGATTGGTTGAGGGGTTTGAACGAGTAGTCTTAATTTTGTGTTTTTGAGGTTTAAATGTATATTTTGCCTCGATATGGTGGCGCCATCTATCGATCCTTTCTGTAAGTTGAAAAGCGAGAACTTGAAATTAAAGGATTTTATTTAATTTCTGAGAACTGAGAATCTGAAATTAATGATTTTATTTAATTTTATGTGTTTTTGATGGTTAAATTTATATGCATATATTTTACCCATAGCTATTTATGATGGCTCCATATACCTCTGCAAGTTGAATTTGTCTCCCAATGTTTAGAGAGACATTCTGTCTTTGGAAAAACCTGAAAAGAAAATGCCTTGATGTGTATATTTATTTATTTACCATCAACGTGAAACGGTGGCACCATCTATTGGTCCAATCTGCAACTTGAATTTTTGCTCTATATTGGAAATAATTTAATGTCTTTTTACATTTCTAAAAGTAACTTTCCAAAAAATTAAGGTTATTGATTAAGGGAAAAATTAAAATAACTTATTTTCTAGTATCTAAGAAAAAAAAGACAGACAATATTTTTCAAATAGATATCTTTTTATTGACAAATAGAAAAAAAAAATATATATATATATATATACACAAAAATTACATGGTGGGGGTTATTGACACGTTTACCCCAGTAACAAAATCTTCAATGTGGGTTGTCATCCCCACTTCTTTAGACAGCAGCATCAACAGCTCGCATACAGCGCAAAGAAAAACCATTATAAAATCCACAAGTACTCCTGGTTTTTTCGTATAAGTAAAGACTCTCCATCTGGAAAAAGAACAAAAAAAAATATTAGAAGATTACAACGATCCTCGTGTCGTGGGAAGTTTCAGTGGTGTTAATGCATTACAAAAATATACAAAACTACCCAGGCATGTCGTGAAAGAGACTTATCATCTCAGCCTGCTTATGTGACACACAAACCTCAAAGAGTTAATTTTCCTAGAAGCCAGATAATAGTTCCAGGATTACACCATATGTTTCAGTGTGACTTAGCAGAAGTTTCCAATCGATCTAAAGATAATGGTGGAGTGTGCTATTTGCTCGTCTGTATATATGCCTTTTCAAGATATGCCTGGGTGAGAACACTTAGAAATAAAACATTAAAGCAAATGGTAAAGGCATTCAAATCAATTTTCAAGGAAGAAACTCCATTCAGTCTTAACAGCAACCAAGGCAGAGAATTTACAAATAAAGAAGTGAGAGCATTATTTAAGTCTCTTAACATTAATTTTTATACTACTCGATCAGAAAAAAAGGCTGCCATAGCTGAACGTTTCATCCGAACTCTGAAAGAAAAAATATATAAATGGATAACTTATTCTGAAAGTAAGAAATATGTGCACGTTCTTCCCGACATTGTAGCTACTTATAATCGAACACCACATTGAACCATAGGAATGCCACCAGCCGATGTCACTTTGCATAATGAAGACGACATCTACAGGAAATTGTACTTGAAAAAACCCAAAGAACAGATTTCTAAATTTAAACTAGGGGATCGTGTCATTCTAGCACAGGTTCTTGTCTTTTCCACAAAGGATTCCGGGGTAGCTGGAGTGATGAGATTTTTACTATATCCCAAGTGTTGAAACGAAGACAACCAGTTGTGTACAGAGTCAAAGACAAAACAGGCGAAACGATCGAAGGTACCTTTTATGAGCAACAACTACAACTTGTTAACATCCACGATACATTGCCTGTTGACATCTATCTTATTGAAAAAGTACTTAAGGAACAACATGTGGGTGGAGAGCATCAATTACGTGTTAAGTGGTTAGGATATCCAGCATCCTACAACAGTTGGGTTTCGGCTAAAGATGTTCTTCTTAACCCTACCGTGTAACACGTGCATGGATTTCCATCCCCAGAATACGCAGTCTAATTTTACTATTGTCTTACCCAATGCTATAGCTCTCAAAGGCAAGTGGGAGGTTTCACTGGCAGAAATACACGTTCCTAAATCCTAGGACAATATTTCCAAAGGCTGGGCTGAGTTTGCAACTCTGCAGATAGAACAGCCAGCTGGGAACCCAGAGGTTTACAGGTTGGACAGCGAGTACGAAAATTCCACTAAACTGATTGACCATATGTGTAGGATTAATGCCAATTTAGAGCTGAAAGTAGTGGAGACAGAATTCAGGGAGAGATTCACAATTAACATTAAGAAAGGCTGTGAGATGTGTATGGCTTTCAGAACAGCCGAAATTCTAGGGCTGGCCCATAAATCAAACGCAGGGAGTGATGCTGTTGTTATTGACAGACCTAGAACTTCCAAAGGCGAGTACATCGGAAAGTGGATACATAAAGGTAAAATTGCGTTTCCCTCAATAAAGACTAACAATGTTGATGTTGATAGAAGGCTTGTGTTCATAGAACCTTCAACTCGTGAGATGTTCGCAAGTAGAAAATTCCTTATAGTCATTACAATAGTGTCTCTGAAATTCGAGACTGAGTGAAATTGTCCCAGAAATTAAATGTTCTGTTAATACCCATGGCTTTGTTTCTTTCGAAATAGAAAGCAGTGTACGTCTTCGTTTCCCTGAGACAGGACTAGGCAAACTGCTCAGTGATTTCGAAGGAACTGTGAGCTCAATATTTCCATGCGATATAAATAGGGGTGTTGGTTCTTACTTCATTTATAGTAACGTGATCGAAGATCAGATCGTGGGCGACACCAAAGCACCTCTTTTGCAAGTAGTACTGTTCGGAAGCAGAGGTGAATTCTCACATTTGGATTATTACATTATGCTTCTCTCCAACATTCATTCTGTGACTATTCAAATTCGCACAGACAGCAGTCAGATTTTTCCATTCAGAGGAGGGAAAACTCTAATTAATCTGCATTTTCGACCCCAATGAATGCTTACGTGGAATACTACACCGTGCAGGCAGGGAGAAGTCCTTACTTTGCAGGAGCAGCGATTCAGAGAGGTCAGGGGCTAGGCAGTACATTCAGATCTGCATTTCCCTGTCCGCTTCTGAAGCCTGCGGCTAAGTTCATCGGTCGCTAAGTGTAGTCTGCAGGTCGTAATATGATCGATGATGTCATTCCAGCAGCACCCGTGAAACGATCATTTATAAATCGAACTTCCGAAGTGGGACAGGCCATAAAGCAAAAAGTCCGTAGTCAGGACGGAAGCAAACATCGAAAAAAATACCAGGACATCTTTCAATGATGCAGATGATGTCAGAATTAGATTTGTTCACACAGCCCGCTACTAATCTGTGCATCGAACGATCTTCCTACATTACTTTCTTGCCTTTAGCATCTGTTGACACACCAGGGCCAATAGAATTTTCCATTCCTGAAACGTTGGAAGAATATCTGGACCTGGGAAAAACTTATTTGCGACTCAAAGTACAGTTATCCCAACGCGATGGGTATAGAAATGCAATCGGGTGTGGGCGTTGTCAACAACTTTTTCCACTCCATGTTTAAGCACGTTGATCTTTTCATTCAAGATAAACTAATCAATCCGAGCAGTGACACTTACGCCTATAGAGCTTATTTAGAAACACTTGAATTTTGACCATGGAGCAAAAAGATCCCAACTCAGTACAGAACTGTTCGTAAAAGATAATGTTTACGATGTGTCACAAATGTTTTCTCAACCCGACAGTGGTATGAATCACCATATGAAGTTCTTTTCGAAAACCAAAACTGTGGAACTTCTAGGTCGTCTCAGACTAGATTTGTGCTATCAGGCCAAATATGTTATTAACAACATATCACTCCGTCTGAGAATGGTTCGCAGATCGCCCGAGTTCTGTTTGTTGTCTCTCGACAATACAGCACACACGTGAAGCCTGACTTCTTGTGCATAAAGTTAAGTTTAATTCCAACATACAGCTAGCCCACCTGAGTGTTCTTGAAAAGCCTCCACTTGTTTACCCCATTAACAGAGTTAACATTACTTACTTCTCAGTTCCAAAAGGTATGTCCGACTCTACCAGAGACAATATATATCTAGGTCAGATCCCCGCTCGTTTAATAGTCGGTATTGTGTCCAGTGATAGTTTCAACGGCTCCTTCAAAACCAACCCATTTAATTTTACCCACTACAACCCGTGCTATTTACTTCTGACGGCGTCCAGTATCCTTCCATACCGCTCACACCCGATTATAAGAATGGACATTTTACCAGATCCTACCAGTCGCTTTTTACATCTCTAAACAAGTGGAATTCAGACTGTGGAAATGACATATGCCGCCGTAGCCTAGTGGTCAGGCATGCAGGTGCATAAGTACACATGCCTTGAGTGACCGGGGTTCAAGCCCGTGACTAGTGAATACAGTGCTGTTTCTTGTAATCTGTCTATCTTGAGAACTCCTCTGACCGTTTGGTTGTCCCGGAGTATAAACAGAAAATTTATTTATTTATTTATATCACTCTTGGATTATACAGAAGGCAATGTGCTTTATGCCTTCGATTTAACCCCAGATCAAAATGCAGTAGCTGAACACATAAGCTCATCACGTTGGGGCGGTGTACGCCTTGAAATTAAATTCACAGAACCTCTTCCCAAAAACATAACAGTGATCTTGTATGCCGAATTCGAAAACATTCTTTCTGTGACTAAAGACCGTGCAGTTCTAATAGACTATGAACACTGAACAGATTTTGAAAGTTTTAGAAGCAGACAGTGAATCGAGAAAACTTTTGATCGTTGTCTGTGCCAGGGACGAATTACCCTCAAGAATACAGAGAAAACTGGCCCTACTAGTCATCAATACCGGCTTTTCACACTTACCAGGTACCCATTGAATGTGTATTTACCTGGGAAAAAATGAAAGTCAATATTTCGACGGCTTTGCAAGACCACCGACACTGGACATTGCAGCCTTCCTTAACCAGAACAGCGAGAAATGGACTTGTAACAAAGTATTAATTCAACATCCAGAATCTATAGCGTGTGGACTACACTGTATTTTTTTCCTAACTCATAGATGTAGAGGCATTCCTATGCAAAAGATTGGCGCCTCCGTAGCCAGGTGGGAAGGAGCAGCAGTGCTAGCACACGCTTCTTGATTAGACCGGGGTTCGAGCCCGTCATCCACCAAATACGGAGGATGCGGAAAGGTCAGGGAATGACAACCGCATATTCCCCGAGCAATATGGCCTTAGTTGCTAATGCTCCCAATAACAAGCATGCAAAAGATTGAAAACAAATATTATTGTAAAGATTTGTGGGCAAATGATGTATTGCCCCATTAGATGTAATTCAACATTTACTGTTTTATTGAAAAAAAAATACTCACCATAAAGATATCCACTTGTACTTGTTCCTCAAACGACGAGGAGAAATCAAAGTTGTATAACTTCGCTTGACGAGTTTGCGATGCTTTACAACTTTGCCCTTGGGCTGTTGTTGCTGCGCTTCAGAGGGATTGCTGGGTAACGACGCGGCGTAGCTTGGTACAGCGGTCTCGCTGTTGCTCGATGCCGTGGAAGTTGCTTGTTTTGCCACATTAGTTTTCAAACCTAAATATGACTGCAGAATCTGAAGATACATTTTAACTTAAGACTCGGGCTGCAAATCCTGTCTTTTTAAGATTGCAGACATTTGCTCGTCTAAAGAGACTAGCTGTTTTTGTTCTGGTGGTGCAGGTACAAGCAGGAGTTTGCGGAAAGATTCACTCATCTTCTGATCAAACTCGTAATGAGTGGAGCTATGATACTTGCTAGGAGGGAGAACAGGGCACTCCTTGCTGATGTATTAATTTCCGCCTGGTTTTAAATGCTACTTTTTTATCTGTTAGTGTTCTAGGCAAGCATTTTTTTTGCTGTAACCTGGTTTTCACTCTGTCTAGCAAAGGAATGTTGCCTCTGATTACGTTTTTGCAAATCTCACAGAATGAATTGATTTGGGTGGGCTCTGAGGCTTTCAAAATGGCGGTAGCCTGTTTCGGTCAAACTCCCGTCAGAAGTTTATGAAGTTAGCATTCTGTTTTAGACGTCCAGCCATTTAGGAACATAAATGACAGTAGATCCCTCGTTTGGTAGCATGTGTGCGCAGTCTCAGTCTATCATTGGTATCCTGACAAAAATCAAACAGCAGATATGAATGCGGATCACGTGTGGCATCTTTATATATGTTAACGAGAACACGTGACCTGCCTGGGAATCCTTTACTTGCTAGATGTGAGATTTGTCTCGAGTTGCGGGGGTATTTAAAAACAATCAGATAGTACGAATTCAAACTAATAGTGCTGAACTGAGTACCTTGAGAGAACAAGTTTTGCATTAATAAAATAAAACTCAGATTTCTGTGGTGTGATCCCTTTATAAATATTTCCGACACTACAACACTATCTTTTGCCTGGTTGATGAGATCATCTAAAACGAGTAAACTGTTTACTCTTTGATCAAATTCTGGGATATTTAAGCCCTCTACGAACTCTATTTGCGGGTAACACCGAAACTTATCTTGAGGCTCTGAATAGTAATAGACGATTCTTTGAGGTGGTGGCGAAATTAAATTTTCACTATTTTCTAATAGTGACAACACAAACGTCTTTCCACTCTATGCTGCTCCCGAGACTACAGCTGTAAAGGGGTGTTTCATCATTTTGTAAGTGATCTCGCACGAGTCTGGACCTTGTATTTATGTGTGTTCGCGCGCATGTGTACAGATGTGAGAGGCAGGACTAGCAATGGTAAAGACAGAAGGTGGCGTCTCCAGAATAAACCAAGCATTGTCCCCTTTTTTAAAAAAAAAAAGCTGCGAGAATTTTGCTATGAAAAATGTGCTTTTTTTTTTTGGGAAACTGTCTTTCCAAAGAACCCAATTGTGACAAGACGAAAAAGGGTTGTGTGCATTCCCCCATATCTAAGCACGCCCATCACTTGTGATGAGTGGGAGGGGTGCTGCTCTCACTGTAGTCAAAGTTGCAAAGAATGAATGACTTTAGGGTGACCGCAAGGAAATACGCCATCTTTGCAAACCCAGGGATACAATGAACAGAAATCCACATAGTGAATCTCTTCGTTATCCGCCATCTGGAGGTAAAGTTTAAAACAATCAACTCTACCGCCTCTGAGAGCACTACGTGGAGTCATCGATTCGTGCGTTTATGAAAGCTGCACAAAATCTTTCATGGCTGGGGCGTTTTTCTGTTGGGTGTCAAACTGACATTCCCATGCGGAAACCACATCATACCCTTGAGACCTAATGAAGGCCTCGCAGACCATGGTTTCAGTGTATAGGGCGCCCATAGGTTTATTTCCCTGTGTCTGTATAGTGCTAGACCGAAAAAACTTCTTGCACCCGTGATAGTAGCATCCGTAAAAGTACTATCACAAACCCCATCTAATAAAAAAGGGCCTACTCTAACTTCCCAACCCCTTGATCAAGCGTGTTGAATTTTAATGTTGTTCCGTTGTTCAAACCAAGAAAGCCTAGCCAATGCCTTCCTACTCTGTGTGTTGCTCCCTATGTAGCCGCCAGGTGGCAGGATAGCCATTGTGTTTGGTTCTAAATAGTTTCTGGCAAAGATCCTGCTACATGCACCGGCAATAGTAATGTCCTGACAAAAAGGATCAACTTGCAAGACTGCTACGAAGAGAGAAAGAGAGAAAGGAACTTATTGGAGTAATCTCGCAATACCCTCATGTCATCCAAGGCATAAGCCAAAAGCTCACACTTCAGGTTGTAGGTCTCTTGTGACTTCTCTCGGTACCATAACATGAATTCCGTACGGATTTCTTCGCTCAGGTATTCCGGTTTAAAATATTTTTGATCGGGCAAAGCTCCCACATAATCTAATGTGTCTATCTTGTGGAATTCGTGAGGGAAGAAGCCCTCACGAACTTCAGGCAACTCGAACATCGATGGCAGCTTTCGGAGCGGAACTGCTAGAAATGAGTAAGAGTCCAAGAAGACTATGTTTAACATGGACAGAAACCGAAACTCTTCGACCCATCATAGATCGTGTGAGGAACTATGTGTTTTGCGAAAATATAAGAAAGCACAAAGTAGCTGTCAAAACCATGAAGGTTGTGGGCAACTACTCGCATATACTTATATTTTGGCTCTGAGTGTCGAAGTTTTCGGCTATCCCTACCACATTTCAAGGTCTCTCGGACTCCTAACAGTTTATCCAAAAACTCCGCCATGCAATTTTGGCTTCAATAAACGTGTTCCTGGTCGCCAAAAAAGCAACACAGAGCACAGCCACGTGTTCACCGTTAAGCAAGACTGTTCCTGTGTCAAAGTAAACAACAGAAACATCGTGCTTTGGGTCCTCAGTTTTTTGAACAAAACAATGTTGTGTTTTGTGCACAGTCTTACAGTGGCTACAGAATTCGGGATCGATGCATTTGTGTGGTGTACTGGTAAGAAAACCGCACAAACAAATGGTACAGCAATGCACTTCAGAGCAAGTTTTGTTTGCCCTGTGAGACTTAATGAATGATTCGCCTTGGAAATAACGATTACAAAAATTAAACAAGAGAAGGTTGCTTTCAATATGAATGGCGACAGCTCTGCATCTATTGCACTTGAAAGAGCAATTGTGAATGCTCAACCTCTCGCGGGCAGGTAAAACTTTAAGGCAGAGGGGACAATAGTAATCACTGCCAAACAAAGCTTTCAAAGATCATACAAGATCATAATGTCCGTCGTGGTTGAGAAGAAATATCTGTTTATCAGCAGCGGGGCCCCGATCTGCAACTTCAAAGCCGCACTCTCCAGAAATGACGACAAGTTGGTAATCGGGGATCGCACACTGAAACAGTTCAACTTCATTCAAGCCGCAACTTCCTAAAGCAACCCCCTGCAATTCCGTGTAAATTTGTAGCCGTGAGAGTTTGCATATTACATGTGTCCTCTCGCACCTCTCTGTAAGTTTTAGTACCGTCCTGAGGGGCAGAAATACCGACAGCTATAACTCTGGCAAGACACAAACTATCGATATTATTGATTTGAATGACAGCTTTTTTCTAAAAAAAGTCGCTCAAATTCAACATTGTCCATTTTTTTATGTTCTCGGGACGGTTGTTCCCCTCCCCCCTATATGGACTCAAGTCGTCAAGAGTTTATGCTTACAGATTCAAGTTGTCCGTAAGCATAAACTCACTGTTTGACTGATCGACTGCTATGAATGCGGACATCATGCGGTCAAACGTCAGATCTGTCAGGGGCATGAAGGGCAAGTTTATAGGGTTTTTTAAGCTGGGTGCATCTAAACGCAACCTAACGTGTGAATAAACACCTTGGTTGGTTAAACGTGCTATTATTTCTTCTAGCATCCATCGAAAGTTCGAAAAAAACAGATTCCCGTCTGCTAGATAGGATATATCTCTAAACAGGACCCCGTAAGTTTTAAACAAGGCCCAGTATTTCTTTGAATAGCACTCAATCCCATCCTGTATATTGTAGAAACGCTGAAAATTATCACGCGTCTCCATCTCTTTCTTCCATCTAAAATTTAAAAAAAAAAAAAGTCGCATAAGAGTTGGGGATTTGTTTTCACGAAAAAAATAAAATAAAATAAATAAAAATAAAGACATACTTACATCCTTGTGATCATTAATAACATCAACGAGACCATCCAATATAGATGGGCTCTTTGGCTCCAAATTTTCAGCGCTGTGTAGCCCCGAGCTTTCCATTATCAAGACATCTCTCGAACACCCCACCTGATTTTCAGTACACGGGGTGTTAGCCTGCTCGGCACCAAAGAACTGCATTCTGAAAGAGTAACATTAAGAAACACAATTACCAAAACAATAATTCTATAAAGGAATTTTTTTAAATCGAAATTAAAAAATTTTTCAGTAATGAAAAAAAAAAAATACTCACAGTTGAATACACCAAACTTCTGCTGAATTCGAGTTCAGCCTCTATCGTGCTTGCTTCCTCGTACTCCTTCTCGATCTTATGCACCGCCTCTAACAACTCCGAATCATCGTCATCAACACCAAAGAAAACATCTTGGCTGGTCATTTTGGGTCAGTTAGACTACGAAAAAAGGCAAGTGAGAATTGTGACCATGTTGGCCTCTTTTAAAGCAAACTCGTGGATTGAAACGACAGTTGACGACAACCAATCAACGTTTAGAATCGAGAGTTTGCGCACATCACAACCAATAGGAAATTACCGTGTTAGGAGATTGAAACGACCAATAGGAAACAAGCTTTTTCGGAATAGCACAAGAGCAGCGAATTCAAACACAAATGCGTCATAAGCTTGACATCTTCTTTTGAAAGTTAAAAACAACTTGTAGAAAGGATCAACAGATGGAAACTCAATACAGTCATGGCAAATATATATATATATATATATATATATATAAATAATCATCAAAAAGGCACATAGATTAAAGAAAATAATTAATTTCAGATTCTCAATGATAAATGAGTTCTTTTAAAACAAAAATCGTACATTTCGTATTGTTAATAACATCAAGGGTTGGGCTAGAGACCGGAAATATTTTGTTTACTCTACAATTAAAGCAAAGAGTGATACTATGGCAAGAACAAAAAATGGTGATGCGAGAGTTCAAACGTCATGTTATCTTAACGCAGTCACCTTCTTTGAAGTTAAGCTAAGCTTTTGTTTTTATCACTCTAAAATTAAAGCAGAGTCTCAGGATTGATACTATGACATGATCGACGAATTCAAACTAACCTTTGTTTCATTGCATGATGTGCGCATTCTACTGGTTCCCGATACGTCACGAGTTTTTGCGTTTGTAACCGCGTGACTAGATTCGGAGCATATGAAGCGGTAGCATTTGGACTTCATTTGCAGTTTGAAACTTTCTCTGTGCGGTTGTAATTTTTCCACTGTTGTAATTTTTTTTTTCCAAAATGTCACAGCTTGAAACGTTTGACGATGTAAAAAAGCAGAACGTTACTTTCTATATCCGCTTGAGCCACAGCAGTACAGTGCGTGTTTATTGCTACGAATTCGAGCCACATGTTATGATCGAGACAGCTCATACACATATGATGTTATCGAGAAGACATTGGGATGAATTCAAAGACAAAATGGGTGCTTGCTTTCCATTAGAGCTAAAGATGAAATCCAACTACATAGGCTCCGAATCAATACAGAGGGTGGCGCTTGTGATTTCTATTGGAAACAGTTCCCACTAGCGTCTGAGCAACGCTTGCCCCTACATCTTTCTGAACTTGAAGTTATATCTATTAGAATCATAGACAGATTCTTTTCTTCAATGTCTAGAAAACGAAAAGCCAGCATTTCTGTTAAATGCAAGCAGTTATATTGGAGCATCTTGACAGTGTTAGAGAGTGTATAAAGAACGACGTGTTTATAGGCTCTATCGACGTTACGTTTAACGACATGTATGCTTATTACGTAAGAACTGGCAAACCATATACAACTTCATTCAAGTGTTAAAATTCTTTCTGCTAAGTGTTTGAAAGAAGGAGTAGTCACAGAGTTCAACGTTTATGGTTTGTACAGTGCTGTAATTTTGATGATCGAAGAACTTCAAACTGCTTTTTTTTTTTTTTATGTGAACCCCAAACACGAGAGGTATTAGAACCTATAGTACTTAGTACCATGCTACACGTTGAAATATACGAAGTATCCGTTCTGATAGAAGCAATGTACCTAGGCATGTGTTTCTGTTAATTTTTTTTGTGACTTGTAACTATTTCTTTAAAACTTATCAATAAAAACATATCTATTCAAAAAATATTGTCTGTCTTTTTTTTTTTCTTAGATACTAGAAAATAAGTTTTTTTAATTTTTCCATTAATCAATAACCTTAATTTTTTGGAAAGTTACTTTTAGAAAAATTAAAAAGGCATTAAATTATTTCCAATATGGAGTAAAAATTCAAGTTGCAGATTTGACCAATAGATGGTGCCACCGTTTCAAGATGACGGTAAATAAATAAATATACACATTAAGGCATTTACTTTTCAGATTTTTCCAAAGACAGAATGTGTCTCTAAACATCGGGTAACAAATTCAACTTGCAGAGGTATATGGAGCCACCATACCATGGTTATTTGGTGGGAAATATATATTTATTCCTCAAAATACATAAAATTAAATAATATCCTTAATTTCAAATTCACAGTTTTCAGCTTGCAGATAGTATCAACAGATGGAGTCACCATACTACCTTGTATCGCTATGGGTATATATATATATATATATATATATTTAAACATCAAAGCACATAAAATTAAATAAAATCCTTTAATTTCAGGTTCTCACTTTTCAACTTACAGAAAGGATCAATACATGGCGCCTCCCTATCGAGGCAAAATATCCATTTAATCCTCAAAAACACATAAAATTAAAAGACTACTCATTCATACCCCTCAACCAATCAGCACACTCGTTCATATCCCCATCTCGAAGGGGGGGGGGAACGCACAATTCATTGCAAACCCACCAACACTCACTTTAAAACCAACGTGGCAAAAAACAGATGATTTCTACGGCAGCAACCCAACCAGAAACCACCAGCAAACTCAGAGCCGTACTTCGTTTATATCCCCACAACCAATCAGCACACTCGTTCATATCCCCCACCCATCAGAACAAAACTCGTATGCAAAATAGAGCTTTTGACGTCACACTCATACACTTAACTATAACAGGCACATTTACACATATTTTTATAACTGAAAGGGTAGCCGTGGGGATAAGCACCGGATTACCAGCAACGATGACATGGGTTTGAGCCTCGGAAAAATAAAATTTAAATAAATAAAAATCGAAAAATAAGTGGTGCCATCTAGCAAGTGAAATAAGAAGTAAAATAATTTTTTTCTTCCCCGACTCCACAGCTAATCCTCACCAACTCTCGCTCGAAAACCAAAGCCGCAAAACAGACAATCTCGGCAGTAGCAACCGAATGAAAATCGTCAGCAAATTCATAGAGCCGTACTTCATTACTACACCCATCTTAACTACTACTCATACACGTATACAAAAGAAGCAATTCCAGGTCCATACAAGTGGAAGAAAAATAGAGAAAAAACATTCCTCCAGATAGAGTAAGTGCACTAAAACCTACACCATCTACAAAATTGAGGCTATTATGGCCTCACATTTTAAGGGAAATCAATATAAGGACGAAAATTTTTGACCGAAGAACAAAGAACTGCGAAAAGTAAGGAATGTGGGTGAAAATGAAACAATGGGGATGGTCGGAAGAGAAGAACAAAAAATGGTGCTGCGAGAGTACAGGAGTAAAGAATGTACATAACAGGAGTGATATTCCTGGTTTTGATGATAGCAATTATAGCGATTGTTGTTTGATGAAAATAACAAAATAATTTCATCCCATTGATAAATGGGACGATATTCATGGTCTCTGTCTGTTGAGAATGAAGTTTTGAAAGAGAAGCTTAATGAATATGGGACAACAAGTAAAAGCAGAACTATCACAACTGTTCAGAAGATTGATCGACAAGTTGAAATAAGAAAACGTGATTATGATAGACATTAATTCCGTCAAATATCAATCAACTGAAATAAATTGGAATCTTATGAAAACTATAAGGCCTACAATATCTACCGTAATGATTTAAAGTGTTATAAAGATTAAAGTTTGTGGAATGGTATTGGAAGATTTAAAAAGAATACAGGAATTTTCAAAAATCAAGGAACTGAGAATGAAGGCTGAGATTCATGGTATTCAGGTCCAATAAATTACTGTATGTGATTTACCTCAAGAAGCGGACCAGGAACATTTGTTTAAACAAATTTGGGAAAGAAATGTACACGATTTGGAGATGACTAAAAGGAAAACAATGAATAGTATTAAAGTATGGCCAGTATCAAAATCTCTATAAACGTTTTAGGAGAAGAGATGGGACATATGTTTGTTATTTATTTATTATTATTTTATTTTTTTGTTTTTAGGAGCATTAGCAACTAGGGCCATATGCGGTGGTCATTCCCTGACCTGTCTGCGTTCTCCGTATTTGGTGGATCATGGGCTCGAACCCCGGTCTGATCAAAAAGCGTGTGCTACGCACTGCTGCTCCTGCCCACCTCGCTACGGAGATGCCAGGACATATGTTTTTATAAAATAAAGCCATCTAGGTTGTCACACATTTTCAATTGTTTAGGATTTGGACAAAAATCTAAGTTTTGTAAGAATCAAAGAGTATGTGAACATCGTGGATAAAGAACATGTTTTAATATGTTGACCAAAATGGGAAAAGCCCTTCAATATGTATTGTAGAAGTACAAACATTGAAGATACTTCTATAATAGATAAAAGACAATAGTAGTATAAGGTTCGGGTTCTAACCGAGTACGGCTCTATGAATTTTGGCGTCAATTTTCGTGCGTGCTGCCGCGTCGGTCGCTTGTTTTGCCGTTTAAGTTTTGCGCGTGTGCCGGTGAGGCGAGCCGAGGTTTAGGCTTAGCTGTTGCGCCGAGGCTTAGTTGCGGAGTCGGAGGAAAAAATATTTTAGTTCTTATTTCGCCCGCTAGATGGCGCCACTTATTTTTCGCATTAAATATATAAATTTTATTTTCGCTTTGCCGAGGCTCGAACCCATGTCGTTGCTACTGGTGGTCCGGTGCTTATCCCCACGGCTACCCTTTCAGTTGTAAGAATATGTGTAAATGTAGCTCTTATAGTTCTTATAAGTAGCTGTAGCTCTTATAAGTAAATCTTATAAGTAAATGTAGCTCTTATAAGAGTGGTGTGAGTTGACGTAGGAAGTTGTATTTCGCCTTGTTCTGATTGGAGGGGGATATGAACCGATGTTCTGATTGGTTTGGGGGTATAAACCGACTTCGACTCTGAGTTTACCGGTGATTTTCTGGTCGCTTGATGCCGTGGAAATCGTCTGTTTTTGCCGTGTTGTTTATCAAGCTACCGTGTTCGCAATGGATTGTGGGTTTGCGCCCGCACGCGCGCACACACACACAAGCCCGAGCTCTTGCGCTCGCGCACGCACACACACACACGCGCACACACACACACAAGAAAATAGAGCAGTAGACATTCTTTCCCAAGACAAAGGATTTGGCGGGGAAAACATGGACGCTGTAGACATACGGGCACTTGGGGGGTCATAAAAGTTCGAGCACGACGATGGCTACGACAACAGAAGCCCACGAAACAGTGCCGCCATCTCGCGAGTCATTCTGAAAGCTGAAATCAAAGATTTTATTTTATTTAAGGTGTTTAAATATATTTTTTTTCCTAGGCAGCTATGACTGCCGTTTAAATATATTTCAGTGGCTTTGCAATATGTGGCGCCATCTGTGGAAGCAATCTGAAAGCTGAAAATTAAAAGATTTTATTTAAATATATATATATATTTTTTCCCTACATACTTCTTGAACGGAGATTGCCACGACATCGAAACAACCAAGAAACTGTGTCGCCATCTAGCGTGTCATTCTGAAAGTTGAAATTAAGGATTTTATTTAAATATATATTTTTTTCTCTCACATACGGATACTTGGTGTCACAATACTTCTTGAACGGAGATTTGCCACGACATCGTAACTACCAAGAAACTGTGTCGCCATCTAGCGTGTCATTCTGAAAGCTGAAATTAAAGATTTTATTTTTAAGTTTGCTTTGATGTTTAAATTTTTTTTTGCCAAAAAGTACTGAGGCTATCATAACAGTAGAAACATCCAAGAAACTGTGTCGCCATCTACCGATACATTCTGCAAGTTGAAAAGCTGAAAAATTAAGTATTTTTATATGTTTAATGTTATGTTATGTGTTTTTTGATGATTAAATTTTTATATGTATATATTTTTACCCATAACTATTTATGATGGTTCCTCTTCAAGTTGAATTTGTATCCTGATGTTTAGAGTCTATCTTGGAAAAAAAAAAAAAAACCTGAAAAGTAAAATGTATTGATGCGTATATATATTTATTTACCTTCTTCGTGATATGGTGGTGCCATCTTCAGATTCTTTCCACAACTTTGAATTTTTTTTTTAAATCTATATTCGAAATAAAACTTAATTTCTACTTTCTAAGAAAAAAATACAGACAATATTTTTCAAATAGATATGTTTTATTGATAAATAAAAAAAAAAATAAATAAAAAAAAAATTACAAGATAGTGGGGTCATTGCTAGTTTTACCCCATCTTTAACCATTAGCATCCAAGCCCATATAAGACGCAAAGAAACATGGGTCGTGCCATAAGTGCTCTTGGTTTTTCGTAGAAGTCCATCTGGAAAAAAAAAAGAAATGTTAGAAGATTACAACAATCCGCGCATCGGAAGTTTTAGTGGTGTTAATGCATTACAAAAACATACAAAATTACCCAGACGTATCGTGAAAGAGTATTTGTCATCTCAACCTGCTTATGTCAGACACAAACCTCAAAGAGTTAATTTAGAAACCAAATAATAGTTCCTGGTCTACACCATACGTTTCAGTGTGACTTAGCAGATGTTTCCAATCTGTCAGATGCTAATGGTGGAGTGTGCTATTTATTCGTCTGTATAGACGCTTTTTCTAGATACGCCTGGGTGAGAACACTTAGAAATAAAACATCGAAGCAGATGGTAAAAGCATTCAAATCAATTTTCAAGGAAGAAACGCCATTCAGTCTTAGCAGCAATCAGGGCAAAGAGTTTTTAAACAAAGATGTGAGGGCCCTATTTAAGTCTCTCAACATTAATTTTTATACTACTAGATCGGAGAAAAAGGCTGCAATCGCTGAACGTTTTATTCGAACTCTGAAAGAAAAAATATTTAAATGGATAACTTATTCTGAAAGTAAGAAATATGTGCATGTTCTTCCCGACATTGTAGCTACTTATAATCGAACGCCACATCGAGCTATAGGAAAGCCACCTGCCGATGTCACTTTGCATAATGAAGAAGATGTCTACAGGAAATTGTACTTGAAAAAAACCAAAGAACAGATTCCTAAATTTAAAGTGGGGGATCGTGTCGTTCTTAGTACAGGTTCGAATCTTTTCCGCAAAGGATTCTGGGGCAATTGGACTCGCGAGGTTTTTACTATATCTCAAGTGTTGAAACGAAGAAAACCAGTTGTGTACAGAGTACAAGACAAAACAGGCGATACGATCGAAGGTACCTTTTATGAACAACAGTTACAGCTTGTTAATATTCACGACTCGTTACCAATCGACGTGTATCTTATTGAAAAAGTACTTAAGGAGCGACGTGTGGGAGGAGAACGTCAATTCCGTGTTAAGTGGCTAGGATACCCTGCTTCCTACAACAGTTGGGTTTCGGCTAAAGATGTTCTTCTTAACACTACCGAGTAATGCGTGCATGGATTTCTATCCCCAGAATACGCAAGCTAATTTTACTATTATATTGCCCGACACTATACCTCTCAAAGGCAAGTGGGAGGTAGCACTTGCAGAAATACACGTACCTAAGTCATGGGACAATATTTCCGAAGGTTGGGCCGAGTTTGCAATTCTGCAGAAAGAATCGACAGTTAGGAACCCTGAGGTTTACATGCTGAACGATGAGTACGAAAATTCGTCTAAATTGATTGAACATATGTGTGGTCTTAATACCAATTTAGAGCTTAAAGTAGAAGAGACAGAATTCAAAGTGAGATTTACAATTCGCGTTAAAAATGGCTGTGAGTTGCGTATGACTTTACGAACTGCCAGAATTCTAGGACTAGTACACAAAGTAGTAGTGAGTGAAGTTGTTGACAAATCTAGAACTTTTAAAGGGGAGTACATAGGAAAGTGGATACCTAAAGGTAAAATAGTGTTACCACCATTAAAGCCTAACAGTGAGTGTGCTGATAGGAAGCTTGTACTCGTACAACAGCCGACTTGTGATGTTCGCGAGCATAAAATTCCTTATGGTAATTACGATAGCATCTCCGAAATTCTAAAGGTTATGACTTTTATAGCCCCCGAAATTAAAGGTTCTGTTAATGCCCGTGGTTTTGTTTCTTTCGAAATAGAAAGCGGTGTGCATCTTCGCTTCCCTGAGACAGGACTCGGTGAGTTACTCGGTTTTGAGCGTATGCCTGATGGTTTCGAAGGAACAGCGAGATCGAAATTTCCCGGAGATATAAATAGAGGTGTAGGCTCTTATTTTGTTTATAGTAGTGTGATAGAAGACCAGGTTGTGGGTGATATCAGAGCGCCTCTTTTGCGAGTAGTACCGTTCGGAAGCAGTGGTGAATTCTTACATTTGGATTATTACCCTGTACTGCTCTCAAACATTCAATCCATTTCTATTCAAATTCGCACAGACATTGGTCAGTTATTTCCATTCAGAGGTGGTAAAACTCTAATTAAGTTACATTTTCGACCCCAATGAACGCGTACGTTGATTACTACTCAGTGCAAGCGGGGGGAAATCCCTACTTTGCAGGAGCAGCGATCCAGAGTGGTCAAGGTTTAGGTTGATGTGATTTGATTTGATTTGGTTTTTTATGGCGCATTGGCAGCTAAGGCCATAATGCGCCAAGAAAATTTTAAAATGCTATTAAATATTTTGGTAGCCAAGGCTACCACGTCAAACATTTGTGTTAAAAAGGTATAATAGTAAAAGCATAAAACTTAGAGCTTTGTATAAAAATTAACAAATTGTAAAAAATTAAAGACGTCAGACGTATTGTGTCTGTCACCTATAATCTGACTGAGTGTAAATGGCTCAGTCAAATTATTAAAAGCGGTAAAATACAAGCGTCGGGCTTCTATAAAAACAGGACAGTCTATTAAAATATGACGAACGGTTAAAATAACATTACACATCTCACACATAGGTGGGTCATCCGCCCTCAGCAAGTAGGAATGAGTTAGATGACTATGACCTATGCAGAGCCGAGCAAGAACAACTTCCTCTCTTCGGACCCTGCGTAGACTGGACTGCCATTGCGAAATTACAGGCTTGATTTGATGTAATTTATTTGTGGTCTGTCCGTGCCAAGAATCTTGCCACTGGGAAAGCAGTTTAGAACGTATTATTTGCCTGTAGTCTGTATAGGGGACTGACAGGCAATGATTATCCAGGGAAATGGCTGATTTGGCAGCAGCATCAGCCGATTCATTTCCCCGGATCCCAATGTGGCTTGGGATCCAGCAAAAGCGAATATCGAATTCTAATGTCTTGAGAGAAAAAAGAATCTGCTGGATCCTGGACAGGATCGGATGAGGGTTAAAACCCACCGATACCAGAGCCTGTAACACGCTCGATGAATCGCAGTAAATCATATACCTCTGGTAGTCGCAATTTTTAATGTGATCTAGGGCTGTTTGTATTGCATGCAACTCTGCAGTATAAATGCTAGTTTCTTGTGGGATCTTATAGGATATTGTTTTGTGAGGGAACACAACAGCAGATCCCACATGACATTCTAACTTTGAGCCATCTGTATAGATTGGCAGAAAGTCAGAATACTGCTGTCGATGTACTGCAAAGAGTTGCTGGTAGACAGATGGCGGTGTAGTAGCCTTCTCCCAGATCTTAAGGGAGAAGTCGCAAGTTGGAAAATGAGCATGCCAGGGTGGAAGGAATTGCCTTGGTGACTGGGCAACATTGTCTACCGTCAAGTTCAGCTCATTCAGCAGCCCTTGAATGCGAATACCAAATGGTTTGTTGGCAGTCCGACGGGTGTTGTAGAGATTTTCCCAACGCGGCTGAAAAACGGATGGCCACGTGGGACGATCGGGCAGGGATTTTAATTTGAATGCATACTGTAAGGACAACTGCTTACGTCGAAGAGACAGAGATGGTTCATTTGCTTCGACGTAAAGGCTTTGGACAGGAGATGTGCGAAATGCTCCAGTGGCTGTCCGGATGGCTTGATGGTGGATTGGATCTAACCACCGAAGGGCACTATCTCTAGCAGAACCATAGACCTGAGACCCATAGTCGAGTTTGGGACAGACAAGTGCCCGGTAGAGACGAAGAAGGGTAGCACGATCTGCGCCCCATGAGGTTGACGAAAGGGCACGAAGGATGTTAAGCCCTTTGACACATCTTGTCCTCAGCTGACGAATATGTTGTAAGAATGTCAGCTTTTTGTCGAAAATAGGTCCAAGGAATTTGAATTCTGCTACAACTGGGATGTTATTTTGCCCTAGCCTTAATTCTGGGTCAGGATGAAGATTACGTTTGCGACAAAAGTGTACGCAAACAGTCTTCTGTGATGAAAATCTGAACCCATTAGCCAAAGACCAAGCTGTAAGATGGTCAATGGTTTTCTGCAGTTGCCTTTCAATGACCCTCATATTGCATGAATGACAAAATATAGCAAAGTCATCAACATAGAGGGCATTGTTTACAGTGGGTGGAAGTTGTTCTGCGATAGAGTTTATTTTGATTGCGAAAAGCGTGACACTTAGAACGGATCCTTGTGGGACTCCCTCTTCCTGAGAGAAAACTCGAGAGAGGGTGGATCCTAAACGGATTTGAAACTGGCGATTCGAAAGAAAGTTTTTAATAAAAAGAGGAAGATTACCTCTAAGACCAAAGTTATAGAGGTCTTTTAAAATCCCAAATCGCCAGGCTGTGTCGTACGCTTTTTCAATATCAAAGAAAACTGCTACCAAATGCTCGGATTTAATAAAAGCATCACGAATGGACGTTTACAATCGGATTAAATGATCCAGAGTGGATCTATTTCTTCGGAAGCCGCACTGTGTCCTGGAAAGCAGACCATTTGTTTCTAAATACCATACCAGGCGAGAATTTACCATTCTTTCCAGGATCTTGCACAAACAGCTTGTCAGAGCAATAGGACGGTAGTTACTTGGATTTCTAGGATCCTTTCCTGGTTTTGGGAAGGGAAGAACGATTGCCTTCCGCCGGGAATCCGGAAATTGTTTATTAAGAAAAATTCTGTTAAACAGAATTAACAGGTGATCCTTACATTGTGGTGTGAGGTGTTTTACCATTTCATAGTGGATGTCATCGGGCCCCACAGCACTTGCGTGCGTGAGAAAGAGTGCAGCATTTAATTCCTCCTGTGAAAAGGGCTTGTTATAAGATTCAAGCCCTTTTGGATAGAAGTTCAGGGGGTTTTTCTCATTTTTCTCTTTCAGGGCCAAAAACTCTGCGGGGAAAGATGTTATTGCAGATATTTTTGCAAATGTTTCCCCTAGAGTATTTGCTACTGCAGTTCGATCTGCAATTGGACATCCGGTCAAGGTTTAGGCAGTATATTCAGATCTGCATTTACATTTCTCTCTCCTCTTCTGAAGCCCGCAGCCAAGTTCATCGGTCGCCAAGTGCTATCGGCAGGTCGTAATATGATCGATGATGTCATTTCGGGAGCACCCGTGAAACGCTCGTTTATAAATCGAGCTTCTGAAGTAGGACAGGCCATTAAGCAAAAAGTCCGTAGTCAGAGTGGAGGCAAGCGTCGAAAGAAAAAAAAAATATCAGGACATCTTTCAATGATGGGTGAAGTTATGATGTCAGAACTAGACCTGTTTGCTCAGCCTGCCACTAATCTATGCATCGAGCGATCTTCATACATTACTTTCTTGCCTTTAGCTTCAGTGGATACGCCGGGGCCAATAGAATTTTCCATACCGGGAACATCAGAAGAATATCTGGACCTGGGAAAAACTTATTTGCGACTCAAAGTACAGTTAACTCAAAGCGACGGAAAAGAATTACAGTCGAGTGTAGGTGTTGTCAACAACTTTTTTCACTCCATGTTTAAACATGTGGATCTTTTCGTTCAAGACAAATTAATAAATCCTAGCAGTGATACATACCCCTATAGAGCTTATTTAGAAACGCTTTTGAATTTTGACAGAGGAGCAAAAAAATCCCAACTCACTACAGAACTGTTCGTAAAAGACAATGTTTCCGATGTTTCGCAAATGTTTTCTCAGCCTGACAGTGGTATGAATCAACGTATGAAGTTTTTTTCGAAAACCAAAACTGTGGAACTTCTGGGTCGTCTCAGACTAGATTTGTGCCATCAGGCCAAATATATTATTAACAATTTATCGCTCCGCCTGAGAATGGTTCGCAGTTCGCCCGAGTTCTGTCTGTTGTCTCTCGACAATACTGCTAAAATTCATATACGCGAAGCCTGTCTTTTTGTGCGTAAAGTTAAACTTAACCCCAGCATACAGTTAGCCCACATGAGTGTTCTTGAAAAACATCCTCTTGTATATCCCATTAACAGAGCTGATGTAAGTTACTATTCAATACCAAAAGGCATGTCAGACTCTACCCGAGACAATATATATCTAGGCCAGATCCCCACTCGTTTAATAGTCGGTATTGTGTCCAGTGATGGTTTCAATGGCTCCCTCAAAACCAACCCATTCAATTTTGGTCACTACAACCTGTGCTATTTACTTCTGATGGCTGATGGTGTGCAGCATCCTTCCATTCCGCTAACACCCGATTATAAGAATGGACATTATACCCGGTCCTACCTGTCTCTTTTCACATCGCTAAACAAATGGAATTCAGACTGTGGAAACGACATATCAATCTTGGATTATACAGAAGGGAATGTGCTTTATGCTTTCGACCTAACTCCCGACAGTAACGCTGTCGGCGCGCACATCACTTCTTTACGGCGAGGCGGTGTTCGACTTGAACTGAAATTCGCAGAACCTCTACCCGAAAACGTAACAGTGATCTTGTATGCCGAATTCGAAAACATTCTTTCTGTGACTAAAGACCGTTCAATCCTCGTGAATTATGAACACTGATCAGATTTTGAAGGTTTTAGAAGCAGACAGTGAATCGAGAAAACATCTGATCGGTGTCTGTGCCAGGGACGAGTTACCGTCAAGAATACAGAGGAAACCAGCATTGTTAGTCATTAATACGGACTTTTCGTATTTGCCCGGTACTCACTGGGTTTGCATTTTTCTGGGAAAAAACAACAGTCAATATTTCGACAGCTTTGCACGACCGCCGACACCGGACATTGCAGAGTTCCTTAACCAAAACAGTAAGAAATGGACTTATAACAAAGTGGTGATTCAACATCCAGAATCTATAGCGTGTGGACTACATTGTATTTTTTTCCTGACTCATCGGTGTAGAAATATTTCTATGTCAAAGATTGTAAACAAATATTATTGTAAAGATTTGTGGGCAAATGATTTGTTAGCCACATTACATGTAATTGAACCTTTACTTACAAAATAAAATTTTATTTATTTTTAAAAAGTGTCTGTTTTATTGAAAAAAACTTACCACAACAAAATCCACGTATGTTTACGTCTCAAACGACGAGGCGATATCAAACCCGCATATCTGCGCTTGACCTGCTTACGAGGCTTTATAACTTCGCTCTTGGAGTACCGTTGCTCCAGCGCTTCAGAGGAGGAGGGGATTGTGGGTAGCGATGCCGTTACGTTCGATACGCTGGTCTCGATATCGCTTGATGCCGACGAGGACGCTTGTTTTGCGGCATTAGTTTTCAGGCCTAAATATGACTGTAGTATCTGAAGATACATTTTAACTTTAGACTCGGGCTGCAAATCCTGTCTTTTTAAGATTGCAGACATTTGCTCGTCTAAAGAGAGCATCTGTTTTTGTTCTGGCGGTGCAGCTACAAGCAAGAATTTACGGAAAGATTCACTCATCTTCTAATCAAACTTGTAATGAGCGGAACCACTATACTTGCGATCAGGGGGAACAGTGAACCTCCTTGTTGAAGAATTAATTTCCGCCTAGTTTTAAATGCTACTTTTTTATCTGCTAGTGTTCTGAGCAGACGTTTTTTGCGTTGTAACTTGTTTTTCACTCTCTCTGTCAACGGAATGCTACCTTTGACTATGTTTTTACATATTTCACAGAGTGAATTTATTTGTGTTTGATTTGAACTCCTTAATAAAGCGGTTGCCTGTTTCGGTCGAACTTCCGACAGATACCTTATAAAGTTAGCATTGTTTTTTAGACGCAGAGCCATATGGGGATGTAAACAATCGTATGTCCTTCGTTTGGTAACACGTGTGAGCGCAGTCTCAATCTATCATCAGTGTTCTGACAAAAATCAAACAGTAAATATGAATGAGGCTCGCGTGTTGCATGCTTATATATATCGACTAAAACACGTGATCTCCCGGGGAAAACTTGACTTGCTAGGTGTGAGATTTGTCTTGAGTCGCGAGGGTTTTTAAAAACAATCAGATAGTGCGAATTCAAACTAATAGTACGGAACTGCGATCCTTGCGAAAACAGGTTTTGTGTTAACAAAATAACACTCAGATTTCTATGATGTGATCTTTTTATAAATATTTCCGAAACTACAATACTATCCTTTGCTTGGTTGATGAGATCGTCTAAAACAAGTAAATTTTTTACTGATGGATCGAATTCGGAGATGTTTAAACCCTCCACGAACTCGATTTGCGAGTAACACCGAAACTTATCTTGAAACTCTGAATAGCAATAGACGATTCTTTGAGGTGGTGGCGAAATTAAACTTTCACTATTTTCTAATAGCGACAATACAAACGTTGTCTTTCCACTCTGTGTTGCTCCCGAGACTATCGCTGTGAATGGATGGTGAAACATTATGTAAATGATCGCGCTCGAGTCTGGACCAAGTATTTATGTGTGTGTGTGTGTTTGCACGCCGATGCGAGAGGTAGGACTAGCAGCTGTAAAGACAGAAGGTGACGTCTCCAGAAAAACGAAACATTGTCCTCTTTTTAAAAAAACTGTGAGTTATGAAAAAGGTTTTTTTTTGGAAGTTGTCTTTTCCATGAAACCATTCTTGACACGGAAAAAAAAAAAGGGTATTCCTCCATCTAAGCGCGCCCGACACTTCGTGGCGGGTGGGAGGGGTGCCGCGATCCCCCCGTGCGCGCGCCCATCACAACGTGATGGGTGGGAGGGGTGCCGCGATCCCCCTGTGCGCGCGCCCATCACAACGTGATGGGTGGGAGGGGTGCCGCGATTCCCCCCACGCCCCGGCGCCCTGCGATTCCCATCCGAGTGCCGTCACGAATGTGACGTCGGTGGGAATAGGATGGGGAAGACGTGCCCGATCGACTTCGCCGACATCCTGAAAAAAAAGGAGACGTCACCAGAGGTAGCCATTGAAAAAACTGCTTAGTGTCAAAAACATGGGGATTTCACTGGGTTTTTTTTCTAATGTTGATAGTATGATGACTAGGTGGTTAGCTTTCGCTATGTGTCTTGGAGTGTGTGTGTCATCTCCTACCACACGTTTAGCGAAAGTAAAGCCAAACCCTTTTGTTACTGAGGACTCAAGGAGACGAGAAGTACGCTTGTCTCTCCGGACAGAAAACGGTACTTCGACAGAAAAAAAAAAAAAAGAGACACAGATAAAAGTTACAAAAGAATATTCTATTTTATTCTTAAAAACTAAAGAAAGATACAAAATACTTACTACTAAAGATTCCCTGATCTAGATAACCACGCTGCAGTAGCCATCATCTGTTGTCAACCCGTCGTTACTTTGATCGGTCCAGATGATGGGCACTGTGGAAGCACCGACGTCGAAAAACCGCTCTCGTCAATGGCATAGGGATTCCAAGGACCAACATCATTGTCTTCTTCTTCTTCTTCATACTCCCCGACGACGATTATATCCGGTGACCGAGCCTCACGATCAACGTTTGCCGATCCTGTTGACAGTTCCGATGTCGATCGTGAGGAGTTGGATGCTGATATGTCGCCATCGTATGAAGGATGCCAACTTGCAGAATAAAGGCTATCATCCAGTGATAGAGATGAATTGCAAAAGGACCGCCCCGTACTAATGGGATTTGAACTCTGTATTTTCGTAAAATATTTTGGGTCGTTGCAGTCAAAGGACTCACAACCATCAGCAACTTCCCAAAGGTCTATATCACTGTCGGAAACCCAAGGGTTACAACACTCTGAACTTTTATCAGAAGTGACAACTGACCCTGAACATAAGCATAAACTGTACGTACACAACATTGTATGGAAAAAAACGTGAGAGTAACATGAAGAAATAAACACAAAAACTAGCCCTTTTAAACTCAAACAGGTTCAAATGTTAATCTAATACAACCAATCAGATTGGTATGGAAAGGTGAAAATTTAACCAATGAGATGGGTTCATGAAGGTGAGTACGGGCGTATCGGAATTATCGTATATAATACTGTTGCTAAAACAACTTATTAGTTAACATGCTCCTTTTTACTTGACGGCAACCAATCCGTGTTTTAGATTCAAGAGTATGTGAACGTCACAACCAATACGAAATTACTACGGTATGAGAGTGAAAGTCACAGTCTATAGGAAATCACTATGGTATGAGAGCGAAATACTTAATCATCAGTAAGGGCGTGACATCTTTGAAGGTAATCTTTGAAGCTGAATTATCTTTTGTTTTTGTTACTACAAAGGCTTCGGAACGATACCAGCTAAAGCTATGTGCTGTTATATAACCTTTGTACTACATGTTTCTATTTGTTCCCAACCATCGCCTTTGAAGTTGAGCTAGCTTTTACTATTCTAAATTTAAACAAAGACTCGGGATTGACATCACCCTTAGTTATATGACATGTGCCTACCCAGTTCCCGACCGACCGATCGACATCTTTTTGTCACTCTACATTTTGAACAAAGCCTAGGGAGCGGTAGCACAGGCACATGTCGTACAAAGGCTCTGGGAGCGGTAGAGCATACTTGGAGGGGTGGTATCTCCTTTAGTCTTTGTACGTCTTGTGTCTAGCTGTGACCAAACGAAGCCTTTTGAAGTTGAGTTATCTTCTGCTTTAGCGTTCTAAATCTGAACAAAGACTTGGGAGCAACACCTGCGCTAACTATATGAGGCTATATAACCTTTGTACGACATGCCTCTACCTGTTACTGATACGTCACGAGTTTATGAGCCAGTAACAATACGGCTAGAATCTAAACACATGCTGTTATAGCCCTTGGACCGCATTTACAGTTTGGAACTTTCTCAGTGTGGTTGTAAATTTTTCCACTGTTGCAGTTTTTTTTTTTTTTATCCAGAATGTCGAGACACGAAATGTTTGATGATATAAGAAGACCAAACGTAACTTTCTACAGACGTCTGAGCCATAGTAGCACAGTTCGTGTTTATTGCCATGAATTCGAGCCACATGTTACGATCGAGACAGCTAATACGCACATGATGCTATCCAGAAACCAGTGGGATGAATTCAAAAACAAAATAACTGATATCTTGCTTTCCGTAAGAGCCAGATCTAAAGATGAAATCCAACTACCGGGGATCCGAATCAATACAGATGGTGGTGTTTGTGATTTCTATTGGAAACAATTCTCGCTATCTGCAGAACGACGAATGACTCTCCACCTTTCTGAACTTGAAGCTATATCTAATAGAATCATAGACATAGATTCTTTTCTTCAACGTCTAGAAGACGAAAAACCCGCATTTCTGTTAATGCAATCAGTTATATTGGAACATCTTGATTGTGTTAGAGAACGTATAAAGAACGACGTGTTTACTGGCTCTATCGATGTTTCGTTTAACGATGTTTATGCATACTTCGTTAGGAATGCTGAACCATCTACAAGTGTTAAAATTTTTTCTGCTAAGTGTTCGAAAGAAGGTATAGTTACTGAGTTCAACGATTATGCTTTGTACAATGCTGTAGTTTCGATGATCGAAGAACTTCAAACTGCTTACACTACGAAATATACGAAGTATCCGTTCTGATCAAAGCAATGTGCACATGTAAGTTTTTGTGTTGATTTTTTGTGATTAGTAACAACATCTGTAAAACTTACCAATAAAAACATATCTATTTGAAAAATATTGTCTGTCTTTTTTCTTAGAAAGTAGAAATTAAGTTTTAATTTTCCATTAATCAATAACCTTTTTTTTAAAAAAATTGAGAATTTACTTTTAGGAAAGAAATGATCTCGAATATAGATTTAAAAAAAAAAAAAAAAATTCAAAGTTGTGGAAAGAATCTGAAGATGGCACAACCATATCACGAAGAAGGTAAATAAATATATATACACATCAATACATTTTACTTTTCAGGTTTTTTTTTTTCCAAGATAGACTCTAAACATCAGGATACAAATTCAACTTGAAGAGGAACCATCATAAATAGTTATGGGTAAAAATATATACATATAAAAATTTAACCATCAAAAAACACATAACATAACATTAAACATATAAAAATACTTAATTTTTCAGCTTTTCAACTTGCAGAATGGATCGGTAGATGGCGACACAGTTTCTTGGATGTTTCTACTGTTATGATAGCCTCAGTACTTTTTGGCAAAAAAAAATTTAAACATCAAAGCAAACTTAAAAATAAAATCTTTAATTTCAGCTTTCAGAATGACACGCTAGATGGCGACACAGTTTCTTGGTAGTTACGATGTCGTGGCAAATCTCCGTTCAAGAAGTATTGTGACACCAAGTATCCGTATGTGAGAGAAAAAAATATATATTTAAATAAAATCCTTAATTTCAACTTTCAGAATGACACGCTAGATGGCGACACAGTTTCTTGGTTGTTACGATGTCGTGGCAATCTCCGTTCAAGAAGTATGTAGGGAAAAAAATATATATTTAAATAAAATCTTTTAATTTTCAGCTTTCAGATTGCTTCCACAGATGGCGCCACATATTGCAAAGCCACTGAAATATATTTAAACGGCAAAGTCATAGCTGCCTAGGAAAAAAAATATATTTAAACACCTTAAATAAAATAAAATCTTTGATTTCAGCTTTCAGAATGACTCGCTAGGTGGCGGCACTGTTTCGTGGGCTTCTGTTGTCGTGGCCATCGTCGTGCTCGAACTTTTGTGACCCCCCAAGTGCCCGTATGTCTACAGCGTCCACGTTTTTCCCGCCAAATCCTTTGTCTTGGGAAAGAATGTCTACTGCTCTATTTTCTTGTGTGTGTGTGCGTGCGTGTGTGTGTGTGTGTGTGTGTGTATGTGCGTGCGCGAGCGCAAGAGCTCGGGGTTGTGTGTCTGTGCGCGTGCGGGCGCAAACCCACAATCCATTGCGAACACGGTAGCTTGATAAACAACACGGCAAAAACAGACGATTTCTACAGCATCAAGCGACCAGAAAATCACCGGTAAACTCAGAGTCGAAGTCGGTTTATACCCCCAAACCAATCAGAACATCGGTTCATATCCCCCTCCAATCAGAACAAGGCGAAATACAACTTCCTACGTCACACTCACACAACTCTTAACTATAAGAGCTACATTTACACATATTCTTACAACTGAAAGGGTAGCCGTGGGGATAAGCACCGGACCACCAGTAGCAACGACATGGGTTCGAGCCTCGGCAAAGCGAAAATATAATTTATATATTTAATGCGAAAAATAAGTGGCACCATCTAGCGGGCGAGTTAAGAACTAAAATATTTTTGGCGCAACAGCTAAGCCTAAACCTCGGCTCGCCTCACCGGCACACGTGCAAAACCTAAACGGCAAAACAAGCGACCGACGCGGCAGCACGCACGAAAATTGACGCCAAAATTCATAGAGCCGTACTCGGTTAGAACCCCAACCTTATACTACTGACAATTATTTGCATCCTAATTATACTTACGGCAGAGTTATTTGTTAAAAAAAAAATCAATCGACGTTATTTGTTTTTATAGAGAGCAACTGTTTAAATTTTCAATTAGGGCTCGAGAGAAAAGAAACAACTCCCTTGTGGGTAACGCAGTTAGCTTAATCACAGTCCTTCCCACACCGGGCGGAAAAGACCAGAGTTCGAATCCCGTCAAAGAAGCAATGAATTTTTATTATGTCTTTTTCACAAAGTGACAAAGGGGGTAGGATGGTTTGTTCTTCTGGAACTCGCGTTTTTCATCCAGCAAATCAACCACAGAACACGCGCAATTTACAGACACTATATACGGCGCAATATGGCCTAAGTTTCTAATGCCCGTAAAACCCTACAACAGGAGTGGGGAACCTTTTTAAGGGTGCGTGCCAAAATTAGCTAAACCTTTAAAAAAAAACTACCCTCGCGTGCACAGAACACAAAATTGCCTAAATCTTTTGAAAAACTACTATCTGGCGTTTCAGAACACAAAATGCATGATGTTTTATTATCCTTTTTAATCATACCAAATCTTTCACTCTTAAGATTTTTGAAATTCTCTGCTACTCCCCTCTTCATTTGAACGTTTTTGTTTCTTTGCTGATTGAGCTGACAGTCTGAACAATCTGTAACGGGAAGATAGCAATTAAAATATTTATGCGAATTTATGAAGAATAATCTCCACGCCACATACAAACCGTAACTGACAATGGAAGCTACACTAAATACTGAATGTGGATAATATATCTTGCATAACTTTACTAATAACTTATGTTCTGAATAAATGTCTGAAATATACGAATTTTTTTCTTAATTTCGTCAGTACGTCTCACCACTCCGACTTCAAAGAAATCACATGAAGTTTGGATTTTTTTTTTTTTTTTTCCTTCTTTTTTGGAACGCTCTGAATTCCATGTGTCCAAAAAAATTTGTATGCGTGCCATGAGTTCGCCACCCCTGCCCTACAATAACCAATCGGGGAAAAAAAAAAAAAAAGATTCGATTTAATCGACAGTCCCTTTTTCCTTATTAGTCCATAAAATCGAGTTTAATGTAAAGAGAATTAAGGGTGTTGTTAAAAAATATGAACATGATTTTTATTAATACCTTTGGAAAAAATCTTTTAAATTTTTAAAAAATTTTTGGCGATATTTATGGATCTTTGATTATTTTGAAGAATATGGTTGATTTCTCATTCGGGGACCAGGCCTTGTACAAAGAGGCAAGTGCTCACGATGATGCCTTTTTGGCTCTACCACAAAAAAAAGAAAGAAAGAAAGAAGTCTTAAAAATCATAAAATACGACGGATCGAACTAGTAAGCATTTGTATTTGAAACTGATCGTTGAGCCTCTCCTCCCACTCAAAAGTTTATTCTTATCGTTAAGCTGAAATTATTATATCTATATACTGTATATAAATAATTCCATTTTCTGGTATTCAAAATTGTGAGCAAATGGGAGCAGCAAGTGATAGTGCGACCACTCAATTTAAAGCTTACACTGTCAGGATGTCAGGAAAAATAAGTTTTATAATGAAAAGCACCCTCAACCTGTAAGAGGGCAGGGGCGTATTCAGGGGTAGGCAGAGGGGGCGGATGTCCCCTTAACCAAAAAGTTGAAATTAAAGAAAAAGAACGCAGGAAACTTTCTAAAAAAAAAAAAAAAATCCAAAAGCCTGGTCGGCATGTCCCCACCTTACGATGATACCTGGATACGCCACTTTACAGTGGGATCATAAAAATCAGAGTTTGAATTAGCACAGCGTGTTCTGTAAAAGAGTTCGTGTTGTATTATAAAATGGGGGAGCTTTGTCGTTGTCATGAATTGTGCTACTCAAATATATTTTCTAAAATTAATTAAACGGTAATATAACCCAGGGACCATATGTCGTGAGAATAGCCTCTGGGTTATATTACCACATATGTGACCTTCTAATGACCGTTCTAAGTATAAAAAACTATATACCGACAGGTAGTTTATTATTTCATGCAGTTAATACTTAAATAAGAACAATAAAAGAGGTCTACAAAACTAGATTATGTTATAAGAAAGTTTTTTAAAATATTAATGAAAAAATATTAAATAATACCTGACAAAAAACAATAAAACTGTTATTTAAGATATTTCCATATTGCTTCTTGATTGGCGTCCTCACTTGCAATTTTCTTCGCTTTTATCCGAGCATCATCGGCTGAGTGATTTATCCTTAACCATCGTTTCACTGTAGGAGTAGGATCCCATTCCTTTAGAGGTAGGCCGATTGGTCTAATAGTCATTGTGTTTGATATATTAGAAACAGTTAGGCGACTTCTCTTCTTTGAACATATTATGTTCATCTTTGAAAAACCCTTTCCGCTTCTGCTGAACTTACAGCAATTGTTCTGACAATATTTTTAGCTCTTTGAACACTTTCAGGAATTGCATAATTCTGGGAATTTTTTTTAAACGTTTTCCACGAAATCTCAATAATCATTATAATATCAATTTGATAATTAAAAATGTCATTAAATACGAGCAATTGTTATTCAGCTGTTTTCCATGGAACTAGTACTTCTTCATTATTCCAGTAATCTGGCTCCAAAAAATTGAGAAATTTTAATTTATTCCTATCTTGAAATTAGCTACGACTTGCTTTTAAATGTTCACAATCCATTAGTCTTTTTTTTTTTTTTTTTTTAATTCGTTACGATGTTTTCTAAAAGTCTTTCCCGAGGAAGCCCGACAAATCGATGATTTTCTACAAATTTTATAATTTTGAAGGTTTCTGAAGTAATTAATTCATCAACTTTTTTTTCGTATGGACCCTTTTCCTTTCCAAGCATTTGAAATGCTTTAACAGATCTTATCACGAGTTTTTCGGCCTTTATTATGTCTATATTTTTTGCTTGCAGTGCATTTGAAAGAAGAGAAATTTCGTTTAAAATATCAATCAACAATGCCAAATCAGTTATAAAATATATATTTTCAAGACTGGCAGCCATACCTAAGTACTTTTTATTTGAATAAAAATAGTGATGTAGCGCTGGATAAGCGCGCCACACAGCTAGGGTTGACCTTAAACTACAGGCAGCCCAGCCCATCTTGGTCCCAAAACTCTACCAATCTTTATAATTTCAATTCCAAGTTGTTCAGATATTTTGGAAAGTTCAATTTGGTTCTTATTGGATTGATGAAAAATAGTGTATATCTTATCAATAAATATTTTAAAATGATTTACTTGCTTTATTTCCTTTATCGAATCATCTAAAACAAGATGGAGGCGATGATTTAAAAAGTGTCATGTCGAAGCCTAGTGGTCAGGCGCGCGGGTGCATAAGTACATGTGCCTTGAGTAACCGGGGTTCAAGCCCGTGACTGCTGAACACGGTGTTGTTTCTTGTATTCTGTGTATATTGTAAACTCCTCTGACCGTTTGGTCGTCCCGGAGTATAAACAGAAAATTTATTTATTTATTATGTTTGGAAACTGTTTTGCAATCCTAGTGCTCACCCCACATTTTCTCCAAAGAATAAAGCTGGCACCATCGCAACAAAATTCTATTAAATTTTTTTCTAGGTAGTTCTTAGTAAGCCCAACATTATTTAACCTTTCCATAACTGAAGAACATATTGTCTCTGCATCTTGTTTTTCCAATTCAACTAGTTCAACGAAAATTGTTGATGTAACTGAATCCAAGGCCAATTCTAATACAACAAATTCTGATTTTGGTTTCTTATTGAAAAAAATCTGTCAAACTCTGTTGCCTTTTCATCCTTTAAGGGCTACTGAAAAATATTTTAAAAATGCTTTATTTTAATATATTATAGAGCAGGAGCGGATATGTGCCTGTATATTTGAATATTTTTACTGGTTCTGTCCACGTGTGGTCATAGCATAAACTTTTATAAACAAAACACTATGCTTATACCATTGATAAACATCCGTCAGAACATACATTTTCATTTTATCGATACTAAACGAAAATTTCTTGCTGAATTAATAAATGGCATAGGCTATGCAGATTAAATTTAGAGAGAATTAGTGAGAATCCTGATCAAAAGTGCCATTTTAACAACCGGTTCGCCGAACTCAACAAAATATTAGGTATCGGTTCTGCCGAACCGGTGCGAACCGGCTGAATCCAACAACTGGTTGATCCCCTTTGGCGCTGGTTGTTTAAATCAGGGTTTTTAAAATTAAAGTACTGTATCCCTATGTAGAGGGCTCTGGAGCGAGTTCTAAGGCTCGTACTGAAGAGAAATTTGGACAACAGGTACAATAAAGAATGCGCCCGCCATTTATTGGAAAAAAAAATTTGTTACAAAAAATTGTCACTGTATGGCGCGCGTAACTATCTTACTTACGATTATGCAAATAACGTAAGTTATGTGCATAATCGTAAGTCATTGCCACAGGGCCACTAATCAGCTCTATTGTACTGTTTTTTGAATTGACTGCTTTGCAGTCTCTTCAAAATCATAGTGTTTGCCTGCACTAAAGCAGCAATGCTTTAGTGCAGGAAAAGGCGCTATTAGTGAAGCTGTACTATCAGAACAGCAACGATACAGCTGCGGCTATCAGAGAATGCCGGCGTCAGAAGCGCATTAGGCCTGGACCTATGACTGTTTTTGTGCTGTCCGCAAAATGATTGCAAAATTTGAAGCGACAGGACATATTGGTGTTCAACCAGGTAGAGGTCGAAAACGAGTGAACTCCTCTCGTGTTGAAGATGTGGCTATGACTGTCGTGGATTTATCGAGTCAATCTCCATGTGGTAGCGCAAGTGTATAGCTGTTTCTCGTGAAGTGGACATGCCTATTCCACTGTAAGGCTAGTAATGCGTCAGGTGTTGCGGTACTATCCTTTCAAGATGCACATGCTACAACAACTAAAGCATGGTGATGCAGATATTCGTTTCACATACGCACTTCAGTTTCTGGCGCGAATGATAGTGGATATCACTTAGCCATGGAACATCCTTTGGAGTGATGAAGCCCACTTCTGCTTAAATGGACAAGTGAATACGCACAACTGTCGCGTATGAGCAACAGAAAACTCTCGAGTTATCCAAGAGGTCCCGTTGCATTCTCCAAAAGTGACAGTGTGGTGTGGATTTACAGCCACATACATGATTGGGCTATATTTTTTTGAACAGGTAACACCGACTGGCCCCGCACCTGTTCCGTCACTGCACAGCGATATTATGAAATGTTCGCAAATTTCGAAATACCAGGTCTGCAACAACGTGGATGCGTTCAGGATACCATATTCATGCAAGATGGTGCGCCACCCCACATCCACCGCTGTGTCCAAAGAGTGCTAAGGCAACACTTTACAGACGAACGCGTCATCAGCCGTTGTTTCCGGACATCTTGGCCACCGTGATCATCGGACCTCACCCCATACGACTTCTGGTTGTGGGGTTTTTTGAAGAACCAGGTGTATCGGGAAGGTTGTCAAACTTGGCAGATCTGAAGGACAGCATGTGCTGGCTATTCCAGTTGAGATGTTACGTTCTGCTGTAGAAAATGCTGTTCTTCGAATGGAAACTGTTGTTGACCAAAAATGGAGGACACATTGAACAATTGTAGCGCTGTTCAAGTGATTTGTATTGCCACAGCACCATGTAATGACAAATTTTGTAACTATTTTTTTCCCAATAAATGGCGAGCGCATTCTTTATTGTACCTGTTGTCCAAATTTCTCTTCAGTACGAGCCTTAGAACTCGCTCCAGAGTCCTCTACATAGGGATCTTTAATTTTAACAACCCTGTATATAGCAGATACATACTAATATAGGTCACGTTTAAACATTTTCAGAGCGTAACTGTCATTATGGCTAACTATGCTTAGCACTGTTGTTTAAAATTCTGAGCCTGTTCCTAATGTTTTTTTTTTTTTTTTTTCCCCTGTAGGTTGGTAGAAGCCAATATCTCCAATTGGGGATAACATTCTTTAGGAGAAACATAGGCCAAGTAGCCAGTACTTCATTTTTGATTTTTCTAGGCCGAACGATCTTGGCTTAGGTAGTCTTTAACAATAGGTTTCAACAGGTGAGGAATGAGGGAACTGTGGCGCTTACAGGGCAGTGCAAATGAAGGAAGCGCTGGATGCGCCGCACCAGGGTCCCGATCTAGGGAGGCCCAATCGAGGGAAGAAGAAGAAAATCTTTATTGTACAGTAAAGATACAGATACAATAATGTGCCCGCCACAGCCAGGAGGCCAGGGGCTTGACAATGATATAGGGTAATATAAAAATATGTACAGTATAAAAAATTGTGCAGTATAAAAGATTACATAACAATTAAAAACGTAGCATTAGCCATTCAATAGATATGAGTATGTACATAGTTGTGAGGCAGACAGTACACCAAGGTATGTGCACGTTCATATGTACAAAGCACATATTTAAGCATATTCACACAAGTCAGAATATTTCACAGTGCCAAATTGATGTTCGGTATTGCATTTTCTTGTGAAACAGTTCGTGGATTTGCCTGCGACGTGCCGTTATGCGCCTCATAGGAGATAGCAGATGGAGATATCATATGAGTCGACATCAGGGGCCAAACAAAAGGGGAACAAGTTCGGCCAACGAGCGCCTGTAATTGCGATCAGAAGCGAATTTCTGGAGGTCAACTCCGATCATTAGCAGGGCTTGTACTGTAGGAAGTACTTGTCCAGGTAGGAATCTGTCACTGATCTTCAGCCTGTTCCGTTGTAGCTGAAGAAGAGGGGTGGCTCGTAAGGAAGGAAGTGGAACATGCCACTGGCATATATCCCAGAAGTCAGGGGAGTTGATTCTGCCAACTAGCATTTTGGCTGTGGTCACAGTTCTCCTCATGCTGATTATTTGAGGCAGCCGCGGGATTTGGAGTTGGTCGGCCATGCTGGTGGTCCTCTGCTGAGGGGGGAGTCGATGTTTGTGGGTTGCCCACTTCAATATCCAGTATTCACTGGCAAAGATGGGCTTCATGAGAGAAGGTACTGCGGATGCCCATATTTCAGAGGCATACAGAAAGGTAGGATACACAATGGTTTCCAGATATCTGATTGTGGTTCTTGCGTCTGTGTTATGAAGAAGATGTTGACGGGCAATCCAGCGCATTCGGTTGATCTTGCGTAGAACACATTCGATGTGACAGTTGAACCTAAGGTTTGGGTCGAAGGTTACACCGAGATCTTTGTGTTTAGTAACACTTGGAATAACTGCACCCTGCAGTGAGGGTTGTATGGATGTGGGACACTTCTTCAGAGAAAAAACCATAATAACGGATTTTTGGGGGTTCAGTTTGAGACCGAAATGGTTGAGATGGCTAGAGAAAGCTGTGATCTTATTACAGATTTCCGATGTGATCACTCCTCTGTCGGCTGATGGTGGTATTTCCCTCAAAGTCTCAACATAAATAAACGAGGTCCCTTAACCCCTTTTGCATCCGCCCCCCCCCCAAGTACCTTTGCACGTCCCCAGATCTATCTCTAAAAATTCGTCATGAAATTTAAATACAAAGGATAATTTAACGTGTGTTAAGGTTGCATATGTTGTGCCACTGTTTTCTCTGCCTACAGCGACAGTGTAGCAATCACGTCCATAAATATTTGTCCTCTCTTTCTCTCGTCATGCGAAGATTGTATTTTAAGAAAAAAAATTTTAAACAAAATCATATCATTATCGATTTTCAATAAATTGCATGGCCAGCGTTATGATTCATAAATTCCAGATTTATCAGGAGTCTCAAAATATTTACTTTCTACAACTGCTGTGGCTTATGTTGCCTTTTCATATAATAATTTATACAAACAAAAACTAAACTTAAATATTCTTGACAGTAATATTCTTAAATATTTACCAAACACGAAAATGAATAAAATACTGAATTCATACTTTTATTGTGGTTTTAAAAATAAAATTTTAAAAAATCAAAAATCAGATTGAAATACTTACCGATGTACCTCCAAGAAACGTATTACGGCACGTGTGGTTTAAAGCAATGCTCATCGTTAAAGTGTTTCCTCCATTACTTTCGTTTCTCGATGCTGGAAACAACTTTTTGATTGTCTGACTTTTAGGTTCTTGTTCATAATTTTGGTTTGTTATCTTATTAACTGCGGTAACGCCCAGAAAAGACTAATGGAGAAAATAGACAAAAAAAAAAAAAAAGAAAGAAAAAAGTTCAGTTTTATTTTTGAACATGAATGAAAACTATAGAAATTAAATAGGTTGTAAATTTACGTTTTGATTATTTTGTTACCTGGACTCTTGGTTTAATTTTTAAAAATACTTTTCTTAAAATTAATATTCTATAATTATGGCAGTTTATTTATGTATTTATTTACATACAGACAACAGTAAATAACAGACAACAGCCCACAGTAAATAAATATATAGATAATGGTGAGAACGCTGAGAATTAAAATATATACAAAATTTAGATTAACAAAACAAAGTAAGGAGCAAATTCTTATACATAGACGGATTAAATGTAAAATCAATGTTTTAATTATGCAATACCTGAAGGAAACGAAACAGCGGACTTCCAAGTAAGTGTTGAAAAATAGCTGACTAGACGTCATCAGTAGTGAGAACTAATCTATCAAAATAGTCATCAGTAGTGAGAACTAATCTATCAAAATAGTCATCAGTATCATATTGAAACGGATAACAGGGAATAGCACGTCGTTGTACAGGGGAGCAAAGTGTGGGGGGGTTCGTGTTATTATTATTTCTTTCTGTTTATTTTATTTTAATTCCAACTCCCTTATTCTATAAGTCGTATTTAATTAAAATTTTCTTTTTTTTTTTAACCTTTTATGCCCCCCTTTTTGTCCCCTCCCACTTTACACCTGACTTGTTAATCTCTCAGAAGATTCTAGACTCTAGGGGGTTTTCAGTAATAATGCATTCCCCTCACGGACTGGCTGAGGTTCAAAATGACTGAAACTCATGGGCTAAATATAACATTATTTATTGACACTATTTACATGGTAACAACAACAAACAGTACTTTATTCAGTGGATCCTAGTTAGACTGCTAGCAATTAACTGTGTACATAATTTGTAATAAGAACACTATCAATTCTAATACACCATTGTTTCTTCATGTACTTCGACATTGGTTCCAACAGATCCAGGTATTTAACACATCTCATAATCCACACATCCGTATTCCTACTGCTTAACTGTCCTAGTAGGCCAACAAGTAAATTAACATATGAACAAAACAATATAAGTAATGTTTCTTCCCCGTCACAAACTTCTTCCTCTTTCTTTAACACTGCCTCCCCTTCCAAAATTATTATGAAATATACATACTTCAGTCAGAATTCCCTTTTCTACAATTGATTAAACTTATACTTAAATTCACTACCCTTATCCCCGCATCTAATTCAAATTATCTATTTGTATCTCTCTCACTTTGTATTATATATATATACGCACATTTTTTTTCTTTCTAAATTTATAACCTTTCCTCTAGAGTCCTAAGTCTAAGTTCCATTACTAAGTTTAAGATTTTTGTACTTAACTAGCACTTACTCAGTTGGCTGAGCGGTTCTCTCCCTCTCTCTCTCTCCCTGCTCTGGACTGCCACAACCATCTGTATATGAGGCGTAGTCTGGATAGCGAACGGCTGTTCAACAGTGGAACACAGCGGTCTATCTGAGATCTTACTCTTCCATGGGAACTACACTGCTGATATTATCTCGCTTCAATGGTCTGCGCTGCGTCCAGACACTATTTTTCACTGAGATACTTTCAGGGTCGGATGGTCGTTCTTCACCTCTCAATTGAGTAATTGGCTTTTAGAACTCTCCTTGGGTGTCATATTCCATTTCTTTCTGGGTGTTCTTTCTTTCTTTCTCTATTTTCCGCTGCTCTTCCTCAGGGCTTTCACTCCCCACGGTCCCTAAGACGATAACCCTTCCTCTCCACCATAGGTTAGCATCTCTATCACCCGCATTAACTTCTCTGAAGTCAATAACTACTGCAATACTTCCATTCTTCTCCTAGGGAACATTCTCTCCAAACCTAGAGTTCCACAAAGTTCTCACAATAAAATTTTCACGCTACAACTACCACCACCCAACTCGACAACTCTCTCTCTCTCTTTGCAACCAAAAATAAAAAAAAAAAAAACCTCCCCTTTCTCTCGGAGTTCAATCACTCTTTTTTTTCTTCCAAGTTCCCCCCATTCTCACTGATCAATACATCACTTTCCTCTGTATTCCCATTCGTCTCTTTATTCTACCGTGGGCGTGTCCTCCATCCTTCTAGAGAGGACTTCCAGTGTCCAGAGATAACTCGAATTTTCTAGAAGGATGGCCGGAAGTTCTGGCAGTCTAGAAACTTCTAGATCTTCCTTGTGACCTGCCATTAATCGCCCCATGAAATTTTTAAGAGCGCACTCCATTACTCGAGTGCCTTCTCTAGATGCGAGAGTCACGAGGATTTTTAAAAACAACCAAGTAGTGGGAATTCAAACTTATGGTGTGTAATATTCCCATATGGAGAATAAGTTTTGTGTTAATGAAATCACACTCAGATTTATATGGTGCGATCCCTTTATAAATATTTCAGTCACTACAGCACTATCTTTTGCCTGGTTAATGAGATCATCTTAAACGAGTAAATTGTTTACTCTAGGGTCGAATTGGGGAATGTTTAACCCCTCTATGAACTCGATTTGCGGGTATCATAGAAACTTTTCTTGGGGCTCGGAATAACAATAGACGATTCTTTGAGGTGGAGGGGAAATTAAATTTTGACTATTTTCCAACAGAGACAGGACAAATGTTGTCTTCCCACTCTGTGTTGCTCTGCTGATTATTGATGTAAAAAGGTGTTTCATCATTGTGTAACTGGTCGTGCACGAGTCTGAACCCTGTATTTGTGTGTTTGCATGCCTGTGCATGCGATAAAGACAGGTGACATCTCCAGACAAAAAGATGCACTGTCCCCATTTTTGAAAAAGACGGTGAGATTTTCCCTCAGAAAAGATGTTTTGGAAACATTGTTTTGACTTTTTAAAAAGAAAACAGCACCCATCGTAACAACGAAAGGGGTGTGTGCCTACCTCTACACTCTAAGAATGTCGTCACGTCGTGACGGGTGCCACAATCTCCCTGCACGCCATCACGAATGTGACGGTCGGGAGAGAGTGGAATGCCTGTGTGCCCCCACCGACATCCAGAAAAAAAAAAGGAGTCGCACCAAGGAAGCCAATGAAGACCGCTTAGTGACATGGGGATTTTCTAAAGTTGACGCGATTAGTTTTCACTGGGTGTCTTGGAAATATCCATAAGGGTGAGCGTGTCGTCTCCAACCACACTTTTAGCGAAAGTAAATCCAAACCTTTTTTGTCAATGAGGGCTCAAGGAGACGAGAAGTGCGTTTGTCTTTCCGGACAGAAAACGGCACTTCAATGGAAACACCGACGTGTTGGCCTTTTGCTGCAGCTGTCATAACGTCCAGGTTGACGTTCTGGTTTTGCGTTCTTGGCATTAAGGGCATCACATCCTTGCATTTGGACTTTCGTCACCCAGTTTTTGGGTGTGCACAATACTATCAGTATTGTAGTATAAAAGGCGATGGTGTAGAGGGGCCATAGCCTTGTAGAGCTCCATCCGGCCATAGGAAGCGACGAAGGAGCCAATGACTGCATTCCCCCGATGGCAGGGTTCCTCCAGTCCCTCGATTGGAGGAACAGAAATCCACATAATGAATCTCCTCGTTATCTGCCACCTGGTGCTAAAGTTTAAAACAATCAACTCTACCGCCTCTGAGCATTGCAGCATTCACAATTTATGCGTTGTGAACGCTGCAACAAACTCTTTCATGGCTGGGTCATTTTTCTGTTGGCTGTCAAATTGGCATTCCCATATGGAAACCACTTCATAACCTTGAGACTTAATGAAGGCCTCGCAGTCCATGGATTCAGTGTATAGAGATCCCATTGGTTGGTTTCTTTGTGTCTGTATAGTATTAGATCGAAAACACTTCTTCACTCGTGATAGCAGAGCCGTAAAACTCGTAGACAATGCCACCACAAACCCCATCTAATAAAAAATGTCCTACCCAAACTTCCCCACCCTGTGATCGAGCGTGCTGAATTTTAATGTTGCTCTGTTGTTCCAGCCACGGAAGCCAAGCCAACGCGATTTCCTACTCTGTGTGTTACTCCCTATGTAGCCACCAGGTGGCAGGATCGCCATTGTGTTTGGTTCTAAAAAGTTTCTAGCAAAGATCCTGCTACATCCACTGGCTATAGTAAAGCCTTGACAGAAAGGATCAACCTGTAAGACTGCTATAAAGAGAGAACGAAACTTATTGCAGGAATCTCGCAACACCCTAACGTCATCTAGGGCATGCCAAAACTCACACTTCGCTGCCCTGGTTTCTTCACTCATGAATTCCAGCTTAATATTTTTGATCGGGCAATGCTCTCTCATAATCTAAAGAATCGATCTTGTGGAATTTGTGAGGAAAGAACCCCTCACGGACCTCAAACACTGATGCCAATTTTCGGAGCGAAATGGCTAGAAATGAATAAGAGTCCAAGAAGACTGTTTAACGTGGCCAAAAAGAAGCCCAAAATCTTCGACCCATCATAGATAGTTTGGGGTCATATGTTTTGAGAAAATGTACGATAGCACAAAGTAGTCACCAAAACCATGAAGGTTGTGAGCGACTACGCATACATTCTTATATTTTGGTTCCAAGTGTCGAAGTTCTCGGTCATCCCGGCCTCATGTCAGATTTAAAACAATTAACTCTACCGCCTCTGAGCGTTGCAGCGTTCACAATTTGTGCGTTGTGAACACTGCAACAAACTCTTTCATGGCTGGGTCATTTTTCTGTTGGCTGTCAAATTGGACCCTAGAAGTTAATCCAAAACTCATCCATGCAATTTCGGCCCCAGTACATGCGTTCCTGGTTGGCAAAGGAAGCAATGCAGAGCACAGCCACATGTTTGCCGTTTAGTAAGACTGTTTCTGTGCCAAAATGAACAACAGAAACATCTTGCTTTTGGTCCTCAGGTTTTTGAACGAAACTGCTCGGTTTTTTTGTAGTCTTAAAGTGACTACAGAAATCGGATGCATTTATGTGCAGCGTTAGTAGGAAAAGTGCACAAACAAATGCGGCAGCGATGCACTTCAGAGCAAGTTTTGTTTGCCCTGTGACTGTCCAAACATTTACCGCCCAGAAAATATCAATTGGAGGAAATACATAAAAGGTTACTTTCATTATGAATGGCAATCACTCTGCATCTATTACATTTGAAATCACAGTTGTGTGTAGCCAGTCTTTGGTGATTTTGCAGAACTTTAATGCAGAGGGGACAATAATAGTCGCTGCCAAACAGAGCTTTCAAACATCGCACAAGTTCAAACATCGCACAAGGTCATAATGGCCGTCATGATTTAGAAGAAATATGTTTATCTGCAGCACACCCCCGATATGCCACTTCAAATCCGCACTCGGCAGAAATGACAATGATTTGGAAATCGGGGATCGCTCGCTGAAACAGCTCAACTTCAGCCAAACCACAACTTCCTAAAGCAGCCCCTGCGATTTCATGTAAATAAGTAGCTCTGGTAGTTTGCATCCTATATGCATCCTCTTGTACCTCTCTGTAAGGTTTAGCATCGTCCTGCTGGGCAGAAATACCGACAGACAGAGCTCTGGAGCGACAAACTATCGGTATTACTGATTTGAATAACTGTTTGTTTGTTTTTTAAAAAGTCATTCAAATCCAACATTGCCCATTTTTTATGTTCTCAGAACGATTGCCGTTATTAATAAGAATTAGCGTCCAGACTCAAGTCGTCCGTAATCATAAATTCACTGTTTGATTGATCGACTGCTATAAAGGCAGCCATTACACGGTCAAATGTCAGATCGGACAAGGGCATGATTGGGACAAGGGCATAAATTTTTAGGGTTTTTGAGACTTGGAGCATCTAAACACAACCTAACGTGGGGATGGTCTCCCAGAGCACTATTATCTCTTGGAGCATTTGCCGAAAGCTCGGAAAAAACAGCCCTTCATTGGCGAGCATACAGAGATTGCTAAATTGAACCTCATAAGTGTTAAATAAGGCCCGATATTTTTTTGAGTAGTGCTCAACCCCATCCTGAATGTTATCAAAACACTCATAATGCATACATACGATTATCGAGAAGGTAATGGACTGAATTTAAGAAGAAATTGCCTGATATCTTGCTTTTCTTAAGAGCGAGAGCAAAAGAGGAGATCCAGCTATATAGACTCAGAATCTGCATCGAACATGGCACTGCTGACTTGTACTGGCAGCGCAGCTCTCTGGAACCTAGGGTAAATTTAAGCTTACATTTTGAGGAACTTGAAGTTTTGCCTACTAGAATCACGGATATTGATACTTTCCTAGAGCGTCTACAATGTGAAAACCAGCATTTCTACTGAGGCAAACTGTTATATTAGAACACTTAAACTGTGTTAGAGACCTTTTAAAATCAGGAGTGTTTACAAAATCATTCAATGTATCTTTTAACGACGTGTACGAACATTTTCTTCTAAATGCAGGGCCATATAGCCGCGTTCAAATTTTTTTATGCTAAATGCCAGAAAGGGATAAAAACAAAATTCAACATATATGGCATATTTGGTGCAGTATGTTCAATGATCAAACAACTAAATTGTGCCTTCACATTGAAATATGATGTATCCGTTCAGTTAGAAAACTATGTACATTATGTAAGTGTCTGTATTGATTTTTTTATCCTCTGTCTCTTCACAGTTTAACCTTTTGTGTGTTTTGTCACTAACCATGTAAATCTTTCGTCAATAAAAAAATATTTTTTTTATTTGTAAATATTGTCTGTCTTTTCTTAGCTACTAGAGAAATTTTTTTTTAAAAATTTTACAATTAATCAACAGTTTTAAAATCTTAAACAACTTTGGGAAATTACATAGTATATATCACCAATAGTATCAACACAGGAAATATTTGTGTCTTTTCTTAGCTACTAGACTTTTAAAATCTTAAACAACTTTGGAAAATTACTTTAGAATGTAAAATCATTATATTTCCATTTTCAGCTATCACAAAGGTCCGATAAATGGAGCCTCCATTCATAGACTAACTTATTGTTAAAAATAAATTTACACATCAAACAATATAGAACACAAAATAAATCTTTACTTTTCAAGTTTTCGACGGTAAAGTATGCCTCTAAACATAGAACACATCACCAATAGTATCAACACAGGAAATAAAAAAATAAATAAAATTTACATTCTAGAATAAGAAGGAAAAAAAAAAAAAAATTCATTTTCAGCTTGCAAAAAGGACCAATAGATAGAGCCACAACTAGAATAACTTATTGAGAAAAATAATCACCAAACACAAAATAAAATTATCTTTACTTTCAGCTTTTCATTGGCAAAGTGGGCTAATAATAACAACACAGTATTTATTTCCAGTAGCATCAACATTGGAAATTAAAAAAATAAATAAAACTTTTCTTACAGCTACCTCCCATCAGAAGAAATAAACAGTCCAGCACCAGGGCGCTGCAATGGACCCACAATTCATTGCAAAATACAGCTCTCTTGACATCACACACACACACTGATACCTATAATTGCAACATTTACACACATTCATTCACTTAAAGTAGCCCAGTGGATAAGCGTCTGACAGCCACCACGTGAGACATGGGTTTGAGCTTCAGCAAAAATAAAATTAAGAAAATAAAAACATACAGCGCCATCTAGTGAGCAAATGACAACTAAAATAATTTGTTTCCAACTCAACAGCCAATCACAGAGAGGAGCGGGACAAGCACAACAACCAATAAGACAGCTTGTATGACATCACAACGTCCGCCATTATGCTCGTTGGCATCACTGTCTTAACTACTGCTACCTTTCACGCATTCATGAGCGTGGGCCCACACCTGGAAACTTCAGTATACCACAAGACAATGTGGTGCGGTCAGTTCGCCAACTACAGATCTGGCCACGCCCCAGGCCATTTCAACAGCACCGTTCTTCCGGGTTTTTTATTGCCACTCCAACACAGATGACGCTAGGTGCAACGAGATTTCCAGAGTGAGGACAGACTTGGTCAACTGCGACTATTCATACCACATATTGGACAAGTGCGTATTGCAAGCGCAGGAGCTCGCAATCGCCATCAACTCATGACAATGTAGCTACCGCCTATATTCCCTACTATCCAGGCATGTCGGGCCAGATTTCAAAAATCCTTCGATAACACAACATAAAATGCATGCAGCTACCTGGTAGAAACTTGCGTTCTCTGGTTTCCAATATGAAGACTCCGGTCGCCCCTCTCTTGCACAGCGGTGTAGTATACCGCATAACCTGCAACGATTGTAACAGCTGCTACATAGGGGAGATCTCGAGATGCCTTCAAGACCGCCTTGCAGAGCACAACAGATCGATTCGCCTTGCTGAGACTGACCGATCCACAATGGCGGAACACTTCTGGTCGACCCACCATGACCTTAATCCCAAGTGCGACTACGAAGTGATGGACCAGTCCCGACACTTTCGCCACCGCCTCTGGCTAGAGTTACTTAATATATCATGTAATTCAAGAACTATGAACAGCAGCTAGGGTTTGAGACTACACCCTATCTTGGAGGCAACTGTTTTGAGACTAGATAAGCGCTGGAAGCATAACCACATACGTCCATGCACCAACAATGAACACTAATCTAGTGGTTGAATGGTCAACCTCGTGCTCACGTATGCCTCATGCCTGCACAACTGTATCCTTTAAAATTTTGTCTCTAACATCTTCATTCTGTTAGTATTTGCTGACGAAGAGGCCCGTTTGGCCTCGAAAGCTGCAAACCATTTGTAATTAGTATTAAAATTTTTATTGGATATACGTATTTATATTTAAGCAATGCATCCCAGCACTACAGGCCCATTTACTCTCAATGATGATGCTTTTTTTGCTGGCCGCTGGAATGTTCAGATGTTCACAACTCTCATTTTGTGATATGGAGCATTTTTATGTTAGGTGTATAGACATCTTCCATTAAATTACCGCAATACAAAATTGTCCAGTATGTCATTTTAGGAAAAAGCATTCGTAGTTATATGCACTGGGACCAGCGAGCCTGGTGTTCCTATCACGAGAAACATGCCAGATTATGACACTACCTCTTCCCAACTTCACTTCGAACAACCCTCAGATAGCAAGCATTCTCAGGCATCCTCCATCAAACTGGAAAATCGTGTAACGTGTCTGCACAGTCGAGATTCCCTTTGAGCCACAGTCGAGATTCTGTTTGCATTAAACCACACTTTTTTTTTTTTATTATGGCTTCTGCACTATGTGAAAATTTATGTCATGCAACTGTATTGGTCAACGGTGTACTAAGCTAATTATAGCAACGAGACCATGTCATCGGATACACACACACAATTTTTGATAGGTGGCAGAAGCAGAAATAATATTCTACAGCAGTACAGCACTGATTAGTATGGTGCATAATGTGGATGTTTCACGAAGAACGTGTTTATTTTAGAATAATACCAAGCTATATTGACTTCTGTTGATTTTTATCTATATAGAAAATTCAAGAATAAGGCTTGTGCAAATAAAACGCATACTCCAGATGAACCAAAGAAAATCTATAAGAATCGCATATGCGTCACTGATGAATATCATTAGCATTAGCATTAGTAGAGGCATTTGATGCAAGAAAGCAAGCTTATGCAGCATCAGCCAAAAAAAAAAAAAAAAAAACCACTCCCACTTCACCCCTCTGTTCGTTCAAAATACCTGTCCAGCTGAGCCTTAAACTTATTTAGGCTATCAACTTCCACGACAAGGGATGGAAGTCTGTTCCACCAACCACCCACTCGCTGGCTAAAGGCAAATTTCCGCACGTCTATCCTACATCTGTCTTTCCTCAATTGGAATTTATGCCCTCTCAGATGATTATTCTTAGCGAGAGGAAGAATCCCATCAGCATTGAGCATGCTCAAACCATTCAATGCTTTATACACCTCTATCAGATCACCTCGCTGGTGCCTAGTCTCCAGACACTGTAATTTACAAATCTTAAGCCTTTCTTCGTAAGAGCACCCCTTTGTTCCATTCACTAATCTTGTTGCCCTTCTCTGTACTCGTTCCAGCAGCTCTACATCCTTCTTGAAATGAGGCCTCCAGGCCTGTATACAGTACTCTAGGTGTGGCCTGACCATTGCCTTATACAAGGGAATAATCACCTCCTTATCCCTGCTAGAAAAATTCCTATATATCATTGACAATACACCATGAGCTACTCTTGCAGCCCGTCTGCACTGCTCAGAGAACTTCATATCTGCCTGCACAACCACCCCCAGGTCCCTTTCATTCTCTACCACTGTCAGTGTAATACCACAGAGTTGATACGTTGCTCTGGGATTGCTGTTTCCCATGTGTAGTACTTTACATTTGTCAATGTTAAACTTCATTTGCCACCTCTCAGCCCATCTGCTCAACCTTTCCAGATCCTGTTGCAGCAGCATAGTGTCAGTAGTGTCCTTGACAACCCTGCCTACCTTTGTATCGTCTGCAAACTTCGACATTAAGCTTGATATACCATCATCAATATCATTTATGAATACAGAAAACAATAATGGACCCAACACTGAGCCCTGAGGGACTCCACTAATAACATTAGTCCACGACGAGCAGTGTCCATTGATTACCACTCTCTGTCTTCTCCCCCTCAGCCACCCCTTTACCCACAGCAGCAATTTGCCTCCAATGTTACACTGCTCCAATTTGTGCAGCAGTCTTCCATGTGCAACAGTATCAAAAGCCTTTCTAAGATCCAAGTATATAATATCAAAGTTATTCCCTGCATCCAGTTCCTTTGTGACTGCATCATAGTATCCAATCAAATTGGTCAGGCAAGACTTCCCCTTAACAAAACCATGCTGTGTCCGAGCTATAACTGAAGTCTTGTCTAAATGATCCTGCAGTGCTTCTTTAACTAGTGCCTCCATTAATTTTCCTGGAACAGAAGTTAAACTCACAGGTCTATAATTGCTTGTGTCAGCTTTTGATCCTCCTTTGTGAATTGGGGTCACATTTGCACATCTCCAGTCTATGGGTACCTCCCCTGAGTCCAAGGAAGCTCTCATAATTATGGCTAAGGGTTTGCTTACTTCCTTTGCTGCCTCCTTTAATATAACTGGATAGATCCCATCCACCCCAGGTGCCTTTCTTGTGTTTATCTTCAACAATTTCTCCTCCACTTTACTCTCAGTTATTACAAGATTCTCTAGCTTACTGCTAGAGTTGAATACACCTCTGGCATTCCCCTCGATAAATAACTCCTCATGTGTGAATGTCGATGCAAAATATTCATTTAGTTTGTTAGCTACCTGAGCAGGATCATCAACAGTTGACCCATCGATATCAAGTGGACCAATCTGATTCATCCCCTTCCTTCTAGAGTTTACACAAGTAAAGAACTCTTTGCTGTTTTTCTTTGCATCCCTTGCCAAAGATTTCTCGTAATCTGCCTTCGCCTGCCTAACCTCCTTTGTAACTTGGTTACAGATCAACTTGTATCTATCATAGGCTTCTGTGTCATGTGTTAATTTATATGTATCCCATGCATGTTTCTTCTCTGCCATATGCCTCATCAGTTCATCTGACATCCATTTAGGCCTAAACCGTGAACAATATTTCTTAGTTGGTATGTAAAGTCTAGTAGCTTCCTAGATAAGTTCTTTCAATGCTTCCCATTTTGCATTTACTGTTGGTAACATCATCAGTTGGTCCCACTGTATAGAATTTAAATACTGTCTCAGTCCATCGTAGTCGCCTTTACGAAAGCAATAACCCTTCCCTTTACCCCTAATGGTAGTTACCTCTTTGAGTAAATCCCACTTCAGCACACTGTGATCACTGCCACCTAGTGGTTCATTTATCTGCAGATTCTTAATGCATGAAGAATCACTGCTGATAATCAAATCAAGAGTATTCCTCCCTCTAGTTGCCTCCCGAACATGCTGATGTAGAAAACAATCATCCAATAAATCCACAAAAGCCTTGCTAGTGTGTGAGTGACCAGCCCACAAATTCCAGTCAATATCTGGGAAATTAAAATCTCCCATTATAAGACTCTCTGATTTACTGGCCCACTCTATTTCCCTGTACAGTTTCTTATTATACTCATCAGAGTCATTGAGCTGCATCGCATTAAAAAGAGCCAATGCATATCTTCACAAGCATGTTTGACACCCCCAGCACATATAGTAAATTTAAAAAATTCATTTTTAATAAAAGTCTGTATTGAAGACTTATTTGAATTTTAATTGGATAACCGTGTACTATACACGCTGCATATTTTTTGCCAATTTTTTTGTTTATTTGTTTGTTTTTTGACTCACTACAAAATTTAGCTAGTAATTTTGTTTCATACGAACCTTATATGGCGTAAACATAGGGTAACCAGTTACCCCGAAAGTTTTTTTTTTTTAGGGACGCATAAATGTCCGTTTTCCAAAATTTTAAACATGGTTTACCCAGCATTTTTTTTTCATCTGCATTGGTAAAATCATATCATTTTCAATCTCAAACAGGATCTACCAAATGCGACTTTATAAAGGCATTCGCATTTCTAGCGCAGGAAAAACCAATTATGCATGTAAGTTGACCAAGATCTGATTTTAAGAAAACAGGCAAGGAAGCGTATGCCCAGCTGGGCATACGCTTCCTTTCATTCTTTTCTCTTTATAAGTGGTGCAAAATGGACCACCCGCTGCGCCATCCTCAACAGCACCCTCCTGTGGTTCAAAAGGAGATATTCCACGTGGACAGTAAACAGAATCTGTGTAGTGTGGTTGGGCAATTTGCCTTGCAATCTTCATGGATCTCGCTCAAGGATGCGATGATCTTTTCATTACTAGTTCGTAATATTTTATAATTTTGAGAATTTTGTTTATTAGAATGTGTAACGTATTATTCAAAAACTCATTTGTTATGTTTACACCAATCGATCGATCGATCGGGTATTACAAATTTTCGAAGTATCGAAGGCATTTTTTGCTGAAATGTAATGCAATTTTTTTTTAATCACCATTAAATGAAATACACTTCCATGGTGTGCTTGACATATTCAATAACCAATTACTAACAAGTTAGTTAACCCCAGGGCTCACATCTGGTGAGTATGGGCTTGGCACACCAAGGGTCCTGAGCTGATTGACTCTCGCTCTCGCTCTCTCTCTCTCGGCTGGTGCACAAGCCTCAGGCTTCCTTACACCATGCGGATAATAATAATGTACGCAGTGCGTTACTTTTCAGGAGCGTTCAATCACGTGCATGGATTATGTAAGAATCCATGCACGTGAATGAACCTGAATTTAGGCTTTAGAACTCTTTTTGCCCAGGTTATAGGCCAGCTCTTGATCACCCTATATAAAAATAAAGTAGGAGTAACATTTCATTCTTTACACCGACTGCTACGAATATTACAACAGTAAACTGCAAAATTCGTCACTTAACAATCAGGAATTTTTTTAAAAAAAACTTTAAAAAAATATCAACATTTTATAATCCGGAAATATTAAGAAAGCAATCCAGCAGTCCTATCAACAATCTCATTTTAGTGAGCTTCCATGCGGTATAGGAAATCAATTTTTCAAAGTTGTAATTTAGCTAAAGCTATCTGTTTAAAATAATGCAAAAACGGGACATCCTCGCTGTGAGAAATAAGATTATTGCATTATCTATGCATTTAAATCCTGCTACCTACAAAAACAGATGAAAAGACAAGATAGTCATCATGAATGTTTAGAGATGTAAATAAAGTTCAGCTGTTTGTCATGGATACTTATTGAAATGTGCTCCTCTAAAACTGCTTAATTAGTAGTCAATTTTCAGGAAAATAGAAAAATCCGCACTTCTCAATCCCCGAGAGAGGCAAATTTTAAATAGTTTACTGTATTTTGTTTTTGGTATTTATTTTTAAGATATTAATTCTGTTTGTTTGTTATTTGATTTTTAGGAGCATTAGCAACTAAGGCCATATTGCTCCGGGGATATGGTGGTCATTCCCTGACCTTTTCGCATCCTCCGCATTTGGTGGTCACAGGCTCGAACCCGGTCCAAATCAAGAAGCGTGTGCTACGCACTGCTGCTCCTTCCCACCTGGCTACAGAGGCGCCGATATTAATTCTGGTTTCATCCTTTTCATGGCAAGGGGAGTTTTGGAGTCTGCAGGTTTATTCACTGGTTGTCAATCGCAGGGGCCACAGTTACTCAATTTTACGCAATCGCTGGAATGAGGAGTTTAATGAAACACTACCTTCCCTCGCTGCTTGATGTTGTGCTCTGCAGCTTTCCCTGAGACAGGGATCATTGTTGTTAGTATTTTTTATCCAGATATATCCTTTTGTCTTTATATGCAGCGCATAACACTCATCAAAATTTGTATTAGATGAATCTTTCTATTTTCCTTTCTCTAAATATAACAGTTTGGGATAAGAAAAACGGTCTCAACTGGCATATTTGGAGGAGTTCCCCCACTCCTAAAATCCCCTCATTAGCGGAGTTTGTGTCTCTTCTAATTTTTTATTGATATTCATTATGAACCCTGAGATGGCAGAAAGAAAGACAAGAATTGAGCTGCTTTTTTTTTTTTTTTTCCTTCGATTGCAATGTTTTACGGCAGTGGTTCCCAAAGGAAAAACACAATCCAGTTCAGTGGCAATTACCATTTAGGTGTGCCGTGAATATGCGACTTTTAACTTCAAGTGTCACTGGAGTGATAAAAGATAGGGAACCACTGCAAGTTTGTTTTTTTTTTGCCCCTTCACTGTACCCATATTTTAGCTGATGATGAATTTATACCTTTTTATACCATGCAATTAACTATCTCCCCTCATACTTCCTTTTTCTGACTGGAATATACAGGGTACGACAACAGTACCCGAAAGCTTGAAATTAATACTTCTTATATTTGTTAATATTTCAAATACTATGAATAATGCAATAACAACTGTAGCACAAAAATCGTAAAACCCTTACCTCCGTACGAGAATTAAATTGCAGCCATGTGCCTCTACGTATAAATCCAACGGTCCCTTTGGCCACATCAGTAATCGTTAAAATTTGTACTCTGCGTAGTTACCATTTGTTTAGATACAAGACAGTGTCAAGGGCTGGGAGACAAACAAGAAAATGTCATTCTTCTCCACTACACGAAAAGGTACCATTAATACTGGATTCGTTTTTGCCGCTGTACCACATTTTGAAAAGGTTCCATTGATACTGTTCATTTGTCCATTCCCGACAGTAGGACTCTGTATCCTATGCAGCGTTCGAAATGCTCGCCTAGTTTGCATGCCTTTACCCTCTGCTTCCTGTAAAACTGGGCGTTGGAAGGCGTCAGTTAAGTTTGTTAACTGCATGTAATCTATATTCGATAATCAATTTTTTTTTGTACCTTTTCTTTTTGATTGATTGATTTTTTTTTCTTGAATTTGGCCCTCAGGGCGACTGCTTAATTCTCCTACATGCAACAAGGCACTAATTACCTCGACGCCTAGGGCGATCATCTAAGTCGAGTTGAAATAGTTCATATAATGGCACTAAATTAGAACTACTGGAGTTAACTCTTTCTGAAACTCTCCAAGCAATAAATGCTCTCTAGCCATTTTTCACCAAAACCATACAAACGCCTGCTACACTTTGGGGTAGAGTTCTACAAGAGGCCGGAGATAATTTGGAAGTAATGCATGTAACCCGTAAAATACCTTTTTTTTTTTTCTTTTTTTAATAACAGCCATATTTCTGCTACTTTTTTTTTTTTTAAACAACCCTAATAGTTGGTAACGTCCTTTTGTGAAAATATTTCAGAAAAATTTGCATTGATCCAATTATATCAACATCGTTGCGTCGATGCCACAGAATCTGCCTTCGAATAACAGCACTTAAATTAAGCTAAATAAACAAATGAAAAAGAAAATTTGGAAGCGGTTTTTTTTTTTTTTTTATGAGAACTCCAAGCACAATAATTATTAGAACCTATAGTGCTTAGCACCGTGCATGGGTTGAAGGTTGAGAAGATGAAAGAAGATACTTGTTGACATCAGACTTGAATTTCCAGGAAATAAGTATAAAGGGAGGTTGTTCCAGAAAACGAAAGTTGAATGAACAAATGAGAAAGAAGAAAAGTTGGTTCTGTTAATTAGAAGTTGGACAATAAGAGGATGTTGACTGGTTGTGGCACGTGTTCAAGCCTGGTTTGGAAGAGAGAGAGAGAGAACGGGAATTATAAAAGCCAATTCAGAAGAACAGTGCCCACAGGAGTATCTATAGAAAATGCATGCAGCAAAAACAGAACGTTTAGGAGACAGAAGGGAGAGACTCTGTTAGAGACGAATCATTAATTAACCTAACTGCCCTCTTTTTAATGGAATCTATAATCCTGTTCCCGCCCCAGATGGGGGAACAATATTCCATTGTAGAGCGGATTTGCGATTTGTACAGGGTGAACAGCTGTTTCAAAGAAAAGTAGCGTTGATAGCGAAATTGAAAATCCAGTTTTTTAGATGCAGAGGAAGCAATATTTGTAATGTGCTTATGCCAAGAGAGAGATCGGAAGTCAGGGCACACAGAACACAAGAGTCGTGCCTGAAAATTATTTTCATCTAAGATAAGCATAGGGGCAGAAGAATAATTTTTACGAGATAAGACAGGACTGAGCTTCAGAAGGATTGAAATCAAATAAGTTATCTTTGCCCACTGGAGAATTACCTGGAGATAAGCATTTAAGGAATAGATAGTGGATATTAGAGAAGTTGAAACTGTTTGTGCAGCGCAAAGTTTCTCAAACTGGAAGGTGGAATGCAATGTGCTATCAGCAAAACTATGGGTAGGATTTATGGTCAATGGAAGAAGGTCATTAATATACAAGAGGAAAGGAGCGAGAGAAAAAAAAAACCGAACCTTGGGGAACACCAGCAGGGCAGAAGTTAGAAGACAGAGATCCATCTTTCATTACAAGCATTAAGCGATCAGAGAGAAAACTAGATACCCAATAACAAAAAACAGTTGGCAAACCATAAGATGAAAGCTTATTTAGAATATCTTTATGCCAAACACGATTAAAAGCCTTTGAAATGGCAAGAACAACTGCTTCAGTTTCACCAAACTTTTTTCAATGAATTTTTCCATAGATGAGCAGCAAAAGCCAGAATATCATCAGTGGATCGACACTAATGGAATCAATAATGGAGATCGTTGAATCAGATGGAAGGTTTTAGATAGGTTAAGAGTTGGCGGTTAATCGATTTCTCCATTACTTTAGAAAGAGAGTGGAAGGAAGTGCAATGGGATGATAATTAGATGGGAGAGATTTGTCATCCTTTTTAGGAACTGGATATGAGGAAATTTTCAAGCAGAAAGAAAAACACCTTTTTGGAATAGGAAAGTGAGAAAAGGCGACACGGAACAGGGGTAAGCTCGGCAGCACAGGCTTTGAGAACAAGTGGAGAAATGCCATTAGGAACCGGGGCTGGCTTAGCAACAATATTTTTCCAAAATCCTTTTGACGGAAGACCACAGGAGGCTGTTGCTGTAGTAGAGTTTTTTTACATCGGCGACTAAGTCCATATTGCTCCGTATATACCAGTGGTTTTCAACCGGGGTGCCGCAACAACATTCCAGGGGGGGGGACCCTGTATTTGGGTATAAGTTACTTAAACTTATTTTTTAAAAATTTATGTTTATTTCATTATAAAAAGGTGTACAGTATCTTTTTAATTTTGTGGTGATCTATAATTGATGTTTACTGAGTATCTCTATATAAAGAATAAAATTATATACTGTATATACATAATTTGTATTATGAAATGTAATTTTTATATTTATATTATTGTAATAACTATCATATATATATATATATATATATATATATATATATATATATATATATATATATATATATATATATATGTGCAGAGAGAGAATCGGACTAAAACAGGCAGAAAACTGAGTAGGGGCGCCGTTATTAAAAAAAGGTTGAAAACCACTGGTATATACTGTCTGTAAATTGCATGTGTTCTGTGGTCGATTTTTGTTTGATGGACGAAAAAACCATGCTACTCTCGCCTGAGACCAACTAACTCAGCCACGGTTTGAAAAAGGCCCATAAAAATTCCTCGCGTCACCAGGGGTCTTTTCCATCCGATGTGGGGAGGACAGCAATCCTACCTTATCGTGCTACCCACAGGGCCCACAGGAGGCAAAGAATGGAGTGTACTGGGAATGATAGAAGGTGGTTTACAAAGATCATCAATACATGTTAGAAGAAAAGTAGGATACTAGCAGGTCAGATTTATCTTTGGCTAAAGTAGCGAGAGAACCATCTGGTTTTGACAGAGGTGGGAACAAAGATGGGCAAAAGTTGCAGCCAATAACTTTAGTAAGAGACTAGAATGCTCAACTACTGTTTGGAAAAGAAGTTTTCTACTCTTAGCCTCTTCGAAATCTAGTTTGGATTGATTAATAACTACTTTACAATTATTGCGAACTGCAATTATTATTGTGGTGTAGGCACAAAATGAAGCTAGAGATTTGGATACAAACCATTTACGATATGCAACATTCTTATTTTGGACAGCCTTAGAACACTTATTGGAAAACCAAGGTTTAGATGAAGGACGAGGTTTTAAGGTGGATTAGTGATTAGTGGAGTTGGGGAAACGATAGAGGCAACAGAGGAATTCGACAAAATGTGGTAGAGAGATTTTAAGCCAAAGAAGATCGAAAGAGGAGATTCCAAATTGCTAAGTCTCTCACAGGGAACATTAGAGCGGACAAATGCACAAGTACAAAACTTTGAAACGAAAGGAATCACAGACTGAAATTTGGACAACTGATATGGGCAGTGGTTGAATCAACTGATAACTGGGATTCTTTCAGAAAGAAGTTCATGGGGTTTGGCAGACTGTAAGCAGAAATGGACATCACTGAGATTGGAACTGCGACCACGTATATTTGCGAAAAGAACGAGAAAATGTTTGAGAGGTGTAGATCTTTTAGTAAATAACTTTGTTCTATTAGTTTGACAATTTATGATGTATTCAATGGTAAGAAAAGGTGGGGGGGCATGCTGTATGAAGTAATGAAATTCTTGGAAATAGCGTACACATGACAAAAATGTACCCAGCTCCTTGACATAACGTGACCTAGACAAAATCCCTCCCCCACATACACACTACTCGCACTCCCTCCAGTTACTATCTTGCAGAGTAGAGGCAGCAAGATGATCCAGAAGCCTCCTAGCCAGTTACCAATAGGTTCCATTCGGTGGATTATCTAGCAGCCGGCCTGCGAACACCGTTTTAGAGCTGAGCCCTCGAAATGTAAGGAAGATTGCATCTCGCCAGGATGTTCATCATAACTTCAAAAGACATTAATCATACTGCATGATGGAAGAAATGAGGGGGAGTTGCCGGAGCTTTGCTCTGGAGACTAAACATGGGTTCAAGACTCCAATAAGCAAAGTGGTGGTATTGCACCGGTTGATGAGTTATCTAACTTTAAAAGATAATCTATTAATACAATAATTTCTGTAGTAATTGTAATATTTTTATGCTATTGAATATTTTTCTGGACTTTTTTTTTTTTTCAGGTTATAACTAATATGCTTAACTTCAACAACTGTATCAATCCTCAAAATAAATATGGCTTTGGAGTCGTTCTCTTCCATGGCTGATTTCCATGTAAAGGATAATTAACAACGCTTACTTCACAATACTGTATAAGCAATGTCATTATGACATCGCGTTCCAAACCCGGAAAAAGGTTTTCCCACATTTGGTAGGTGATGTCATTACAAATCAAATGTCTGTCTACCTGACTGTCTGTTTTCATTTTATTTTTATGATCATAGAATAACACGTAATTCCCAGACATAATAAACAGTGGGTGGCTGTATGACGTACTTATGAACGTGCATTGACTTTTTTTTTTCCTTTGTTTGTTTCTTGCGATAGTAGTGTGAAGGAAAAACGATAAAGGCTTGATTTAAAGGTGATAATAAAAAAGTACATGAAGAAAATGACCGACCTGTCTGAATTCCGAAGAGGTGAAACTGTTGGTGCACGTTTAGCAGGGGCATTGGTCAATAAAACTAATTTGTTTAATGTATCCAGAGCAACTGTAGCAAAAGTGATGTCTGCATTCAACGAAATCTGATAAGATTTCGTTTTTCCATACTTTTTCGTTTGAAAAAGACCGCCGGACACTGAAAGGGATTGTAGCCCGAAAACAAACCTACCACTGCCTCAAAAATATGTGGAAAACTTAATGCGAGTCTCAGACAGCAATCCAGTTTCTAGCAAAACAGGTTTGGCGAGAAGTTCATAAACCCTTAATTTTTGGCAGAGTCGCTATTTCCCAGCCACTCGTTACTAATGATAATGCTAAAAAGAGGATTCAATGGTATAAGGACCATAAAAACCTGGATACTTAATGATTGAAAACAAACTGGATTTTAAGGTGGTTGAACCGTGTTAATGGCCACCCTTTCACCATCTCGAGATCAGTCATGTATGCTAACCTTGGTTGCACCCCTTGGAATCAGTTGCTCATCACAGGAAATCTGCGTAATCTCTGCCAACTCCTCACCGATCGCTTTGATTCTCCAAATGTCCATAATCTTGTTGCAGGCCCTAGGCTTTCCCGCGCCCTTTGCAATAGTGCTTGGAATCCCCTAAGAAGCTCATTACAGAATTTAACTATGCTTAGACGATGTTTTCCGTCAAACATCCTCGAAACGTACAACACCCTGAAGATTGATCCCCACAAGTTCTGTGATGAGAAAGCGTACAGATCTGAGAAGATACAGGACATGTACCATCACATACAACTGTAGAAGTTTCCTAATTATCTCCTTCAGGATGGAATCTCCCATGAACTCTACTTTACTGATGAATTAATTTGTTTTAAATCATTATGTATTTTGTATGTATATGTATTTGCTGTAAATGCATATATTAGGACGCGTATGTTTTTATATGTCTCTATCTTTTGCTTGTGTCATTGTATATATTTATATCTGCTTTATTTACTCACTTTAGATGTACGATTTCTATGTTTGCTCTCTAACTTATAATGTATAAATGTATATAGGCACCCTCCTAGCTGAAGGCTGTTCAGGGGTGAAGCATATGTAATAAAATGAATAAATAATAATAATAATAATAATAATATCATACTCGTATTTTCAGATGAATCATCATTCACACTTTTTCCAAAATCAGGGAAAGTTTGTTTGGTGAATGCCAAAGGAAGAGCATCATCGTGACTGTCTTGTGCCAACTATCAAACAGAGGACCAACAATCGTTTGGGCTCCAATACACATACAAACAGCCAGATGTGTCCACTTTTGGTTCGAGGAGGATGAAACTGAGGCTAAGCATCTCCCATGGCCTATACAATCATTAAACTTAAACGTTATTGAGAAACTGTGGGAATATTTGGAGCGGAGACAGAGAAGTAGATTTTCTTCAGCTTCATCAATTAAAGCAGCTTGAAACGTTCCTGTATGAAGGATGGTTCAATATTCCACTTAAGCCAGTTCAAGATTTATTTCAATCTACACTGCCGACAAAATATTTTTCATCAATATTTTATTGTGAACAGTGCCGCCGAATGCCAATATTTGATATAATAGGTATCCTGGCATGCAAATTCCGAGTATCCAATAGAAATTGAACTACCACCTTACAGAGCCGCACATTATGTAAATTACGCTAAAGCTACTTAACAGACTATCGTCCTGACAATGAAGTTTCGCAGAGGAAAAGTGATGTGGGCTGTTTTTCATGGTTTTGTCTTGGACCATTGTTTGTTTTCGACACAACCGTGCATCCTCAGGCCTATCTAGACCTAATCCTAATGAGTTACCTACATTGTGGCAGCACGCCGGGGAAAGCCAGACCCTGTTTCAGTAGGACAACGCTCTATTTCGTACTGCTAGTGTTGTCGGACTGGTTTGAGGACACAAGCGTTGAAAAGTTGACTTGCCAGCTCCAGAGCCCTGATCTCAATCTTATAGTGAACCTCTGGGTTGAATTAGGTCGTCGGACGCGTTTGAGGATGGAATTCCCAAAAAACAGAGCTGAACCGATTGCCAGAAAATAGCCGAGGACATTTGCAAAAATCTGGTGGACGGTGTTCACTGAGACTAGAAGCTGTTACAAATGCTAAAAGGTTTCAAGACACATTATTAGTTTTCCTGTAAATAAAGGTTATTTGTAAATATGTGGGTGTCTGGATATTAATGGTAAGATAGTGTATGGATAACCTATATGATAGGTATACAAAAAAAACCAATTTTTTTAAAAATAATTGCTGGATTTCTACTGGTTCGATTTTAATGAAATCTGTGACGACTCGACAAATATAGACTTTCATAAAAAGAAATTTCTTTCATAGACTCATATTTAATGAAAAAACTTTCAAGCCTACAGGTCAGTAAGGCTCCTAGGGTTTATGGCATATACCCTATAATCTGGGAGGCAGCAAGTGAGTGCATTGAACCATTGAGGCTAATTATGCGAGCATCACTGAACTCGGGAGTGATTTCGTTGGATTGGAAAATGTGTCTCCAATACATAAGGGCGGTTCTAAGAGTGAAGTGGTAAAATTACCAGCCGGTTAGTCTAATTTCAGTAGTAGGGAAAATCATGGAGACAATAATCAAAGTTGGAATTCATTTAGATAGAAATGGAATTCTGAAGGATACTCAGCATGGTTTTGTAAAAGGAAAATCATGTTTAACTAATCTGGTTACCTATTTTGACAGAGTCACTCAAGAGCTGGACTTTGAGAATAATTTCGACATTGTTTATTTGGATTTCAGCAAAGCATTTGACTCAGTCCCACATGAGCGGTTACTTTATAAGTTGGAACAGGTTGGAATCACAGGAAAATCCTTAGATGGATTGCTTCAGGGCAGGAGGCAATCTGAGGAATAACCATATTATAAATGGTTATTCCTCAGATTGGGTTGATGTAAGAAGTGGGGTTCTCCCAAGGTCAGTATTTGGACCACTGTTGTTTTTGATTTTCATAAATGGCATCGATAAAGGGATAGAGGGCGTGATGTCTAAAGTTGCAGATGATGTAAAGATTAGTAAAGTAGTTAATGATAGCCCCCAAGCAGAGCTTCTTCAGAATGACCTAGACAGACTTCAGGGATGGTCAGAAAAATGGCAGCTATGCTTTAATCCATCAAAGTGAAGGTATTGCACCTGGGGAAAAGTAACCCCAAAATAACTTATACATTGGATTGAACAGAGTTGAACTAAAGCCTGTAGTGGAGGAAAGGGACTTGTGTGTTACGATACGGTCAGACTTTAAGTTCTGAGTATTGTAGACAGGTTACAAGGAAGGCCCATGGTGTCTTATCGATGATTTATCGAACAATTTCTAGTAGAGATAAGGACGTCATAATCTCATTATACAAGGCTATTGTTAGACCACACTCTGAGTACTGTGTTCGGGTGTGAGACCACACCTAAAGAAAGGCACTGTGCTTCTTGAAAGGGTCCAGAGATGGGTGACTCGCCTGGTGAGATCAGCAAAAGGGCGTCCATATGAGGAAAGACTTCGAATATGTGGGTTGCACAGCTTGGAAACTAGGCACATTAGAGGAGACTTGATTGAGGTGTTTAAGGCTCTGAGAGGCATAAGCAAAATGAATGAGGCCAATTTCACGGTTATAAATGATTCTAGAACTAGGGGCCATAATTTCAAGTTACGGGGGGGGGAGATGTTTAGACTGGATTGCAGGACGTTTTATTTTAGCCAACAAGTTATAAATTACTGGAATAGGTTACCCTACATGAGTGGTAGAGGCTGACAGTTTGGGGAAATTCAAAGGTCAGCTGAATTACCTACGGGAGGAGGGGAGACGCTTAGTTTGTCCATTTCCTTTTCTCTTATTTATTAATTATTATATTTTTATTTTCTTCTTATTATCATTTTATTCTTAATTTTATTTTATATATTTTTTGTTATTTTATTATTATTGTTATTTTTATTATTATTTATTTATTGTTATTTTTATTATTATTTATTTATTTTTATTAATTATTATTTATTTATTTTTTATTAATTATTATTATTTAGTTATTTATTTTTATTTAGTTATTTTTTTTTGGCTGGTGCAGCATAAGCCATAGGCTTCCTTCCACCATGTGGCCATTGCTAATACTAATCTACTGGGGATGTAGATATTACATGCGGACGGAAGGATGGACAAATAATAACGAACACTGGGTGGCTCAACATATCTAACTAACATAGTCAAATATAAAATTTTACATTTGTCTCTGTTAGTTAATTTTATATCAAAAACGTGCAGACGGACATGATAAAGAGAATAGGCGCATTACTAATATATATGCCAAAGCCCTTAAAAATAGATTCTTTAAAGCATCTATTTTTTTAGGGGCGTTGGCATATAATTTTAAATTCTTTAAAGTTAAATCACAAACAGTACTAATTAACTTAGGTTGCCAGCTTTTAAAAGGACAATATGTATGTAATGTCAAGTAGATGTAGATGGCTAAAAAAAAATATCCTTCACAGAAACGGACTAAGAAGCATCTGATTCTCAAATGGTATATTAAAAATATTTAAGTAAAAAAATTCTGTTACAAAAATAACATTTTACATGCTTATTTTATCAGAGTTTCGTGATGAGGCCTTTCTTGAAAAATATCTAGCTGAATGTTTACATATTTTTCTGTGTTCAACGATACTAGGTTTCTATAACTTTATACTTGTCGATATTAGGTTAGTATGTACGAGTAGTAATTTTGTACAGGTTGATTCACTGCAATGTCCTTGGCTACTCTGGAAAACGTCAATAACGTGTTGATGAAGGAAGCCGAGTAAAGGTAGTACAGACAGACAGAGAGAGAGAGAGAGAGAGAGAGAGAGAGAGAGAGAGAGAGAGAGAGAGAGAGAGAGAGAGAGAGAGAGAGAAATTTAACTTTGCTAACATGCAAGGTCGCTTTGTAGAACAGTTGAAACCTTACCGGAAAAGCTCGACTTCTAAATAGAGAGAGAGAGAGAGAGAGAGAGAGAGAGAGAGAGAGAGAGAGAGAGAGAAGTTTTATTTGCCTGGTTATCAGATATCTGAGATAAATAATCTCATAAAATAAAGATAAATTAAAGTCGGATCAAACTGCAAAGAAGAGTGGGGTAAATCTGGTTGAGTGATCGCCATCTTGTTACAAGATGGCAAATCGAATCGCACTAAGCCCAGCACTAGAATACCACCTTCCCCTCATATATATTTAAACTTGTTTTGGATCGAACTTTAAAGAAATGAATTATTGGGGAAAAACACACTGATAATGATCTCATAAGCTGGCTTTCCATTTTTAGAAAACAGACAGATACGTAATTTAGAAATCACACTAGACGGATCTAACCTATACGAAAGTATGGTCTTAGACCTATTTAATATATTAGTATTAGCCAACCAAGGAAGCTATCGTCTTTTCTGCCAAAAATTAAATAAAATAATAACAATAATAAAATAAAACACTAAATATAAATAAAACAAATAAATTTATAAAAAATAAAAAGAAAATAAATAACCTATATAACTAGATAGTTATGTGAGGATAGTTACTACCTCAGGTAACTATCCATCTGACTTGAATTTCCTCACGCTATCAGTCAACCACCCGTGTAACTTATTTCAGCAATTAACTCATTGGCTAAGAGAAAAGTTTTTAAATCCAGTCTACATCTCTTTCCCTGAAATCTGAATTTGCGTCCTCTCGTTATGTTTTATATATAATAATAATTTTAATATACTTAATGTATGATATTAGTTAACGCATTTGAATCATTACTACCTAGTTGAATTTTTTTTAGATAAACTGAAGTTCGTACATTGGCATCATTATTGCAACATTTCACATTGTGAAATCCTTCACAAAGATACAAATGTATATATATAGGGATATAACGAGGGCAACTCGTTGTGAAGGATTTCACAATGTGAGATGTTACAATAATGATGCCAATGCGCTAATCTCATAGTTCGAATTTTACTCAGTTTGAGACTTTAAGCCCTAAAATATTATTATACTTAAATATATATATTTTAATGTATTAAAATGTTAAAAAATTTATTTAGAGTAAAAATGATATTAAGTAAAGTGATTTCTTGCAAACCCCAACATCTCAACATCTGGTGAGTATCATCTGGTAACGGGGCTCAACATCTGGTGAGTATGGGCTTGGTACACCCAGGGTTATGAGCTGGATATCATCATTCTTCTCTTTCTTGGTGATTCCCTTCTACTTCTGACACGCGCTCGCTCTCTCTCTCTCTCTCTCTCTCTCTCTCTCTCTCTCTCTCTCTCTCTCTCTCTCTCTCCCTCCCTCTCGGGGTAATTTAGATTTTTTTTTTTTTTTTTTTGGGGGGGGGGGGCTGGTGCAGCATAAGCCTCAGGCTTCTTAGCACCATATAGATAATAATAATGCGCATACGCAGAGCCGCGCCAACCCGATGGTGTAAGTGGTGTACCGCACCACGGCGGCAATGACTAAGGGTCGACAGAGGCCAATAGGCGACAAAGAGATGGCAAAGACTAAGGAGACTAAAAGTTCAATGTATCGAAGAATGTGTTTTGTGGTATTTTATATTAACAAATAATGAATTTTAAATTAAAAATTTTTTTTTTCCCAATATTTCTCAGATGTCTGACGGAAGGCAACGACTCTCTGGTTATGAATACAGAAAAAGGAAAAAAATGAAAAGCGACCAAATAATAAAAAAAAAAAAAAAAAGCAGCAAATTCGATTATCCGGTTTCTGGACATCCAGCCACAGCCAGGTCCATCGACTTCGATTTCCTCTAGCTGTACTACTATTAATGAAGAAACTGAAACACTTGAATTATCACCTGTCCAAGATGTTGACATTCCAATTCAGCAAGAAACACTAGGTGCAAGTGAAACAAATTCGGATGAAATTATATATTATTTTGAAAATATATTTTTTTGAATTCCCCAAAAAAAGGATATAAGAAAAATGACCGTGGGGGGGCAGCAATAAGAAGTTTTCACCAGGGCGGCTATATGAGAAGTAAATCATTGTTTCTCCCGCAGAGAATACATGTTGCATTTCAATGGAGTCACATGTTCTCAGAAAAGTGGTTGATATTATTGACGATATCTCAAATAAGAAAACAAACAAAATGAAACGCGTACTAAAATTAATTTCCTTGTATCACTGGGCTGAATGCTTATGATGAATAAAAGGCTTTCCTTCAAACTTAGCGTTACAAATTTCCATTTCCAGCAAAATTTCTGGGTGGCAGGTCAATGAGGCCTGGACCACCTCAGATCACAGAGCTATTACATTTCAACTCACAAGATCCATTGATCCAACTCCACCACCTCACTACAATATTAGTCGCTATGCCATTAACAAGGCCAATTGGGAAATCTTTTGCTCCACACTGCAGACCATGATCCAGAACCACAACTCTTCTGATCTTCCAGCACTGGACCCCAACCAACATCAAAAGCTCACAACAGAAATCATCATCCAGGCCTGCAATCAATCAATTAGAAAGAAAAGACCAATGCCTAATGCCGTCCCATGGTGGTCCCCAGAGCTGGAGCACCTTCGCCGAATTGTACACTCCAAAAGAAAAGCCTTTCAGAGAGCTCGTACCTCTTGGCCCCCAAATGAGGTCAACACCCTCCGTGAAGAATATCGAAGAGTCAGAAACGACTACACCTCCCTTATAAGGCAGTGTAAAAGATCATCTTGGGAACGACTCGTCAAAACGACTGGCAATACTGAACGCTGGGGGGGGTGTACCGCATCACCACCAACAAGCTCCCGAGGGGCGAAGTTATCCAATCCACTCTCACACCAAACGGCACTATGACTACATCGTGGGAGCAGTCTATGGCCAATATTCTGGACACACTTTTTGGTACAGATACTGATCCTCTGACAGTACAACAACAAGAAATATGACAGGCAAACAACATCTACTTCAACAATGCTGTAGAAGACCAATGTACCACCGATGAACTGCAGCAGGCTCTTACCAAAATGAAAGAGAGGAAATGTCCCGGACCAGATCTCATTGAACCCGAAGTCCTTAAAAAGACCGCCCAAATTAACATCCAGTTTCTACTCGACCTCTTCAATAAGTGCTTGTCCCATGGATCTTTCCCAGAAGAATGGAAAAACGCCAATGTAAAACTAATCATAAAAAATCCGTCTAAACCGCTCCAACAACCAGAGTCATATCGACCCATTGCCCTTTTATCCATGGTCAGTAAACTGTTTGAACGACTACTCCTAGTACGGCTCCAAGACCATTACACCAAAGCTGGGCTCCAGTCCAACTTCCAGTTTGGATTTCGACCGGGGCGTTGCACAGAAGACGCACTGCAAATGATCATCTCTGCAGTCTCAACTTCTACCTCCAAATACTACCTACTAATAGCAATAGATTTCGCAGGAGCATTTGACAGGCTCTGGTGGGCAAGTATCCTTCGCAGACTTAGGCAAGCAAATATACCATTAAATTTATACAAATGCATCGAAAACTACTTATCAAATAGGAAAATTACAATCTCCTCAACGTACCGAAGACTTACCAGGTCAATCTACAGAGGTTGCCCCCAGGGTTCAGTCCTTGGTCCTTTTTTGTGGAACATTGTCCTGGATGAGCTCCTTGGACTGGACCTAGGTCCTGTAGCTATACAAGCCTTTGCTGATGATGTGACCATCTCGATTGAGGCTGACAGCAGAGCTTCTCTGGAAGCCAGAGGAAACCAGGCACTTCAAATCCTTCAGAACTGGGCAGCCCTACACAAACTAAGACTCTCACCCCAAAAGACACAATCCATTCTCCTGAAGGGATCACTGCAGCTTACTAGAAACCCCACTATCAAACTTCAAGGCCAAACCGTCAAGCTAGTTTCTACGTTAAAACTACTGGGAATAGTACTTGACCCTAAGCTCACTTTCTCTCCGCATCTTGTACACCTCCACGCGAAAGTGAGAAACTACACTGCTCTCATCGCACGGGTGAGTCGTCGCGATTGGGGATTGAACCGACGCACCCTTAAGATTCTGTATAAATCAATCTTCCTTCCCTTCATAACGTATGGATCAGGGGTCTGGTTTCGCAGGGCAACTCTTTACAACAACAAACGTAAGCTGGGAACCATCCAGCGCACCATCCTTCTTACTATTACAAGGGCATGCTGCACAGTTAGCAACCCAGCCCTTCAGGTTCTTGCGGGCGTCCTTCCGCTTGATCTGGAGGTTATTCGAAGGGGCCTCCACTACTGTCTATCCAGGGGTATACCAGCAACTATCCTTGGACACTCCATCAATAACCTGAATGAAATCAGGCAGGAAAAGAAAAAAATTGCCATCCTACTACTTCAGACCTGGCAGGACTGATGGACTGCTACCGACAAGGGCCCAATCACCAAGAAATTTATACCGTATGTGAATGCCGTATTTCCTAAATCTCCAACTTGGTTTTCTCCTGGTTTTTATACCACCTACCTCATCACTGGACACGGATCAATAAACCATAAATTAACATCCATGGGAATCATTGACAACCTCTACTGTGCATGTGGTGAAATAGAAGACTGGAACCATCTAGTATATACCTATCAACACTATGAGGACCTCCGCAGCATCCTGTTTACTCGTATCCAAGATAACCCTCAAGGAAATGAACACTTATTCATCACAGAAGAAAACTACTACTATGAGTTTACCAAGTTTGCAAAAGCCCTCTTCACAAGACTGAGCACCCTATTGCCAACACAAAATAGGAACAACCCAAACATCTGATCCTAACCTAACTGGCAAAACCGATCTTAACCTGGATAGGATCAACTGGCGTATGGACCACCTCATTCTTCAGTGGCAACTTGCACACGGCTCTCTTGCTGTCTTATTTATCGTCCTTCCCGGGTTCCCCTTTCAACTGATGGCGCTTATTGCTCCATTGATAACCTGGAGGATACCTTCGCCTACATCCTCCATATTTCTAGCTATACCCTCCTTTCTTGCGTACACTCTGTACTTCCCCGACTCTACCTTTTTTTTTTTTTTTTTTTTTTTTTTGTCTTCGTCCAGGAAGCTCTGGCGACCCTGGCGGAGACAAGCCAGAGAATAATGGGCAGACTGGCTACCTCCTAGTGGTGTGTGCGGACAACGTGGAGTCCCACTAGGGGCCCTGCGGCCAAATGCCAGGACACACAACAGAACCTAACGCAATATGTCATATACGACACACAACACTTTTCTGGCATTTACAGTAGTACTGTATTCCTTCACAGCGAACATATGGCGCAGATGTGGGAAACCACAGGTGGCGCCTGACCCTAATACTATGCACACTATGTGATTGCTCCTTCCGATTCGCCATTATGAAAGCCTATCATTCGGAGCTTGCGGGTGTCACTTGCTATTCGCGATTGTATGGCGACCATAGTCAGTGTGTAATGACATGAAGATTTGCCCTATAATGGTATTTCTAATACCATGTGTAGAATCTCCTCTTCCGATTTCCCTTCAGAACACCGATTCGCGTTACCATTCACACATTTTGCATGTTGATTGTTCATACTCTCTTAAATCAGAAGTTCTTCCAAATTAATAAGATCTATCTATTCAACAAACCATTATAAAAGTAACTACTCCGCTGGGATTCAGCACTATTCAGGAAAACAGTCATATTATCCTGCAACGCACCCAATACACTATTCAGAGGATGATCGTTTAAGTCCTTGGAGTCTAAAATATATCCATAATCAATGAACACAGAATGCCATGAACGCAAAACTGTAACAGGATCCAGCTTAATACGATTAGCTCTCACATGTTCCATTTTGGCCGTATTGTCCATTTGCTTCAGCCTCAATTCCTCCTCATCACCAGGACCACCACACTGAGAAGGTTCAACCAGAGAAACACCTGTCAGAAAAAACTTCAATCTTCTTGGGTAAATACACAATAGTTGTACCCGTGTAACGGGGGACACATGGGCACAGTTGCTGTTTACGAATATATATATATATATAGTCATATAAATTAGAATAAGGTTTAAAATAATAAAATAATGCCAGAAGTATTATTAAGTAATACTTCTTTTCCAACATTATTTAAATATATATACATATATTCATAAACAGCAACTGTACTACAGTAACTGAGTTCCTGTTTACGAATATATATATTCGTAAACAGGAACTCGGCTCTCTCCTTCGGTCACCATTGACTTTCAACGTCTTCCGGTCCATACAGACAGTAAGTTTTCTTGTTTTGCCCCATCTCTTAGATTTCATATTTCATTCTTCTCTTTCCACAGGATTCCACTGGCATGAACTTATTTATTTATTATTATTTTTTTAAAGTTTATTTATTCTTTTCTTCTTCTGGTCTCTGTCGGGTCGGCTATGATGTATACTTATACCTTTTACGTGTACATCACAACAGAAACAGAGACCTGGCTTATTGCAGTGGCTTCTACGATTTTCGCTGCCGACCCCCCCCCCCCCCCGGTGTAAAATTTATTTACACCACAGGCTTTTCGGTTTTTGTAACAGCGAGTTGGAGGAAGCAATCAATCACAGGTTCAGCCACAAATCGGAGCTGATGGGAATTTCGGACGCTAAGCTGGAGGATTATCGAATGTAATATTAAACATAGTAAATATAACATTAAACATAGCACATTGACCACAGTAATATTAAACACAGTACTCACCAAAATGAATACATTATCGCTAAAAAACATAAATTCCACTATAGCGCTTTTATACTAAACATTTTATTTAGATGAACAGTTTAATACGTAAATGTACTAAAAGCTACACCATTCAATTTTACTACAAATACATTAAAAACAAGCGAGAAGGAAATGTAAAACTTACGCGATACTCTCACAGCTTTTAGAACATATTGATGCCCATGCATTACCAGAAATATCTCTGCTTAGTAACGTAAATTTTAAACGAGTACAGCCTAATGCAGCGCCAGTCTGCGGTGTATTAAATCGACAAACGTCATTTATGGAAAATCGGTAGATAATACCGAGGTAAAATATATACGCAAATAACAAACGCTTATAAGGAATAAATAGCTTAATAGTAGGGACATATACAACAAATAGATCTAGGATGATTGGAGAAACAATTCATAAACAAGCATTTAAAAGTTTAAATGTAAATCTCAGAATTTTTTTAAACCACTTAAAATAGTTAAAATATACGTTTGAATAAATAGGCTAAAGCTGTTTTACAGTTTTGGATAAACACGTAGTAGTAGTAGTAGTAGTAGTAGTAGTAGTGGCATGTGATGCAAGAAAGCAAATGTATGAGCTTATGCAGCATCAGCCAAAAAAAAAAAAAAAAAAAAATCACACCATTCCCTCCAAATGCCTGTCCAGTTCCTCCTTAAATTTATTCAACCTATCAACTTCCACAACGACAGATGGAAGTTTGTTCCAGCAATTAACCACCCGCTGGCTAAAGGAAAATTTCCGCACATCTATTCTACATCTGTCTTTTCTTAATTTGAATTTATGCCCCCTTAGATTCGTAATCTGAACAAGTGGAAGGATCCCATCAGAATTCAGCGTGCTCAACCCATTCAAGGCCTTATATACCTCAATCAGATCACCGCGCAGGTGCCTAGTCTCCAGCCACTGCAATTTGCAGAACTTAAGCCTCTCTTGGTAAGAGGATCCCGTCATTCCCCTCACCAATCTTGTTGCCCTTCTCTGTACATGCTCAAGTAAATCTACATCCTTCCTAAAATGAGGCCTCCAGACCTGTACGCAGTACTAAAGCCGTGGCCTGACCATTGCCTTATACAGAGGGATAATCACCTCCTTTTCCCTGCTAGCAAAATTCCTATATATCATTGACAAAACCCCATGACCTGCCCTGGCAGCCTGTCTGCATTGCTCAGAAAACTTCATATCTGACTGCACAATTACTCCCAGGTCTTTTTCATTTTCTACCACCTTAAGTGTAGTACCACACAGTTGGTACGTTTCTCTGGGGTTACTTCTACCCATATGTAGTACTTTGCATTTGTCAAGGTTAAACTTCAGTTGCCACTTCTTAGCCCATCTGCCCAAATTATCTAGATCCTGTTGCAGTAGCACACTGCCATTACTGTCATTAACAACCCTGCCAACTTTTGTATCATCTGCAAACTTCGACATTAAGCCTGATATACCTTCATCAATATCATTGATAAATATACAAAACAACAGTGGACCTAACACCGAACCCTGTGGGACTCCACTAATAACATTAGTCCAAGAAGAGCAGCACCCATTGATTACCACCCTCTGTCTTCTAGCACTTAACCATCCTTTTATCCATTGTAGCAACTTACCCTTAATACCATTCTGCTCCAATTTGTACAATAGTCTTCCATGCGCAACAGTGTCAAAAGCTTTCCTGAAATCCAAATATATGATATCAAAATTATTTTTCGCATCCAGTTCCTTTGTAACCACATCATAATATCCTATCAGATTTGTCAGACAAGACTTTCCCTTAACAAACCCATGCTGTGTCTGAATTATTGCTGCAGCTTGTCTAGATGATCCTGCAATGCATCCTTAACCAGCGACTCCATTATTTTACCCGGAACAGAAGTTAACGTACTTTACAAAGTAATCAACTACTGAAATACAAAGAGAAAATTTTTTTTTAAAAAGTTACTAGCAACGTTAGATTTCTGATATTTCAGGCGATTCCATTAATCAGTATGATGGCGAGTGAGATTGGAGAGGAAATAAAATTCGAACTAGTACTCACATGGATTAGACAGAATTAGTAGTAGTAGTAATGGAGGTATGTGATGCAAGAAAGCAGGCGTACGAGCTCATGCAGTATCAGCCAAAAAAAATTTCACGCAACCATTCCCTCTAAAAGTTTGTCCAGTTCCTCCTTGAATTTATTTAAGCTATCAACTTCCAGAATGACAGATGGAAGTTCGTTCCAGCAATTAACCACCCACTAGCTAGAGGCAAATTTCCGTACATTATTCTACAGCTGTGTTTCCTCAATTTGAATTTAAGCCTCCTCAAGTTCGTAATCTGAGCAAGCGGAAGAATCCCATCAGAATTCAGCGTGCTCAACCCATTCAAGGCCTTATACAAATCAATCAAATCACCTCGCAGGTGCTAGTCTCCAGTCGCTGCAATTTGCAGAAGGTAAGCCTTTCTCGGTAAGAGGACCCCTTCGTTCCCCTCACCAATCTTGTTGCCCTTCTCTGTACACGCTCAAGCAACCTGTACGCAGTACTCAAGGCGTGGCATTATACAAAGGGTTAATCACCTCCTTTATTCTACTAGCAAAATTCCTGTATATCATTAACAATACCCCCATGACCCATTTCTGACAGGCTCTCTGCATTGTTCAGAAAACTTCATATCTGACTACACAATTACTCCCAGGTCTTTTTTATTTCTACTACCCTAAGTGTGGTATACCACACAGTTGGTACGTTTCTCTAGAGTTATTTCTACTCAAATGCAGTACTTTGCATTTGTCAATGTTAAACTTCCGTTGCCACTTATCAGCCCATCTGCCCAAATTTTCTAGATCCTGTTGCAGTAGCACTGCCATTACTGTCATTAACAATCCTGCCAACCTTTGTATCATCTGCAAACTTCGACATTAAGCCTGGTATACCTTTATCAATACCATTGATAAATATATAAAACAACAGTTGGCCGAACCCTTGGGGACTCCACTAATAACATTAGTCCACGAAGAGCAGTACCCATTGATTACCACCCCTGTCTTCTCCAACTCAACCATCCTTTTATTCATTGTAGCAATTTACCCTTAATACCATTCTGCTCCAATTTGTACAGCAGTCTTCCATGTGCAAGTGTCAAAAGCTTTCCTGAAATCCAAGTATATATCAAAATTATTTTTTGCATCCAGTTCCTTTGTAACCACATCATAGTATCCAATCAAATTTGTCAGACAAGACTTTCCCTTAAGAAACCCATGCTGTGTCTGAATTATTATTGCAGTCTTGTCTAGATGATCCTGCAATGCATCTTTAACAAGCGACTCCATTATTATCCAGGAACGGAAGTTAAACTAACTAATCTGTAATTACCTGTGTCACCCTTTGATCCTTTTTTGTGAACCGGGGATACATTTGCACATCTCCAGTAGGTGGAGACTACCCCTGAGTCCAAGGATGCTCTTATAAATATTGCTAAGGGTTTGCTTACTTCCTTTGCCGCCTCCTTTAATATAACTGGAAAGATCGCATCCATCCCAGGTGCATTTCTTATGTTTAACTTCAACATTTTCTCCCCCACTTTGCTCTCAGTTATTACAAAATCATTAAGCACCCTGTTACAGTTCGATAAATTTCTGGCATTTTCCTCCCTTAATAACTCCTCACGTGTGTATGTAGATGCAAAATATGCATTCAGATTATCAGCTATCTGAGCAGGATCATCAACAGTCGAACCAACGATATCAAAGTGGATCAATCTGATTCTTCTCCTTCCTTCTAGAGACCAGCTTATATTTGCCGTAGATTTCTGTGTCACCTGATAATTTATATGCATCCCATGCATTTTATATAAATTGCATAATAAATCATTTTAGGGCCACCGAGAACAAGCTCATTTATCCATGTGTATGTCCATAAATTGCACGTTTTCTTTGGTCGGCTTGCCCGTTTTGCTGGACGAAAAACCCGAGTTTCCGTTGGCAAAACCTTGCTGTCCTCGCCTGAGACCTATTAACCCAGCCACAGGGGGGGGGGGTCCATAAAAGTTCTTTTCATCATCGACGGGATTCTAACCCAAGTCTTTCCTCCCAGTGTGGGAAGGTTGGTGGCTCTAACCACTCGCTACCTGCAAGAGTGCGCAGATGATACTTATGAAATTCGGGTTTGTTTGTCTGTGTCTCTCTCTCTTTACCTTTTGGCGGTCCTCAGTGTCTGGTGCAGCTGCATATATACCATACGATTATACGACACTGTTCGCAAGGTATCCTCATGCCCCGACTTCGGTCTCATATGAAATGAGAAACTCATGTCTAGAGTTATGTCTCAGGCGAGGGTAACATAGTTTTTACGTCCGGTAAACAGAAAATCAACCTCAGAACACACGCAATTTACATAAAATATACACTGAGTAATATGGCGCTGACGCTCCTAAAACCCTACAACATCTCTAGAACCACTTTCAAAATATCAGAAAGAAAACGTATGCTGCTCTGAGATCAATAAGGATTGAGCTTGTTGAGATCAATAAGGATTGAGCTTGTTGAGATCAATAATCCTGAGCTACTGGTTAAATACATGATAAAGTGCTTTCCCTCCAGGGTTTCTTCACTAAGCATGTGAGGTCTGGTTAACAATAGCAGATTCAGACCTTTACAGGCTTTAATGGCAGCGAATACTGGATCTATCTTGAAATGGATGAATAAGGTATCTGGCAATCAACTCGCGCTCAAATTTAGCATACTGTTGCTAAGCTAAGAAAATGAGGATATCCTCTCCTAATATAATAAAAGTAATATCTTGATGAAGACCTACTCAGAGAAATAAAGAAAACGATAAGGTTATTTCTTAGGATATATATATATATATATATATAAAATCTTTATTGTGTACAAAAGGATGTATAAATGTACCCTTCACGGAAGGAATGCCAGGGGCTTCAGATTGGCTGGTGGACAAAGGCCTTGAGAACGGGGCCCACATCGAAATTCGGGTTCATTCCCCAGCGCCAACAATGGGTCAATGGATCTTGTGAGTTGAAATGTAATAGCTCTGTGATCTGAGGTGGTCCAGACCTCACTGACCTGCCATCCAGAAATTTTGATGGAAATGGATCGTGTGGCTATGGAGATATTTATTGTGGATTCCTACAGAGAGCTGGAATAGATAGGTAGGTTATTGGGCTTGTTCAGGATCAGGAAATCTTCAAGAAGCTGCCCACTGTGGCAACCCAGAGCGATCAGTGGTCAGGCTGTACCAGGTAGGAGAGCGACAATTTACATCCGCCCCAAGGATAATCTTGCTGTTGGGAAGTGTAGCAAGAACTGTACGTAGGTAATTTATTGTTGGAGTGATATATAGGCCAGGTCTGTAGTAGAGGGAGATGAGGTAAAAGGCTCCCAAGGGGTAAATTACATGGGCACACGCTGCCCACTCAGTGCATAGGGAGGAAATCCTTGTAACCATGATGTTAAGGTTACGGACAACTATGGCAGCCCAGGGTGTGTCTTCATCTGTATGTATGATTTTGAAAGTCAGGGGTATATGGCTCCTGATGTTTAAGAATTAATTTATCAGCATTTTCCTCTTGGGCCCTGATTCTAATCTGGGCATTTACTGCACGTACTCGCTGGGCGTTTAGTTGGATAAACTTTATGATGTTGCTGAATGAGCAATAATAGTTGGATAAACTTTATGATGTTGCTGAATGAGCAATAATAGTTGGATAAACTTTATGATGTTGCTGAATGATTTAGGGCGTGCTGCCATAATCGGTCTTTATTTGTTGGTTCCTTTTGGCTTTTAGATGCATGGGGCACTTATTGTACCGGAGAGAATGTGCTGTATTAAATAAATAAATAAATTTTCTGTTTATACTCCAGGACGACCAAACGGTCAGAGGAGTTCACAAGATAGACAGAATACAAGAACCAGTACAGTATTCAGCAGTCACGGGCTTGAACCCCGGTCACTCACGGCACGTGTACTTATGCACCGCGCACCTGACCACTCGGCTACTGCTGCCTTAAATTAAGCTTTGCCGCTTTGCAGTTTGCGCAAACTGTCTGTGGACTTCTTTGGGCAAGAATTATAGTCATGCCTTTTTGGGCACAGTGCCCAAAAGTAGACAAGGTTTGCATGCACGTGTGGGTTGTGTGCCCAAAACGGCAGCATCGGAAGCACTTTGGAACAGGCACGTGCTCCTTGAAGTGGGACTGCTCCAACCCATAAAGGCTCTGTCCTGTAGTTTGAAGATAAAGCTCCACCACCCAATTGTATAGCTGGAGAGACTTGGAGCTAGTGTGATATTTTGGTTTGATGTGTTCCTTGGCATTAGGGCTTACAATACCGGTCAAAATCTTAATACCGGTATTTCGGTATTTTTAATTTATGAAACCGGGATACCGGTATTCCAAAAACAAACGTTTTTCTCAATAAATTTTGATGACAATTAGGCGTAATAAAGTAAGGAAAACACAAGTACTCTAATTACTTGAATTCATGTTTTAAATAAACTTTTATTGCAATAATAAATATTCTGAAAAAAAATCATTAAAATACAGTTATTCTAAAAACAAAGAAATACACATTGTTACTGCAAATTTTAGTTATGTTTAAGCATCCACACTACCTGTCCGAATAAAGTGAGCTCTTAAAAAACATAAGCAGTCAATAGTATGATCGTTTAAAATGGATCTAAATTTGGTACATATTTGATTAGCGGCTGACAACGCCCTTTCGGATTCTGTTCTGGTACTATTGTACTGAGGTAATCGTAGATGATCTCAGTCCATATTTTCTAGGCTTTGAACTGTTTTTTGCAAAAATAGTTAAAAGTATTTCATTAATTTCCGACTCAAGTTCATCTTTTAAAATATCATTGGAGTCGGGCAATTTCTTATTTTGGAAAGAATTTGCGGATCACTGTTATGTTCCACGTTGGTCTTCCACGGTTGAATTATGTTCATCATTTTCTGAAGGAGAAAGACGTTTTATTAAGCGAAGCATAATTTTCTCTATAGTATCTTTACTGAGTCTGGGAGAGAGCAAAGAGTGGGGATAAAGAATAAAGAGAGCAAAGAGTGCAGTTAAGGAATTCTTCACATATATAAATGCAAAGAACAGGACAAATCAGATTTGACCCTTATGTAATGGACGTGGAATAGTATTAGATACCATAGCTGAAGTTGCAGATGAACTCAACAGTTACTTTGCATTGATATTTACATTAAAAAAAAAAAAAAACTGTGTCAATGAGATATTATGGAAGTGAAGTTGAAAAAATGTAATTAATGATGTTGAAATTTCAAATGATTATTTAATGAGAAAACTTTCGCGGCTACAGGCGAGTAAGGCTCCTGTGGTTGATGGCATATACCCTGTAACCTTAAAAGAGGCGGCAAGTGAGTGCATTGAACCATTAAGGCTAGTTATGAAAGCATCACTGGACTCAGGAGAGATTCCGTTGGATTGGTGTAAATTGGAATATAAAGGCGGTTCTAGGAGTGTCACGGGAAATTACCGACCGGCCAGTCTAACTTCAGTAATAGGGAAAATCATGGAGGCAGTGATCAAGGGTGGAATTTATTCTTTATTTATTTATTTATTTATTATCTTTATTTATTCTTGTGGTTTTAAAGTTCTTGGCCAATTTCTGGACAACGGTAGTTTTTACTGCTTCACTACTATCTATAGTCGAGTTTTCCACTGGCTTTATTATGACCAAATGTGGCGTGCTGAGTAGGATTTCTTCTTCGTTGCTGGTGGTTTGATGCTTGCGGTTGTATCTGGAGGAGTTGTCCTCAGAGCTTGGGCGTAAGATAGGAGGCGCTGTGGCATTTCTTTTCCCCTTCCTTCAAGGTAAGCTTCTAGCTTAGCCTTGGTTCTCTCATGTTCTACATGATGATTTACCAGAACATGATCTATTCGTGACCATACTTTTATTTCTCCTTGACAACGGTAGTGATTTGATTGCTCTGCTCTGCCATTATCACCTCCAGGTTTAGGCGCAGTGAATGAATTTGTTCTGTTATAGGTCCATCTGGTGACTGCGTGGTGTTAGCATCTGTATTCAGTGGAGTAGTCTTCGGGGTGATCATTCTGCTCTGGCAGCATGTTCGCTTCTGTGTCGGCCATTGGGGCAGGCTTGCACTGGCATTGGGCACAAACTTTAGCTACCTTTGACATTTTAGAAATTAATGACTGTCCTGAGCAATTTTCGCATAGGGATCGGCCGCAGTCTCCATTGCAGATTATTCTGTGTTTTACCTTCTTCAGACAAGCTTGATAGGTGTGTACAAAATCTTCTGACGACATATTGCTCATTTCACTACTATTATTGGAAGGGAGAAAATTTTAACTTTTAACAGAATACTGTTACAGTAGTTTAGTTCTGTTAGAGCAGACACAGGGAAAGGATGTCACTATTGTTCTTGACACAAAGAAAGAAAATCACTATCAAAGTTCCAAAAGTCGTCCTCAGGGCGTTGAGACATGGACAGGTGGTCTTCCCTCGGTAGAAACATGTAGACATGTATAGTATAAATAAATAAATAAATTTTCTGTTTATACTCCGGCACGACAACCAAGCCAGTAGAGTTTACAATAAATCGTAAATACAAATATTTATCGTATTTAGTAGTCATGGGCTTGAACCCCGGTCCACTCAAGGAACGCGTGCTATGCACTCTCGCTCCTGACCACCGCCTTTGTACACTGTGATGATTACAGATAGCACTGTAACAGGCCAGAAATATGTGTAATATTATGTTCGTGCAGTGTGTGTGTGTTGTTTAGTTGTTTCTGGCCGTTTTGTCACCAGGCAGGCGATCACCTGGAAAGCCTGCCCAGTGTCCGTCTACACCACCGGGAGGTGGGTCACAACTACGCATGTATCGCGGCCGCCCTCCGAACGCTTTGGTTTACCAGCTCTTACTGCCCTAATATCAGAGCAAAAAAATAAAAAATAAAAATAAATAAATAATAAAAAAAATAAAAAAATAAAAAATAATAATAAAATAAAAAATATATATATATAAATATATGTAAGAAAATAATAAAAACTAGATAATAAAATCCTGTCCATCAGGCAGCCCAAACCCAGAGAACCAGCAAATATAAATAAGAAAATAAATACAAATAAAAAGTGAAGGGGAAAAAAAAGAAAAAAACAAATGAAAAAATAATAAAAATAAATAAAAAAAATAAAAAATAAATAAAAAAAATAAAAAATAAATAAATAGAAAAAAGAGAGAGGGAAAAAAAATATATATCTGTTCGTGCAGTGTGTGTGAGCGATCAAAAGCATGACGAGCAAATTTTTGCAGGGACTGGAAATTTTCTCTGGTGCTCAGGAAGTCCGGTTCATTTCCAGGGACAGTGATACTGGTGGAGAGAAGGTTCTGTCGAAGATCTGGGTATTGATGGCAGTGGTATAAAATATGTTCCCAGTCTTCTGAGTCACCATAAGAACAGAGGTGATTCAGCAAGGTTGAAAGTTGCAAGTTTGGCATTAAAGGAGCCATGACCAGAGAGTAAGTAGAGAGTGTACACTAACGTGGCAAAGGCGACGTTAGCGATAAACTTTAAAGTAACAACACCCTTAGAGGTAGCGGACCATCTGTCTTGGCAGCTCTGCATCAAAATATTCGAACAGCGTCTTTTCTCTGCCTTGGGATCCACAGTGACATCGATAGTAATGCCAAGGAAGGTGACAGGGACAGCGTGCCTAATGTAGAAGCACAGGCCTCGGTACATAAGAGATCGAGGGGCAGACAGCCGTTAAGGACCTGCAAAGCAGTAGACACAGTCCTACAGGTCTTATACATTGCTAAAAGCATTTTACATTGAATGCTGTGAAGTTTAATCTGTACTGAAACCTTAACATGCCAGAACCAGGCGGCCGCGCCATAAGAACAAATTGGTAGAAACACAGCTTTGAAATATAACCGCAGAGAGCGAGAATTAAGACCCCAAGATTGTTTAGAGAGACGCAGAAGTGAGAAGGTAAGTTTTTTGACTTTCTCTGAGAGATCTTCCAAGTGTTTAATAAACGTAAGTTTACTATCAATGATCAGACCAAGAAATGTTAGGGAAGAAACCAAGGAAAGTGATTTGTTTTGAAGTTTTATAACAGGTTGCTGTGAAATATTAAGCGAACCCTTAACCAGCATCATTTTAGTTTTCGTGGAAGATATGGATAATTTTTTTATTGTGGACCATTGAGATAGATCTGACATGACTAAGTTGGCAGTACTTTCAAGGGAGGCACGGGAATTGCCCTGGATCAGCAGGGTGAGATCGTCTGCATAAGCCAATTCGGAAGTATAAGGAATAGTTTTAAGGAGCCATTCGTCAAGAACGATGTTCCAGATGAGTGGTCCAAGAACAGAGCCCTGTGACAGAGCGGGAGACGGAGTTAGATTCAGAAATAACAGAAACTGTACAGTTTTCAAAATAACTTCTTAAAAGGTTATAGAGAGGAAAAGGACAGTCGGCAGCACGTAAGTGAGCAAACAAACTAGACCACCATAACAGATCAAATGCCGCAGAAAAATCGACAAAAATAGCAAGAACGTATTTAGAATTTGCAGAGTTAACTCGACTAAGGAATTCAACGACTGCTTCTTCAGTTCCTCGTCCAGTTCGGAAACCATATTGATCGTCTGATACAAGAGAGGTGTTCGTGAACAGTGAAGTGAGTCATAGCAATCAACCTTTCAAGTGTTTTGTCCAAATGTGATAACAGAGCAATAGGACGGAAGGACTTGCCACTTTGGGTGTTTCAAGGTTTAGGAATTAGTTTAAGAAAAGCTGTCTTCCAGATAACAGGGAATGTGCTCTCATTCAGACATTTATTAATTAGAGTCGGAAGAACCGTTGGACGTAGCTTGTGGACTTGTTTGATAAAGATGCCCTCATGAAGGTCGAGGCCTGGACAACCAGAGTTGTTAATTTTTAGGACAGCTGTGTCCACCTACAGCTGCGTAAATGGCTGAGATTCAGAAGTAGTAGTGTAGGAGTTATTGAGCTGTCTTATTTGTTGATGAGTAGTCAAGTCATCCTCTGGGCGATCAGAAGGAAACAGATTGTCCAAGATAGTGTTGATGGTGTCCTTCCAGGTGAGAGTTTCGGTGCCGTTTGCGGGTACCGACCAATAAACAGCAGGGGAATAGGATTTGTTCCTGGTAAGGCGATAAACAAGGCCCCATGCGTCCCGATTGCCAGTAGAAGTAACCAAGTTCTGCCAAGATTTTATTTTACAGGTAGTGATGGTTTTGACGTATTGTCTTTCGAGAACCTGATATTCTGTTTTAAGACTTTCAACGTCGGGAGGTGGCCAGCTCCTGCGATGTCGTTGATAAGTACGCCTAGCCCGATGCACTTGCTGACGAAGCAGAGTAAGTTCTCGGTTTCACCATGGAGTGGGATGGGAAGACTGAATTTTCTTTTTGGCTGCTTTATAACAGGCGTAGCTGAGAGCATCATTAACATAGGAAGCTAATTTCAGAAGCTGTAAAGTGATGAATGAAGTTTATGGTTTAAATTGGGAAATCAGTGTTGATTGAGTCATTAAACCGGTTCCACATGATGCGTCGCAAAGAAAATCTTCTAAGGTCCTGTAGTGGAGGATTATATGATTGTGCAGAGCAAGTCACGGAGAAGGTGATCGCAGGTTGGTCACTTGAGCAAATGTTAGTATTTACTGTCCAGTCATTAATGTTTGAAGAAACGATGTAAGAAGTAGCAATGATGTCTATATTTGATTCGCCATTTAGAGAACTGAAGGTATAAGGTGAGTCGGGTTTATTTAGAACCGTCAGCTCATGTGAAGGGAGAAAGTCTTCTATAAGTGAACCTTGTTATCAGTATGGTCGGAGTGCCATAGACTGGAATTTGGCATTAACGTCTGACATTATAATAAGTTTGGCAGTACCTACCAAAGAAATAACTTAATCGAGGTAGGCAAGATGAAGTGTAATGTCGGAAGTTGGTGGGCAGTATAGTGAAACTAGAAAGTAAGAGCCATGAGGAGTAGACACTTATGCAGACAGCGTGTTGATTAGTAAGACATTATCTTGACTACGTCCATAGGATTAACTATGACGAAGGTCGTACGTGGTTCAGCATGTTTCGGCTGAATAACCCTAAAATAGATATGGTATCCGGTTATTTTACCGCGGAAATGGTATGGTTCTTGTAAGGCTATAATATCGTATTTAATTTCGTCGGTTACCTTTCGCACTTCGTCGGCCACCAATCGTGACCGCTGAGCATTCAATTGAAGCAGGCTAAGTTCAGAGACTGATTAATCTGCAGATGAAGAACATAAAAGACAATGTATCCATAGTTGGACCGTTGTCTTACGAGATCTATGATACGCAAAAGTTCTGGGCATTTGGAGTCACGAATTGCCTCATTCATCAGCGGTCCTTAATCGTGCAATCTCTAGAGCTCTTTTATATTCATGGCAGTTAGAATCGCGGATGGAGTGCCGAAAGTCTCTTTTACGCCTCTTGCAATTTATGCAGCAGGCAGATTCCTCCTTATGAGGGCATTCTGCACGCACATTACCACTACAGGCGCAATGTCCACAGGATGGGGAGTTATGGGTAGAGTATTGTGTTGGCCCATATCCTAAACACAAAAAGCACTTAGTAACTATTGTAAATGGCCTATGCGAGCTACAAGCAAGAAATATTCTGTCTATTGACGAAATACACCTGTAAATTTTTGGGGAGAAACTGATTACCTAGTGTACCAATGACAAGGACCTTGACTTAGTTGTGAATCTGAACGAGGTTTCTTTCTTAATCTCCTCCATTGTAAAGTCATAGTCAGCTAGATTTTTATTATACAGTTCTTCTATTATGTCCTCCTTACTTAGATCCTTGGGCACGTCGTAGATAATTATGGAAGGGTTCCTTTTTTTTTAGGAACTCCCGTAGAGATTCCTGCAGAGGACATGGAATCAGAGGTTGAGATACTAATTAAGTCCGACTTAGAGGCCATTTCAAAAATTACGCTTTTGTTCTGTGCTAATTTGATTGATTTTATTTTGACTGTTTTAAATTCTGTCTTCAAAGTATTGGTTACCAAGGTTTTTACATCAGCGCTGGTTTTAAAATTGTTGTTCTCTAACGCTCTAAGTACCATTACATTCTCACTAGGTTTAGCTATTTGTTCCTTCAATGTGGGTCTATTTCGGGCTACATCAGCATAAGATCTAACAGAAGGGGGATCCCTGTAACAGGAGGTCCTCATTTTGCACTTTCCTATCAGCAGGGGCCTGAACTTCTGACTCTTGTACATAATCTGTTTTATTTGGAGTCATCGGAAGATCGCTTTAGGCTAGGGGGCAACACCCCTCCCCAATCAAAGAAGTGTAGTTTTGCCGTAGAAACAGAAAAGTTTTCTGCACTCGCCAATTCTAGAGCAATGGCGCCGCTGTGAGCTAACCCATTGCTACTAGCGTTGGATAAATAACGAGCTAAAATACAAGAAAATACCCAAGTAAATGAAAAACAAATCTCACCATTTGGAAGAGCTCCCTTAAAAACTATGGTATGGCAAAAATCCAATCTTTATCACAAGTTAAAACTAGTTAATCAGATATGAATTCGCGGAGCAGAAAACAACACGTGTGAACTGAAGCGCGACCATATTGGCGATCTCCACCACTGGATCAGTGGAGTTTACAATAAATCAATCAATACAAATGTTAATCGTATTTAGCAGTCACGGGCTTGAACCACATGAGAACAGTCACCTATCATTCCCTGAGATTTTATTTCTCATTTTAATCGATCCCTTCAGTGCTTAACACGCCTGAATCAGATCTCCCGCTTAGATATCCAGCTGTCAAATTTTGCAATCCATATCTTTTAAGCCATTCATATGTGCATTGATTTGCACTGATCACTAATCTCGTCACCGTGTTTCGAACTTACTGCAGTAGTTATTCTTTTTTTTTTTTTGTTTTAAGGTGCCGTCCATCTTTAAACCTAAATACAATATTCCAAATGAGGTCTAACGATCCTCTTGCTTGTATAGAGGGACAATAACGTCGTCGCTACTAGCAAACATCCTATAGATCATGGACAGAACACCATTCTTTCCTAGCTGCCTGTTTACGTTGCGTGGAAATTTTCATAGATTGAATCGTAACCCCTGTCCCTTTTCGTCTTGAATCACTTTTAGCTACTTCCCCAATAGCTTTTAAATGACTCAGGGATTTCCGTTCGCCAAAAGCATAAACTTTAATTGCCACTTTTTGAACCACATATGCAACTGATTCAATTTTTTTGGAAGCATCATGGCCTCGCTCGAATTGTTAACCACCCTTCCCACCTTTAAATCGTCAAAAGACTTCGACAACTTCCCTTGAATTATCAGGTTAGTATTATTTATGAAAATTAAATAATGAAGGGGACCCAATGCCCGAGGGGCTTCACTTATTACACTAGTCCACTTTGAAAACTTACCATTACTGAAAACCTTCGGTCTCATATCTTTTAGGTAGCCCGCGATTCAGCTAGCTGGCTAAAAGATAGGAGACCGAAAGATAGCATCTTGTGGGAAATCCTAATTTGCTCTAGTTTATATAGCAGCCTTCCGTGAGGATGGTATTAAAAGCTTTACTGACGTCTAGATATGTACAACACCGTCAGTATAGAATAATATGGGACATATGGTATGGGTAACTATCTTGTTGAAAAAACATGCGTCTGCACCATAGAACTACTACATTGCAGGGAGCACAGAGATATCCAAAATGTTAAGGTAGGTGTCAGTGTTCATGGGTACTTCATCATAGTCAAAGGGATTAGGCCATATCATGAGAAACAAGCTTCGCACCATAGCACCACCTCCTCTGAACTACGTTGTTTGCACAATGTATATACAATACCGAAGAATTTTTATGAACATTTTTTTACAAAGTGGTGAGTTTTTCGGTCTCAGGCGAGGCCTGAGTGTATGGGCTTCCCTCCAGAAAAACTCGGGTTTTGCGTCCCCCAAACTGGCAGATCGACTACAAAATACACGCAATTTACACACCATATACTGTCACCTCATACCTTTAGTTGCCTTGGAGCTTCATACACACACAACGAGATTCATCACTCCACAAAATTGAGGTACACTGCTCTATGGACCAATTATGGTGTTAGTTGTACAGTGCAAGGCGAAACACTAATTGTGGTTGATGTTGGGCTTATGTGCCGCCACTACTCTCCCCTGAAAATTGAGGCTATGGAACTCCTCCATAGGTAGTGTGCTCGTACAGTCCCCAACCCTTGTTGACACCTTAAAGTCTTAAATTTCCGTGGTTTTCATGTGAATTGCTGGATGGGCGGTGGTACGGTCCTGCTGGAGTGGGGTTTCTACTCCAGAGTAGAAACCTCACTCCGTTTGCTTTCATGGGAACATCAACGACAGGCTTTGGATGGTAAACATATATCATTGCAATAATAGGACAAATCGACAAGCCAGCTGTGTGACGTCCAACAGTAACACCGCTCTCCAAATGAGCCAGTTCGCTACGTGCCATAATGTGAGAAACTTACTTATGTGGCTCACACCCCTTTCTTATATACCGATGAGTCACTTTTTTTTTACACCTGGAAAGGTCCAATGGAGTATGAAAACAATGGCGTTCCTGATACTGTTTTTGAGGATGATTTATATATTCGCGGGTAGATTTTCAACATTGGATGGGCTGGAAAAATACTCCAGAGTAGAAACCCCACTCCGTTTGCTTTCATAAGAATTTGTCTCCTTAATTAAAATAAATTAAATTTACTTAATTAAGGAGACAAATTCCGATTGTCGATGCAGATTGTCGTATGCTAAAAGGGACTCGTGTGCAAAGGGCATAACGGGACTTCCCTTGAGTTTGCAAGTCCACATGTAGATGTGAGGGAAAGCAACAAGTAAATTATTACGTACAACATATCAATAAGATAAAATAAATATTTTTATTATTTTAATTTTGTAATGATTATTAAAAATGAATTACGTTTCTAGAAAAATGTAAATTTAAAGTCTCGGCCGGATTCCTTGAAGAATGTTTGGGCATGGATACTGTAGATCTTCTAATCACCCCCCTCCCCTCCCCTCTTCCTCTAGCTGGGCTCGAGTCGACGACAGGATTTGACTAGATCTGTCTCACTGTCTCCAAATGAGTGAGAAGTAGTAAAATCACTATTTTGCCATGGAGGATACCCTGTCGTTACATTTAAATAAACTAAATTCTTAAATAATGCAGAAAAAGTGTACTTTACTTCAACCAGTACCTTTATCAAGAATTCCATACATTATCCTTTTCACAAGCAATGCCATATCCAGTTTAGCATTGGAAAAGAGAATAAAACCATAATTTTATATGAATGATCCAACTTCCCTTACGTAATGTTAATGAATAATGATGGTGTTAGTGAATCATAAGTAAGCTTACCGAAATGGGGAAGAAACCATTCTTCAACCATAATCCATGAATTGGCGTATCATACCTGTGCTAAACTCTTAGAATGCCAGTAAATGTTGGGAGAAACAAATGACTATGCAAATAAAAATAAACCGTTTGTATAAACCTAAGTAAATATTTTCTTTGCTCCTGTATAAACACTATTACAATTATTCTGGCATGCATCCGCATAATGGTAAAAATAATTAAAGGAATCGTTCCAAATGACCATCTACAGTTCGTTATCTACTGTAGCTGCAATGAACTCGATCACGGACTGACATGCAGATGCTAGACTAAAGAATTCAGTATATAGTGTCTCATTTGTGAATCACAGCTGTAACGGACAATGCACTTGTTGATTATCGTAGTTGAACATCCAGAAATATCATCTGAACGGATTTTTCCGAGTCTACCGAGTATAGAAATATTAGAGACTGCAGGGAAAATTAGACACAATGCTAAGTTGTGGCATGGCTTGGTGTGTCATACAGTCTCATTAGCAGGTTGTGGGGAATCGGTTCCAAGAAATCCAGACCGTTAGGAAAGTCGAGGCAAATCCTCTCTCTCTCTCTCTCTCTCTCTCTCTCTCTCTTTCTCTCTCTCTCTCTCTCTCTCTCTCATTGCCCCCTTGCCCGTCGTAATCCATGCCTGAACGCAACCCAGCTATTCGGATGCTTTGCACAACAAAGACATAGATTTCAACCCAAACCATCAGATGTGTGCAAGCAAACAGACGGGCCAAAATGTCGCACATCACGTCAGAATACAACGTTGGTGCGCAGAACAAAATATCGCAATGGACCACTAGTCGCACTTTGTCGCGAATGGGCTACAACAGCCGACGGCCACATTGCGTACCTTTGTTATCAATGAAGAACAAGAGAGCACGCCTCCTGTGGGCACAGCAACACCAGCACTGGACTATCGAGGATTGGAAAACAGTTGCTTGGTCTGACGAGTCGAAGTTCCTGGTGCATCATGTTGATGGAAGGCTCAGAATTTGGCAAAAACAACATGAATCCATGGACCTGTCACGTCTGACGACTACTGTGCAACGTGGTGGAGGCAGTGTTATGGTGTGGGGAATGTTTTCTTGGCACACGTTGGGTCCATTGATATCCATAGATTCACGTCTGAATGCCATATCTTACCTAAACATCGTTGCTGACCAAGTGCATCCGTTCATGTTGACAGTTTATCCTCAGTCAGATGGTTACTTCCAGCAGGATAATGCGCCGGTGCACAAAGCCCGAATCACTATGGAATGGTTCCAGGAACATGACAATGACTTTTCTTTGCTGCAGTGGCCCGCTCAGTCCGCGGATCTCAATCCTATTGAACATCTTTGGAATGAGCTGGAAAGGGCTGTTCGTGCAAGCCGACACCTCCGTCGAATCTCAAGGAAGTGCATGACACACTCATGTCTGCATAGTACTCCATTCCTGCACAACGTTTTCAGCATCTTATTCAATCCATGCCTAGACGAATTCAGACTGTTTTGAAGGATAATGAGGCTCAACACGCTACTAGGTAGGTGGCAGCACAGTGTATATACAAATTATGAAACCAAATTATGATATTAGGGTCCCCTGTAAATGATTACATCTACCCATATTTATTTTGTCAGTAAATTGCTTGTGTTCTCTGGTCGATTTGCCTGTTGGCTGGACGAAAAAATCCCAGTTTCTAGGGGGAAAAAACTTGCAATCTACGCCTGAGACCGACTAACTCAGCCACGGAGTGAAAAAAAATCCACTAAAGTTCCTCGCGTCATCAACAGGATTCGAACCAGGGCATTTTGGGGAGGACAGTGACGATACCACTGTGCTACTGTGCAATAATAATATATATACAGGTATGTGTAATAAATTATGGGTGGCACTAATATAATAATTTGATTCCGTCTGCCACTTCCCGGCTTCAAATCGTCCAACGGCCCGCCATCTCAAAAGAATTATCTAAATGACGATGACTTGCCATCCTGAGTACTGGAGATGTCGCTGTCCCACTGAGTAAACCAAAAAACAGGAATAAAGTAATGTGATCGCAACCTGTGTTTTTATAGGCATGAATAATTTGCGTCATGTGCGGCTCTGTATGGTGTAGATAGATTTCTATTGAATATTAGGAATTTTGCATTCCAGGATGCCTATTATATCAAATATTCACCATCGGCAATACTGTTCACAATAAAACATTCAAGAAAAATATTTTCTCGAGCAGTGTATATTCGTGTAATCAAACTCCGCACTGGGATGAAACCACAAATAATACTTCCTCGTTTGACAAGGTCCTAGTCTCTGGAAATGTATACATTCACGCATGTACACTCTTCAATCAGCTTTGCATTCGAATTGGGTGGCTCAACTAAGCCTACAACGATAAACTGATCACAGCATGAGAATTCCAGCTTCTCTTGTGGTCTAACTATAAACTTTATTTCATACTTGCTGTAACAATTGCAGAATTTGAAAATGCACACGACTTCAAAAAGCTGTTTCTTTATATACACTGATGAGCCAAAACATTATGACCACCTACCTAATCTGATGTTGGTTCACCAAAACAGCTCGTACCTGGCGAGGCATGGACGCTACAAGATTTCTAAATGTGTCTTGTGGTATCTGTAACCAACACGTGACCAGCAGATGCTTTAACTCCTGTAAAGTCCGTGGTTAAGACTTCGCAGATCGGAGTTGCTGTTCCAAGACAAACCACAGATGCTCGTTGGGATTGATATCTGGAGAATTTGGAGGCCAGGGCAGTACCTGGAAGTCTACCTCATGTTCCGCGAACCAGTCTTGAACAATCCGGGCGGTGTGGCATGGCACATTATCCTGCTGAAAGACGGTACCGCCAGAGGTGAAGACCGTTGCCATGAAAGGGTGTACCTGGTCAGCAATGATGTTTAGGTAGGCATAGTGGCATAGTGTTTGGGTAAGGCGCCACCTGCGGTTTCCCACATCTGCGCCATCAATACTCTTGTGATATATATAGAACTCTGTAAAAGCCAGAAAAAGTGTAGTGTGAAGAGTTTTGTGTTGGGTTCTGTTGTAATGTTCTGGCTTCTTAGCCGCAGGGCTTCTAGTGGGACTCCACGTTGCCCGCCACCACCATTAGGAGGTGAGCCAGACTTCCACAGTACTCTGGTTGCTCTCCGTCAGGGGCTTCTGACGGAGAACGAAAAAAATGAAAAATAAAAAAAAAATAATAATAATAAAATAAATAAATAAAATTTTAAAAAATTATAATAAATAAAAAAATGGTGAGATTGAATGGGGAAGATAGTACGAGAAATGGAATCAAAGTGGGAACAAGGAGGAGAAATGGTAAGTGATGGGAAAGAAGGTATCCTCCAGCTGAGCAAAGAGGTGAGGAGGATAAGTGGGAATCACCCCTGGCATTGGGAGCCCACCCACTGCCAGGAAAGAAAACAGTTTGCAGAACAAGGGAGGTCTGCAAAGGAGAGTGCCATGTTGTCATACCACATCTGGCAAGCCAGATGATGTTTAGGTAGGTTGTGGTAGACGTCAGAGTGCCCGACACATGGATGACTGGATCCAGGATATCCCACCAGAACATCGCCCAAAGCATGACACCATCGCCACCGGCTTGTGTTCGTCCCACAGTGCATCCAGGCGCCATCAGTTTCCCAGGTAAACGACACACACGTACCTGGTCGTCCACATGGTGCAACAGGAAACATGATTCATCAGACCAAACAACCTTTTCAAATCACTCAAGGTCCCGTTTCGATGCTCGCGTGTCCATTGTAGGCGCTGTCGCCGGTGAACCGTGGTTAGCATGGGCACTCGGAGTGGCCTGTGGCTACACATCCCCATTTTCAGCAGGGTTTGTTGTTTGTTTATTGTTTGGTTTGTAGGAGCATTAGCAACTAAGGCCATATCACTCCGGGGATATGCGGTGGTCATTCCCTGACCTTTCCGCATCCTCCGTATTTGGTGGGCACGGGCTCGAACTCAGCAGGGTTCGATGTACTGTGTGTTGTGACACATTACTCCCGTACCAGCATTCCAATTACCGGTGAGTTGCACCACAATCGCTTCAATTATTTCGTTGCCATGTACCATCCGGGAGAGCCTTCGCTCACCTTGAACCATTCCTCAGACCACTTTCGGTAGGTACTAACCACGGCTGACCTTGAGCATCCCACCAGCCGTGCAGTTTCGGATATGGTCTGACCCAGTCGTCTGGCCATTACAATTTGGCCTTTGTCAAACTCGCTTAAATCCGCTGCCTTTCCCATCTGAAGAACAAGAGTAATACTGATTAACGGAGCTTAGTATCAGGTGTTTTTTATACCGTGTCCTGACCCGCGCACACACCATAGTTCACCTGCAGTTGCTTCGATTTGCATAATGACTCACTGGTCATAATGTTTTGACTAATCGGTGTATGTGAACGAAGAATAACTTTGTGAAGATGGTAACAAGAATTATTTCGTCGCCAAATTTCTGGTACACCTACTCTTCTTCATCCCAACAGGCCTGCCATTTGCAACGAGTTTTCCCTAAGCACTTTTCTCTAAATCATCCACTAACTAGGCTGATCTTCTGACTTCATAAAGAATAAGAAGTGAAGTGAATTGCATCCCCCAATCTGATTTATGTGATATCGGGTATGCTGCTGAAATCATTTCGTTCTGTTTATTGAAATCCTTCTTAACAGTATAGTGGTTTCGGCGGTTGTCACTCTTTTGGAGACGCCTGGGTTCTAGTCCCGTTGGAAACAGGAGGAATTATTAAAGACCTGTTCAATCGGGCTGTAGTTTATTAGCGATCTTGGAGAAAATACGATTTTTCTTCGTGAGTTATTCCTGCTTAGGATCGCACAATATGCAGATTGGTTGAATTCGTACGCTTATAGACACAATATCTTGAATGCTGATGAACCTTAAAACTAATAACTAGTTCATTCAAATACACAGATTAGGATGATATTAGGACAGGACCTTCATAACCGCTAACAGCAGTGAAATCAAACTATAAAGTGTGACTTTAGGTCTTTCATAATTAATAATCCCAAGCCCGAGACTCTTGTTGGTCCTAATCACTAATAAACAAGCTATGTGTATGCTTAAAGTAATATAAATGGAAAATTCAAAGTAGTAGTCCTACTTAAAATTATACCTTCATTCTAAGATTGTATAATTAAAGCCAAGAAAGGTATGCCTAGCGCTTGATCGCTTCACCCTCATCTGACATTGTTGAAAAGGTTTCTCTCATAGTATTTCAACTGCATTCGGGGCAGGCATTGATAGTGGACGTTCTGTCCACATCGAATACGTTTAATTCATGTCGTATTATTTATTTATTTTATTTGGTAACATGGCTGAGATAATCGGTTTTGGCAGAGTGTAGTATGGACTAAACAGAAAGAGCAAATTTTTCATCCCTCAAACATAACCGTAAAAGAATATACGCAATTTCAGACAAGATATATGCTGGCCCAGTGCCTCATTCCAAACAGCCCAACCTAACTTTAGAAAAATTTGTATCTGAGAAATTTCCATTTGCAAGCATATTTCCTTAGCTTGTCTGTCCAAATTTATCTCTGGCTACCGCACTTCCTTCCTCCTTTCTGTGTCTATTAAACGATATCCATTCTGTAGCCCCATCTATTATTCTTCACTGTAAACAAATATCCTATTCATTTCCAATATAACGGATCTATCATAATACTTATTAGCAATTTTATATTATACTTAACAAACTTTACACCAGATGACACTGGGGTAGCTGCTAGAGGAATCCGAACGAAACACTTTTAGGTCGTAGGACCTTCAAATCCACTGAAACATGAGATAAAAAGCATCAGCTGTGTTCATCAACAGCTGTGCAATTACCCGTGTAAACAGATTAGCAATTGCTTTGATGAAAATGTTACGAAATGGAAATATGAGTTAGCTATCAACTTATGACATTATCAAAGTTAGCCAGCTTTCAGCTCTTCTATTTTCATTCTGTGATAACAGCAGAAATTACTCAAGAAATGGGGAGAGGAAAAGAAGTAGAAGAGTCAAAAACAACGGAAAAGCAAATTAAAGAAAAATAATCGTGACTAAGATTTTCAACAGAATTTCAATATCATAAGCAGTGGCGTAGTTAGAATATTTAGACCCTATCGAAAGATCACCGAAACTTCTCCCCCCACCCCCCATTTATCTTTATTTTTATTAACATGAAAAGTCCATGCCTTAATAGTAAAAATATTATTTATAATGTGCATTTTAAGTAATATCCAACAAATTTAAATGATAAAAAAACTGATGTACTCCTATCATCAAAATAAGCAATTTAATAATCTGCAATGTCATAATTTAAATATACATATGTTTTAAATACCTTTTATTCTTTTTTATATATCATTTATATATAAAAAATATATCGTTTATATCTTTCATTATATTTTATCTATTTTATTCTTTTTTTATTATTGTTGATTATTTTTATTCTTTTTATTTAATTCATTATTATTTTTAATTATGTTGTGTTTCATATTGGTCCTTTTTTTCATATTGATTAATTTTTTTATAAATAACATATGCATATAAATAACTTCATTGATCTATTTTTAAACATATTTTTGTGACATTCTGGAAAATTATCTGACAAGTGCACCTCATTTAACATTGTCTAACATTTAAAAAAAAAAAAAAAAAAAACTTCTAAAACTATACAAGAATCAAACGAGTATATAAATATAAAAACTAAAATAAAATAAAACTATCCTAATAAATAAAAATAAATAGCTATAATATAATATAAATATATTTTTGTTCACGATACTAGAGGCTTTATTGTAAGCCGAGTCCCTACCCCACCCCACTAACCAATTATTCTCTGTACTAGTTCACACAGTCAGAATCCTGAACCTCAAACACTTTCAAGCCTCATATATAAATTATATTAATTATATTGTTTTAATCGGTATTAGGATTGGTCAAATACAATTCCTATCTAGGTCTCCGAGGTATAATAAATATAGGGGCTCACATCTGGTGAGTATGGGCTTGGCACACCCAGGGTCCTGAGTTGGATATCATCATTCTTCTTTCTTGGTGATTCTCTTCTACTTCTGACTCTTATTCTTCTCTCTGTGTCTCTCAGGGTAACTCAGATTTTTTTTTTTTTTTTGGCTGGTGCAGAAAAATTTTCAGGCTTTCCTTGCACCATATGGCTAAATATAATAATTATTATTATTGAATAGTTAATAGGGTGAAACTGTACATTATTTTTGTTCGAGCTATACTAACCGTTCACCGTTATTTTGCTTGAAACGATGAAGATTCTGTTAACAATTCTTTTAAACTCAAAAGCAATTCTGACAATTGCAGCCTCATATAAACTTCAGTTTCGTAATTCTTCAGTTTTCTTTATTTATTCAGTGAAATTTCTTCAGTTTATTTTATTTCACGATTTCGTTAGAATATTATGAATAACAAAAATATTTTCTAAGTACAAGAAAAATTAATATAACCAAACAATTATTATTTATGTCTATATACGTATATAATTTATTGTAACAAAATACTACGCATTTACCAGAATCGTCTGTGTGAAATACCAAAGGTTAGAAATTATTATCAATCAAAAGATAGAACAAACACGCGCTATCTAATAGTTCTAGCGCTTGCTGCTAGAGCAAGTAAGGCAATGCATCTCTCATTTGCCAGGGTAATATGTCACGTAACTAAACTTTAAGGCCCAAGCTAATTAGCAAGTAGCACTTATGTTACTGGTGATTATTCATTTTCTAATCATCTGCAATTCTAATTGACGTTTCTATATAAGAACAATATCCACTATGCTCGGAATTTAAATCTTAAATAAAGTGACCCAACAGGTTAATGGTACTGTGATTTACAGAGGGACAATCTGGTATGTGCTACAATACCGGTCGGATTATAACGATCACGAGAACGTGTTCCCTATTGTTTCAGTATCCGACAAGATATTTTCCATCTGAAGCCACTCACCTCATATTATAACGCTGGTCGTTAACCTCTGTTACACCTGACTATTCTTCCCGTTTGCTTTTTTTATTATATTCTTTTTGAGCGTCTGAAGATAATCTCCCAGTTATAGCTGTGGGAAGAGCAACTTAAGATTCTGTGGTCAGCCGGCCCACAAGTAGGCGTGTAACAAGTGTCAACGTGTTTCAGAATAACCTTTTGAAAATTTGCCAGTATTTGTAAATGTACATACCCGGTTTAAAGCAGAAATTAGAAGCTGTTATACGGACGCCCACGCACATACGTGATATCTTGTCGGTATTGATGATTAGTAGCGACAAATGGTAAAAGGAAGCAAGCTTATACAGCATCAACAAAAAAATCTCATCACCTTAATAATTTGTCAATCCTTTCTTAAGGTTTGTTTAAGGAATTAAATCCTTCGTTAAGTTTATTTATTTAAAAACCTACTTCCACAACGCCAGATGGAAGTTTTAATAATCAATCACTACTTGACTGAAAGCAAATGTTCACATATTTATCTTTCAACCATCCTTTTTTAATTTAAATTTATGTCCCCTTATGTGTTGTCCAAGATATTCTTTACAGAAACGATGAATGTATACTTTAGAACATTGATTCCGAAAGTGGGAGCTACCGTCCCCTTGGGGGAGCTAGAAAACTCAAAGCGGCGCTGGAAGGTAGGGGGCGTTGGAAGAAAAGGGGTAAAGAATACAAATCGATACCTCATACGCATAAAGTTATGTCTGAAAAGCTGGTTTTACAGTAGAGCTGTTTGAAGTTCAAATATTTTCCATTTTTCTGATTTAAAGAATTCTATTAACATAAATTTATTTTGAAACAAAAAGCTTAGCATTAAACTTCACACAACCTTACTGTGAAATCAGCTTTTCAAGCATACGACTTTATGTGTAGGAGGTTTCGAAATGGCGCTTCTCGCATTCGATGTAACATGGCCCGAAAACACGCGTCACAACCATATGAATTGAGCAGACTCAACAGGACTAAACACTGGTTGTCGAAGGGCGCCTGTCTAAATCGCTTTTATAGTCTTTTTGAGACAGTTTTAGAATTCTTTGAAAAGAAAGATGCTTCCCTACAAGACAACTTGGAAAAGTTTAAAAGTGACATAGCTTATATGTCAGATTTATATTTCAAGTTTAATGAAATGTATTTGCAGCTGCAAGGAGATGAACTGAATTTGATTAAAACGAAGGCCGTTAACATCTGCATTTGTTTCAAAGCATGTTCTGTTCAAACGCAACTTGGGAAGTGGAGAATTTTTACCAGTTTCCGAGTCTTTCAGCACTCAAGGAAATTACAGAAATACATGATGATGACATTCAAGTCTACCGTCGTCATTTGGAAGCATCACATAAGGATTTTTCCGAACGATTTGAAGATATTCTCGCCATGAAGATTCCGGATTGGGTTTTAGACCAATTTTCAAGTGTTGAGGAAACAGTTATGCAAATACAAGAAGAATTGATTGAATTAAAAACCAAAGAACAGTTTGAGATCAAATTTAAGAACGGGTACCATCGTTTCTGGTTGTAGCTACAAATTACAAATCTTTATCCTGGATTATGGACCGTTGTGAAAAAGTTCCTAATTGCGTTTCCACCGTCCTATTTAGTTCAACGTGGATATAGTGCCGTTATGGACCTTTTGACGAAACCGACTACAAATAGTGGAACGGGGCGATTTAAGAAGGCTGCTTACTAATATTGAGCCAGATGTGTAAAATTAATCGTGGCATCAGACCCATCCTGCACATTAATTATTTTTATATTAATAAATCAAGTACTTTTAGATACTGTTGTACAATTATATTTTTGTTTATAAAATAAATGTTTAAATTTTAAACAGTTTTTTATTCAATTTTAATTTTCAATGTATCATTTTTGACTGACTTTATGGGGGGGAGGCGCTGATGAAATATATGCTCTAAAAGGGGGCGGTAGTCCGAAAAAGTTTGGGTAGCCCTGCTTTAGAACATACTACAAATATACTGGTGTTCAAAGAAAGTGCATCATCCCTTAAAATTGTAATTATTGACCGATTATCATAAGTACAAGTTTGTTAAAATTAAAGTATCCCTATGTAGAGGGCTTTTGGAGTGAGTTATAAGGCTCGTACTGAAGAGAAATTTTGACAACAGGTAAAATAAAGAATGCTCTCACCATTTATTGGAAAAAAACAAAAATAGTTACAAAATTTGTCACTGTATGGCGCGCGTAACTATCTTACGATTATGCAAATAACGTAAGTTATTTTCCATAATCGTAAGTTATTGCCACAGCGCCACTAATCAGCTCTACTGTACTATATAAAAGCAAAGTAGTCTCGTCAAAATCATACAGTAGATGTTTGCCTGCACTATGGCAACAATGCTAACAACGTTGCAGAAAAAGGCGCTATTAGTAGTAGTAGTCGCATGTGATGCAAGAAAGCAAGTGTATGAGCTTATGCAGCATCAGCCAAAAAAAAAAAAAAAAAAAGATTGCGAAATTTTAAGCGACAGGACATCTTGGTGTTCAACCGGGATAGAGGTCGAAAACGAGTGGACTCCTCTCTCTTGTACAAGATGTGACTATGGCTGTCGTGCCACATTCACTGTTTCTCGTGAAGTGGACATGCCGTATTCCACTGTAAGGCTAGTATTGCATCAGATGTTGCGGTACTGTCCTTACAAGATACACATGCCAAAGCAGCTAAAGTATGATGATGCAGATATTCGTTCCACATACGCACTTCAGTTTCTGGCGCGAAGACAGTGGATATTACTTGACCATGGAACATCCTTTGGAGTGATGAAGCCCACTTCTGCTTAAATGGACAAGTGAATACGCACAACTGTCGCATTTGGGCAACAGAAAACCCTCGAGTTATCCAAGATGTCCCGTTGCATTCTCCAAAAGGGACAGTGTGGTGTGGATTTACGGCCACATTCATAATTGGGCCATATTTTTTTGAGCAGGTAACACCGACTGGACAACGAGATTATGAAATGTTGGCAAATTTCGAAATATCAGAGCTGCAACAACGTGGGTGCCTTCAGAATACCATATTCATGCAAGGTGGTACCACCCCACATCCACCGTTGTGTCCAAAGATTGGTAAGGCAACATTTTTTTTACAGACGAACGGGTCATCAGCCGTTGTTTCCAGACATCTTGGCCACCCCGATCACCGGACCTCACCCCATGCGACTTCTGGTTGTGGGGTTTTTGAAGAACCAGATGTATCGGGAAAGTTGTCAAACTCTGGCAGATCTGAAGGACAGCATTAGACGTCATGTGCTGGCTCTTCCAGTTGACACGTTACGTTCTGCTATAGAAAATGCTGTTCTTCGAATGGAAACTATTTTTGACCAAAATGGAGGGCACATTGAACAATTGTAACGCAATTCAAGTGATTTCTATTGCCACAGCGCCATATAGGGACAAATTTTGTAACAATTTTTTTTCCCCAATAAATGGCTAGCGAATTCTTTATTGTACCTGTTGTCCAAATTTCTCTTCAGTACGAGCCTTAGAACTCGCTGCAGAATCCTCTACATAGGGATACTTTAATTTTAACAACCTTGTATATGGCGATATTTCTTACAGATTGCATCAGATAAGATTGACACGCGTAGGTGATGACGTAATATTGCATCAGCTGTTATTTTCAGCTATATAAGCACGCTCTGCAAGAGTTGCAGCCATTCCTTGCTTGTGTCAGGATGGCGAGTTACGTGCAGTTGACGCCACGAAGAAAGAGTGTTATTGTTGCTCTACATGAGAAGGATGTTCTTCCCATCATATTGCTTATAGAGTTTTTTAATCAGTCGACAGTGAGTAGATTTTTTTCTAAACTCAAGAATACCGGTTCTGCTGATATGAAAAAAAAAGGAACCGGATGCAAATGAGTTTCTACGCCAAAATAGGACCGCGTTTTGAAGTATGTATGCCTTAGAAACCGTAAAGCTTCTTCGTCTGAGCTGAAAAGAGAATGGGAATAACATACAGGAGTGGTAGCAAGTGCAGTAACAGTCAGAAGACGCCTCTTCAAAAATGGACTTGTAGCTCGTCGTCCTAATAAGAAGCCTCCACCTCATACAAAAAAAAAAAAAAAAAAATGAAAAAGGCCCGCTTAATTTGGTGTAAGAAGCATGTCAAATGGATCCCCGAGCAGTGGAAGTCAGTTATTTTCTCGGATGAGAAGAAATTCAACCTGCATGGCTCTGATGGGAGACAAACTATGGTGTCAGACTATGGTGTCTATAGTGAAATTGCCTACCAGCCAAATGATATGGGAGTGCTTTTCGTATCACCTGCAGTTTATAAAAGGTTCAGTGAATGCCAATGGATACCTGGCTATATTGGAAGGCAAATTGCTGCCGACCATTAGAGACCATTTCAACCTGTCAAGTAACTGCATCTTTCAGGGCGACTCTGCTCCTTGTCATCGGGCGAAAAGTGTAAGTAGGCACTTCTGTAGTTACTTTAGCTTCATTTCTGCCTTAGAGGTTCGACAGTAATGTGTTTACATTTGTTACAGGTGAAAAATGGTTGGAAGAACGGTCAATTAAAACTCTTAGCTGGCCAGGAAACAGCTCGGACCTCAATCCTATAGAGAACTGTTGGCATCGTGTGGAATCTGCAGTTGCTAGAAAGAAACCAAAGACCCTTCGTAAACTTCAGGAAGCCATAATTCGTGTTTGGCACCACGAACTATCAGTTGATTATCTTCAGAAATTGATCTTGTCAATGCATCGACGGTGTGCTGCTGTCATCAGGGCCAGAGGCGCTTCAACTAAATATTAATTTGCACCTGGTGAACTTTCATTTTGTTTTCCATTTAAAATGATAAACTGAAGCAAATTGAGGGCTTCTGATAACATTCCAGCCATAATTGTCGTGTTTACCAAAACTTTGTATAAAGGTTACAAATGTTCATTTTTTTGAAATATTTTGAGAGCACTTGTCAAATATTACTTAGCTTTGACGTAACTATTAATAAATATCTTTTGTTTATATTTCTATTTGTGATGCTAGTCATTAATGAACACCAGTGTATATGCGTTACTATCAGGCCGTGTATTCAACTACACTTCAACAATGACTTGATATTAATTTCTCGGTATATCTCAATTATTCTTATTGTATGTACCAAACAGTGCAAATTGCATTACATATACACTCAGTGATCACTGAATCATGACCACCCCATCGGTAATGGACTACGCCGCAGAACTGCTAATTTGCATCTGATCATGCAAATCAAAGTGATAAAGTAGCAGTTTAGGGATGTACACTGTTCGACAAAATGTTTTTAATGAATACTTTATTGTGAACAGTGTCTCTGAAGGAATATTTGATATAATAGGCGTGCTGGCATGTAAATTCCGAGTGTCCAATAGAAATCCATCTATTACCTTACAGAGCAGCACATTGTGCAAATCGTTTTTGACTATAAAAACACGGATACGACCACATCACTTATAATTCCCATTTTTTTTTACGCTTGCTCAGTGGGATAGCTTCACCACTTCACCACATGACTTCTCAGGATGGCCAGTCATCGGCGTTCTTATAATTCTTTGGGCTGTTGAATGACTTGAAACCGAGCGGTCCCGGGCGGCAGTGGCACGTTGGCCTAATGTATCACGCAGTGTCACTTCGGCACTATGAAAGCAGTTCCAGAAGACAAAAACCATTGCACGAAAAGTTGTCCAGGGTTTCCCGAATATACATCAACCAGAAATCTGTAGGTTATATGAGCCAGAGGTGAAAACATTTCTAACTAGACTGTGTTAAGAAGGCTCAATTCAAGCGCACTCTACGCAACGAAGTCAGTGGTTTGTATCCCATTAGCCCATTATAAGCTATAGTTTGTTTAGCTTATGTGTAAATCCGACCCTGTATAACCCCCAGGGACTCACATCTGGTGAGTATGGGCTTGGCACACCCAGGGTCCTGAGTTGGATATCATCATTCTTCTCTTTCTTGGTGATTCCTTTCTACTTCTCTCTCTCTCTCTCTCTCTCTCTCTCTCTCTCTCTCTCTCTCAGGGTAACTCGGGTATTTTTTTTTTTTTTTTTTTTTTTGGCTGGTGCAGCATAAGTCTCAGGCTTCCTTGCAACCTATGGCTAATAATAATAATGACCCCAAACCACTGCAGAGCTCGTCGACACTAGTGCCATGAACATGTGACTTGGAACCCTGAAAAATGGATACATTCTTTCTCTGATGAGTCCCTTGTAACCTACAAACAGATTCTAGACGTTGTTTCATCTGGAAAGAATGAGGAATGCAGTACCATCGCTCCAACATCAGAGAAAAGGGACACTTACAGTGGAGGCAGCATTGTCGTGTGGGATGGAATAATGATAAATGGCCGCACTCCTCCATGTTTTTGATAAGGGTACTGTAACTGTGCAGAGCAGAGTTACTAAGAACAGATCCTCGAACCCTACTGCAACTTTTTATGAGTGCGGTTAACCCACCCCTAAAAAGTTTCAGTATCATGCACGACAACCCCCACTGCACATAGAGCTCACGTGGCGGAGGATTATCTTGAAACTGAAAATACTCAGACTGTCGTGGCCAGCACGATCAGGAATTTGCGACTTTTTAGGAGTCCGGTTCGTCCAGATTTTCTTTTCATGCACAGCACTTAGAGCTCATGTGGTGGAGGAATATCTTGAAACTGAAGTTATCCAAAGACTGCCTTGGCCAGCACGATCAGGAAACTTAAATCAGGTCGAACATGTGTGGGACGCCCTTGGGCGTTGCATTGCACGCTCACAGCCAACTCCTCGGTCACTTGGTGAGCTAAGGTCTGCGCATGTAGAAGAATGGGATTTGTTGCCAGAGAATCTTATATACAACCTTATGTCAAGAATTGGTTCACCGCTGTTAGGCCTGTTTGGCCGTTGGAGGGGATCATACGCCGTACTAATATCATGTGACCATATTTCCGAGCATCTTTTATCGAATTCTGTAATGTGACCTTTATTTGTGTGTTACGTCGCCTATAAATGTCCCTTATACCTGTCCGAAGTTTCTTACTGTCTCCTCATGTGATTGTTATTCAATGGTACACCACCATACCAAAATTTGTCCGTGTTTGGTTAATTTTATCCATGTTCTTTTAATTTTGTCGAGCAGTGTAGTATAGATATCAAGCTGTTTCGAAAGGGCATCATTGAGGGAGTTCGTACCTTGGGTGCTTTCAAATCGGAAACAGCAAATCTTTCTGATATGGAAACAGCAGAACAAGGCCCTCTCACCATAGTGGTGAGAGAGAGGTGGGAGGGCCTTGTCCTGAGCATTGTTTTTACACCTTAACCAGTGTGGTTAAGGTGTGAAATGTTTTATAAATGCGGCTATTCGAGTTTTTTCTGAAATTTTTTTGGATTTCAAAAGTATTGTTCAAAAGCTGTTTCTTTAAATACAGTGATATTTATTATTTTTCAAATCCATCCTGCGTCTCGTGCTTTGGTGACCCTAATATAACATTTTACTTTTTTAGACCTAAAAATGTGTTTTAAGTTCAATTGATTCAAATAGTGCTTCTATGAGTATTACGTAACAACTGGTTTATTGCATTAGACTTGACATTTTTGAAAAATGAGTTATTCACGTGTACTAAAAACCACGTTTGCACGTTTTAGATTCTGGGACGTGTTGTGCAAACAAAGTTCACGTTATGTTCATGCATCTATCGCAATTTCCACAATTCATTTCAAGGTGAGAGGAATTGATTAAATGAAAGGAATTATTTTGTCATTGCCCGTTATTTTAGTTGCTCAAGTTCTTAGTGACTCTGGAAAATATATACCGAAGCATCATTTGTTATTATTCTGGACTTGCATCGAGACAACATTAGTTGTTTTTGCAAGTTTTTGATATCTGTAAATTGCATTCATTTAATGATCGATTTAGTAAATAAAAAACCGCTGTACGCACGAAAGATGTTTTATATTATGTGAAAACATATTTGACAAAAATCAAAACCGTTTAAATTTTTAAAAATCGAACAGCTAGAACCGAAGTTATGAACCATGCAGGCGCCTCCGTAGCCAGGTGGGAAGGAGCAGCAGTGCGTAGCACACGCTTCTTGATTAGACCGGGGTTCGAGCCCGTCACCACCAAATACGGAGGATGCGGAAAGGTCAGGGAATGACCACCGCATATCCCGGAGCAATATGGCCTTAGTTGCTAATGCTCCTAAAAACCACATAACATAACATGAACCATGTAACATTTTATGCTCATGCCCCCTACTTACTCTACCGAATCAACGTTACTCGGTTAGCGTCATTAGCGTAAGTTCTCGTGGGAAGCACAATTGGTAGGATCGACGTTCTACCCACACCGGGTGAAAAAAACCTCGAGTTCGAATCCTGTCGATGACGGGAGGAATTTTTATGGGTATTTTTCATAACGTGGCTGAATTAGTCGGTCTCAGACAAGAGAAGCATGTTTTTTTTCTCCCGAAAACTCGCATTTTTCGTCCAGCAAACAGAAAACCTACCTCAGAACACACACACTATTTACAGACAATATACAAGGAGCAATATGGCGTTAGTTGCCAATTCTCTTAAAATCCAATAACAAAATTAGCGTAATTTACTAAGTGGAGACCTTTCCGTCTCGCATATTCGTTACCAATCGGTTTTACTTCAGTCCGAAATGTTTAGTATGTACGATGTAACGTTTTATGCTCACGCCCGCTACTTACTCTATTGAAACAACGTTCGTGACTGAGTTAGCGTTATTTAGGAAGTGACCTCGTTTGTGTCATTTCCATCTCGCATTTTCGTTACCAATCGGTTTCATTTCGGTCCGAAAACTTTAGTAGGTGTCGTCAAAATAATTTCACATCAAAAAACCTGAGTTTCTGGAAGAGAGAGAGAGAGAGAGATAGATAATCTTTATTGCCCTTCACGGCCATAAAGCCAGGGGTTTACAGCCTCCCGAAACTTATGGTATAATCGAACAATTATTTACAAAAAAGGTAATTATACAAACGAAAACATATTTTAATACAAAGGAGAGAACTCCTCACGAGAGTTAGGTCTGATCGAGCTGGCTTAACATCGAGATAAGAGCACCAGCTCAATCAGACAGGAACAGATGCAAGGTACACATCAGTCATTGCTGATTAGTCCTGCTAGTCATAATTTTTTTCCGGTCAACAGGGAATTTGTTCAGGTCGGCGTCAAGTGCCTGGGTTTGCTTGAGCATTTACTGAGGGAGGAACCTTTCCGAGAGATGGAGTCGTGCTGAACGCGAGTAGAGCTCGGGATTGGCCCTAAGGGCAGCAGGTGGAATCCTCCAGCCACAGGTATTCCAGAATGAAGGTATTACAATTATGCCTGTTATCATCTTGACTGTTGCTAGAAGGCGTTGGTCGTCGACTAAGGTGGGAAGCCGTGGAATCCCGAGAGAGTTGGCAAGCTGCGTGGTGCGAATCAGAGCTGGAAGGTTGTGTTACCTGTTGGCCCACTTTAGGAGCCAGAATTCTGTAGCAAAGAGTGGTTTCTTTATTGACGGTGCCGCTGACGCCCAAATTTCAGCAGCATAGATTAAAGGTGGAAAGATAACTTTTCTTATGTACTTCACGGTTGTCTTTTTATCGGTGATATATAGGAGATGTTGTTTTGCTATCCACCGGAGTCTTGAAGCACGTGTGAGGAGCATGTCTATGTGGACGTTAAATCGAAGTTTGGAGTCGAATACAACGCCCATATCACGATGGCTAGACACAATTGGGATGAAGGTGTTGCCGACCGAAGGCTGGAGAGATGAAGGAGTTTGCTTCAATGAATACACCACACAGGCCCGTGAAAAGGTACTTGGGGACCCGGATGCAAAAGGGGCCTCGTTTATTAATGTTGAGACTTTTGATGGCGTCCTCGATTGGGGACCCTATATCGGGCCCCTATTGCAGCGCATCCAATGCACCCTCCCCCCCTATTTGCACGGCCCTGTATATATATATAATTAGAATTATATATTAAATTCTATTTATTTTACTCTTTTCTTAAGAGTAATTGAAGTACTGTATTTAATAATGTATTCTTAAAACGGAAGAAGAGAGCATTTGTGATTCCCTTATAAATTAAAATTTCTTAGAAGTTTATTTATCTCTAACATAACTTTTTTTTTTTTTTTTTTTCAGTATTATATAGACCTAGACGTAAATTTGCCAAATTACTAAATTACTATATTTTGCGTTCTTGTTCTGGTTTTTCTTTTCTTTTTTTTTCTCTTCCCTTCCCTTCCCTTCCGATTTGAGTGTACCGGTAGTTTCTTTTAGAAGGAATCCAGACCGTTTCTTCCTGGTTGACCTTCACGCACATAATGGCTATCATCGTTTCTTCAAAGCGAACGTGGTTATCAGGCCAGTAACCTTGACGAACGAACAGACAAATGAAGGACTGTTTTACGTGACCAACCTTGGTCAAAAGAAGCCTATCACGAATCCTTACCAGTACCTGTTACACCAGTATAAACTTGATATTGCATGCCTGACAGATGAAAAAAGCGCGAGGAGATAATAGTAATTAAGTAGCTGGCTGGTTACTTTTCCTTTTCCCCCCCCCCCCCCCCTCTCTCTCTCTCTTCCCTTTTTAGTTAATCTCTCGGATGTATCGAAGTGGATAGCGTTCTCTCACACCGTGTGGAGAAGGACTGGGTCCGCTTTCCATTGCTGGCCGAAATTAAGAATTACTTCCTGTCGAGATGGAAGAATCTTTCGTGATTATTTATTTATTTTTATTTTTATTTTTTTGACACAGTGGCCGAGTTAGTCTCAACTTAGGATTTCGCAGTTCTTCTCTCATAGAAACTATTTTTTCGTAATAACAATAATAATAACTGGTGGATGTGTAGATATGAGTTCTAAAGAATAATGCTCATGGAAATATCTGTATACAAGACATGCAACAGATCGTTCCAGAAATGTTTATAGGCCCTTATGAGCAGCACAATTAGTATAATCACCGTCCTTCCCACACAAGGTAGAAAAGACCTGATTTCGAATTCAGTCAATAACGAGAGGAATATTTTTTATGGTTTTTTTCACAGCTTGGATCAGTTAGTCGATTCCAGGCAAGGGTAGCGTGTTCCCCCCCCCCCGGAAATCAGGTTTTTCTTCCAGCAAACCAGCAAATCGATCACAGAACGCATGGAATTTACAGACATATATACGGCGTAATATCCATCCCTAGACATCAAAAAATTGCTAGAAGGGTAAACATAACTATAACAGATTAAAAATATATACATTAATATAACGGATACAGATCAAATAAATTACAGCAACTAAGACTTGCTGATGCGCCTAAAACCCTATAACAACCAATCATGTTTATAGTAATGCTGTGTATAATAATAATGTGAGTGCTTTTCAAAAAGTTGCAACATTCGATATACATGCACCCTTAAGCAAGAATCAAGTGGTACACCAAATACATTTGTAGTTGTTGTTTTAGGAGCATCAGCGGCTAAGGCCATATTGCTCTTGCATATTGTCTGTAAATTGCATGTGTTCTACGGTCGATTTTCTGTTTGCTGGATGAAAAACCCGAGTTGCCCGGATGAAAAACCATGCTGCCCTCGCCTGAGATCGACTAACTCAGCCACCTTGTGAAAAAGGCCCATAAAAATTCCTCCCGTCATTGACGAGACACGAACTCAGGTCTTTTCCACCGAGTGTGGGGAGGACGGCGATCCTACCACGAGGGCACCACATACAGAAGGAGACACGGTAATTGTACAGTCAGAGTAGCTAAAACTTTTGAGCCCCTATGCAAAGACTATCGAAGGGATCCCGCTCTATTTTTATTAACATGAAACACCCACAGCTTACTCGTAAAAAATAGTATTTATAATGTACATTTAAAGTAACATGTAAACTGAAAAAATAAATAAATAAAATAAATAATAATAAATAAGAAACCTGTTGAATAAGCAGTTAAATAGGAAAAAAATAAGCAATTTAATAAATTATAACGTGATAATTGGTTAATCTATAATTTTGATTATTATTTAAAAATTTATCTGCTTTGCCTTTTATGATTGTAAAATCGCAAATTAGGTTTTAAGGTTCATTTTGGCGACTTTTATCGTTTATCATGGTTGCCCTGAAGAATTTCTTTTGTATTCTTTTATTATTTTTAATTTGCTAAATGGACCTTTGAACATTAGCCATCTCACTGGAAACGTAAGAAATAACATATGGCGATTATCTACTATTATATAATAATAATATTTTTATTATTTGATATAGTTTTCTTTCTATAATATTTATAAAAAATTTTGTCACTTACGCTCTGTTTATTCTTGCACTGTGGTTGCTACGCCTCTAGCGTCAGCAGCAGTTTCCTAAATGGCCAAATTGTTTTGCTGGATGGAGAAGTGTAGGCGTATGCTGCAGGTGTCCTAGGTTGTATTTACAAAGCAAGATCAGCACTCTTAGATAAAAGCAAGGGCGAAATATAAAGAAGCATACAGGCATAATCCATTTCCCTGTCGTACTGTGTGGCCAGGTGATGTCGTTATAACATGGACTGTGACTTGTACATAACACTGTAAAGTGTAGCTGGTGCTGTGAAGGCATTATCAAAGTGATGGAAAGGGCATTCATTGAGTGTTTTCCTCATATTCTTCGAATGTGAGTCCTTGTGACTTTGATTTGTTCTATATGATGAAAGCGTTAGTCAAAAATCAACACTTTTAGACAACATAACTCATATTGCAAACAGAAAATCTCTCCTTTGACATTCGTAACAAAATCAGGTTGCTCATGATGTCAGATGCTACTCTCATGTTGCTATGTGTATTCGGCATGTATATTTGGGAAACTAGTAATCAGTTTATCTTTTATTTGTGCCTTTGTTAATTCTGCCAAGTCGTTTTAGTGCCGAAAACAATAGGAATTCATCAACAAAGTCTATTTCTAAGTCGGACTAGTAGGTGTTGACTAATGCTGTGGGTTTGGATTGAATTTCTCCTTTTGACATAGATTTATCTATAAGAAAACTGAAGATAGCATGCAATATACTGTACGCAGCACGTCGTTTTATAATTTCTGTGTGTAGTACGTCTGCAATACGTTAAAAAAACTTCAATTCTGCTGGTACCAGTTCCTCTGGTGTTTCATCAAACGGTTTCTTCCTTTTCCGCTTTCGGTCTTCATATTGTCTGTAATCAGAATTTGGAACGAATTCTTTTGCCATTTTTCAAAATCATCAAATTTGTCTTCGCCTCAAACGTCAATCAAATAATCCAGAAGAGTATCATATAATTTCACAATTACGCACAACTAAATTCCAGGATCTTGAATTTCTTTATTCACTCTATGTTTTTTAGAAGATCTTCCCAAATGATAGTCATTAATGTTACTTCTAACCTGTTCAGTTTCTTTATCAAAGCTTTTGCTTCATGAACCACTGTGGGTTTTTGTTCTTCGCATTCTGAGATATCAACGAGTTCTGCACGAATTTTACTGTAATTGTTTTTTTTTTTTTTTTCAGTGATCTCGCAGCATCGTAACGTGATGACCATCTTGTGTCTGATAGATTTTTGATCGAGACTGTATTCTCCATCGTACTCAATTTAGACCAACCATCTTTGCGGTGAGGCTGCAAAGAATGTGTAGAGCGATTGTAAAATGCCGAAAAAATTAACGGCAGCCAAACAGCTTTCTGTGGATGTGATCCCTACTAAATTAAGACTTGTGAAGGACATGGAACCTCTACTAGTTTGTTGACTACCTTGAATCTGACTTGGACTCCAGAATACATCCCACTCATATTAGCAGCGTTGTCATATGATTGAGATCTGTAATTTGATACATCTATTCCATGTTTATCAAGAACAGATGCTACCTTGTCAAAAAGATATTTTGCATAATGCTTTACAATGGGAAAAAACATCAAGAAACGCTCATGTACTTGGCCATCTTTTGATACATAACGAATAATGACCAACAATTGATATGTGTGACTAATATCAGCAGTTGAATCTATGCTGATGCCATAATATTTTGGCTTCTTTAATTTCGGATGTGATGTGTCAACACTTTTGACCCTAATACGTTGATAAATTCTTCATATGTGGTTGAAGACAGGTACGAAACATTTCCACTTCCTGGATTTCCGTATGCTCTTTAATAAAAGGATCAAACTCAGATAGAAGATCAATACACTCGAGAAAGTTGCCATTGGTAGGATTATTGTGTTGCTCATTATCACCACGAAAAGCTATGCCTCTTTCTGCCAAAAATTTTACTACCGCAACTACTCTTCTTAAAACTTCAGTCCAGTATTTAATTGCTTTTTCCTTCTCGATTTGCTTTGTGTAAATCCGGGTAGACTTTTGGAATAGCAACATATTAGATATAGAAGTGAAATTCTCTTGTAATTTTTCATGCGTTGTGAACTTGTGATTCTTGCATTTGCATGTGCATTTTCCAGTCGTCTAATCCAGTTTAAAATTGATTACATATCTCATTAAGTCCGTCTTTAAATAACATACACACATAACAAAACACTTTTCCAGTATATTCTGAGAATATTAGCTAGTCTCTTTTAACGACCTTGCCATTTCCCATTTTCCTATAAAACAATTCTTTTCTTATTTTTTCATAGTTAAAAACATGACAACGCCAAAATTTTTAGGCGTTGATTTCAAATTGCACTCTAAATTCTGAGATGGCACATTTTGGGCAACGTGATGAATGGGATCAGCGTTTATTTTCCATTTAGCTGGATCAGTGCTGAAATCTGATAGGGAAACAGTAACAGATGCTTTTTTGGGTACTTGTCATTTACAGGCTCTGATTCATCCTTATTTGCAATTACATCAGTTGTCCACGGAATCTACCTGGTCTGATTCTAATTCTATATCAACTTGACCTTTATTTGTTCCTTCATCGGTAGGTCTAGAGGTAGGCCTATGAATGCCATCACTGAAATCTTCAGATTGAGAAAGAGTAGGCTTATTGCAGGAATGATTTGAAAAATTTATTATGTATTTCAGCATTGAATTTTTCATTTTACCCAAAGCTTTTTCTTCTTTCATAACCAGATTTGTGTTTTCGCATATATCCATCAGACATTTTAAATCACGTTAACACAATAAATTATTCTAGGATCAGAATTTGAAAATACAGCTCACCTGTCTTCTTTTAAAATTCACACTATTTTCTTAAAATGTCACACCACAAACTTATTCCACTATTTACTACCGCTCTCTTTACATATAACTCACATGTACATATTTGTGGGTACAACTGTTTTTAACAGGAGAATGCACGTTTAACTTTCTACGAAACAAGTCAGTTTAACAAGATAAGCATGAAACAACAGTCATACACGTTTATACGTGTATGCGCTGATCCACTGCTCATACTCGCATTACATCAAAAGATGTAATTCGCAGTCAGTGTGTTAATACAGTATAATTTATTATAAGAAATATTTTACTCCTCTTTTCCCACTTTTCAGAATGAAAAGTGCCTAAAAGGGCCATTGTTATATTTCTGTCAAGGTATAGGAAAAGCAGAGATGTCGAGTTTGTCAAAATATCACATGGAAAAATTCCATCGGCCTAAGAAACACATCATTCATCCAGAATATCACCGTTGGTAGTCAAACGCCATATCATGAAAAGGTTTTCTTTTCTGTAGCCAGATCCAAATTCTTCCTTCAGATTGAAGCAAATTTTAGGTGGTAGATGACTTTCATCAACCGGTGAAATACCACCACTTTGCTTATTGGAGGCTTGAAGTGGTGAAACCCATGTTTAGTCTCTAGAGCAAAGTTTCCGGCATCCCCCTCCCCCCATACTTTTCCTTCAACCCATGCACGGTACTAAGTACTATAGGTTTTGATACCTTTCGTGTTTGGGGTTTTCATAAAAAAAAAAAAAAAAAAAAAAAAAAAAACTTATGCCCTGATTGTTCGCTGCAGAGAATGCATTTCCATTTCTCCACCATCCATTTTCTGCGATCAAGACACTTTCCTGTCAAAATACTAGGTCGGTCGCTTCGCGATTCAACTTTCTCATCTGCATTCATCTTTCGCTTCCTTGTGGCTTCATTATAGCAATCCATGAAAACTTCAAACCTATCGAAATCTGAGAACAAGTCCTATAGTTTCCACAATTACTTGTTCGCGTTCAGATATTCCAAAGAGTTCCACTTCACATAGCATTTCACTCAAAAAATGAGATGTCCAATTTTAGTCTACTCTATACCCACACACTATTACAACATTCCCTATGAAGTGGTGAAACTACTATCGCATCAAGTCCGCAACCGCGAGGGGTCCCCAAAGAGCGAGAAGACCCGACGGTTGATGAAGTATGGTTTTTTTAGATCGTGTGGAAGTTGCCCGGACTTCTCGCGGGGAGGAGGCTCCAAATTTATAGTTTCGCTACATCATTGTGACGAAGCTATAAATTACTGCCTGCATCATTGTGGTATATTTTGCATATCATTTAATATATCATGTGATTTTCTTATAGCCCCTCAATAATCAGGGCTGGTTCTTGTGTGCATGGGTGTGTGTGTGTGTGTGTGTGTGTGGGATGGGGGGGGAGAACAGCGTTTGCAGTTCATCTAGATCCCGAATTTGAAATAGTTTCAAACCCATCACATGGGTGACGAGATTCAATCCAGTCAAGGAGAATCCCTCGTTGGTGTCCTTTATCCCAACATTAATTTTTGTGCCTGAATTCTTTGAATTCTAAGGTCGACTCTGCCAATTATATATATATATATATATATAGCTTTTTCGCATCTTTCTTTATTGCAATTAAATCGAAATCTATTCGCAGTGTTGCCAAAAAAAAAAAAATTGATGTTGGTACTTTACAGTTCAATTTTTTTTAAATAAAATATCACGAGATTACGATGTCAGCATTTTTAGATAACAGACAGACGGTAGACTAAGCGTTGATGGATACTACACCAGTTGCAAAATATATTTTGAAGTGAGTGAGGAAAAGAGTCCGATAACCCCGACCCCACATATTGGGATGAGTCATTTTGTTATCAGATTGACTTGAAACAACTACTGTATATGCTTAAGGATTTATTGACTTTTTCCGCATGCAAGAGAAATGCTGTTGCATTCATATTTTTTCCCAATTTTTCACTTTTGATGTTCAAATATATATTAATAATGACACCCGAATATAATGTATTTGCGGGACAATCTTCTACAGGCAGGTGAATAAATATAAGAAAACTCATGGATCGATGTGTATTATTATTATTATTATTAGCCATATGGTGCAAGGAAGCCTGAGGCTTATTTTGCACTAGCCAAAAAAAAAAAAAAAAAAAAAAAATTCCCGAGTTGCCCTGAGAGAGAGAGAGAGAAATCACCAAGAAAGAGAAGAATGATGACATCCAGCTCAGAACCCTGGGTGTGTCAAGCCCATACTCACCAGATGTGAGCCCCTGGGGTTATGTCCATAAATCGCGTTGGTTCAAAGTACCTTGCCTCTTGAACATGATTTATTATTATTATTATTATTATTAGTCATATGGTGCAAGGAAGCCTGAGATTTATGCTGCACTAGCCAAAAAAAAAAAAAATTCCCGAGTTACCCTGAGAGAGAGAATCAGAAGTAGAAAGGAATCACCAAGAAAGAGAAGAATTTGTGTGCCAAGTGGTGATCAATACCAGACGCTCTTGTCTGGTATCTTTTGACTCCCATTCCCTTCCCCCACTCGCCTAGTGGAGTTTACTCCACCGAATAATTTTGAGGACGCCTTCATCTATGCCTCAATATTTCTTACTATTTCCCTCCCACTTGACTTTCATATTCCCCAATCTCTATCTGTGGTTTTTTTTTAAAGGTCCTGTCACTCAGGCAATTAGGTGGCAGCACCTGCAAGAGAATAATGCGTATGTGTACTGGCAACGTGTGGTCCCATTAGGGGCCCTGCGGCCAAAAGCCAGACCACAGCAACAGAACCTAACATAATAATTCTCATATACTGTCTCAGGGGCTCACATCTAGTGAGTATGCATTTGGCAAACTCAGGGTCTTGAGCATCATTCATCATTCTTCTCTTTCCTGCCTTCTTGGTGATTCCCTTTTACTTCTCTCTCTCTCTCTCTCTCTGGCTAACGTGGGAAATTTTTTTTTTTTTTTGGCTGGTGCAGCATAAGCCCCAGGCTTCCATGCACCGTATGGCTAATAATAATAATAATATACAACACACAATACTACTTCTGTCTGGCGTTTACAGAGTAATGTATACTTCACAAGGGTAGGAGGTTGTTAAAATTAAAGTATCCCTATGTAGAGGATTCTTAAGCGAGTTATAAGGCTCGTACTAAAGAGAAATTTGGACAAGTACAATAAAGAATGCGCTTGCCATTGATTGAAAAAAAAATTAGTTACAAAATTTGTCACTATATGGCACTGTGGCAATACAAATCACTTGAAGAGCACTACAATTGTTCAATGTGTCCTCCATTTTAGTCAACAACAGTTTCCATTCGAAGAACAGCATTTTCTACAGCAGAACGTAACATGTCAACTGGAATAGCCAGCACATGACATCTAATGCTGCCCTTCAGATCTTCCAGAGTTTGACATCATTCCCGATACACTTGTTTCTTCAAAAAATCCCACAACCAGAAGTCGTATGGGGTGAGGTCCGATGATCAGGGTGGCCAAGATGTCTGGAAACAACGGCTGATGACCCGTCCGTCTGTAAAGTGTTGCCTTAGCAATCTTTGGACACAACGGTGGATGTGGTGTAGTGCATCATCTTACATGAATATGGTATCCTGAAGGCACCCATGTTGTTGCAGCTCTGGTATTGCAAAATTTGCCAACATTTCATAATATCGCTGTCCAGTGACGGAACAGGTGCGGGGTCCAGTCGGTGTTACCTGTTAAAAAAAATATGGCCCGATCATGAATGTGGCCGTAAATCCACACCACACTGTCACTTTTGGAGAATGCAGCGGGACCTCTTGGATAACTTGAGGATTTTCTGCTGCCCAAATGCGACAGTTGTGCGTATTCACTTGTCCATTTAAGCAGAAGTGGACTTTATCACTGCAAAGGATGTTCCATGGCCAAGTGATATCTACTGTCATTCCCGTCAGAAACTGAAGTGTGTATGTGAAACGAATATCTGCATCACCGTGTTTTAGCTGTTGTAGCATGTGCATCTTGTAAGGATAGTACCAAAACACCTGACGCATTACTCGCCTTACAGTAGAATACAGCTTGTCCACTTCACAAGAAACAGCTGGCACACTTGCGTTACCACATGGAGATTGATTTGATAAATCCACGACAGCCATAGCCACATCTTCAACATGAGAGGAGTCCACTAGCATCAGCATTAGCATTTTTTTTTGGCTGATGCTCATGCAGCATCAGCCGAAAAAAAAAAAAAAAAAAACACTCCCATTTCACCCTTATGTTCGTTCCAAATACCTGTACAGCTCAGCCTGAAATTTATTTAGGCTATTAACTTCCACAACCAAGGATAGAAGTCTGTTCCACCAACTACCTGGCGGCTAAAGGCAAATTTCCGCACATCTATCCTACATCTGCCTTTCCTCAATTTGAATTTATGCCCTCTCAGGTGATAATATTCTGAGCAAGAGGAAGAATCCCATCAGCATTGAGCATGCTCACACCATTCAAGGCTTTACACACCTCAATCAGATCACTTCGCAAGTGCCTAGTCTGCAGACACTGTAATTTGCAAAACTGTAATTAAGCCTTCCTTCATAACAGCAACCCTTTGTTCCATTCATCTTGTTGCCAATCTTGTTGCCCTTCTTTGTACTCGTTCCAACAGCTCTACATCCTTCTTAAAATGAGGCCTCCAGACCTGTATACAGTACTCAAGGTGTGGCCTGACCATTGCTTTATACAAGAAGATAATCATCTCCTTTTCCCTGCTAGAAAAATTCCTGTATATCATTGACAAGACACCATGAGCTACTCTTGCACACTGTCTGCACTGCTCAGAAAACTTCATGTCTGCCTGCACAATTACCCCCAGGTCCTTTTCATTCTCTACCACTGTCAGTGCAGTACCACAGAGTTGATATGTTACTCTGGGGTTACTGCTTCCCATATGTAGTACTTTACATTTGTCAATGTTAAACTTCATTTTCCACCTCTCAGCCCATCTGCTCAACTTTTCTAGATCCTGTTGCAGCAGCGTACTGTCATTAATGTCCTTAACAACCCTACCAATCTTCGTATCGTCTGCAAACTTGGACATTAAGCTTGATATACCATCATCAATATCATTTATAAATACAGAAAACAACAATGGACCCAAAACTGAACCCTGAGGGACTGCACTAATAACATTAGTCCACGATGAGCAGTGTCCATTTATTACCACTCTGTCTTCTCCCACCAACCATCCCTTTATCCATAGCAGCAATTTGCCTCCAATGCTACACTGCTCCAATTTGTTCAGCAGTCTTCCATGTGCAACAGTATCAAAAGCCTTTCTGAGATCCAAATATATGATATCAAAGTTATTCCCTGCATCCAGTTGCTTTGTGACCACATCGTAGTATCCAATCAAATTGGTCAGGCAAGACATTCCCTTAACAAAACCATGCTGCGTCCGAGCTATAACTGAAGTCTTTTCTGGATGACCCTGCAGTGCTTCTTTAACCAGTACCTCCATTAATTTTCCTGGAACAGAAGTTAAAATAACAGGTCTATAATTACTTGTGTTGCCCTTTGATTCTGCTTTGTAAATTGAGGTCACATTTGCACATCTCCAGTCCATGGGTACCTCTCGAGTCCAAAGAAGCTCTCATAAATTCTTTGAATCCTTCCCATTTTGAATTTGCTGTTGGATCTTTTCGCAGGTGCCTAGTCTCCAAATCTTGAAATTTGTAAAACTAAAGCCCTTTCCTTGTAAGACTACCCTTTCGCTCTCCTTGCCAATTTTGTGTCTTCTCTGCACCAATGGATTCACACCCTTCCTAAAATGAGACTTTCAGATCTGTGTGCAGTACTCAAGATGATAATCATGAATTACCTTATGCAATGAGATAATCACCTCCTTATGCCTGCTGGTAAAATTCTCATATATCATTGCTAAAACTCCATGAGCAGCCCTGGCAGCACTGCACAGAGAACTTCATATCTAATTACACAATTACCCTCCAGGCCTTTTTCATTCTCCAATGCTCTGAGTGTAGTACCACACAACCGGCATTGATATGGGATTACTGCTCCCCATATGAAGTACCTTACATTTCTCAGTATTAAACTTCAATTTCCACTTCTCAGCCCATCTGCATTATTTGTCTAGATTTTTCTGCAGTAGCATACCCTGATTACTGTAATTAACTATACTGCTGACCTTTGTATCATCTGCAAACTTAGAATGAATATATGAACTGCACCTTCTTGGACTAATGTTATTAGTTTAAGAAGAACTGTGCCCATTGATAACCACTCTGTCTTCTCCCACTCGACCATCCTTTTATCCATTGCAGCAACTTACCCTTAAGGCCACACTGCTCTAATTTGTATAGGAGTCTTTAATGTGCAACAGTATCAAAAGCTTTTCTGAAATCTAAGTATATGATGTGAAAATTATTTTTGCATCCAGTTGCTTTGTTACTGTCATAGTTCCCAATCAGATTGGTCAGACAAGATCATCCCTTAACAAATCCATCTCTCTGACTGCAGCATAAGTGTATTTCTGTCCAGATAATCATGCATCACTTCTTTAACCATAACCACTATGTTTGGCCATAACCTTCCATAGTGTACTACCTGGATGATCCCCGATTACCAACCTCATGGACGTGCTCTTTAGAATAGAACATACCTTAAGCAACAAAGAGCAATCGATATTGCATTATTTTTCTTTTTTGGCGGTCACGGGCTCGAACCCAGTAACCACCAAATATTTCTTTACTCTTCAGAATAGAACATACCTTAAGCAACAAAGAGCAATTGATATTGCATTATTTTTCTTTTTTGGCGGTCACGGGCTCGAACCCAGTAACCACTAAATATTTCTTTACTCTTCCATCCCATTGCTATCCAGAATTTACATGCAATGATTGAGGGTGTCCATTTCATAACATATGCTTATCTAATGCAAACATTCCAATAACTTGTAGTTCATTTTGTTATTTTTAATTTTTTGAATTATAAAGGCTCTAAAAACATGGAAAATTTTTAAAATAAATCTTATTAGTGTATTTTAGTACAATATATTTTTTTGAACAGCATTATTTCTTCAATTTTACATATGGTCTTCTTGACCCTTCAAAATTTATTGGAAAATTGCTGTATACTGCTATTGTTATTTGGAATTTTTGGTGCTTAGCTGCTTGGGAGTCAGAGTGTGCCTATTCTGGTAGTACTCAAGCTGACAGTTTTGTCTTGTACCATGTCTGTACAAGCATATGTTTCCTAGATGATCTGCATGTTGTGTAAGCTGAAATACCCAGAATAACTCACAGGAAAAACCCTACTCCCTTTACCAGTGATCAGCTAGCTATAGTCCCCAAGCAAAAAAGGCTTTAACCTATACAAGTGCAAAAACTTAAGGTTTTGGTACATGTACAGAGTAAAAATTAGCCCAAACAAATCTATTTATCATTAAGCAGGCTGTAAATCACAAAATATATCTATTGATTTGTATTGAGCAAGGAGTAAGTATTAACATAAAAATAAGCAACAAATAATGAATTCTGACAGTTTCTCTCTCTCTTTTTTTTTTTTTTTTTTTTTTTTAATACAGATGAATATTCAACTTAGGTGCACACAGAAAGAAAATAAAAAAATATAAAATAAATAACTACAATAATCAGCACAAATGTATAATCTCTACAAAAATCAACAGTGGCATTAAGTAAGATTCCAGTTTTTATCTATTTTTCCATTTTCATTAATTGAAAAAATATTGGAAGTGTTAACATACACCATAGGATAAATTTTACCTAGGCACTAAACAAACAAATTCCAAAAAAATAATGTACACCAACAAAGGTATATACAAAAATTCTCCAAGAAACCCCACCCCATAGATGGAAATATTGAAAGGTACTGAAGAGAAAGAAAGGCTTTGCATGTATGTCCATTTCAAAGTTGTACTCTTTGAAATTGATTGCATGGAACAGAAATGGGTAATTTTTACCCCAGCATGGGTCATAACTTCCTGGGATTTGAGCACAGACCTCTCCAAACAAGTGAGGAAACAATTCTGCTGTCATGGAAGACCCACTGTGCTGCCTCTATCCTGTAAAGAACCTCTCTCAACTGACAGCCTTCAACACCTAAAACTATTAATATACACGACTATTTTCACACTTTCTGCTTTTGAGAGCTAAAGAATTCCATATATGTGTTTTTATCTTTATCTCTCGCTTTCCCTACGTTAACTTCTAGCCTGGCATATATCAACCATGGAAAAACTTGTGAATTTTTGAAAAAATGTGAAGATTTTAGTAAAATTATCCCTTTGCACCATTATTTATTTTTTAAAAATTTCTTTAAGGCTCTGCTTTGGAGTAAAAATTTAGGCTTAAATAATAGTGTTAATTTTCCATAGAGCTATCATTTGAGAAGCAAACTAAAACTGCTTTAAGGCAGTCAGGGGAAATATTTTTTGTTTTAACAACAAGCCTGTTGTTTCTAAAGATTTTTGATATTATCCAATATAATGTCCCAAAAACCTGAGTGATAAATTCTATACACCAACACAGCTGCGGTAACACTAAAAACATGCCCAGTCAGATGTTAAATAAGTATTTCGATGCGGTCCCCTGAATTACAGTTAAAATGAAATTTTTACAGAAGCATCAAAATAATTTAATAAGATTTAAACAAATGATTTATAGTAGCATATAAATGTGAAATACTGTCTTGGATCAGTGGCTTCCTATTCCTGATCAGTGCAGCAGCCTTGTCTCACAGAGGTATTTGTATATTCTCAAAGCACCCAAGAAATGTGTGCAATGGACTAAACCATATACAAAGGCAAATTAAGGTGTTTTGAGAAAATCTGTTACCTTTTAAAACACTCTCAATGCAACACAGTCTGGGATCAGACTGGTTTGCAATAAAAATAAATTTATTTTCTGTGCAAGTTATTTAATAACTGGCTAGTTACCTCAATGCAGCTAAGTGCCTATTACACATGGGTTATAGGAATAAAAAACCCTATAATAAAGGGATGTTTAAACATGAGAATGCAACAACTTTGCTGACTACAATTTTTTTCATTTACTTTTTGATTTTGTCAAGTACCATTTATGGCAGCCTTGTTTGTAAGCCCCAAATTTGGTACATGTGAAAACATGCTAATTAATGGATGCAAGGTATACCTTATATAGTTCATCATCAAAAAGACTGTAGTGATAAAATACTGTATTTCCCCATGTATAAGATGCACCTTAATTTTGGGGGCCAAAATTTGAAAAAAAAAAAAAAAAAAATGTATTAGATAAAGTTATTGAACTCAAGTTTTATTCATCATAAAATTCATACAACTCCTCATCACTGTCAAAACTCCCATCCATTAGCTTGTCCTCATCTGTGTCTGATGACGAATCACTGTCTTAATATATTGCCTCGTCCTCAATTCCACCTATGGCATTTGAAATGCCACACCTCTTAAATGACTTGACAATGATCTCAATCTTGATATTATCCCAGGATCTTTTTACACAGGTACAAACTTCTCCTATAGTTGGTTTCTTCACTCTTTCTGCTGGTGTCAAATTGTCCCCAGAAGACTTCATCCATTGGTTCCATTCGTCTCTCATGGCAGCTTTGAAGGGTTTGTTAATACTGACATCAAGTGGTTGGAGCTGGGATGTCAAGCCTCCAGGTATGACGGCAAATTTTGTTTTTTGCTCTGCAGCAATCTTCTTTGTGTTTTTTGTTATGTGTGCCCTGAACTGATCAATCACCAATAGGGCCGGTTTGCATAAGAGCCCACCTGATCTCCTGCTCCAAACTTTCTTAAACCAGATGTTCATCCCATCCTGATCCATTCAACCCTTGTCATGAACATGGACACAATCACTCCTCGAGGAATGTCTTCTTTTGGCATTGTTTTGCATTTAGAAATCAGCATAGGAGGCAGCTTGGTTCCGTCGGCACAACAAGCTAGAACAACTGTATAATGGCTCTTTTCGTGTCCACTTGTCTTCACAGTTACAGTTTTCACCCCCTTCTTATCAACAGTTCTGTTACTTGGGGAAGGGAGACTTCGTCCATATTTGCAATCTGTCCCAACTCAAACTGATGTGTCTTCCGATATCGAATGACAAAATGATGAAATTCAAGGACCTTCTGCTCATAGCTTTCAGGCATCTTTTGGGCAAGTCTGTCCCAACCATGTGTGTGTATGCATGCTTAGTCCATTCTGTTTCATGAACCTGAAGCACCAATTGTGTCCTCCTCTGAAATCAATAACTTCTTTTTCATCAGTAATTCTTCTTGCCTCATGCTGAACCATCTTTGTGGACACAGGAATTCCAATTGCCCTTTGCTCTTCAATCCATATCTTCAATTCCCTCTCTAAATCAGGCCATTTTGCTGACTTGCCTCTCATGGCCTTCTTCTGCCATGGCATTTTCAGTAGGATTTCTTCTTCTTCCCGTAGCCAGTCTCTGATTGTTTTCTTAGTTGGAGGAGGACCAAACTTACGTTCAGCAGCATGATTTCCATTCACTTTTGCAAACTGGATCACTTTTAACTTGAATTCAGCATCATATGAAAATCTTTTCTGAGCCATTTCTGGGCAGAACACGGCAAAACATAACCTAATATACCGATAACAAGTGCAAAACAATGAGCGCAAAGATAACAAGCGCGAAAAATGCAAGTAAAAAAAATCTACAACCACTGTATAAGACACACCCAGTTTTTGAAAAGGGTGCGTCTTATACATGGGGAAATACGGTAAATGCTCTGAACCCACATATTGTGAATTTACTGAAATATTGAAGTGAAAAATGTTCTGGGTACCTAAACTTGATAAAATTATAGTCCCATTTCTAGATGCAACCTGCAGTTCAAAAAATACTTTTTACCATTCCAGAGGTTTTTTTTTTTTTTTTATTTGAATGTGTACACTAACATTTTGAGAGATCTAAAAAATTCCCTTAAAAATGTTTCAGATAGCTTGCACAGTTGTAAAATTTCCTTAAAGTTCACTGGTAGTAGATTAATTGTGTATTTTTTTTGTGTTTATTCAAAAAAAATATTCACTTGCAAAAATCCATATTCCAGAGGGAGAATGCTTAGCTTGAAAATATTTTATTTTTTTCTTTAATGGGAGGGAAGGAAGGAAGAAGCAGGAAAAGGAGAATTCTGGGATGAAAATCTCACTGAACTTCTCTATCCACAGCTGCATCAATTAGCAACTGTGGTTTTTTTTTTTTTTTTATATCAGAAAATCAAGTCTGTAAGATTTTGAGCATAAATTTACTTTAATAGAATTAGCTTGACTGAAAATGTATTACAGTATTTTATACTGTATTATCCAAGGCTTTTCTGCCAGGCTATTCTATACTGTACCCAAGGCTTTTCTGCCAGAAAAACAGCAATACTGGAAATTAAAAAGAATTTCTAGTATTCTTAAAACTAAAAAAAAAAAAAAATATTTTAAAATAAAAATTATTACTAATGCTGTCGGCACATTGTCTGTCAGCAGAGAATTAAACCAGAAGCAGTTGACAGCATCTAGCTTAACTCTCTAGCGACTTCATCTATTGAAGTTTGCCAATCACAACACATAATTAAAATTCTTAATAAAACCATGGCTTATTCAGGGCCATCATGTAGCCATAGACAAACAATAGTACAAAAAAAAATTGCAATAAGAAATATAACATGCTTTTACTATGTAAATCTTTATAAAAATATTTGGAATAATAATGCCTATTAAACAAATTAGTTTTGTTCAATTTACTATACTTTTTGTAATTTGAAATATCAAACCGGCACTTATGACACATTATTTAAAAGCATCACTGGGGAATAAGAACACATTGTTTATTGTGCAAGTGGGATATTACTGAAGTATGAAATAAAGGAAAAGGTGACTTAATTGAACACACTGCAACAAAGAAGCGAGTGAAGAAGAGTGGCAAAAATAACAAGTGGCCAAACAATTTTTTAAATGAGATCTCAGAAAAAAAAAAAATAATAAATAATAATCCAAAACTGTTTAAGGCAGTGGTTCTCAACCTTTTTTGCCCGATGCACCCTCTTCACCCATAGGTCAGAATGTCATTCCCCCCCCTTTCCAAGGACTGACCTCAAAAGTTGCATTCCAAAAAGATAAAGTGAAATATTTATCTTTATATGTGACATCCAATTAAAGTGTGATGTCCTGCAGATTATGTTACAATCTGTAGAATTGTAGTTTGCAGAAAGATCAATATTCCAACAGTTTGAGTCAGTCAATCTGTGGTCCCCCCCCCAAAAACCCTAAAATTCCTCCCCCCTGGGAGGGAATGCTCCCCTGGTTGAGAACTTGTGGTTTAAGGCTTTGTAAAAGCCCCCCAAATTTGAAAATTTGGCACAATGATTTATAAAAATTTTCTGAGGGTAGAGGAAGCAGATCCCCCTCTTGTCCCGAGACTACTCAGCATTGTGGAAGTTTATATTTTACAAAATTAAAAAATCCCTGATGGTACATATATAAAAATTATTACATCAGAATTTTTTTTTTTTTTTTTTTTTTTAATCAATGTTAAACAGTTTGAGATATTTTAAATAACTTACAAGTTTGCAACTTGCTCTTTAAATGAGTGTGTGTAATAAAGGAAAAACAATTTAGTTAAGTAATAAGCTGAAATGTTCATTCTGATGCACACACATACACACAGGTCCATTGGGTGCAACCCAATGATGTGTATTACCCCCCTTTTGCCTACAACATAGCCAATAATTAATCTTGCATGGTCTCCCCAAATTGGATAGCATCCTGGTGGTAGGAATATTGGTCTATGCTGCCTTTGTCCCACCAAAAGTAGTGGGGCAAAAATCATACAATTCACGTGGAAGGGGGGTGGTTCCAGATATCAGATGGCTCTCTCGATGTCCTCTTCAGCAGCTGTGGAGTCACAAAGGAGTTGTTTCAAGGTTACAAAGTGATGGTGGAAAAAATTAAGCCTGCTGAAAACACAAGTGTTGGAAAATTGACTTTTTATTTATGTATTAAATAAATAAATTAATTAAATATTAAATTGTATTTATTGAATAGTTTTAATTGCCCCAATCATATATGTTAACTAATTTTTAAATTTAGCTAAGGATTTATTAAGTTACAACTTATTATTCATAGAGCCTTTGTCAGTGATGGATTCAGGGTAGTTGTTTTTCAGAAAATATACACCAATTGTTTAAATTCCCTTTAGCTACAAAAAAGCTTTTTTTTTTCTTTTTCATTGTTAATAGGGTTTTATCTATTTTTGCATTGTGGCTCAGCTATTTTCAACTGACTACAGTTGGTAACACTAATGCTAACGTGATCACCATTCTAGTGCACAAAATGGTGCCCCCCATCACAAATGGTGACCCTCCTGTCATTTTTTCTGGATTCGCCACTGGCCTTTGTCATCAGTGATTTAGGCACAAACATTTGATCTTGTAATTACAAATTTGTAGTTAGCACACCATACTAGAAATTGTAGTAAATAAATAGCTCAAAGGTAATAACCATGTAGGTTGGCATATTTTTGTATTAAGTTAGAATTTAAAAGTCAGTAGCACATTATAAATGTAATACATACTGTGTAGCAAAATCTGGGAACAGCACTGCTTTGTTATACTTTTATCTTTTAGTAATTTTAAATTAAATTTTAACTAAAATCATGTCTCAAATAAGGGAAGAAAAGGAAAAGCCCAAAGTAGCAGGAATGCTTTGCTTGGGAGAGAGAGAGAACCATTGATGGTGGTTCTCTTGTGAATCATGGATATATTCGTCGTGCTACTTGTTGCCTTTTTGTGGAGTTATCCATAGTGCATTGTGATAAGGGGTTGTCTGTGTACATTTGTTGCAGAGAGTGCAAGGAGCTTAAGAACCAATTCAACATTCTGATCATTTTTTGCAAGAGCTTGGTTAAGAGGTTAGTTTGTTTGTTAGTTATTTGGTTTTTAGGAGCATTAGCAACTAAGGCATATTGCTCCGGGATATGCGGTGGTCATTCCTTGACCTTTCCGCATACTCCGTATTTGGTGGTGACGGGCTCGAACCCCGGTCTAATCAAGAAGCATGTGCTACGCACTGCTGCTCCTTCTCACCTGGCTACGGAGGCGCTTGGTTAAGAGGAACAGGGTTAATGCTCTCAGAGAAGAAAAAAAAAAAAAAAGGACCCATCAAGCACTCAGCTGCCTAAGACAGCTCCTCTAAGATTGCACTCATGCAACACAAGATTAATTACTATAATTAATAACTACTCTTATACCATGTAAAATTAATAATATAGTTTA